>NC_090940.1:336890463-337491014 GCF_040938575.1 Ambystoma mexicanum
GGGGCGTGGGGGTGGTGGGAGACATGGGTGGGGGGCCTGGTGGAGGGGGCCCCTGCACTGCTGGGGGGTGGTGGGGGACATGGGTGGGGGTCTGTAGAGGCTGCCCCTGGTGGCTGGGGGGTGGGGGTGGTGGGAGACATGGGTGGGGGCCTGGTGGCGGGTGCCCCTGCACTGCTGGGGGGTGGGGGAGTGGGAGACATGGGTGGGGGCCTGGTGGAGGCTGCCCCTGGTGGCTGGGGGGTGGGGGTGGTGGGAGACATGGGTGGGGTCCTGGTGGAGGCTGCCCCTGGTGGCTGGGCGGTGGGGGGGGGGGTGGGAGACATGGGTGGGGGCCTGTTGGAGGCTGCCCCTGGTGGCTGGGGGGTGGGGGTGATGGGAGACATGAGTGGGGGCATGTTGGAGGCTGCCCCTGCACTGCTGGTGGTGGGGGTGATGGGAGACATGAGTTGGACATGAGTGGGGGCCTGGTGGAGGCTGCCCCTGCACTGCTGGGGGGTGGGGGTGGTGGGAGACATGGGTGGGGGCCTGGTGGAGGCTGCCCCTGGTGGCTGGGGGATGGGGGTGGTGGGGAACATGAGTTGGACATGGGTGGGGCCTGCTGGCAGGTGCCCCACAGTGCTGGGGGGTGGGGGTGGTGGGGAACATGAGTTGGACATGGGTGGGGGCCTGCTGGCAGGTGCCCCACAGTGCTGGGAGGTGGGGGTGGTGGGAGACCTGGGTGGGGGCCTGGTGGAGGCTGCCCCTGCACTGCTGGGGGTTGGGGGTGGTGGGAGACATGGGTGGGGGCCTGTTGGAGGCCTGCCCCTGGTGGCTGGGGAGTGGGGGTGATGGGAGACATGAGTGGGGGCATGTTGGAGGCTGCCCCTGCACTGCTGGGGGTGGGGGTGATGGGAGACATGAGTTGGACATGAGTGGGGGCCTGGTGGAGGCTGCCCCTGCACTGCTGGTGGGTGGGGGTGGTGGGAGACATGGGTGGCTGGTGGAGGCTGCCCCTGCACTGCTGGGGGGTGGGGGTGGTGGGAGACATGGGTGGGGGCCTGGTGGAGGGTGCCCCTGCACTGCTGGGGGGTGGTGGGAGACATGGGTGGGGGCCTGTGGAGGCTGCCCCTGGTGGCTGGGGGGGGGGGGTGGTGGGAGACATGGGTGGGGGCCTGGTGGAGGGTCCCCCTGCACTGCTGGGGGGGTGGTGGGAGACATGGGTGGGGGCCTGTGAAGGCTGCCCCTGGTGGCTGGGGGGTGGGGGTGGTGGGAGACATGGGTGGGGGCCTGGTGGTGGGTGCCCCTGCACTGCTGGGGGGTGGGGGGTGGGAGACATGGGTGGGGGCCTGGTGGAGGCTGCCCCTGGTGGCTGGGGGGTGGGGGTGGTGGGAGACATGGGTGGGGGCCTGGCGGAGGCTGCCCCTGGTGGCTGGGGGGTGGGGGGGTTGGGAGACATGGGTGGGGGCCTGGTGGAGGCTGCCCCTGGTGGCTGGGGGGTGGGGGTGAAGGGAGACATGAGTGGGAGCATGTTGGAGGCTGCCCCTGCACTGCTGGGGGTGGGGGTGATGGGAGACATGAGTTGGACATGAGTGGGGGCCTGGTGGAGGCTGCCCCTGGTGGCTTGGGGGTGGGGGTGATGGGAGACATGAGTGGGGGCATGTTGGAGGCTGCCCCTGCACTGCTGGGGGTGGGTTGATGGGAGACATGAGTTGTACATGAGTGGGGGCCTGGTGGAGGCTGCCCCTGCACTGCTGGGGGGTGGGGGTGGTGGGAGACATGAGTTGGACATGGGTGGGGGCCTGCTGGCAGGTGCCCCCACAGTGCTGGGGGGTGGGGTTGGTGGGGAACATGAGTTGGACATGGGTGGGGGCCTGCTGGTGGGAGACATGGGTGGGGGCCTGGTGGAGGCTGCCCCTGCACTGCTGGGGGGTGGGGGTGGTGGGAGACATGGGTGGTGGCCTGGTGGAGGCTGCCCCTGGTGGCTGGGGGGTGGGGGTGATGGGGAGACATGGGTGGGGGCCTGGTGGTGGGTGCCCCTGCACTGCTGGGGGGTGGGGGTGGTGGAAGACATGGGTGGGGGCCTGTGGAGTCTGCCCCTGGTGGCTGGGGGGTGGGGGTGGTGGGAGACATGGGTGGGGGCCTGGTGGTGGGTGCCCCTGCACTGCTGGGGGGTGGGGGGGTGGGAGACATGGGGGGGCCTGGTGGAGGCTGCCCCTGGTGGCTGGGGGGTGGGGGTGGTGGGAGACATGGGTGGGGGCCTGGTGGAGGCTGCCACTGGTGGCTGGGGGGTGGGAGGGTGGGAGACATGGGTGGGGGCCTGGTGGAGGCTGCCCCTTGTGGCTGGGGGGTGGGGGTGATGGGAGACATGGGTGGGGGCATGTTGGAGGCTGCCCCTGCACTGCTGGGGGTGGGGGTGATGGGAGACATGAGTTGGACATGAGTGGGGGCCTGGTGGAGGCTGCCCCTGCACTGCTGGGGGGTGGGGGTGGTGGGAGACATGGGTGGGGGCCTGGTGGAGGCTGCCCCTGGTGGCTGGGGGATGGGGGTGGTGGGGAACATGAGTTGGACATGGGTGGGGGCCTGCTGGCAGGTGCCCCCACAGTGCTGGGGGGTGGGGGTGGTGGGGACCATGAGTTGGACATGGGTGGGGGCCTGCTGGCAGGTGCCCCACAGTGCTGGGGGGTGGGGGTGGTGGGAGACATGGGTGGGGGCCTGGTGGAGGCTGCCCCTGCACTGCTGGGGGGTGGGGGTGGTGGGAGACATGGGTGGTGGCCTGGTGGAGGCTGCCCCTGGTGGCTGGGGGTTGGGGGTGGTGGGAGACATGGGTGGGGGCCTGGTGGTGGGTGCCCCTGCACTGCTGGGGGGTGGGGGGGTGGGAGACATGGGTGGGGGCCTGGTGGAGGCTGCCCCTGGTGGCTGGGGGGTGGGCGTGGTGGGAGACATGGGTGGGGGCCTGGTGGAGGCTGCCCCTGGTGGCTGGGGGGTGGGGGGTGGGAGACATGGGTGGGGGCCTGGTGGAGGCTGCCCCTGGTGGCTTGGGGGTGGGGGTGATGGGAGACATGAGTGGGGGCATGTTGGAGGCTGCCCCTGCACTGCTGGGGGTGGGTTGATGGGAGACATGAGTTGTACATGAGTGGGGGCCTGGTGGAGGCTGCCCCTGCACTGCTGGGGGGTGGGGGTGGTGGGGAGACATGAGTTGGACATGGGTGGGGGCCTGCTGGCAGGTGCCCCCACAGTGCTGGGGGGTGGGGGTGGTGGGGAACATGAGTTGGACATGGGTGGGGGCCTGCTGGCAGGTGCCCCACAGTGCTGGGGGGTGGGGGTGGTGGGAGACATGGGTGGGGGCCTGGTGGAGGCTGCCCCTGCACTGCTGGGGGGTGGGGGTGGGGGAGACATGGGTGGTGGCCTGGTGGAGGCTGCCCCTGGTGGCTGGGGGGTGGGGGTGATGGGAGACATGGGTGGGGGCCTGGTGGTGGGTGCCCCTGCACTGCTGGGGGGTGGGGGTGGTGGGAGACATGGGTGGGGGCCTGTGGAGTCTGCCCCTGGTGGCTGGGGGGTGGGGGTGGTGGGAGACATGGGTGGGGGCCTGGTGGTAGGTGCCCCTGCACTGCTGGGGGGTGGGGGGGGTGGGAGACATGGGGGGGCCTGGTGGAGGCTGCCCCTGGTGCCTGGGGGTGGGGGTGGTGGGAGACATGGGTGGGGGCCTGGTGGAGGCTGCCACTGGTGGCTGGGGGGTGGGAGGGTGGGAGACATGGGGTGGGGGCCTGGTGGAGGCTGCCCCTGGTGGCTGGGGGGTGGGGGTGATGGGAGACATGAGTGGGGGCATGTTGGAGGCTGCCCCTGCACTGCTGGGGGTGGGGGTGATGGGAGACATGAGTTGGACATGAGTGGGGGCCTGGTGGAGGCTGCCCCTGCACTGCTGGGGGGTGGGGGTGGTGGGAGACATGGGTGGGGGCCTGGTGGAGGCTGCCCCTGGTGGCTGGGGGATGGGGGTGGTGGGGAACATGAGTTGGACATGGGTGGGGGCCTGCTGGCAGGTGCCCCCACAGTGCTGGGGGGTGGGGGTGGTGGGGACCATGAGTTGGACATGGGTGGGGGCCTGCTGGCAGGTGCCCCACAGTGCTGGGGGGTGGGGGTGGTGGGAGACATGGGTGGGGGCCTGGTGGAGGCTGCCCCTGCACTGCTGGGGGATGGGGGTTGTGGGAGACATGGGTGGTGGCCTGGTGGAGGCTGCCCTGGTGGCTGGGGGGTGGGGGTATTGGGAGACATGAGTGGGGGCATGTTGGAGGCTGCCCCTGCACTGCTGGGGGTGGGGGTGATGGGAGACATGAGTTGGACATGAGTGGGGGCCTGCTGGAGGATGCCCCTGCACTGCTGGGGGGTGGGGGTGGTGGGAGACATGGGTGGGGGCCTGGTGGAGGCTGCCCCTTGTGGCTGGGGGGTGGGGGTGATGGGAGACATGGGTGGGGGCATGTTGGAGGCTGCCCCTGCACTGCTGGGGGTGGGGGTGATGGGAGACATGAGTTGGACATGAGTGGGGGCCTGGTGGAGGCTGCCCCTGCACCGCTGGGGGGTGGGGGTGGTGGGAGACATGGGTGGGGGCCTGGTGGAGGCTGCCCCTGGTGGCTGGGGGATGGGGGTGGTGGGGAACATGAGTTGGACATGGGTGGGGGCCTGCTGGCAGGTGCCCCCACAGTGCTGGGGGGTGGGGGTGGTGGGGACCATGAGTTGGACATGGGTGGGGGCCTGCTGGCAGGTGCCCCACAGTGCTGGGGGGTGGGGGTGGTGGAGACATGGGTGGGGGCCTGGTGGAGGCTGTCCCCTGCACTGCTGGGGGGTGGGGGTGGTGGGAGACATGGGTGGTGGCCTGGTGGAGGCTGCCCCTGGTGGCTGGGGGTTGGGGGTGGTGGGAGACATGGGTGGGGGCCTGGTGGTGGGTGCCCCTGCACTGCTGGGGGGTGGGGGGGTGGGAGACATGGGTGGGGGCCTGGTGGAGGCTGCCCCTGGTGGCTGGGGGTGGGCGTGGTGGAGACATGGGTGGGGGCCTGGTGGAGGCTGCCCCTGGTGGCTGGGGGGTGGGGGGTGGGAGACATGGGTGGGGGCCTGGTGGAGGCTGCCCCTGGTGGCTTGGGGGTGGGGGTGATGGGAGACATGAGTGGGGGCATGTTGGAGGCTGCCCCTGCACTGCTGGGGGTGGGTTGATGGGAGACATGAGTTGTACATGAGTGGGGGCCTGGTGGAGGCTGCCCCTGCACTGCTGGGGGGTGGGGGTGGTGGGAGACATGAGTTGGACATGGGTGGGGGCCTGCTGGCAGGTGCCCCCACAGTGCTGGGGGGTGGGGGTGGTGGGGAACATGAGTTGGACATGGGTGGGGGCCTGCTGGCAGGTGCCCCACAGTGCTGGGGGGTGGGGGTGGTGGGAGACATGGGTGGGGGCCTGGTGGAGGCTGCCCCTGCACTGCTGGGGGGTGGGGGTGGTGGGAGACATGGGTGGTGGCCTGGTGGAGGCTGCCCCTGGTGGCTGGGGGGTGGGGGTGATGGGAGACATGGGTGGGGGCCTGGTGGTGGGTGCCCCTGCACTGCTGGGGGGTGGGGGTGGTGGGAGACATGGGTGGGGGCCTGTGGAGTCTGCCCCTGGTGGCTGGGGGGTGGGGGTGGTGGGAGACATGGGTGGGGGCCTGGTGGTAGGTGCCCCTGCACTGCTGGGGGGTGGGGGGGGTGGGAGACATGGGGGGGCCTGGTGGAGGCTGCCACTGGTGCCTGGGGGTGGGGGTGGTGGGAGACATGGGTGGGGGCCTGGTGGAGGCTGCCACTGGTGGCTGGGGGGTGGGAGGGTGGGAGACATGGGTGGGGGCCTGGTGGAGGCTGCCCCTGGTGGCTGGGGGGTGGGGGTGATGGGAGACATGAGTGGGGGCATGTTGGAGGCTGCCCCTGCACTGCTGGGGGTGGGGGTGATGGGAGACATGAGTTGGACATGAGTGGGGGCCTGGTGGAGGCTGCCCCTGCACTGCTGGGGGGTGGGGGTGGTGGGAGACATGGGTGGGGGCCTGGTGGAGGCTGCCCCTGGTGGCTGGGGGATGGGGGTGGTGGGGAACATGAGTTGGACATGGGTGGGGGCCTGCTGGCAGGTGCCCCCACAGTGCTGGGGGGTGGGGGTGGTGGGGACCATGAGTTGGACATGGGTGGGGGCCTGCTGGCAGGTGCCCCACAGTGCTGGGGGGTGGGGGTGGTGGGAGACATGGGTGGGGGCCTGGTGGAGGCTGCCCCTGCACTGCTGGGGGATGGGGGTTGTGGGAGACATGGGTGGTGGCCTGGTGGAGGCTGCCCCTGGTGGCTGGGGGGTGGGGGTATTGGGAGACATGAGTGGGGGCATGTTGGAGGCTGCCCCTGCACTGCTGGGGGTGGGGGTGATGGGAGACATGAGTTGGACATGAGTGGGGGCCTGCTGGAGGATGCCCCTGCACTGCTGGGGGGTGGGGGTGGTGGGAGACATGGGTGGGGGCCTGGTGGAGGCTGCCCCTGCACTGCTGGGGGGTGGGGGTGGTGGGAGACATGGGTGGGGGCCTGGTGGAGGGTGCCCCTGCACTGCTGGGGGGTGGTGGGACACATGGGTGGGGGCCTGTGGAGGCTGCCCCTGGTGGCTGGGGGGTGGGGTGGTGGGAGACATGGGTGGGGGCCTGGTGGAGGCTGCCCCTGGTGGCTGGGGGGTGGGGGTGATGGGAGACATGAGTGGGGGCATGTTGGAGGCTGCCCCTGCACTGCTGGGGGTGGGGGTGATGGGAGACATGAGTTGGACATGAGTGGGGGCCTGGTGGAGGCTGCCCCTGCACTGCTGGGGGGTGGGGGTGGTGGGAGACATGGGTGGGGGCCTGGTGGAGGCTGCCCCTGGTGGCTGGGGGATGGGGGTGGTGGGGAACATGAGTTGGACATTGGTGGGGGCCTGCTGGCAGGTGCCCCCACAGTGCTGGGGGGTGGGGGTGGTGGGGACCATGAGTTGGACATGGGTGGGGGCCTGCTGGCAGGTGCCCCACAGTGCTGGGGGGTGGGGGTGGTGGGAGACATGGGTGGGGGCCTGGTGGAGGCTGCCCCTGCACTGCTGGGGGATGGGGGTTGTGGGAGACATGGGTGGTGGCCTGGTGGAGGCTGCCCCTGGTGGCTGGGGGGTGGGGGTATTGGGAGACATGAGTGGGGGCATGTTGGAGGCTGCCCCTGCACTGCTGGGGGTGGGGGTGATGGGAGACATGAGTTGGACATGAGTGGGGGCCTGCTGGAGGATGCCCCTGCACTGCTGGGGGGTGGGGGTGGTGGGAGACATGGGTGGGGGCCTGGTGGAGGCTGCCCCTGCACTGCTGGGGGGTGGGGGTGGTGGGAGACATGGGTGGGGGCCTGGTGGAGGGTGCCCCTGCACTGCTGGGGGGTGGTGGGACACATGGGTGGGGGCCTGTGGAGGCTGCCCCTGGTGGCTGGGGGGTGGGGTGGTGGGAGACATGGGTGGGGGCCTGGTGGAGGGTGCCCCTGCACTGCTGGGGGGTGGTGGGAGACATGGGTGGGGGCCTGTGGAGGCTGCCCCTGGTGGCTGGGGGGTGGGGGTGGTGGGAGACATGGGTGGGGGCCTGGTGGTGGGTGCACCTGCACTGCTGGGGGGTGGGGGGGTGATAGACATGGGTGGGGGCCTGGTGGAGGCTGCCCCTGGTTGCTGGGGGGTGGGGGTGGTGGGAGACATGGGTGGGGGCCTGGTGGAGGCTGCCCCTGGTGGCTGGGGGGTGGAGGGGGTGGGAGACATGGGTGGGGGCCTGGTGGAGGCTGCCCCTGGTGGCTGGGAGGTGGGGGTGATGGGAGACATGAGTGGGGGCATGTTGGAGGCTGCCCCGGCACTGCTGGGGGTGGGGGTGATGGGAGACATGAGTTGGACATGAGTGGGGGCCTGGTGGAGGCTGCCCCTGCACTGCTGGAGGGTGGGGGTGGTGGGAGACATGGGTGGGGGCCTGGTGGAGGCTGCCCCTGGTGGCTGGGGGATGGGGGTGGTGGGAGACATGGGTGGGGGCCTGGTGGAGGCTGCCCCTGGTGGCTGGGGGATGGGGGTGGTGGGGAACATGAGTTGGACATAGGTGGGGGCCTGCTGGCAGGTGCCCCACAGTGCTGGGGGGTGGGGGTGGTGGGTAACATGAGTTGGACATGGGTGGGGGCCTGCTGGCAGGTGCCCCACAGTGCTGGGGGGTGGGGGTGGTGGGAGATATGGGTGGGGGCCTGGTGGAGGGTGCCCCTGCACTGCTGCGGGGTGGGGGTGGTAGGAGACATGGGTGGGGGCCTGGTGGTGGGTGCCCCTGCACTGCTGGGGGGTGGGGGTGGTGGGAGACATGGGTGGGGGCCTGGTGGAGGCTGCCCCTGGTGGCTGGGGGGTGGGGGTGATGGGAGACATGAGTGGGGGCATGTTGGAGGCTGCCCCTGCACTGCTGGGGGTGGGGGTGATGGGAGACATGCGTTGGACATGAGTGGGGGCCTGGTGGAGGCTGCCCCTGCACTGCTGGGGGGTGGGGGTGGTCGGAAACATGGGTGGGGGCCTGGTGGTGGGTGCCCCTGCACTGCTGGGGGGTGGGGGTGGTGGGAGACATGGGTGGGGCATGGTGGAGGCTGCCCCTGCACTGCTGGGGGGTGGGGGTGGTGGGAGACATGGGTGGGGGCCTGGTGGAGGCTGCCCCTGGTGGCTGGGGGGTGGGGGTGATGGGAGACATGAGTGGGGGCATGTTGGAGGCTGCCCCTGCACTGCTGGGGGTGGGGGTGATGGGAGACATGAGTTGGACATGAGTGGGGGCCTGGTGGAGGCTGCCCCTGCACTGTTGGGGGGTGGGGGTGGTGGGAGACATGGGTGGGGGCCTGGTGGTGGGTGCCCCTGCACTGCTGGGGGGTGGGGGTGGTGGGAGACATGGGTGGGGGCCTGGTGGAGGCTGCCCCTGCACTGCTGGGGGTGGGGGTGGTGGGAGACATGGGTGGGGGCTTGGTGGAGGCTGCCCTTGCACTGCTGGGGGGTGCGGGTGGTGGGAGACATGGGTGGGCGCCTGGTGGAGGCTGCCCCTGGTGGCTGGGGGATGGGGGTGATGGGGAACATGAGTTGGACATGGGTGGGGGCCTGCTGGCAGGTGCCCCACAGTGCTGGGGGGTGGGGGTGGTGGGGAACATCAGTTGGACATGGGTGGGGGCCTGCTGGCAGGTGCCCCACAGTGCTGGGGGGTGGGGGTGGTGGGAGACATGGGTGGGGGCCTGGTGGAGGCTGCCCCTGCACTGCTGGGGGGTGGGGGTGGTGGGAGACATGGGTGGGGGCCTGGTGGTGGGTGCCCCTGCACTGCTGGGGGGTGGGGGTGGTGGGAGACATGGATGGGGGCCTGGTGGAGGCTGCCCCTGCACTGCTGGGGGGTGGGGGTGGTGGGAGACATGGGTGGGGGCCTGGTGGAGGGTGCCCCTGCACTGCTGGGGGGTGGTGGGAGACATGGGTGGGGGCCTGGTGGAGGCTGCCCCTGGTGGCTGGGGGGTGGGGGTGGTGGGAGACATGGGTGGGGGCCTGGTGGTGGGTGCCCCTGCACTGCTGGGGGGTGGGGGGTGGGAGACATGGGTGGGGGCCTGGTGGAGGCTGCCCCTGGTGGCTGGGGGGTGGGGGTGGTGGGAGACATGGGTGGGGGCCTGGTGGAGGCTGCCCCTGGTGGCTGGGGGGGGTGGGAGACATGGGTGGGGGCCTGGTGGAGGCTGCCCCTGGTGGCTGGGGGGTGGGGGTGATGGGAGACATGAGTGGGGGCTTGTTGGAGGCTGCCCCTGCACTGCTGGGGGTGGGGGTGATGGGAGACATGAGTTGGACATGAGTGGGGGCCAGGTGGAGGCTGCCCCTGCACTGCTGTGGGGTGGGGGTGGTGGGAGACATGGGTGGGGGCCTGGTGGAGGCTGCCCCTGGTGGCTGGGGGATGGGGGTGGTGGGGAACATGAGTTGGAAATGGGTGGGGGCCTGCTGGCAGGTGCCCCACAGTGCTGGGGGGTGGGGGTGGTGGGGAACATGAGTTGGACATGGGTGGGGGCCTGCTGGCAGGTGCCCCACAGTGCTGGGGGGTGGGGTGGCGGGAGACATGGGTGGGGGCCTGGTGGAGGGTGCCCCTGCACTGCTGGGGGGTGGGGGTGGTGGGAGACATGGGTGGGGGCCTGGTGGTGGGTGCCCCTGCACTGCTGGGGGGTGGGGGTGGTGGGAGACATGGGTGGGGGCCTTGTGGAGGCTGCCCCTGGTGGCTGGGGGGTGGGGGTGATGGGAGACATGAGTGGGGGCATGTTGGAGGCTGCCCCTGCACTGCTGGGGGTGGGGGTGGTGGGAGACATGGGTGGGGGCCTGGTGGTGGGTGCCCCTGCACTGCTGGGGGGTGGGGGTGGTGGGAGACATGGGTGGGGGCCTGGTGGAGGCTGCCCCTGCACTGCTGGGGGGTGGAGTGGTGGGAGACATGGGTGGGGGCCTGGTGGAGGCTGCCCTTGCACTGCTGGGGGGTGGGGGTGATGGGAGACATGAGTGGGGGCATGTTGGAGGCTGCCCCTGCACTGCTGGGGGTGGGGGTGATGGGAGACATGAGTTGGACATGAGTGGGGGCCTGGTGGAGGCTGCCCCTGCACTGCTGGGGGGTGGGGGTGTTGGGAGACATGGGTGGGGGCCTGGTGGTGGGTGCCCCTGCACTGCTGGGGGGTGGGGGTGGTGGGAGACATGGGTGGGGGCCTGGTGGAGGCTGCCCCTGCACTGCTGGGGGGTGGGGGTGGTGGGAGACATGGGTGGGGCCTGGTGGAGGCTGCCCCTGGTGGCTGGGGGGTGGGGGTATTGGGAGACATGAGTGGGGGCATGTTGGAGGCTGCCCCTGCACTGCTGGGGGTGGGGGTGATGGGAGACATGAGTTGGACATGAGTGGGGGCCTGCTGGAGGATGCCCCTGCACTGCTGGGGGGTGGGGGTGGTGGGAGACATGGGTGGGGGCCTGGTGGAGGCTGCCCCTGCACTGCTGGGGGGTGGGGGTGGTGGGAGACATGGGTGGGGGCCTGGTGGAGGGTGCCCCTGCACTGCTGGGGGGTGGTGGGACACATGGGTGGGGGCCTGTGGAGGCTGCCCCTGGTGGCTGGGGGGTGGGGTGGTGGGAGACATGGGTGGGGGCCTGGTGGAGGCTGCCCCTGGTGGCTGGGGGGTGGGGGTGATGGGAGACATGAGTGGGGGCATGTTGGAGGCTGCCCCTGCACTGCTGGGGGTGGGGGTGATGGGAGACATGAGTTGGACATGAGTGGGGGCCTGGTGGAGGCTGCCCCTGCACTGCTGGGGGGTGGGGGTGGTGGGAGACATGGGTGGGGGCCTGGTGGAGGCTGCCCCTGGTGGCTGGGGGATGGGGGTGGTGGGGAACATGAGTTGGACATTGGTGGGGGCCTGCTGGCAGGTGCCCCCACAGTGCTGGGGGGTGGGGGTGGTGGGGACCATGAGTTGGACATGGGTGGGGGCCTGCTGGCAGGTGCCCCACAGTGCTGGGGGGTGGGGGTGGTGGGAGACATGGGTGGGGGCCTGGTGGAGGCTGCCCCTGCACTGCTGGGGGATGGGGGTTGTGGGAGACATGGGTGGTGGCCTGGTGGAGGCTGCCCCTGGTGGCTGGGGGGTGGGGGTATTGGGAGACATGAGTGGGGGCATGTTGGAGGCTGCCCCTGCACTGCTGGGGGTGGGGGTGATGGGAGACATGAGTTGGACATGAGTGGGGGCCTGCTGGAGGATGCCCCTGCACTGCTGGGGGGTGGGGGTGGTGGGAGACATGGGTGGGGGCCTGGTGGAGGCTGCCCCTGCACTGCTGGGGGGTGGGGGTGGTGGGAGACATGGGTGGGGGCCTGGTGGAGGGTGCCCCTGCACTGCTGGGGGGTGGTGGGACACATGGGTGGGGGCCTGTGGAGGCTGCCCCTGGTGGCTGGGGGGTGGGGTGGTGGGAGACATGGGTGGGGGCCTGGTGGAGGGTGCCCCTGCACTGCTGGGGGGTGGTGGGAGACATGGGTGGGGGCCTGTGGAGGCTGCCCCTGGTGGCTGGGGGGTGGGGGTGGTGGGAGACATGGGTGGGGGCCTGGTGGTGGGTGCACCTGCACTGCTGGGGGGTGGGGGGGTGATAGACATGGGTGGGGGCCTGGTGGAGGCTGCCCCTGGTTGCTGGGGGGTGGGGGTGGTGGGAGACATGGGTGGGGGCCTGGTGGAGGCTGCCCCTGGTGGCTGGGGGGTGGAGGGGGTGGGAGACATGGGTGGGGGCCTGGTGGAGGCTGCCCCTGGTGGCTGGGAGGTGGGGGTGATGGGAGACATGAGTGGGGGCATGTTGGAGGCTGCCCCGGCACTGCTGGGGGTGGGGGTGATGGGAGACATGAGTTGGACATGAGTGGGGGCCTGGTGGAGGCTGCCCCTGCACTGCTGGAGGGTGGGGGTGGTGGGAGACATGGGTGGGGGCCTGGTGGAGGCTGCCCCTGGTGGCTGGGGGATGGGGGTGGTGGGAGACATGGGTGGGGGCCTGGTGGAGGCTGCCCCTGGTGGCTGGGGGATGGGGGTGGTGGGGAACATGAGTTGGACATAGGTGGGGGCCTGCTGGCAGGTGCCCCACAGTGCTGGGGGGTGGGGGTGGTGGGTAACATGAGTTGGACATGGGTGGGGGCCTGCTGGCAGGTGCCCCACAGTGCTGGGGGGTGGGGGTGGTGGGAGATATGGGTGGGGGCCTGGTGGAGGGTGCCCCTGCACTGCTGCGGGGTGGGGGTGGTAGGAGACATGGGTGGGGGCCTGGTGGTGGGTGCCCCTGCACTGCTGGGGGGTGGGGGTGGTGGGAGACATGGGTGGGGGCCTGGTGGAGGCTGCCCCTGGTGGCTGGGGGGTGGGGGTGATGGGAGACATGAGTGGGGGCATGTTGGAGGCTGCCCCTGCACTGCTGGGGGTGGGGGTGATGGGAGACATGCGTTGGACATGAGTGGGGGCCTGGTGGAGGCTGCCCCTGCACTGCTGGGGGGTGGGGGTGGTCGGAAACATGGGTGGGGGCCTGGTGGTGGGTGCCCCTGCACTGCTGGGGGGTGGGGGTGGTGGGAGACATGGGTGGGGCATGGTGGAGGCTGCCCCTGCACTGCTGGGGGGTGGGGGTGGTGGGAGACATGGGTGGGGGCCTGGTGGAGGCTGCCCCTGGTGGCTGGGGGGTGGGGGTGATGGGAGACATGAGTGGGGGCATGTTGGAGGCTGCCCCTGCACTGCTGGGGGTGGGGGTGATGGGAGACATGAGTTGGACATGAGTGGGGGCCTGGTGGAGGCTGCCCCTGCACTGTTGGGGGGTGGGGGTGGTGGGAGACATGGGTGGGGGCCTGGTGGTGGGTGCCCCTGCACTGCTGGGGGGTGGGGGTGGTGGGAGACATGGGTGGGGGCCTGGTGGAGGCTGCCCCTGCACTGCTGGGGGTGGGGGTGGTGGGAGACATGGGTGGGGGCTTGGTGGAGGCTGCCCTTGCACTGCTGGGGGGTGCGGGTGGTGGGAGACATGGGTGGGCGCCTGGTGGAGGCTGCCCCTGGTGGCTGGGGGATGGGGGTGATGGGGAACATGAGTTGGACATGGGTGGGGGCCTGCTGGCAGGTGCCCCACAGTGCTGGGGGGTGGGGGTGGTGGGGAACATCAGTTGGACATGGGTGGGGGCCTGCTGGCAGGTGCCCCACAGTGCTGGGGGGTGGGGGTGGTGGGAGACATGGGTGGGGGCCTGGTGGAGGCTGCCCCTGCACTGCTGGGGGGTGGGGGTGGTGGGAGACATGGGTGGGGGCCTGGTGGTGGGTGCCCCTGCACTGCTGGGGGGTGGGGGTGGTGGGAGACATGGATGGGGGCCTGGTGGAGGCTGCCCCTGCACTGCTGGGGGGTGGGGGTGGTGGGAGACATGGGTGGGGGCCTGGTGGAGGGTGCCCCTGCACTGCTGGGGGGTGGTGGGAGACATGGGTGGGGGCCTGGTGGAGGCTGCCCCTGGTGGCTGGGGGGTGGGGGTGGTGGGAGACATGGGTGGGGGCCTGGTGGTGGGTGCCCCTGCACTGCTGGGGGGTGGGGGGTGGGAGACATGGGTGGGGGCCTGGTGGAGGCTGCCCCTGGTGGCTGGGGGGTGGGGGTGGTGGGAGACATGGGTGGGGGCCTGGTGGAGGCTGCCCCTGGTGGCTGGGGGGGGTGGGAGACATGGGTGGGGGCCTGGTGGAGGCTGCCCCTGGTGGCTGGGGGGTGGGGGTGATGGGAGACATGAGTGGGGGCTTGTTGGAGGCTGCCCCTGCACTGCTGGGGGTGGGGGTGATGGGAGACATGAGTTGGACATGAGTGGGGGCCAGGTGGAGGCTGCCCCTGCACTGCTGTGGGGTGGGGGTGGTGGGAGACATGGGTGGGGGCCTGGTGGAGGCTGCCCCTGGTGGCTGGGGGATGGGGGTGGTGGGGAACATGAGTTGGACATGGGTGGGGGCCTGCTGGCAGGTGCCCCACAGTGCTGGGGGGTGGGGGTGGTGGGGAACATGAGTTGGACATGGGTGGGGGCCTGCTGGCAGGTGCCCCACAGTGCTGGGGGGTGGGGTGGCGGGAGACATGGGTGGGGGCCTGGTGGAGGGTGCCCCTGCACTGCTGGGGGGTGGGGGTGGTGGGAGACATGGGTGGGGGCCTGGTGGTGGGTGCCCCTGCACTGCTGGGGGGTGGGGGTGGTGGGAGACATGGGTGGGGGCCTTGTGGAGGCTGCCCCTGGTGGCTGGGGGGTGGGGGTGATGGGAGACATGAGTGGGGGCATGTTGGAGGCTGCCCCTGCACTGCTGGGGGTGGGGGTGGTGGGAGACATGGGTGGGGGCCTGGTGGTGGGTGCCCCTGCACTGCTGGGGGGTGGGGGTGGTGGGAGACATGGGTGGGGGCCTGGTGGAGGCTGCCCCTGCACTGCTGGGGGGTGGAGTGGTGGGAGACATGGGTGGGGGCCTGGTGGAGGCTGCCCTTGCACTGCTGGGGGGTGGGGGTGATGGGAGACATGAGTGGGGGCATGTTGGAGGCTGCCCCTGCACTGCTGGGGGTGGGGGTGATGGGAGACATGAGTTGGACATGAGTGGGGGCCTGGTGGAGGCTGCCCCTGCACTGCTGGGGGGTGGGGGTGTTGGGAGACATGGGTGGGGGCCTGGTGGTGGGTGCCCCTGCACTGCTGGGGGGTGGGGGTGGTGGGAGACATGGGTGGGGGCCTGGTGGAGGCTGCCCCTGCACTGCTGGGGGGTGGGGGTGGTGGGAGACATGGGTGGGGCCTGGTGGAGGCTGCCCCTGCACTGCTGGGGGGTGGGGGTGGTGGGAGACATGGGTGGGGGCCTGGTGGAGGCTGCCGCTGGTGGCTGGGGGATGGGGGTGATGGGGAACATGAGTTGGACATGGGTGGGGGCCTGCTGGCAGGTGCCCCACAGTGCTGGGGGGTGGGGGTGGTGGGGAACATGAGTTGGACATGGGTGGGGGCCTGCTGGCAGGTGCCCCACAGTGCTGGGGGGTGGGGGTGGTGGGAGACATGGGTGGGGGCCTGGTGGAGGCTGCCCCTGCACTGCTGGGGGGTAGGGGTGGTGGGAGACATGGGTGGGGGCCTGGTGGTGGGTGCCCCTGCACTGCTGGGGGGTGGGGGTGATGGGAGACATGGGTAGGGGCCTGGTGGAGGCTGCCCCTGCACTGCTGGGGGGTGGGGGTGGTGGGAGACATGGGTGGGGGCCTGGTGGAGGGTGCCCCTGCACTGCTGGGGGGTAGTGCGAGACATGGGTGGGGGCCTGTGGAGGCTGCCCCTGGTGGCTGGGGCGTGGGGGTGGTGGGAGACATGGGTGGGGGCCTGGTGGAGGGGGCCCCTGCACTGCTGGGGGGTGGTGGGGGACATGGGTGGGGGTCTGTGGAGGCTGCCCCTGGTGGCTGGGGGGTGGGGGTGGTGGGAGACATGGGTGGGGGCCTGGTGGTGGGTGCCCCTGCACTGCTGGGGGGTGGGGGAGTGGGAGACATGGGTGGGGGCCTGGTGGAGGCTGCCCCTGGTGGCTGGGGGGTGGGGGTGGTGGGAGACATGGGTGGGGTCCTGGTGGAGGCTGCCCCTGGTGGCTGGGCGGTGGGGGGGGGTGGGAGACATGGGTGGGGGCCTGTTGGAGGCTGCCCCTGGTGGCTGGGGGGTGGGGGTGATGGGAGACATGAGTGGGGGCATGTTGGAGGCTGCCCCTGCACTGCTGGTGGTGGGGGTGATGGGAGACATGAGTTGGACATGAGTGGGGGCCTGGTGGAGGCTGCCCCTGCACTGCTGGGGGGTGGGGGTGGTGGGAGACATGGGTGGGGGCCTGGTGGAGGCTGCCCCTGGTGGCTGGGGGATGGGGGTGGTGGGGAACATGAGTTGGACATGGGTGGGGGCCTGCTGGCAGGTGCCCCACAGTGCTGGGGGGTGGGGGTGGTGGGGAACATGAGTTGGACATGGGTGGGGGCCTGCTGGCAGGTGCCCCACAGTGCTGGGAGGTGGGGGTGGTGGGAGACCTGGGTGGGGGCCTGGTGGAGGCTGCCCCTGCACTGCTGGGGGTTGGGGGTGGTGGGAGACATGGGTGGGGGCCTGTTGGAGGCTGCCCCTGGTGGCTGGGGAGTGGGGGTGATGGGAGACATGAGTGGGGGCATGTTGGAGGCTGCCCCTGCACTGCTGGGGGTGGGGGTGATGGGAGACATGAGTTGGACATGAGTGGGGGCCTGGTGGAGGCTGCCCCTGCACTGCTGGTGGGTGGGGGTGGTGGGAGACATGGGTGGCTGGTGGAGGCTGCCCCTGCACTGCTGGGGGGTGGGGGTGGTGGGAGACATGGGTGGGGGCCTGGTGGAGGGTGCCCCTGCACTGCTGGGGGGTGGTGGGAGACATGGGTGGGGGCCTGTGGAGGCTGCCCCTGGTGGCTGGGGGGTGGGGGTGGTGGGAGACATGGGTGGGGGCCTGGTGGAGGGTCCCCCTGCACTGCTGGGGGGGTGGTGGGAGACATGGGTGGGGGCCTGTGAAGGCTGCCCCTGGTGGCTGGGGGGTGGGGGTGGTGGGAGACATGGGTGGGGGCCTGGTGGTGGGTGCCCCTGCACTGCTGGGGGGTGGGGGGGTGGGAGACATGGGTGGGGGCCTGGTGGAGGCTGCCCCTGGTGGCTGGGGGGTGGGGGTGGTGGGAGACATGGGTGGGGGCCTGGCGGAGGCTGCCCCTGGTGGCTGGGGGGTGGGGGGGTTGGGAGACATGGGTGGGGGCCTGGTGGAGGCTGCCCCTGGTGGCTGGGGGGTGGGGGTGATGGGAGACATGAGTGGGAGCATGTTGGAGGCTGCCCCTGCACTGCTGGGGGTGGGGGTGATGGGAGACATGAGTTGGACATGAGTGGGGGCCTGGTGGAGGCTGCCCCTGCACTGCTGGCGGGTGGGGGTGGTGGGAGACATGGGTGGGGGCCTGGTGGAGGCTGCCCCTGGTGGCTGGGGGATGGGGGTGGTGGGAGACATGGGTGGGGGCCTGGTGGAGGCTGCCCCTGGTGGCTGGGGGATGGGGGTGGTGGGGAACATGAGTTGGACATGGGCATGGGTGGGGGCCTGCTGGCAGGTGCCCCACAGTGCTGGGGGGTGGGGGTGGTGGGGAACATGAGTTGGACATGGGTGGGGGCCTGCTGGCAGGTGCCCCACAGTGCTGGGGGGTGGGGGTGGTGGGAGACATGGGTGGGGGCCTGGTGGAGGGTGCCCCTGCACTGCTGGGGGGTGGGGGTGGTGGGAGACATGGGTGGGGGCCTGGTGGTGGGTGCCCCTGCACTGCTGGGGGGTGGGGGTGGTGGGAGACATGGGTGGGGGCCTGGTGGAGGCTACCCCTGGTGGCTGGGGGGTGGGGGCGATGGGAGACATGAGTGGGGGCATGTTGGAGGCTGCCCCTGCACTGCTGGGGGTGGGGGTGATGGGAGACATGAGTTGGACATGAGTGGGGGCCTGGTGGAGGCTGCCCCTGCACTGCTGGGGGGTGGGGGTGGTGGGAGACATGGGTGGGGCTTGGTGGTGGGTGCCCCTGCACTGCTGGGGGGTGGGGGTGGTGGGAGACATGGGTGGGGGCCTGGTGGAGGCTGCCCCTGCACTGCTGGGGGATGGGGGTGGTGGGAGACATGGTGGGGGGCTGGTGGAGGCTCCCCCTGGTGGCTGGGGGTTGGGGGTGATGGGAGACATGAGTGGGGGCATGTTGGAGGCTGCCCCTGCACTACTGGGGGTGGGGGTGATGGGAGACATGAGTTGGACATGAGTGGGGGCCTGGTGGAGGCTGCCCCTGCACTGCTGGGGGGTGGGGGTGGTGGGAGACATGGGTGGGGGCCTGGTGGTGGGTGCCCCTGCACTGCTGGGGGGTGGGGGTGGTGGGAGACATGGGTGGGGGCCTGGTGGAGGCTGCCCCTGCACTGCTGGGGGGTGGGGGTGGTGGGACACATGGGCGGGGGCCTGGTGGAGGCTGCCCCTGGTGGCTGGGGGATGGGGGTGATGGGGAACATGAGTTGGACATGGGTGGGGGCCTGCTGGCAGGAGCCCCACAGTGCTGGAGGGTGGGGGTGGTGGGGAACATGAGTTGGACATGGGTGGGGGCCTGCTGGCAGGTGCCCCACAGTGCTGGGGGGTGGGGGTGGTGGGAGACATGGGTGGGGGCCTGGTGGAGCCTGCCCCTGCACTGCTGGGGGGTGGGGGTGGTGGGAGACATGGGTGGGGGCCTGGTGGTGGGTGCCCCTGCACTACTGGGGGGTGGGGGTGGTGGGAGACATGGGTGGGGGCCTGGTGGAGGCTGCCCCTGCACTGCTGGGGGGTGGGGGTGGTGGGAGACATGGGTGGGAGCCTGGTGGAGGCTGCCCCTGGTGGCTGGGGGGTGGGGGTGGTGGGAGACATGGGTGGGGCCTGCTGGCAGGTGCCCCACAGTGCTGGGGGGTGGCGGTGGTGGGAGACATGGGTGGGGCCTGCTGGCAGGTACCCCACAGTGCTGGGGGGTGCGGGTGATGGGAGACATGGGTGGGGGCCTGGTGGAGGGTGCCCCTGCACTGCTGAGGGGTGGTGGGAGACATGGGTGGGGGCCTGGTGGAGGGTGCCCCTGGTGGCTGGGGGTGCAGGGGGACATGCGTTGGTGGGCAGTAGTGCAAGTTGACATGTGGGTTGGCTGGTGGGCATGGCCATGGTGGATGGGGTGCCTACATGACATGTGCTGGGTAGGCCCCTGTGGTGTGAGCCACCTGCAGGGGCCGTGGAGGGTGTAGAGGGAACACCTGGGAGGACCCACACGTGAAATTCACATGTGCTGCTCCCCGCGCACCCCTGTCATACACGTACCCTGATGGAATTGCGTGTGGAACTTCCCGCGCACCCCTGCAATACACGTAGCCTGATGGAATTGCGTGTGGAACTTCCCGCGCACCCCTGGAATACACGTACCCTGCTAATGTTGCGTGGGATACTTCCCCCGCACCCCAGAATACACGTACCCTGATGAGATCGCGTGTGTGACTTCCCGCGCACCCCTGAAATACACGTACCCTGCTCATTCGCGTGTGTAACTTCCCGCGCACCACCGAAATACACATACCCCGCTCAATCGCGTGTGTAACTTCCCGCGCACCCCCGAAATACACGTACCCCGCTCAATCGCGTGTGTCTCTTCCCGCGCGCCCCCGAAATACACGTTACCCGCTCGATCGCGTGTGTTGCTTCCCGCGCACCCCCGCAATACACGTGCCCCGCTCGCACAGGCCCGATCGCGTGAGAAACTTCACGCGAACCCCTGATATACACGTAGCCCGCTCCCCCAGGCCCGATCGCGTGAGAAACTTCACGCGAACCCCTGAAATACACGTAGCCCGCTCCCCCAGGCCCGATCGCGTGAATAAATTCACGCAAACCCCTGAAATACACGTAGCCCGCTCCCCCAGGCCCGATCGCGTGAAAAAGTTCACGCGAACCCCCGGAATACACATACCCCGCTCAATCGCGTGTGTAACTTCCCGCGCAACCCTGAAATACACGTGCCCCGCTCGCACAGGCCCAATTGCTGTATGTTGCCACTTTTGTAATGCGCAGGGACGCTACCGCCTGCCTTCGTGTGGTGGACGTATTTCGGCTTGTGCGTGTCTTTGGCTGTGCGTGGCTTTGCCCTATTCGATTCCATGAATACGTGTGGTTCGAGTGCGTGTGGGCGTTCCGTCTGCTTCCCTGCAGTACATCCCCAGTTACGCCCTTATTTTCGCGCGTTGTTCCCCATTCCGCGCGTTACGCCCCGTGTCCCGCCCACTTTCTGGTGTATGCGTCGAGGTTGTGCGCTTTCACTGTGCGCGTCGCGCACGCCTTTCGGGATGTTGCTGTGACTTGTGCGCCATGCACAGGTTTGGCGCACATCCCGAGGGAAACACGCGCAGGGATTTCCACGCTGTTTTTTTGCGCTTGCGCCTGCTTGCGCGAAGATTTTCGGCGCACGTTTGTTCCATGAATCGGCCCCTCAATGTCTTATACCACATTTACATGACGCCAATCAGAATAGCCAAATTTAGCAATAACGCACAACCACTATGTCCTTGGTGTGGCACGGGAGAAGTAGGGATGCTACACATATTCTGGGGATGCCCGCAGATACAGCAATTCTGGGCTAGAATAGAACAGGCTTGTAGAAAGGCTGGGATAGTATAATACGATTGGACACCGAAATAATGTCTGCTAGGCACTTACCCAAGAATAGGCAAATTTAGACATGTGGTCAAATTTATGGACATGGTGTGCATATTGGCCAAAAGATCCATTGCGATGGCATGGAAAACAGCGGGGGCCCACAATATGTGAGATGGCACAAAGAATTTGAATACTGGCCAGAGACAGAAACCAGAGTGTGGGGTGAAGGGGTGTCCAGAGCAGAAGGTGAAGTGAGTGCCACGTACGAGGCGTGGAAAACACTGGACTGGGACCTGTTTCAGCCATCTGATGACAAACCCCTTGAGTGCACACTAGACACATTTAGGACATTATCGAAGTGTCATGAGGTATACGTTTGAAATAAGGCTGCCTTAGATACCACCCCCCTACCTAAAACAGCCTTTGTTATACACCACACCCTCACATCTATGTGAGCAAAATGACAATGATCACAGTGTGAGTCTTATATGTGAAGACTGTTTGTTGTTGTTATTGCGTTATTTGTTGTTAATCAGTTATCACATGCAAATAAAGGCAAAAAGTGGCAAAGTGGGATGCAATGAATATATATATATATAACTATAAATGCCAATAAAACATTTTCAAATAAAAAAGGATTTAAATCATCTCTCCAATTCTCCTAATTTACTTAACATTCCTCTCTGGATAATTTGACTCAAGTCTCAGACTGTCTTTGCTGAGATTCAATCATCCTTGTCATCTGTACTATTCACTCTAAAGATCCTTTTAAAACTATGTGGTGATATCCTTGAGTCTACACAATCATATATGCCAGCCTCTTCTTCTGTGCCGGAAACTGTGGCTAATAGCGGCTTGTGCGACCAGGACGAGCCAGTAGTCACAGAGGACTGTACTGTAGTCCGGGCGGAGAAAGGCAATGGTATTGTAAGTGACACGCATCAGATGGTACTAACATCAGCTGAAGAGCCTGACCCGTTCTATTCCAGGAAGCAGAGACAACGTGCGCGGGTGAGACAAGCTAGACAATAGCCTGGACCCGAGGAGCCGGCCGCTCTTCAACAACAGGAAGGCTCCAAACGAGCGAAGAGGAAAACTGCGCGGAAAAGAAAACAGCAGCTGTTGAAAGAGGGCAACAGCAGGAAAAGAGCCATTTCATCAGATATGAGCGAAAAGGAACACTGACCCGGAACGGATGGAAAACATCTGATAAAACATTTTAATTAAAAAAAAAAAAAGAAATGCCTGGCCATCGCACTCAGTATTTTCAAATTACTTGAGACAAATACCACAATTACGGGTATTGGTCAATGAAGATTTTATCTTTTTTCAGCCCTTGAAATGCAACAACCCTAATGTGTTGATGAATCACCGTAAAAACCCAGGAACGGTTTTATTATGATGCTGATTTAAGTATCTCATTTTCAGTTTTGGGGTTGAGCTGGATGTTGATAGAGACCTAGACGATCTATTTATTACTCCCTATAACAAAGTCTCCATGGTAACGTAAGTCAACATCTTAAACCTTGTCTGAATGTAAATACAGAAAACGTCCAATTATCTGATATCCAGACTATGTTGAAGTGCCTGGCTGAATCACTACCTGTCGCTATGTATAGACATCATTGAAGCATTTCCATACTGATCAGGAATATGCACGGTTTTACCCATCTTTTTTTAACCTAATGGTTCGGCAGACATTTTACCCCAAAGCTAAGTATTTTTAATACAAGAATTATGGATTACATCTGAAATATATCTCAATTGGTACATAGTATATCAGATGAGCAGAAAGTGTGGTCTACAAGGGAGACCTTTTGGGGGATTGCTGGTACGTATTAACCACTGTTTTAAGTCACACAGTATTACGACCGTGCATGGGTTGGGTTAGTGGGGTGAAGAGGGCGTAGGAAAGTGAGAAGCTGGTGTCCTGTTAGCAGCTTCAGTTCGGTTTTCACTGTGCGCTAAGCTTGGGTGTGAATATAGAATCCATGCGAGTCCTCGTGTGCTGTTGGTGCGATATATGTGTTGATTGTTTGTTGTTGCGGTGTGGTGAAATGCGTGCAGTTTGCTGTGAGAGAAGTGGTTGTGTGGGTTTTTGTGTGAGTTAAGTATGCAGAGATGTGAGCTTTTAGTTAGTGGGTTATATGTCTCTTAATCCTTATCTTGTTTTATGTATCTGTTTGTCATACGGAGTAGGTATTTTCTTTCTCTTTCCTTTCCTGACTGTCTAGTTTCTAGGGCGATGGCGTGGCTGGTTCCCAGCTAAGTTATTTGAGATTAGTACACCCGGTTGGGCAAGCGTAGTCCCCTACTCAGTGGTGCTATATTATCATTCACCCGCTCGTTCCTATCTATTTACTGTCAGTGTTCCATTGCTGCCTGTGATTACACTGTGGGCAATGGTGTTATTGATAGGTCATCCTTGCCTTCCTTCCCGATTGTTCTGTGGTCATTCTTTGGTATGATTCTAGGTGGTCTATCTTTCAATTGGTAAGTTGATATGTTGTAGATCGGTATATCCCTTACTTCTATTAAGGGTCGAAGGCTTAAGGAATAGGGAATAGGTTTCCGCTCTCAGCATAGTTCCGCTGTGTATGTTTCCCTATAGACATTCTTTCTAGTTATGGGGCGAAGAGCCAGGATTTGAGAGTTTCCTGAATTGTAGGTGATCTCTTGTGTTCCGTATGTTCTTTGGTAGTTCGTTCCAGGTTTTTGGTGCAAGGTGAGAGAAAGAGGATCCTCTGAGTTTTCTTTTGATGTATGGCTGGGTTCCAAACTGATGTCGCTACTGGATCTGAGTGGCCTTGTTGTGTGATGTACATTTATCTTTCTTCTAAGGAACTCTGCGCCTTGGTTGTGGATTGCTCTGTGCGTTATGCACATTGATTTGAACTTGATTCACTGTTTGATGGGTAGCCAGTGTAGCGTTTTCAGTGCTGGTGTGATGTGTTCTCTTCGAGATAGTTTAAGGAGCAGTCTGGCCGCCGCATTTTGTATGCGTTGGAGTTTTTTTTAGAAGTCGTTCAGACATGCCTAGATATAAGCTATTGACATAGTCTAATCTGTACATGATGAGAGCGAAAACAGTCATTGTTTTGTTGGTGAATGACAAGAGAAAGAAGCATTTCTTGATTATGGCGTTTACTTGTGGCTCTAGAGTGCGTTTGTTGTCCATCAGGACTCCCAGATTTTTTTACAATCAACGATGGAGCTGGGGTTTCACCAAGTTCTGTTGGCCATGGGATGTAGAGGTTGTTTTCTCTGTTTTTTGTGAAAATCATTATTTCTGTTTTGCCTGGGTTGAGTTTGAGGTAGTTTGAGTTCATCCAGTTGTATATGTCACAAAGGCAGTTCTCCAGTGTTAAGTTTTCTTCTTGTGAGTCTTGTATTTTATAGACTATGTGTGTGTGTCGTCAGCGTAGTTGTAACAGGTTAGGTCATGTCTTTTGATGATTTTAATTAGTTGAGACAGGTAGATATTGAATCGAAGTTGGGAGAAGGAGGATCCTTGCGGGACTCCGCATGACGATTCGCTTCGGGTTGATTGGAAAGGTTTCATCCATATTGTTTCTGTTCTGTTTGTTAGGAAGGATTTGATCCATAGTAAGGCGTTGTCAGTGATTCCAAATTCTTCCAGTCTCATGATGAGAATGTCGTGGTTAACCTTGTCGAATACCGCAGAGAGGTCTAGAAGTATGAAAACGGTGCAGTTGTTTGAGTCTGCGTTTGCCTTTAGATCAGCCCAGATGGAGAGAAATGCTGTTTCCGTTCCTCTCATCAGTCTGAAGCCTACTTGCGCCTGGTTTAATAGGCGGTGTTCTTCCATGAATTCTTGGGTTGTTCTATATATGTTTGTTTCCAGAAGTTTAGCTGGGAACAGGATGTTGGAGATGGGTCTGTAATTGGAGAGGTTCTCTACGTTTCCTCCTGTATCCTTGAGGAGTGGTTTGATGTATGCTGATTTGAAGGATTATGGCACTTTCCCTGTTGAGATTGATTGGTTGAGGACATTCCTGTAATATTCCTTTGGTGTTCCTTGTGAGAGGATTAATGTGTAAATGTCAGAAGGGCAGGGATCCGCGCGGGAGCCTGATTTGTTGCTTTGATTTACCAGTTTGACAAATGTCTCCACTGATATGTACAGGAAGTTTCAGAGTTTGTCCTGGTGTTCCTTGTAGAGGTCGGTATAATCAGTGTTGTGGTTGCATGGTCGGTTTTGTATGGACTGTTGGATGGTCATGATTTTGTTTTTGAAATGGTCTGTGAGGTCCCTGCATAGTTTCTTCAATGGTATTGGAGCGTTGTTGCAGCCGGGTGGGTTTTTTATTTGATTTATGATTTTAAAGGGTTCTTTTTGGGTGTTTGGTGGTTTGAGGATTCTGTTGTCTTAGTATTTCCTTTTCGCTTTTTGTATTTCCTTTTTCTATGAACTTGTATGTTGTTGAAGTTTGAATTTCTTTCCGCAGTCTTCATTGATCCTCCATTCTAGTTCTAGTTTTTATTTTTCCTTTTCATGGCGCCTTGTAGAGGGGTGAACCATTTTGCTGTGGCTCTTTTGCAGGATGTACTAAAAGGTTTTTCTTTGGTGATCTCGTCAATTGTTGTGATCCTGCTATGACATGATATGATAGTTTATTTATATAGCGCCTATACACAATGTGTTTCAAAGTGCTTCAAGGCAAGGGAGGGAACAAAGGGAAATACAATGACATTCTTACAGGCCATGTACAGTAAGGATGTGAAATTAACTATCGTACTCGGCCTGATGACATTTCAGATAGTGCAAGAGCTAAGAAATAGATTAGGAAGGGAGGGGGAGAGTAGGAAGGAAATGGAAACAGACAGGCGACTACCGTACTGGGCCTGACAAACATTTCTGGTAGAGGCGGAGAAAAACAAAAGGTGAGGGAGAGGGGTGCAGAAAGGTAGGGGGAGAACAAATCAAGTGACTATCGTACTAGGCCTGATGACATTTCAGACAGTGCTGGAGTGGGGGGGGACAAGTAAAGGGAGGGAGGAGGAGACAGACAAGGTTGCTATCATACTAGTTCCAGGGACAATTCTGTTAGAGTAAGTGCATAGAAGAAAGTAAGAGGAGGAGGGGACGAGATACTTGCACCTGCTCCCCATCTGCAAAGGAAAAGAGGCTGGAGGGCTCCTTAAGAGGGAAAAAGAGCAGTGTGGGCGTGGCTTGCTAAGTGGGGAAAAAGAGCAGCAACCGGGAAGGCACCAGGTGGGCGGGGCTTAGGCCAGGTGACCTAGATCCACTTGCACCTGCTCCCCATCTGCAAAGGAAAAGAGGCTGGAG
Source organism: Ambystoma mexicanum (assembly GCF_040938575.1). Classification (NCBI taxonomy): domain Eukaryota; kingdom Metazoa; phylum Chordata; class Amphibia; order Caudata; family Ambystomatidae; genus Ambystoma; species Ambystoma mexicanum. The sequence continues at coordinate 336,916,411 of NC_090940.1, forward strand.
GGCTCCTTAAGTAGGGCAAAAGAGCGGCAACGAGGAAGGCATCAGGTGGACGGGGCTTGCAAAGTGGGCAAAGGGAGCAGAAATTTGGAAGGCGGGGCTTATGCCACGTGACCTAGATCCACTTGCACGTGCTCCACATCTGTAAAGGAAAAGAGGCTACAGGGCTCCTTAAGTATGAAAAAAGAGTGGCATGGGCGTGGCTTGCTAAGTGGGGAAAAAGAGCAGCAACCTAGAAGGCGCCAGGTGGGCGTGGCTTAGGCCAGGTGACCTAGACCCACTTGCACCTGCTCCCCATCTGCAAAGGAAAAGAGGCTGGAGGGTCCTTAAGTAGGGAAAAAGAGCGGCAACCAGAAAGACACCAGGTGGGCGGGCTTGCTAAGTGGGGAAAACGAGCAGCAACCTAGAAGGTGCCAGGTGGGTGGGGCTTAAGCCAGGTGACCTAGACCCACTTGCACCTGCTCCCCATATGCAAAGGAAAAGAGGCTGGAGGGCTCCTTGAGTAGGGAAAAAGAGCGGCAACCAGGAAGGCACCAGGTGGGCAGGCTTGCTAAGTGGGGAAAAGGAGCAGCAACCTGGAAGGCACCAGGAGGGCAGGGCTTAGGCCAGGTGACCTAGATCCATTTGCACCTGCTCCCCTTCTGCAAAGGAAAAGAGGCTGGAGGGCTCCTTAAGTAGGGAAAAAGCGCAGCAACCAGGAAGGCACCAGTTGTTAAGTATATCTATTTTAGTGTCCAGGTCAGCTTCGTCCATAGTTGTTGCTTGTGGTTTGGTGATCTCAGTAGTTCTGTTAAATTGAAGTTTTTTATGGTTCTCCAGTTTCTTTTCATGATGATTAGTAGCTTTCCTTGTTGCTTGGTTATTGGGGAGGGCAGTGTGATTACGAAGGGATGATGAGGTGGTCACTCCAGAGGATCTGAATCAGTGGTGATGTGGTAATTCGTTTTTTGTTGGTGAAGATTGCCTCCAGTGTATGTCCTGCCGTATCGGTTGCTGCTTTGACTAGCTGATGTAGTTTCATTGTTGTTAGTTGGCTCATAAGAGATTTTTCTGAGGTTGTGGTTTCTTCATCGAACCAGATGTTGAAGACTCTGAGGACAATCAGGTGGTTATGCTTGATAGCTAGGTTGGTGATTGCTTCTATGAAGGTGTCTATGAAGGCTGCATCATACGTTGGTGTTCTGTATACCAGTCGAATTTCAGTTTTTTTCTGGTTTTTGTTGATAGTCGGAGGATTAGGGATTAGCATTTATCGATGTTTAATGGGTCTTCCACTTTAATTTCCAAGTGTTCCTTGTGGATGATTGCCAGTCCACCACCTCTTTTGGTTTTGCTGTTTGCTTGGACACACTTGAAGGTATCGGGCAGGCAGTTATTGATGGTGTTCTGATAGTTGTCATCTAATCATATTGCGGTTACCAATAGGATGTTGATGCCTCCGTCACTAAGGAGGTCGTAGATTTAGGTGGCATGTTAGGACATTGACCATGCGTTAATTAGATTTCAGTGGATCTTTTTGGTGTGATTTGGTTTATTTGTTTCCTGTTTTGATGTGTGGGTGTTCAGTTGGGTTGCTTTTATGTTGACTCTGATTGGTTGAGATTCCGTGAAGGAGGCTTTGTCATTGAATCGGTCTGTGAGATTGATAATTGGGTTGCTGACTTCTATTTCTTCCTCATCTTCTGTCATTTGATGTGGGTATCGATAGTGCCCTTCTGTTCTTGTGATATAGGAAGTAAGGGGGTTGGCATCATTCCATTCTCTTCTTTGGTCGACCCATCTTTTGTTCCGTTGTTCGGGGGGTTCTTTATCCATGTGGAAATGTCAGTGTCATTGAAGTATCTAGGTTCTTTGGTTGGTGAGATGTTTGGTGTAAGGTATAAGGATTTTTGTCTTACAATGTTTGTTCTGTCAATAGTATTATTTGGTGGGGTGTGTTCTGTATTGAAGGCTTCTTATACTGTGGGTGGTTGAGCTTGCGTATCCGTATTATTGGTACAGTGTTCCTTTTCTCTTTTTCGGCTTCCAATTCTGTGTCAGGGCATTTTGGGTCCTCCGTAGGAGTTGGTTTAAGTGTTGAGTTTACGGGGGCAGTTGTCCAACTGTTGTGCTTTGTGCCAGGCTAGTGTGGATTTTAATCCTCTTAAGTTGTGATGTCCGGAAGCTTTAAGATGCTGTGTCTTTGTTCAGTCGATTGGGTAGAGGTGTTCCTCTTACAATGGGAGGCTCATCCTAGGGAGTATTATACGTTGGTGGGTGGCGTAGCTGGTTATGGGCTATGGGTGCGGGTAAACTAGGGTGGAGATTATGGTAGTAGTGACTGGCTTTGGTGGTTGCTGGGTGTTCTGGGCTGTCCGATTCCTAGGATTCAATTGTGGCAGGTACTGATAATATCCAGAAGAATGAGGAGCAAGAGGTGGAGAGCCTAGGTTTTACAGGTGGTTTACAATGAGATAGTACTCTTGGGTGTAGGATATCAGATGTCCGAAGGGATATAGGTTTCAGCGGGAGCCAAGTGATGATTGAACAGCACGATTCCTGACCCCTGGACAACAGAGGGTAGGTCCAGGTTCTGCAAATGGCAGGCAGTGATCAAGATTGGGACACCTAGCTAACGGGAGAGGGTTTAGGCCTCACAGAAGGCAGGCAATGATCAAGTATCAGGTTTGGGACACCTAGGTGACAGGGGAGGTTTAGGCCTGAGAGAGGAAGGTGGTAATGAATACCTATTTTTAAGACACCTAGATATCAGGAGGAAGGTCCACGCCTCTCAGAATGGCAGGCAGCAATTGAACACCTAGCCTGGGACACCTAGACAGAGGGAGAATTGACTTTGTGTACAGTAGTGGAGAGGACTAGGTCTCACTGTGCAGTTCAGTCACAGGGAGCACACCTAGGTATAGTCTGGTACCGGAATACACCCAGATGTGATTTCTGCGTAGTGGGAGAGGCCTAGGTCCTACAATACAGCTTGGTACGGAAGGGGACACCCAGACCTGAGAGTCCTGCACAGTGGGAGAGTGGCCCAGCCTCATAATGCACCTTGGTACAGGAGGGTACACCTGGACTTGAGAGTCCTGTATTGGGTGGAGAGGCCTAGGTTTCACTATATAGTTTCAAAGTGCAGTTTCAAATACAGGGGAGCACACTTAGAAGGATCCTGTGTAGTGGGAGAGAGGCTAAGGTTTCACAATGCAGTTTCGATAGCAGTTTCAAAAATACAGAGGAGCACACTTAGAAGGGTCCTGTATAGGGGGAGAGTCCTAAGTTTCAAAATGCAGTTTGGTACAGGAAACACACTGAGATTTGAGAGTCCTTTATAGTCGGAGAGATGCCTAAGTTTCACAATGCAGTTTGGTACAGGAAACACACTGGGCCTCATTATAAGTTTGCCGGTCCGGGAACTATGGTACCGGTAAGCATGCCAGTACTGTAGTTCCCGGACCAGCAAACTACGAGTTGTGCTCGCGGTGGCTTTCCTCCCGCAAGGTCGGACCTGGCGGGCAGAAAGGCACACGCAAGCACAGCATGTCAGATACACCGGCACCATTATAAGCGGTGCCGGTGCATCCAACCTCTCTATTCCCATTCAGCCCTATGGGGCCGAATGGGAATGGGGAGCATTTATTTTCTGGCACGGGCAAATGGTCAATTACCGGGTCCGGCAGGGCCGTAATGACCCAGTAATTGCCCATTTGCGGGCGCCGGAACACACTGTAAGTTTGGCAGCAGCCTGCCGGTTTTACTGACAAGGCTGCCGCCAAACTTGTAATGAGGCCCACCTAGATTTGAGAGTCCTATATAGTCGGAGAGATGCCTAAGTTTCACAATGCAATTTAGTACAGGGGAACACAATGAGACTTGAGAGACTTGTACAGTGTGAGAGAGCCCTGAGCTTCACAGTGCAGTTTTGGTACACAAGAACACACCTAGAATGAGGGTCCTGTATAGTGGGAGAGAGGCCTAAGTTTCACAATGCAGTTTGATACAGGAAACACACTGGGCCTCATTATAAGTTTGCTGGTACGGGAACTACGGTACCGGTAAGCATGCCAGTACTGTAGTTCCTGGACCGGCAAACTATGAGTTGTGCTCGCGGTACCTTTCTGCCGACCTGGCGGGCAGAAAGGCACACGCAAGCACAGCATGTTGGATACACCGGCACCATTATAAGAGGTGCTGGTGCATCCGACCTCTCCATTCCCATTCAGCCTTATGGGGCCGAATGGGAATGGGGAGCATTTTTTTTCCGGCGCCCGCAAATGGTCAATTACCGGGTCCGGCACGGCCGTAATGACGAGGTAATAGCCCATTTGCGGGCGCCGGAAGAAACTGCAAGTTTGGCAGCAGCCTGCCGGTTTTACTGGCAAGGCTGCCGCCAAACTTGTAATGAGGCTCACTGAGATTTGAGAGTCCTGTATAGTGGGAGAGAGGCCTAAGTTTCACAATGCAGTTTGGTACAGGAAAACACACTGAGATTTGAGAGTCCTGTGTAGTGGGAGGGAGGCCTAAGTTTCATAATGCAGTTTGGTACATGAAAACACACTGAGATTTGAGAGTCCTGTATAGTGGGAGAGAGGCCTAAGTTTCGTATGATGGTGTCTGTTTATGTTGTAGATAGTAAATTGTGCCTACCTTATCCGTTGATGCTGGTTGACAGCAGCCTGTTCATCGTGAGTCATGTCAGAGTACTGTGGCCTGTTGCAACTGGTGGTTTGGGTGACAACAAGCAGCAACTGCTTGTTGGCTGTAGTTGTGGGACGCTGTTGCTGTGTCTGGGGGCTAGGGTGTGGCACTGTAGGATTCTCTTGGGCTCAGGGCATAGGGCTAACTAGGTTGAAGGGCATGCTGATTAAGTGGGTGAATGCTACTAGAGTAGGGGGAGAGTGGCAGTTAGGGTTTGGTGTATGTTGGCGGCTGGTCCCTGGCCTGCTGACACCTGCAGACACTGACTGGAGCCGCTACTTCAGGAACCGCCCTTTACCTTGGGCCCTAGTGGCTCGGGCTGCATGGGCAGAGGGCTGCCTTGGGCGGTAGTGATAAAAGGAAAGACCAATCAGGGGATAGGGCGGGAGGGAGGGGGTACCAGGGCTGGGCTATAGAGCAGGGGAAGGGGGAAAGAAATAACAAGTTGCAGGGGAAGGGGGAAAGAAATAACACGTGCGCAAATTGCCAGACATACACACAAATGCCAATTTCAAAAACGTATGGGTCAATACAAGCTGCCTCTTACCACTGTAGCCGGATAACAGTGTCGGGAGAAGGCCGCGGGGGTCTTACGCCTGGCGGGAGGAGGACAAATCAGGGGAGGGGGCAGGAGGGAGGAGGGACAGGGCCAGGCTACAGAGCAGGGGTAGGCGGAAAGAAATAAAACGTGCACAGGAGCACTTACAAATTGGCAAAAATACACACAAATGCATATTTCAAAAACATATGGGCCAATACAAGCTGCCTCTTACCTCTGTAGCGGGATAACAGTGTCGGGAGAGGACTGCATGGGTCTTAGGCCTAGCGGGAGGAGGACCAAACAGGGGAAGGGACGGGATGGAGGAGGGAGGGACCAGGGCCGGGATGTAGAGCAGGGGAAGATGGAAAGAAATAACACATGCGCAGGAGCGCCTATAAAATCCCAAAAATACACACAAATGCCAATTTCAAAACCTATGGGTCAATACAAGCTGCCTCTTACCTCTGTAGCCGGATGACCTTGTCGGGAGAAGGCTGAGTGGCTCTGAGGTGTAGCGGGCGGAGGGACCAGGGCCGGGTTATAGAGCAGGGGAAGGGGGAAAGAAATAACATGTGCGCAAGAGCGCTTACAAATTGCCAAAAATACACACAAATGCCAATTTCAAAAAGCTATGGTCCAATACAAGGTGCCTTTTACCTCTGTAGACAGATAACAGTGTTGGGAGAAGGCTATGTGGGTCTTAGGCCTAGCGGGAGTAGTACAAATCCAGGGGAGGGGCCAGGAGGGAGGAGGGACCGGGCCGAGCTATAGAGCAGGGGTAGGCGGAAAGAAATAACACATGCACAGGAGCACTTACAAATTACCAAAAATACACACAAATGCCAATTTCAAACCAAATGGTCCCATACAAGCTGCCTCTTACCTCCGTAGCCAGATAACAATGTCAGGAGAAGGCTGTGTGGGTCTTAGGTCTAGTTGGAGGAGGACCAAGCAGGGGTGGGGGAGGGAGAGAAGTGGGACCAGGGCCGGGCTATAGAGCAGGGGAAGGGGGAAAGAAATAACATGTGCGCAGGAGGGCTTACAAATTACCAAAAATACACACCAGTGCCAATTTCAAACCAAATGGTCCCATGCAAGCTGTCTCTTACCTCTGTAGCCGGATAACAGTGTCAGGAGAAGGCTGTGTGGATCTTAGGTCTAGTTGGAGGAGGACCAAGCAGATGAAGCAGGCGGGAGGGAGGAGGGACCAGGGCTGGACTAAAGAGCTGGACAAGGGGGAAAGAAATAACACGTACGCAGGAGCGCTTACAAATTGCCAAAAATACACACAAATGGCAATTTCAAAAATCTATGGGCCAATACAAGCTGACTTTTACCTCTGTATCCAGATAACAGTGTTGGGAGAAGGCCGTGTGGGTCTTAGGCCTAGCGGGAGGAGGACCAATCAGCAGAGGGTGCGGGAGGGATGTGAGACCAGGGGCGGGCTATAGAGCAGGGGAAGGGGGAAAGAAATAACACGTGCACAGGAGCTCTTACAAATTGCCAGACATACACACACATGCAATTTCAAAAACCTATGGGCCAATACAAGCTGCCTCTTACTTCTGTAGCCGGTTAACAGTGTCGGGAGAAGGCCGCTTGGGTCTTAGGTGAAGCGGGAGGAGGGACCAGGGCCGGGCTATAGAGCAGGGGAAGGGGAAAAGAAATAACACGTGCACAGGAGCTCTAACAAATTGCCAAAAATACACACAAATGCCAATTTAAAAAACATATGGTCCAATACAAGCTGCCTCTTACTTCTATAGCTCGATAACAGTGTCAGGAGAAGGCAGCGTGGGTCTTAGGCCTAGCAGGGGGAGGAACAATCAAGGGAGGGGGTGTGTTGCAGGAGGACCATGGCCAGTCGATAGAGCAGGTGAAGGGGGAAAGTAATAACATGTGTGCAGGAGTGCTTACAAATTGCCAAAAATACACACACATGGCAATTAAAAAACCTATGGTCCAATACAATCTGCCTCTTACCTCTATAGATGGATAACAGTGTTGGGAGAAGGCTGTGTGGGTCTTAGGCCTAGCGGGAGGAGGAACAAACAGGGAGGGGGGGAGGAGGGAACATGGCCGGGCAATAGAGCAGGGGAGGGGGGGGTGAGAAATAACACGTGCGCAGGAGCTCTTACAAATTGCCAGACATACACACAAATGCCAATTTCAAAAACCTATGGGCCAATACAAGCAGCCTCTTACCACTGTAGCCGGATAACAGTGTCAGGAGAAGGCTGCGTGGGTCTTAGATCTAGCGGGAGGAGGACCAATCAGGGGAGGAGGCAGGATGGAGGAGGGACAAGGGCTGGGCTATAGAGCAGGGGGAAGCGGGAAAGAAATAACATGTGCGCAGGAGGGCTTACAAAGTGCCAAAAATACACACAAATGCCAATTTCAAAACCAATGGTCCAATACAAGCTGCCTCTGACCTCTGTAGCCAGATAATAGTGTCGGGAGAAGGCCGCGTGGGTCTTAGGCCTAGCGGGAGGAGGACCAATCAGGGGAGGGGGCGGAAGGGATGAGGGCCCAGGGCCGGGCTATAGAGTAGGGGAAGGGGGAAAGAAATAACATGTGGGCAGGAGCGCTTACAATTTGCCACAAATACACAGAAAAGGCCAATTTCAAAAACATATGGGCCAATATTAGCTGCCTCTTACCTCTGTAGCCGAATAACAGTGTCAGGAGAAGGCAGCGTGGGTCTTAGGTGTAGTTGGAGGAGGACCAATCAAGGGGAGGGGGCGGGAGGGAGGAGAGACTAGGGCCGGGCTATAGAGCAACGGAAGGGGAAAAGTAATAAGATGTGTGCAGGAGTGCTTACAAATTGCCAAAAATACACACAAATGCCAATTTCAAAAACCTATGGTCCAATATTAGCTGCCTCTTACCTCTGTAGCTGGATAACAGTGTTGGGAGAATGCTGTGTTGGTCGTAGGCCTAGCAGGAAGAGGGCCAATCACGGGACGAGGCGGGAGGAGGAGGGACCAGGGCTGGGCTATAGAGCAGGGGAAGGGGGAAAGAAATAACACGTGCACAGAAGCGCTTACAAATTGCCAAAAATACACACACATGCATATTTCAAAAACATATGGGCCAATACAAGCTGCTTCTCACCTCTGTAGCGGGATAACAGTGTCAGGAGAAGGCTGCGTGGGTCTTAGGCCTAGCAGGAGGAGGACCAATCAGGGGAAGGACCGGGAGGGAGGAGGGAGGGACCAGGGCCGGGATGTAGAGCAGGGGAAGATGGAAAGAAATAACAAATGCGCAGGAGCGCTTATAAAATCCCACAAATACACACAATTGCTGATTTCAAAAACCTATGGGCCAATACAAGCTGCCTCTTACCTCTGTAGCCGGATAACAGTGTCGGGAGAAGGCCGCATGGGTCTTAGGCCTAGCGGGAGTAGGACAAATCAGGGGAGGGGGCAGGAATGAGGAAAGACCGGGCGGGCTATAGAGCAGGGGTAGGCGGAAAGAAATAACATGTGCGCAGGAGATCTTAAAAATTGCCAAAAATATACACAAATGCCAATTTCAAAAGCATATGGGCCTATGCAAGCTTCCTCTTACCTCTGTAGCCGGATAATAGTGTCGGGAGAAGGCAGTGTGGGTCTTAGACCTAGAGGGAGGAGGACCAATCAGGGGAGGAGGTGGGAGGGAGGAGGGACCAGGGCCGGGCTACAGAGCAGGGGAAGGGAGAAAGAAATAACATGTGTGCAAGAGGGCTTACAAATTACCAAAAATACATGCAAATGCCAATTTCAAAACCAATGGTCCCATACAAGCTGCCTCTTACCTCTGTAGCCAGATAACAGTGTCAGGAGAAGGCTGTGTGGGTCTTAGGTCTAGTTGGAGGACGACCAATTACGGGAAGGAGGCGGGAGGGAGGAGGGACCACGGCCGGGCTATAGAGCTGGGCAAGGGGGATAGAAATAAAACGTGCACAGGAGCGCTTACAAATTGCCAAAAATACACACAAATGCCAATTTAAAAAATCTATGGGCCAATACAAGCTGACTTTTACCTCTGTAGCCAGATAACAAAGTTGGGAGGAGGCAGCGTGGGTCTTAGCCCTAGTGGGAGGAGGACCAATCAGCGGAGGGCGCAGGGGGATGAGGAACCAGGGGCGGGCAATAGAGCAGGGGAAGGGGGAAAGAAATAACACGTGCACAGGAGCTCTTACAAATTGCCAGACATACACACAAATGCAATTTCAAAAACCTTTGGGCCAATACAAGCTGCCTCTTACTCCTGTAGCCGGATAACAGTGTTGGGAGAAGGCTGATTGGGTCTTAGGTGAAGCGGGAGGAGGGACCAGGGCGGGGCTATAGAGCAGGGGAAGGAGGAAAGAAATAACACGTGCACAGGAGCTCTAACAAATTGCCAAAAATACACACAAATGCCAATTTCAAAAACCTATGGTCTAACACAAGCTGCCTCTTACCTCTGTAGCTGGATAACAGTGTCAGCAGAAGGCCGCATGTGTCTTAAGTGTAGCGGGGGGAGGAGGACCAATCAGGGAAGGGGGCGGGAGGGAGGAGGGACAGGGCCGGGCAATAGAGCAACGGAAGGGGAAAAGTAATAACATGTGTGCAGGAGTGTTAACAAATTGCTAAAAATACCCACAAATGCCAATTTAAAAAACCTATGGTCCAATACAAGCTGCCTCTTACCTCTGTAGCCGGATACGAGTGTCGGGAGAAGGCTGAGTGGGTCTTAGGCCTAGCGGGAGGAGGACCAATCAGGGGAGGGGGCGGAAGGGAGGAGGGCCCACGGCCGGGCTATAGAGTAGGGGAAGGGGGAAAGAAATAACATGTGGGCAGGAGCGCTTACAATTTGCCAAAAATACACAGAAAAGGCCAATTTCAAAAACATATGGGCCAATACAAGCTGCCTCTTACCTCTGTAGCCGAATAACAGTGTCAGGAGAAGGTAGCGTGGGTCTTAGGTGTAGTTGGAGGAGGACCAATCAAGGGGAAGGAGGCGGGAGGGAGGAAGGTCCAGAGTCAGGCTATAGAGCAGGGGAAGGGGGAAAGAAATAACACGTGCACAGGAGCTCTTACAAAAATGCCAAAAATAAACACAAATGCCAATTTCTAAAACCTATGGTCCAACACAAGCTGCCTCTGACCTGTGTAGCTGGATAACAGTGTCGGGCGAAGGTCAGGTGGGTCTTAGGGGTAGGAGGAGGAGGACAAATCAGGGGAGGGGGCGGGAGGGAGGGGAGACCAGGGCCGGGCTATAGAGCAACGGAAGGGGAAAAGTAATAACATGTGTGCAGGAGTGCTTACAAATTGCCAAAAATACACACAAATGCCAATGAAGATTCCCCCTGCTAATAGCGCAGGGAGCTCTTGATTCTATTAAAGACAAGGAGGCGAGCATTAAGCTTCATCTTCTTTATTCTCTACTCTCCAGCAGTTTCAACAAATATAACTTTGTAAACATTCAATTTAAATTTTTTTTTTTTTTTTTAAAACAAACCTCAAATCCCATCAATCCTGTAGTCCGTTAGTCTCTGGCCATGTGACCTAGTCCTTCCTGTTCCTCTGTCCTTCCTCTTCTTTGACTGCTTGAACTTGTCCTTTCTCTTTAACTGCGCACTCAACTGTTGAACTTGTGCTGAACTTCCTGCTTTGTACCAGTTCGATCTCTCACATACGAGCTTTCGAAGCTGTTCTAGGCGACCTGCTCTGATTCGGGCTTTCAGCTGTTCTTTTGCTCATCTCCTAAATCAATAAGAAACAAAATGGTATAGGTAGGGCGGGAATACACACCCTATTCTGGAAGAAATAGCCATGTTAATTATCAACAGTACTTCACAACATGTATTTCGTTATTGCATCCATTGTGTATTCGGGATGGGAATTTAATGCTCGCCTCCTTGTCTTTAATAGAATCAAGAGCTCCCTGCGCTATTAGCAGGGGGAATCTTCATTCTATGTCAAGACGGAGGCGAGCATTAAGCTTGTTCAAAGCTTCTTACTACTACTCCTGCCATTGCATTAATAGGTCGGTAGTAAAACGTTCTGAATGTCGTATCACTAGCCCAGTCTGCGGCTTTCATGATGTCTTGTAATGTTGCGCCTAGTCCTAGTGCTTTCGAGGCCATCGCTCCTCTGACTGAGTGTGCCCCGAATCTTGTCATGTCTACGCCTGCTAAACTCATAATGTTTCTGACCCACCGTGCTATGGTGGCTGTTGCTACTCCTCTGTGTGGCTTTCTGCGCGCAATTAATAATTGGGTCGTCCCTGCCAGTCTTAATTCGGCTGTTTTATTTTCGTATTCCTTTATACATGCTGCTACGCACCATTTCGGGTGCTCCTGCATGTATGGGTATGTGATGGTACTAGAATCCGTTTTAGTTCTTCTGGCTAAGCTGAACGTCATGCCTTCCGGCCCGTACGTTCTCCTATTCACTTCTAAGGCTCTCAAGTCTGCTACTCTCCTGCATGACACCAAGCATTGTAGCATGGCTAGTTTTTCGGACAGCTGTCCTAGAGACAGATACTTGTTGTCGGGCCAGTCCGCAAATAGTTTCAATACTATTGCTACGTCCCATAGAGATTCATATTTCGGCTGCAGTGGTTTCCTGAATCTTATTCCTCTTAGTAGCCAAATTACTGCTACGTTCTCTCCCACCGGTACTTCTTCCACGGGTAGGTGACCTGCTGATATCGCAGATCTGTATACTCCTATTGTTCTGTATGCTTTGCCGTCCTGGAGGAGTTCGGCTAGGAAATTCAAGATCTCAACTAGAGGGGCAGAAACGGGATGAATACCTCTCCTTCTGCACCATGTCGACCACTTGTTCCAAGCTGCGTTGTAGCTCCTTCGAGTTGATGGAGCCCATGACTCTGCAATGAGACTTGCAGCTTGTGCCGAAATGCCCGGGAGATTCCAGCTTCTCATGCTATCCTGCACGCCATCAATGGCAGTGTCCCCTTCACTCTCAGAGGGTGATATGACCCAGCTGGGTCCGTGAGGAGGTGTTCTCCTTGGGGCAGTATTCTCGGGTAATCTACCAATAGTTCCATGAGTGCTGGGAACCATACTTGGGATTTTCAGATCGGAGCTACGACTATCAGGTCCGCTGTCTCTCTGCGTACCTTTGCTAGTACTCGGTTCATCATTATGAATGGGGGAAAAGCGTAAAGCGTGTGCTCCCTCCAATCTTGTAAGAAAGTGTCCACTCCGGCTGCCGCTGGGTCCAATCTCCAACTGAAGAACCTCTCTTTCTGAGCCTTCAGCCTGGACGTAAACAGATCTGTGTATATTGGGCCCCAGATCTTTTCCAGTTTCTGAAAAATCATCCAGTCCAGCATCGAGTCGCTGGAGTCTGAGAGATGTCTGGAGTTCCAGTCCGCTACTACATTCAACGAACCTGGTAAGTATTCGGCTACCACCGAGATCCCTGATTCTAGGCAGGAATGCCAGAAATCCTTGGCTATTTCCGACAGCAATTTGGACCTTGTCCCTCCTAAATGGTTGATGTATTTGACTGCCGAAATGTTGTCCATTTTTAGCAGGATACAGGAGTTCACTTTCCCTTTCGTAAATGCCCTGATCGCACAGGATCCGGCTAGTAACTCTAGACAGTTTATGGGTAATTGGAGTTCTGATGCGCTCCATCTCCCTCCTGTCTGGAGATCCCCACACCGGGCTCCCCAGCCTGCTCTGCTGGCATCTGATTCTATTATCAGGTCTGGTCTGTCGCCGAAGATGGCTCTGCCGTTCCAGGCCTCCATGTTCGCTAACCACCATTCCAACTGTGTTCTGGACTCTTGATCTAAGAGTACCAGTCGGTGGTAGTGTAGACCTTGCTGAAGATGCCGTATCTTCAGCCTCTGAAGGGCTCGGTAGTGCAATGGCCCTGGGAAGATTGCTTGTATTGATGCCGCTAGTAAGCCTACTACTCTCGCTATGGTGCGGAGTGATATTCTCGTTTTGCTGAGACATGCTCTTATTTTTCTCTTTTTGTCTCTGATCTTTTTGTTTGGGAGCTCCAGTGTCGCTGACCAGGTGTTTATAATAAACCCCAGGAGTTCTATCCTCCTCGCCGGAGCCATCTCCGACTTCTCCCAGTTCACTAGGAAACCTAACGAAGTTAAGAGGTGTACTACCCATTCGGCCTGGTAGACTAGAGTCTCTCTGCTGTCGGCCATCAGTAGGATGTCGTCTAGATATATAATCATGCAAATTCCTTTCCCTCTGATCGCTGCGGCTACCGGCTTCGTCACTTTTGTGAATGCCCACGGCGCCGAGGAGAGCCCGAAAGGCATCGTTGCGAACTGCCATAATTGCCCGTCCCAGTCGAATGCTAGGAATGGACGGAAATCCCTCTGTACAGGAATCGTAAGATAGGCGTCTTTCAAGTCTATCCTCGCTAGCCAGTCGTTCTGTCTGAGCCTATCTCTGAGCTGGTGGATTCCTTCCATTTTGAAGTAGTTGTAGGCCACCCAGCTGTTTATGTGTCTTAGATTTATCACTGGTCTCACTTTGTCTTTTCGGTGAACCAGGAACATGTTGCTCACAAATCTTGACGGCGCTATGCATGGTTCGATCGCCCGTTTCTCTGCTAGGTTTCACAGTTCCGAGTCTAGCAGCTCTTTCTCGGTCAGCGTAGGTTCTACGGGGCGTGGCGCTTGGTCTTGAACGGGGGTTTCTGTGAATTCTATACACATGGAAAGCGAGCGCAGTTTTCCCAGAATATAGCTGTCCTCCCCCCTACTGGTGGATAAGAAAAGTTTCTCTCCTGTGGGGAAGTTTTGTCCTCTTCCCTGTCCTCTGCTTCGTCTTCCTCTAGGGAAGCGGCCTCTTGGGGGAAAGAAGGTATCAGGCTGCCTGGATTCCCAGTATTGGTTTCTGTTGTACTGAGGCCTTCTGGATGTTTGGTATCGACCGGTCGAGCGACCTCTGTAGCGACCGGTCCCGCCAAAAACTCTCCCTGGGAAAATGTTCTTCATCGAAGCCTGAGCTTTCTCCAGAGAGGTGTAGGTCCCTACGAACCTCCCCATCTCCTTACCAAAAGTCTCTCCGAACAATAGGCCCTGCGCTGCCTCGCCGGCTTCGTATGATGACAGATCTCCTAGTTTCCGGTCGATTTTCAAGAGGAGGCCTCTCCTGCGCTCCGATGAAATTGTGACGTTCGCGTTTCCTAGTATACATACGGCCCGTTGGGCCCAGTTCGCTAGCACTCCTGGGTCTACCTCCTCGCCTGTATCTCTGGCTCGTTCGGCTAGGTCCATTATTTTAGCTAGCGGACCTGCCAGGTCGAGGAGTTTTTCTTGGCAGCTTCTCCAGGAGCGGTCTATGCCGTTCCTCGGGTCTCTGTTCGATTTGGAGACGAACGACAACATTTTAGGGTCCAATTCCGGGGCTTCCGCGACTTTGCCCCGCAGGTGTGGTCTCGGACATTCAGCCCTCAGTCTTTGTCTGACCTCTTTTTCGAGAGCTTTCCTCAATCTCTTCGTCATGCATTTCGCCACTCTCGGCGATGGCACCCACTCCAAGGATCTCGGATTTCTGATTTCTTCCGGTTGGAACATGTCCGCCGTTTCGTCCTCTTCTAGGTGGTGGAGTTTTCGTTGCCTTTTCTTAGGCAGAGGTTGGCTCCCCTCATCCCCCTCGTTATCTGCATCCGCTTGAGTGGATGTGGGGGATATCGGCGGTTCCTCGTCTGGGAAGCCTTCTGGGGGTTCCTCCTCTGTACAACCCATATTGTCTTCCCCTAGGTAGGGGGTCCGGAGGCTCGGCACCTGGGAATCTTTCATGAATGCTTCCTTTAGTCTGAGGAACGCGTCCGTAGCTTCTGGGGCTCCTGTTCTCGCCCCTGTCTGTTGGCCCGGGGGGTCAGAAGAGTTTTTGCTCTTCCAGGCCCTGTTACACCCCTTAGGGTCATTAAACGTGCCCCCTGTGGACGCGCTGTCTTCCTGCTTGGTGCGTTCTTCCTTCTGGCTCAGGAATAGTTCTATGGTATCTAGCCTTTCTTGTAAAGGCCGCACTCCTTGGGCCACTGCCTCTGTCAGTGAATCTCCCAGCACTTCTTTGAAGCTATAGGCTAGGTCTTCTTGGTAGACTGCCTCCTGCTCCTCTTCGCTCCACTCGAAGATCGACATTGTGCTGGCCGGTGCCTGAATCAATACCTGTCTAGGTGTAGTGGCGCGTCCACTGATTCACTTTGCTCGAGGCTGCACCTTCCTTATACAATATGCATGTTTGCAGGATATATCTTTCCGATTTGCCTGGTAATACTCTGTAATCGTGCGGCTCTGCTGTCTAAAGCCACGCCCCTGCATAGGAGGCGTTCGCTATTGGCGCATTCGCTGCACGTGGCCGTTTCTGCTTGGCTCGCGGGAAGTTTCCCGCCTGCGTAGAGATCCGCCCTTCCAAGGGTTGGGGCTGCGAACTCGCGCTCTGCTAGGGGGTCCGGCCGGCTCCTGAGGTGTTGTAGATTACGACACGGGGCCTCCGAATCCCTTTTAAACACTAAAACATTAACGCTTGCGCGCTCTACTATGCATGTTTATTCTATTATTGTCCATGGTGTACAATTCCATTTATGTTAATGGCATAAAACACGTTTTGTCAAGCGAATATTACGGAGCTAAGATAAAGAGGTACTTATCTTGTGGAGAGCAGGAAAATAAGAGGAAGGACAGAGGAACAGGAAGGACTAGGTCACATGGCCAGAGACTAAGGGACTACAGGATTGATGGGATTTGATGTTTGTTTAAAAAAAAAAAAAAAAAAAAAAATTGAAAGTTTACAAAGTTATATTTGTTGAAACTGCTGGAGAGTAGAGAATAAAGAAGATGAAGCTTAATGCTCGCCTCCGTCTTGACATAGAATTTCTAAAATATATGGGCCAATACAAGCTGACTTTTACCTCTTTATCCAGATAACAGTGTTGGGAGAAGGCCGCGTGGGTCTTAGGCTTAGCGGGAGGAGGACCAATCAGCAGAGGGCGCAGGAGGGATGAGGGACCAGGGGCGGGCTATAGAGCAGGGGAAGGGGGAAAGAAATAACACGTGCACAGGAGCTCTTACAAATTGCCAGACATACACACACATGCAATTTCAAAAACCTATGTGCCAATACAAGCTGCCTCTTACCTCTGTAGCCAGATAACAGTGTCGGGAGAAGGCCACTTGGGTCTTTGGTGTAGCGGGAGGAGGGACCAGGTCCGGGCTATAGAGAAGTGGAAGTGGAAAAGTAATAACATTTGTGCAGGAGTGCTTACAAATTGCTAAAAATGCACACAAATGCCAATTTCAATAACCAATGGTCCAATTGAAGTAGTTTGATTGTGTCTTCCCTGCACTGCTCTTCTGTGGTTCTACATACTAGCAGATTATCAGTGTATTGCAGCACTGCGCTTGCCATCTGTATGTTTCCTAGGTCCATCTGGAGGACCCTATTGAAGACACTAGGGGACTCACAGTACCCTTGTGGTAAACAAGTATGCTGGTACCTCTGTGCAGCAGTAGGAAAACACACTAAAATACTGAGAATCTGGTTGCAATGGCACAGAGAAAAACAATTTTTTTAGGTCAAGCACTGTAATGTATACTGCATCTGCAGGGATGTTTCAGAGTACTGAAGCTGTTTTGGACACTAATGAATTCTTTGCTTCTATTATATCGTTCAGAGGTCTGAGATCTTGTCTGCATCTCTATGATGAGCCTTTTGATTTCTTCACAGGGTATATAGCCATGTTGCATGATGAAGTGGATGACACTATGATGCCTTGCTCAATTAATGCTGTAATGGTGTCATATATTCTCTCACTGCTTCTCAGAATAGTGGGTATTGGTTCACTCTGGGCAGTATTGCACCTGGTTTGAGTTTAAGTCTCACTAGAACTAGGCTGTTTAATAATCCAAAATCATGGGGTTGTCTGTCCATAGTCAACTGGCCACTTTTGCTAAGTCCTCATACAGTCTTGATGGTGGTGCTGTTGGAACTAGTATTGTCTGAGGTATCTCTCTGTGTTGTGTTACCATGTGATAGGGTATCCCGATTTTAAACAGTATTTCCCCCGCTGAGTCTGTGTCTGCAAATAATTATTCCTCAGTTACTTCTCTTAATGGCAGTGTGGGGGCCTATGCATGATACTGTGCACCATTCTATTCCCTCTTCAACTGTACCTGTTAGAATGATAGAGTCTCTTCTGGTCCTCAATGCTTCTATATGTAAAGTGAACCTTGTTCGTGGTGCTTTCCCTTGTGAGACTGCTGGTCTAAATAGGAATTCCACTGGCAAGCGAAATATCATGATTTGTATTCTTGGGAGCCAATCAGGACTGTCACTGCGTACATGAACATTTGCTAATGCACTCTTAGTGCTCGAATTGCATTAGTGCTGCATAGTGCTTGTACTCCTGCTGCTACTCTGGTGTAATGCATGCCTCGTGTGGAGCACACTATTCCTTTTTCTGTGAATGAAATTGTCATATTTAGTTTACTCAATAGGTCTCTGCCCAGTAGGTTTACCGGTGTCTCAGGACTGTACAATTATGGTGCTAACATTTCCTGTGCCCGTATGGTAATTGGTAAATCTTTTGTAAATGAA
Source organism: Ambystoma mexicanum (assembly GCF_040938575.1). Classification (NCBI taxonomy): domain Eukaryota; kingdom Metazoa; phylum Chordata; class Amphibia; order Caudata; family Ambystomatidae; genus Ambystoma; species Ambystoma mexicanum. The sequence goes on from NC_090940.1 coordinate 336,934,209, forward strand.
ACCTTGAAAATAGCCCCACAGAATCCCTGCATGTCCATGCGTCTGTTGGCCAATGGAAACCTTCCTTCCTTTACACAGGACATGGTGGCTCCTGTATCCACCATGAACGTGAACATCCTGTCTTCTTTCTTCAGTCCCATCGTAGGTTCCTTTTCTGGGTCCGGGGTGACTGATAGGACCGGAAATTTCAGGGCTCGTTGTGGGCTGTGCTGTTGTGAATACATATTTGTCCCCGGGAACAGGAATATGTTGTTTCCCATGACACTCTCTCCCGCATAATGTGTTGTTCCCACAGAGGTGTGGTGGCTTTGGAAGGTGTCTGCTGTGTAGTATTCTGTGCAGTATTCGTGGTTGGATACTGTATAGGCTGTCTATCTGTGGGTGCTGCTATCTGCATTGGGCCTGGATTATCTGGCTGTGCTGACTCTGGGGCATATCTCCCGCATGCTGGTGTCATGTAAGATGAATCCTAGGCAGGATACTGGTTTGAAGGGTCACCAGGATGATATTGCATGGGTGGCCTGCTTTGATCATCTCATGCTACATGTCCCACTTTACCACATGCCCAACATGCCCCTCCAAATCTTGGTCTCAATCCTCTAAATCTCCCTCCCTACCCTCTCTGAGAATCACCTCTTGCTCCTTCTGCCCCACCCATGTTTCTTCTATCATTTCCTCGATTACCTGTCTACATTGTAGGGAAGGCATGGTATCACAAGTTTGACACAGACACAATAGATACAATTTGGTAAACCTTTATTGAAGTTTCTGGGGTTTGGAAAACTCACACTCTTCCCTACAACTAAGATGGGAGTAGTCTCGACCATCAAATAATAAACAAAACTTTCCTAGTAGAGTCTGTCAAATTAAAATGGCCTTTGCTAATAAAACCTAATGCCTGCCCTTTCTCTTGTACAAAAAGTGTATAAAGGAGAAATGAATGCAAAGGAAAAATCAGTGTGCAAATTAATAAAGGTAGTTAAATCAGCTCATCTCCTCATGTTAGACCCCACGGAATAAGACGGTCTTTGCAGGCAGGATGACACACTCTGGCTCGGGATCATAGTACAATAAACTGTTCCAAAAAGTGGATCGAGGCCCGCCTGGCTTTCCACATTAAAGCCTCTCGTTCAGACCTCCAAATAATGTTTCAACACAACGTTGATGTAGGTCCCCCTCAGATTTCTTCAAACACAAAGTTCATGTAGGTCCCCATCTGTCAGCCTCAGACCTTTTCAAACACAAAGTTCACGTAGGTCTGTCTCTGTCAGGTTCAGACCTTTTCAAATATAAAGTTCAACAAAACTTGTAAAGGGGCTCCATTCCCCAAGCTCATTACACTTCGGGCCTCCCTCAGCCAGGCTCAGACCACTTTTGGGTGTCAAAGACTTTCGAATGTGCATGGCTTTCTTTGCATTCTCTGCAGGACCACTTCGACTCATGGTTCAAGATTCAACTTCCACTCTCCCCTTCTCTAGGAGATAAATCTGCGTACTTTGATTTTGAACTCCATTCACTTTATTGTTACAAACAATGCACCTTTCACAGAGATTTTTGAGTGGGCTACTTCCTTTCGCTGGACCACTCCATTACTTAGTAACACTGATTCCACAGCTGTCTTTTTACTTCAAAGTTCATGCAAAGGTCTGCCTTTCTTCACGTCTCATCTACACATGTGCAGATTTCACGGATGACATAATGTTGCCACTTCAAACTTTCTTTAACACACTGTCTCTCAGGTCACTTGCCAACTCACCGGCTCTGTGTGTTTCTTTGGTGGTTCTATGTAATCCAATTCACGAGTCAAGGTTAGTTCCACAGTCCTGGCCTTGCCTCCCCAACTCTGCCCTTCACTTGGGAGGGTTGCTGGCGTCCTTGAAACACAATGCAGTCTTCACTTGCAGAATCTGGCCTTCTCCACATGTTTTTCGCAGCCTGTTGGAGGCAACAAGCTCCAGTAGGGACTTCTCAGGGTATTCGACCCGCTACTCTTGTCCCCTGGTCCGTTGCTCTGCTCCATTAGGTTTGCCTTTGCCCCAGAAGTCCAGCTCACACTTGTGTTCCACCTTGCTCAGAGTGTGTCTTTAGGGTTTGCCTTTTATCTGTGTCAGGAAAGTTAATTGGTATCAGGTGTATGCACTTGAAGTCCAGTGCCTGACTTTGCCTGACCCGATTAACTGGACATGTCCAGTACGATGTTTGAGAGATAGCCTTGTCCTCTCAGTCACCCTCTTCCTCGGCTCAGTGTTTGTGTAAAAGGGGGGGGCTGGGACCTAAGAGAATCTTAAAAAATAGTATGCGGTAGATGAACAAAAAAGGGGAGAATACTGAGTCTCACCATCGGCTACCTCACCCCCACTCCTCAATGACCCCGCACCCAGGTGATCCTCCTGCACTGGAACCCCCAAGGGTCTGGATCCAAAGGTGATGGCCATACCCTGCCCACTTGAGAGAGATACACCCTCTGGTTTCTCACAATCCTATTGCGGCTCCTGCTCGTGTTGCCCATCCATGGCATTCATAACCACTGCACTTTCTCTACTTATCTTCTATACTTACCTTTGCCAGCTTTTTCTGCACCATCTTTGCTTCTAATTGCTGTGCTTGCTCTTCCTTTTCTCTTTCTCATGCTTTCGCCTGCAGTATTGTACTTTATCTTCGAGAAGCAATATTTTCTCTAGCTATGCTTGTACATCTGTTGGGAGACTGCTCCGTAATATATGGTAGAATATTGGTATGGTTTTATCCCATGCTTAGCCTGTTTAATCTCTTCACATTTCCTGAATTAAATAAATTTACAATGCTGGTTCTTCATCGGTTCACATTGGGCGTGCCATGATTGATCCTATGTCAGGTTTGTCCTGGTACACTCTTCTCAGAGCATCCCATACATGAGCACAGCAATTATTAAATGGATCCCCACTGTGTGCATCATTCTCAAGCCAAACTCCTGGGTACCCTGCTTTTTCCCTAATTGTGTTTTTCTTTTCTCCTAATATGGTAGCAAGTAAGCTCTTCATGTCTCCCACTGATAATGTCACTCCTGCTGTCTGTTTTTCGAATGCATATATCCACTTTCCAGCTCCTGCTTTAAGGGTGGGAAGTGCATTTATCAAGTTGGTTTTGTCCGTATGTGGCCAGGGCACGTATTGTGATCTCCCTAGCCCCTTCTGTATTAATGAAAACGATGTCCCAATCTTCCCTTTGATGAACATTATTACCGTTTTCTTCACTCTTGCTACTGCTATTAATAAGGGGTGTGGTATAAGACGTTCTCCCCATGTATTTCTCTTCCTCTGTTCTCCCTATGTTTCCCAGTTTTCCTCGCCTTCCTCCTGATCTTCGTCACTTTCTGTTGCTTCTGACTCATAGTCAAAGTTTTGCTTATTCTGTCCCCCATGTGACATGCTCTCCTCATGTCCCCCTTCTGTGTGCATGTCTTCTTCTGTTTCTATGTTGACATCTTTATTCACTGCTCTATTCATTTTTAACAAAATCTCACCTGCTGTCCATGTATCAGCATTTATCACGGGGCATGGTCTCTCTCATTCTCTTTTCTTTGTTACCTTTTGTAGCTCTTCCTCTTTTTTCTGTATAGTTGCTTCTAAATCCCAACATGCTTAGTTTTCTAGCCTTGGTATGATTGAGTCTCAACCAGCGTCAGTTCTGCGTTTGCTCTGGGTTGGTACCAGGGATTTGCATATCATGCAGTGAGTTTTGCAGGATATGTTCCAATTGTGGGCAGATCTGTCAGCTACAAAGGCGATTGAGTCTATGATGAGTTGGTGCCTTCTGTGAATGGGGGCAGGACTGAAAACTGCACAGGCGTTACAGCCTGTGTCATTCTTGTGCTGTCGCTGGATAATGGTGGGAAGGGGGATACAACAGGTGCTTTTCCTTCTGCTCCATACCTTCCTTCTGAATTTCCTTCTACCGCTTCATATAACTTCCATAATTCTAATATGCTCTGCCTCTTTTCAGCTCGATACATGTGCTCGATCATCCCGTTGTGGTGCATGCCTTCTGCTGGCCATGCAGAAAACAGAGGACATATTTAAGTGCTGCCATATCCAAAATACTGACTAACAGTTGTCCAGAGAAAAGTTGCATTTTCTATTCAAACAGAGCTTTAACAACCCCATTCTCTTCTGCTGTCAGGAGACTTGGGATCATTAGGCTTCCTAATTCAGCAATAAATAATAGTCAAACAAGTATTGCCATCCACAGTCTCTTTCATAGACATCCCTTAGATCAACCAACAGAGAATTGTTGATTGCTGCCCATGTGTAGTTAGATTGGACATTTTTAACATGTTCCCAAGACCCTTGTACACCAATCCGGACCTATTAACATGCATTATCAAACTGTTTGGGAGGAAGTGCAGTAGTGTGGAAGTGTGCCACACTTACTTCTGAAGTATGCATGTGCATCGTATGATCATAGCACAACTACAAGTGTGTTGGAAAACATGCAATTTCTCAGGTGTTCATTCTCTAATGATGTTCCTTTAATTGCCCCCCCACTTGCCATTGTGCTACAGGGAGTCAGGCACTTGTGGCTGCATCAGAACCCTAGGTGTACTTTTGAGCAAAGCACATGTACAGTGGAGGCTGCGATCTGCATTACACACACCATCCATTTCCATAATAACCGCCATGTTGCGTTGTATACATTGATGGTTCTAAACTTTCTCTTCACGACATACCATCCCTTTCTTTTGGTTGCATGAGATAACTTTTTTCATAATACCTCTGGCATTCAAGACTTGGTTGCAATAAGCAGTTTGTAAATCTCAGTATAAGAACAACATCAATAACAGGACAAGTAGTTTGTGTCGAATTCACATATGTTGGGCCTGCTGGTACAGCCTATGATATCCTATCAAGATTATTGATAAAAAAAGTATAAAGAGATTTGGGGTTGTGGCCAAGAACATATCCTTGTCAGATTCCTTGAATCAGTAAAAGGGTATTAGATGTTTCTCTCTGTATGACACATGTTGCTAAAGCAAACTTCATTACATTAACATCACACTCAGTAATCATGTATTCAATCTCAGAGGATCCAGTGTAGATCAAGGTTTGGGCCACTTTACACTGTCCAATGTAGTCTGGATATCTATAAATTGTGTGAATACTGGGTGATTTCTTCAGGCTCTCCTACTTCTAGAGTAGTATGCATTGCTTCACTCTGCCTATCCTCCTTGCAAACAAAGCCTGCATGGGTTAATGATGCACTTGTCATCTATCCAAGAAAGCAACAATTGTTCATCAACTTCCCATAAATCTGTCCTATACTCTCACAAAGTCAGACAGGCCATTGGTTTCAAGGTTGCAACATATGTCTCTTCTTTTATAGAGGACCAACCATTTTCCCATTGCACGATTTGGGTTGACATCCATCCTTGTTTAGCATTGGTACATCAGTTGTGATAAGTTCATAAATTTGTGTTTTTCATAATGAGTACCCGGCAGAGGCGTGCTTTTGCATCCCAGCCAATGGGGAGGCTCGGAACGGGGGTATTACCCTGTAGTAATCCTGCTGCTCTGAGCCTTCTCATGGCTGGAGGCTGCCATCTCCCCTGCCGGGGAACAAGGTGAGTGCTCCCTCCCTCGCCCACCCACCTTTGCCTCAGATTCCTCTCACTCCTGCCCCACTTACCTTCTCATTCTGGTCCTGATCGAGAACAGACACGTCAGGAACACTTCTGTCCCCTGCGCGTCTGCTCTCGATCTGCAACACGTTGCTATGGAAAGGGAGAAGGACTATGTGCATTCCCTTCTCCCGTTCTATGGTTGATATCTTCTTTGTTTACTTTTTTTTAACTTTTTTTAAATGGCCACCATGAAAAGGGAGAACAGACTTTGTTTCACGATCCATGGTAGCCATTCTGAACCCTGTGACTTAGGGCCCTTTAAGACGAGGTAGCAATACAAGAGATGGATGGAGATGCAGAACTTACTCATACATCAATAATCAGACCGACTCAGGAAGTTGGCAAAACACGGTACAGTTTTATTAACAATGATCTAAAACAGGGAGTTACAACGATCATCAACGGATGCTCGCTCTGTTTCTCTCAAATTATTTCATGAAAAAACAGCCTTCTTATAATAAAATTGGGTCACCCCTGATGTCATCATATGTGGCAAAGTAAGAAAACCTACTAGGGGACGTGATTGGCTTTCAGGGAACATTTAGGTGTATGCTCTATACAGCCAGGGGTTGTGATATGGTCGCTAAGATCAGGGGGATAATTAAGCCCATCCCAAGTGCAAGTCATCTTCCATGTCATACATGACATCCTATTGGCTTCTTAAACTATAGGCTCTGTACTATGTGGCCCTCTACAGTTGGTTGGCACGCTTGTACACACTGGAATACTCCACTCACTAGCAGCACGCAAGCTGGTGCCCCAGGTGCTGGGGGGGTTGGCCTGATCATGCCTCCCCACCCAATTAGCCCTCATCCATCATCACTCCTACTGTCTGCCATTCAATTAGTCCTTTGAACTTGGCCTTGTCGATTCTCACTGTGCCTGAGAATAAAAGGGAGTGTGGCATGGTCTTTTCTTTTGTTTTCGGTGTAGCTCGACCCAAAGTCTATTTTCATCTGACCATGTGACTGTAGACCATGGTTTTGAGCTCTGTCATTGCTTTTCATACTATTAAATGAAGATCCCTTGGCACTTTCATTTTTTTTTTCCATTACACCTTGAAGAGAAGGTCCCAACACCCTCTCTGGGCTTTGGCACCCTTGGATCAGGAAAGGCAGACTGGAGACCAAAGAAAAAATCTCATCAGGACACTCAGGCTGGATTTCAAAAGACATCTGTTTATTCTTCACAGCAAACCAGGATACAGCATACATCAGGAACTCCAACAGTCAGCTACCACGCTCTGAATTCTGCCCCCTATATATATTTTGCAGTTGACACAGTTTTCTATTTCATGATGCAGTTCACTCTCATTGGTTTGGACAATCAAAGACAAGCCCCTTCCCCTTCGAGAGTTGGTTGACTGAACTGTCACTCACCAAGTACCCATGTCATACCTACGCATGCAACTAATTAACTTTATGTGAGATATTATCAACCTTTCAAATACATCCTTTGGTATGTCAAGAAAGAACATTTCTGACGTCAACCCTGAGGTACTTTTGGCAGGCAGCACCATGTCTCCCTGTCATAGGAGCCCAAGTAGGGGCATCAGCTGTGTGCAGTCCCTATGAACTCAACAACTTTTGCTAGTGGACCAGCTGCATGCACTAATTGCTGCCTGTCCTTGAATCACTACATGGCTGCCCCGGGCTCGTCAATGTCAAAATTGGTGCTAAGAAGTCTAGACAGTATGTTCTCTTCTACTGAGCTTTCACTGAACTGCTATGAGGAAATTATATAATTATTTCTGACATGACTTGCAAAAGTCCACAATCTTAGAAATTGCCTGAATATGCCTGGTTATCACAAAATGGTGGGCCAACCTATTTTTGATCAGAACTTAGTACCTGCTCAGATTTAAATCTAGATTTTTAGTAACTTATAATAAATGTATGCTGTCCAACATGCCCTTCACTGCACAAGGCATTCCGACCCTAAAAATGTATTTTGCCTTATAATGTGCTTGTTTTGGCCTTTCAGGCATTACAATTCAGATGTTCGCAGTACTAGAGTCATTGATCAACCCGACAAGTTATCTGCATTTCGCTGAAGGGGTGGGGTCTACCTCCTATACATTTCGTTTCTATAGACTCCCCCCTCTGGATTGTATTTAGTCACTTTACTCAATAAATACCACTACACCCAATGTCCACCCTCCTCAATTTTCAGTGTACTTTTCAGTGTACCTACACATCTCTGTCCTATTGACCCCCCTCTATGAGGCGATATGCTTCAATAAGGGATGCATCCTAAAAACATTTCTACAACGTCAGTACTAACATATTATATTCTCCTAATCTAATCATGTATGTGTCCCTAAAGCATACCTTTGTTTACTTTTATCTGAGTCCCACCTCCATTACTCAGTTTAATTGTATACTAAATTATACAACAGGTCATCCACGGCCGCTATGAGAATCAAAGACGTTTTTTACTTTGAGGAAACCCACCAGCCCATTTTCACAAGTTTGATCACGTGTGACTTTTACTGCACACCTTTGTATCACTCCCACCCTGTAACAACATTTCAGTGCCTTGTTTCTTCATTGTCTACCCCATTCATTCTTGTCAATGTTCAACGTTCATGTTTTCTTTGCACTTAGTACTTCTTTCACTGACACGTCTTCCACCCGATTCATCTTGGTTTTGCATCTTCCATGTCCACAGATCTTTTTCCTGATCTGATAATTTTTGTCTTTTGGGCTGCTTTGCATCAAGTCTCCCAGGCCCTTTCAATGCCTGGGCCAGGAGTCCATTGTCTTATTTAGCAATGATACTTTTGATTCATGTCATCAAAGAACAGTTGATCGGCAAAGCAATCGCTCATTTTTTCTGGGGGAAACAAGGATGGGGGAGCTTTTGCAGAAACTGTTTTGTCAAACACAGGTCATTTTTCAACCGGGTATTTTGGTTGGGTTCCTTAACCGTTCTCTTTGCTCATAGGGTCGAGTGCCGTTAATCTCCCAATGTATACACCTCCTCTTTTGTCCACCTGTAATAAAAAACTGAATGAGTTTCCTTTGAAAAACAAGTATGTCTTTATCATCAATACTTTTCCTCTTGACCCAACCCTTAAAAAACTACTCTTATGTGTCTAAAAAACACGCCTGCCTTCTAAACAAACTACAGTTTTCTTTCTCTGTGTACATGTTTACTTTTTTCTCATATGCAGGCTGTCTGGTTGCTGGGACTTGGTTTGTTTACAATAAACATATTCACCTGTGTAGTATTTGCCCTATGTTTTTTCTTATGGGCTCTGCTTTTTTTATAAAAAAAAACTGTAAGTCCTTTCAGAGAACACATTTTTTCCCTTAAGTCAGCAGTCTCTGACTAGGGATTTGAAAAATAACAAACAATAAACAAACAGATTAAGAAAGACATTAAAAGAAAGGCTTCTTCTTCTTCTCCTGTCTTCTAGGCACATCCGTAGCAGAAGAGGACATTGCTGGTAGGGATCCATGTTCTCTGTAGGAAATCAAAATAGAGACAAAAGTAAATTGAGGACTGGCAAGGGGGTCAGATTTGTTCCCAACATAACCCCTTTCTCCTTGCTGCTAACAAAAAATTATTACTAGAATCGTTTCTCACTACTTTCAGACTAATAAACTATAAACTCTTTTTTAGTTTACCTTTGGTGCACATTATAAAACAATTTTCACAAGACCACACAACACTTAGGCCTGTACTTGGTTTTTTCTTGCTCAGCTGAACATGCTTCTTCTGCTTTGCTGAATGTGCTTCTTCTGCTTTGCTGAGCGTGCTTCTACTTTCCTTCGCCATCCTCCTTTGATCTAATAGGTCCATGGTAATTTCCTTTCTGTGCTTTGTTTTAATCCTGTTTAAGACAAAATAGACATTTCACTGCACGTTGTCTCCTTCTTACCCCCCACTAATCTAGCCTACCTCTATTTTTCTGGAATCTGGCACTGATCCTTTACAGCTTGACTTCACATTTTAACATAAGACACTCATTGTTTTGCCTATTCAAAACATTTCCTACACTTCTGTGAAATCAACCCTTTTTTGGCATCCTGCCATTTATCAAAATTTAAAAAGGTTACCCACATTTTATTTGACGTCTTCTATGTCAGTCGTTGTCTGAGGTGGCCATGCTTGCATCTATATGCTACTCTATCCTCACACCTATTTGCACCTATCTCAGGGAAAAAAAAGGCTACCTAATTGAAACACTGTATCCCTAACTGCCTTTTTTTCTGTACTCACCTGGGTCTTCTTACTCCTAATAATAATCAACAGTGTGTCCACACAATGTGATGTGAACCAGTACTCACCTCTTTTCTTCTCTGCCTATTCACTAGCACTCACCTTTGTTGTAATATACTGTCTCTTCCCCTATTGAGGCCATGCAGACATTCCTCCGTGTTCAAGAAAGATCAATAATCTTTATCTGTAAAATAAAAACCAACACCATTACATACGTTCAAATAGTGTTATTTTACTTACCCTTGTATGTTCTCCTAAATTCGCTCTGTACAAAATTTTCCTTGTATGGTTAACTCAATTTTGGTCAACCATACCCCTTTCGTCCTTTATTAATCCCATCATCCTTTTTTATTGAAATGCACAACTTTTTTCAATTTTGGCCAGCAACCTTAATTGGTGCTTTATATTTTTTCAAAAGCCGAGTTTAAAAAAAAATGATGCTTTTTACTACTTCAATTTTCAATCCTTCATTCATCCAATCATTTATTCATTCATTTTTCTATTTATTTATTTATTTGTTTCACCTAATTGATGTCAATTTTTTAAACTGAGCTTCTTATTCTTATACTGTTTAATGTAAATTATTTATGTTAATCTTCTCCTAATTCATTTTACTGGACCTATGCCAGAAAGGCCTATTGTCCACCAAACATGTGGCTCTCTCTCCAAGCCTTCCTGAAAATATATTGAATGCTGCTCCATTATTGCCACATGCAATAAGATGTTTCTCTTTCCTCTTTTTTAGTGCGTGAAGTTCCTAAAGAAACAACACTTCATACTTCATTAAGTCTTATCTAGATTTGTTGTCATTAGTGATGTCAATCAACCTGGACCTTTCTCTTGATAACCATCAATGTGCGCCATGATCTGTCTTTTTTGTCCATTCTTTTTAAACATTGCCATTCACTTTTATACTCATGGCTGCTTTTCATTTAATGGGCTTCATGTGTCCCCCCGATTTGTCCATAAACAACTGCAGTCTGAAACTAAATTCATCAACTATTCTCACTAATTTTCTCCACTAGGCCACATAGCCATCTGTAGCACTATGTTCATTTTATAATATTAAAACCTCTGGTTTCACCAGAAACACCTCGCAGGGCCTCTTGCCCTGTGCACATCACTATGAATTAATCTGCATTCAAATGGTGCATTCCAAAAAGTGGAACACACTGTCCTTAATTCACTAAACAAAATCATCATGCTTAGGCTTTTATCATCCAATCCCTTTCTCAAAACATTGGCAGGTGCTTGTTGCAAATAAAACAAAATTCGTTATAACACACTCTCCTTCAGAGACTACTAAATCATCACTAAGCAAAAAAAAATAACTCCATTTATAGACTTCAACAAAACCCTCAATATTCTGATAATCATTCAACGCATTTCTGTCTTCACTACATGGACATACAGTCCCAATGTCTAACACTTAAAGCACAGATTTGTTCACCCTTTGTCATATTAAAATTCTTTACACCTTTTGGGGCATAGTGTCACTAATAATTCTGAATATATCAAGTTACCATGTGAGCTGCCCTACTGTGGGTGCACGCATACCGCTATTCCTATAACAGGATATCTTTTTTTCCATACTGGCACCTTCAATCTTGGGTGTCAATATTTATCTTGTGTTTGCATATTTGCTGAATCTGCATGGGGTTCAATACAATTGCCCTCTGCAGTAAATCCGTTCTGCACCTTTCCTGGCTGCTGTTCCTGTTGCACTTTCCAGCGCTTATGTCTGATACAATGTCTGATCTTGGGCAAACCCTTCCTTAACTTGTGAGCTATATACTAGAGGGAGTGCTGTCCCCCCTTTTCACTAATAGGTCACCTTTTGGGTCGGTCTGGCCATGCCAGAGTCTCTGGCATCTGGAGTTTTAGGTAAGTCCAAATCCAACTGTGTCACTTTTTTGTCCATCTAAGAACACCCCTCCCTTCGGGATCATATGCACCAGCGCCCTGCTCCCCTTGAAAGGTTTGGATGACCTGCCCACCCTGTTGAGAGTTGCACATTCTGTACATACCCTTGGCTCCCACATGTCCGCTCTGTATGCCCTGTCACTTCACATGCCCAACATACAGGTGGGAATCTCCTGACTTCCCCATCCTGCGTACCTTGGTTACTGCCTTGGCTATTCTGAAAACTTCCTTGATTATTCTAAAAGCCTCCTCTTACTTGGTTCTTCTACAAGCCATCTCATCCTGCAAAATCTATTCCCTTCCCTATTAGCATGCACCCTTTATTTCCTTAATCTGTCTAATACTTAATTATTTGCCTCATAAAGCACCTACTGCTTGCCACATTCCTGACTTTCTTCATCACTAGCTAATACTGTCCTTCCCACGCCATGCCTGAATATTTTCTTTTTTTAACCAACTTGACTTTCGCACACTTTTCTTGAGTCTGCACAGAATGTGCGAGAACAGCTGCATTCTTCTCTGGTGATCTCACTGTCACTCCTACTTGCTTCTCAAGCCTTCATATCTACTTCAAATAGCCTCTAAAATAAACTGTGGTTAAGCACTGCAACTGTTTCTCATTCCTGATTTCATACTGCAAGAATATTAATAATCTTAAATAAAACCACACAATTTCTGTTCTTCCTATTGCTTCAAGAAGGACCAGCTTATTCATATTTTTCATGTCAACCATCGCCTTAATTGTAAAACAAAAACATCCTGTATGTGTGTGTGTGTATACCTGCGTGCAAGAGTGCGTGTGTTTTTTAAATGCATTGTCCATGGTGCTCTGATCATTTACACTTTCATAAGATCAAGTGTACCTGTGTGTGTGTGTTTGCATGTGTGCATGAGTGTGTGTGTTTGTGCTCTCTCTCATGTCAGTGCATCTACGTGAATGCCTTCTTGTGTGCATGCTTCTTCATGCTTTCCTTCAATGCCCATTGCTCCCTTTATGCTATATATACAAACCTCATTTCCATATATATTTATCATATTTTGTCAAAAAATAAAAAATTGCTTTTTAATTAATTTATCCTTTTCCTGCCCAATATATATTTGCTGTACTTAATTCAATGGCATCCACTAACATATTGGCCTGTTTTTTTACTGCAATTTGAACCCAAAATTATATTTTTGAATCTCAGCTATTCTTGCGATCTTGGACACATTTATTAAAAAAATATTCTCTGAATGCCTCCATACTTCACAGACATGATGTACAGTGAAGAAAACATTATTCCCTTGTTTGCCACCTTTCTGAATTTGTTTGGTGCAAGTTTTTAAACTTACATGCATTGCACTTCTTTCTGCCTTTCTATGAAACACCTCCCAACATTATCATCATCCTAGTTACCTAAAACACTGCTCATGCATTTTTCATTTGGCAGTCTGTATCTTTTCTCTTCATGGCGCACTAAAAGATAATTTCATCACAAGATTACATGTCACATTCTCTTCTCCATAAGAGATGGCTATTTTATCATATTCTAAAATCAACAACTTAATTGCCATTTCTTAACATGTGCCCAATAAAAACATTCATCACCATTCCATCAAAAGGACTTAGCCAACGTTTTTATACTTCAAAACAGCTTCTGCTAAAACAATGTCTCATTGAAGCCCGCACATGTTCTACAACTGTGTACAGCCTTGAATCATAAAGACAATACGTTTCAAAACAGAACTTTAACCATTCAATCCCTAAGTCTGAAGTTTTAGGTTTTTCAACACACCCACCACTAAGGGGTTAACTTGCTTCATTCATTTCAATTAAAAAACAAGGGCTTCCCTCAACATCTGTTTTTTTATCATTCCACATTTACCATTCTTCCACGTAAACTGCCTAAGTTGCATTTTACTCCGAAAACTGTTACTGTGAACATAAATTACCTTGCCTAACTGTGTCAACTATGTTATCTCTTAATCCTTTAAGCAAACACTGGGCCTACTTTCATCAGTGTGCCAGTCATTCACCTACTGCATACCGTCTGTCTTGGCCAGCTGCCAAGCTACACATTTTTACTTAAACAAAAATATCTCCTTTTCTGTGCAAGTGTTGCATTGCATCTCATTATCTCTGTTCTCCAAGCAAGAAAGAAATGTACTTGGCAGTTTTACAAACCAGGCTGTAAAAAAGCCCAAGTTAGAATTGTTCCTTTCCTGTCAAACTTTATCTTTGGTTTTGTTTACACTAAAACAAGCACGGTTTTCTATCGTATAAAGTATTTAAAGTTCATAAAGGTGTTAACTATATAAATACAAGAGATTAACCCTTGGACTCCCAGCGTCTACCTGCTACAGAGGTTTTAAAGTGATTGCGCACTTGTAAACAGGAATAATTTTTCTTCAAAAAGCATACTTTCTGTGCTCTTCGTTCCTGACAAGCGGAGTGCGAATTTCAATCATTCAACATTCTTTGGCTAGCCAGGAATGTGTTCTGTTCATGAATATACAAATTAATTCTGAATCTGCTATGATCTGGCTGCTACATAGGATCAAAGTGACTGCATTTTCTGACTTTTGCTTACATTAGCTCTCCTATTGTTTCATTTACCATCATTTAAATATTCACACAAGTATACTCTCATCGCTAGCTTTCTCCTACATATTTTATCTTTAGATATTCCTTACTTTACATTTTGGATTGGTGCCAATTTATCCTCAAAATAATTTAAACACACATTTTCTTGGCTTCTTATCATGAAAACACACACTATTTATAACACATAACACACACTGCACTAAACTTTGACAGAGTGGCTGGCCACATAAATCATTGCCTACGCTCCTCGAGGCTCTCTGCCCCTAATAATACTCCTACAGAGTTTGAGTCGTTCCCTTTATACAGTCTTTAAATGTGTCCGTAGTCTACGTCATCCACTATTGGGACTATGGATACGACTCATTCTGATACGTGCTATGACACAGGACACTGGGCTTACTCTAACTGTGACGTTCCTCATCTCACAGTTTCTCAATTGCTTGACAATCATTGTCTCGGGTCAATTACTTAATAACTCGAAGCTCCTATCGTCTCGAGTTATTCTCTTACTAACTCGATGCTCCTTGTCTCAAGTTTAAATTTGTCTAAAGATCCACCAAAATGAACCTAAAAAAATGATGAAATAATTTTTCTAAAGTGACCCCCAAAAATGCCCTTCAAAAAATAATGAAATCATTTTTCTAAAACTGCCCCCCAAAAATGGCCCTAAAAAATTATTAAATAATGGTTTCTAAAAGTGCCCCCAAAAATGCCACCCCAAAAATAACCCCCCAATCCATAGGTGCCAAAGCGCTCTATGCCCTATTATGCTGTGAGGTCTGGGAGCCACCTCCTAGCAATGATGCACAGGCACTCTGCAGCTGCCCCCCCCATCCTCACCAAGTCTAGGTCTCCTCTCCCATCCCTGCCAGCACATACCTGTGTTCCAGATTCATGGCCCTGGAGAGAAGGACTGTTCCATCTCAGGGCTCCTGGACTGGCTCGCCATGTGAAGAGAAGGTCCCAACACCCTCTCTGGGCTTTGCCACCCCTGGATCAGGAAAGGCAGGCTGCAGACCAAACAAAAGCTCATCAGGACACTCAGGCTGGATTTCAAAAGACATCTGTTTATTCTTCACAACAAACCAGGATACAGCATACATCAGGAACTCCAACAGTCATCTGCCAAGCTCTGAATTCTGCCCCCTTATATACATTTTGCAGTTGGCACAGTTTTCTATTTCATGATGCAATTCACTCTTGTTGATTTAGACAATCAAAGACAAGCCCTTTCCCCTTCTAGGATTTGTTGACTGAACTGTCACTCACCAAGTACCCATGTCATAGCTACGCATGCAACAAATTAACTTTATGTGAGATATTATCGACCTTTAAAATAAATCCTTTGATGTGTTAAGAAAGAACATTTCTGACATCAACCCTGAGGTACTTTTGGCAAGCAGCACAAATGTCTACCTGTTACAGGAGCCCAAGTATCGGCATAAGCTGTGTGCACTCCCTATGAACCCAACAACTTTTGCTAGTTGACCAGCTGCATGGACTGATTGCTGCTTTGCCTTGAATCACTGCATGGCTGCCCCCATCTCGCCAATGTCAAAATTGTTGCTAAGAAATCTAGACAGTATGTTCTCTTCTACCGAGCTTTCACTGAACTGCTATGAGGGAATTATATAATTATTTCAGACATGACTTGCAAAAGTCCACCATTTTAGAAATTGCCTGACTATGCCTGGTTATCACAAAATGGTGGACCAGCCCATTTTTGATCAGAACTTAGTACCTGCTCAAATCTAAATCTAGATTTTTAGTAATTTATGAAAAATGTATGCTATCTAACATGCCCTTCACTGCACAAGGCATTGCGACCCTAAACAATGTATTTCAACTTATAATGTGCTTGTTTTGACCTTTCAGGCATTACAATTCTGATTTTCGCAGTACTACAGTCATTGATCAATCCGACAAATTATCTGCATTCGGTTTAGGGGGGTGGAGTCTAGCTCCTATACATTCAGTTTGAGGGGAGAGGGGTCTATCTTTTGTACAACCGCAAAACAAGACCTTGCTTCTTTCTCATGTTCATGTATCTTCTTGAACAGATAACCAGGTTCATTGCGGCCCCAACTCTTGACACTGGGCCAGCCAGTCTTTCTTGAATTCACCTTCGCCATCAGGTGTTTCATTAAATTGCGCCAGACTTCAATCCTTTTCCATTCACACGGTTCAAGTTTGCTAAAGTGTGTTGTGGAACATCCAGATTCTATACATTCCTGTGAATAAACATTGGTGAATCGACTGCAGTCTATTTACTATGTAGCCAGCCTCATGATTGCTTTGTCTGCTTGCGTTACTGCATCTGTACACTTGTAAAGTGACTTTGTATTTTCTTCAGCGCTTCTTCGCACCGGCAATCATCATTTCAATCCCGAAATGTTGCTTTACTTTGATACTTCGTCCTCAGATTCAGTTCTACTTCGCATGACGTCACCAGTCTTCTTTCTTGTTCATTTTCACACTTCTTCCGGGACTTCTTCCAGAAGACTGTTATTTCTTTGTGCATGCATATAGGGGTTTCTCAATGGGTACACCTTGTTTCTAGGATTCTTTGCGGTATGGGCACCCTCACTGGTACTGCACATGTCACCATTTTTGGTTCCCAACATATAGGCAGCATGGGGGCTGAACTTCAGTAGAGGTACGTGGCTCCTCCTCTACACTCCCCCCTCTGGCCGATTCATCGACCACTCTCTCATCAATCTTCAAATCCAGACATCCTCTTCTGAAGAAGTGTTTCTTTGGAGTCCATACCTATCCACATACTTCTTGTGGTTCCTCAGGTATAGGAACTTTGTTCCTTCGGGTGCATGAATACTGGCCTTCACATAGTCTCTAATTTCTTTATCTGCAGATTCGACATCGATCAGGATCTTCATTCCTGTCGCTTTCTTTGCAGTTTTCTTGCATTGTGTGATTACTATCCTGATCATACAGAATCCAAACATAATCATCACCAACAGGGCTCCAAGGAACTTAAAAATATTCACCATCCATTGTGGAACCCATGAGAAGATTGATGCAAACCATCTGTCATCTGCAATGTCTTCTAATTCATCTTGATGTGCAAGTTTGTCAGCATCATTATGGCCTCTGTCAAGGTGCCATTCTCATTGTTGTGAGAAGGTATGAATGTGCAACATGATTCTCCAGTTTTTGCACAAACACCTCCATCCATTGCTGTAATCATATCCAAGTCGTATCTGTTCTGGAGCGTCATCAGGTGTATGGTTCTAAACTCTTCCTTGACAGCATTGAATCCCTTTATGGTAGTCTTGGTTGTCTGCAGAAGCTCCCATCTGGTTATCTGTAACCATTTGGCGTATGCCATCGTCTGGATCCCTGGCATAAAAATTGTTATGAACACTGCTGAAGTCTGACTGACAACCTGTGTTCATATGGAATATAGTTGACAGCTTCTATCGATTTGGCGATAAATAATTCTCCCTCTTTGTTCGATTGAGAAATTCAACTGATCTCCTCTTTCTCAGATGTGCATCTGCTTTTGGAAACTCTCCAATGTTCAGGTCACTTTTTGAAATCACTAACGCTGGAACATGGACAATTACTATAGAACACAGTCCTCCCCAATCTCTGGGCAGCCTCATGTAAGCTCTGGATCCGCAGGCCCATTAGTGATCCATTATCACCAATGTCCCATCCTTCATTGCTGGTACATCGAAGATTCAACCACACTGCTGATTTCCTCCAACTTTTCTTGTGCCATTATTTCTTAAGCATAGATCAACACTAGCCAAAGGCACTATCTGCAATGGGCGTCTGTTGTCTTCAACCCACGTCAACAATTCGCAAGCCTCGGCCAGAGAGGTTTGCATCCTTTTTCCACTCGTTCTATAACTGGTTTGTGATGACCAGTTACTGCCACAGCTCTGCATACGGCTATGCCTTCTTCCGAGCCATCTGGAGAAAGTACTGTTCCCCAGATCTGCATCTGGCCTCTTTCCTTGCAGCTTCGTATTTCTTAATCAATCTTTCTTTGACAGTTGAGCTTCCTATTTATCTCTCATTGAATTCCTGCTCCCTTCATTCCAGGCTGTTCATATCTTATCACATGATTTCTGGTGTGTGCTCTTGTTCTTGTCTTTAAATCTTGACCATAATCGTCTTCTTCTGGTGCTGACCATTCTGTCACCCATACCAAGGATGCTGTTCGACCCTGGAATTTACCTCTTGTATGACAGAGTGCAAGATGAGCCAGGCAATGAGCTGCCTGGACATCTATCTCTATGGCTATGAATATCTTGGACTGTCCCGTAGGATAAAGTAGGAGAGCACATACATAGCAATCCTCCTCAGAGGTTCTCGTTCCCACCTCTCCCATGTGCTGATACCACATGTTGTTTCCCAAATGTGCTGTACTGTCTAAATAATCATTTAACTCGTAATGATCTTCCCTTGCACTTCTCTTGCGTCTCTGCTTTGCTAAAAGAGCTTGCACCTGATGATCATAGAGAATATCAAAAATGGATTGTCCTACAATGTGAATCCTAGGAACACTTGTTAGAGAAATCAGTGACTTTTCATGTCTCACTGGATTGGGGACATTCACATATGGTCTTGGCCTTCTTGCAATGTCTAGCTCTACATAGGTCACTGGAGTAGGAAGGATCAAAGGGACTCTCTCTCTCTTTGGACCAATTACACAGCGTGAATCAGTAGAAGCAGAAAAACAATAATAAATGCTGAACACGCATATATCATGCACCAATACATTAGACCCCACCATCAGTGTCTCTCCGCACATCGTTGAGTCTGCTCACTTTCTGGAAGTGCATTATTCTCAATGTACCACATTATGCCTGTAATGACTTTTTTAAGGAAGGAAAAAACCTTTTTAATCAGGCAATCGTGTTATACTTTCAGGCAACTGTTGGATTTGTTCTATTATTGCTGCCAATAGTTGTCTAATCGTAGGGCCATTTTTAGGATCTTGGACAAAAGTATGCACGTCAGGGCTGCGCCCAACAAGAGCAGGGTAAGCGCGGAGTATAAAAATGAAGATAGCGAGAAGCAGTCTGTAGACGTCGAAATCAGAAAGGACCATATGTCCAACCAAAGAGAAACTCAGTGAGAAACTAATCAGGGAACTGCTCCCTTTTCCAATAATCAAAGATGAAATCAAGATCTGCCATTATTTTAGTCCATTAGCACTTTTCTAAGGTTCAATATAAGATTTATGTGGCTCAAGAACAGTTGCTTGTGCACTCCTGTTAAAATATCTATAACGAGTGTCCAGAAAGAGGCACAGTTCAAATGCACATTTGTAATTTTTCAATCGTCAGTCTTTCCGTCCTTCGTCCTCGTCATCGATCAAGTCTGCACGTGCTGAACCACTTCTTCTTGACTTGCTTCCGAATGGGGTCGGGGTGGATCGTTCTTGCCAGCATACAGTTTTACATCGCCCAAATGTATCCAAGCTCATCTCTCCTGGATTTTACCTGCTGAGGGAATAATGTTCTCCACGATGTAGGGGCCACTAAATCTGGGCTTGAGTGCCATTTTCTCGTGAAATTTCGGATTAAAACATAGTCTCCAGGAAAATGTTTACAGACACATAACTTTTCAGGTCTGGTTGTTGTATTGTCTTCATCTGTGTCCTGAGACCGACACCCCTTCCGCTTGAGTTGATCTGAAATGACAGAGATACTAGCGGTCATACATGTCAAATAAGCACGTAACTAATTTCCTAATAATTCAGCAGTTGTCTGGGCATCACTTCCATTCCTTGATGGAGGAGTCAGAGGTGTTCTCATCCACCTCCCTGTAACTAGCTCATGGGGCATGAGGTGGTGGTCCAACCCGGGCTGGTTCTGAATGCATTTAATGCAAGGGGCAGTCAGTGCAGCCACCCCTTCTTCAGTGTCAATTTAAGCTTTGCTATCCTCTCTTTGAGAAGAGTCTCTCACATTACCCCTTTCGCTTGTGGGTGTTGGGCAGAAGATAACTTATGTTTTATACTGAGTAATAGGCTGATCTGTTCAAATACCTCATTTACAAAATGGGGCCCATTGTCGGATCTCAGCACCTCACATATTCCCCATCTAGGGAATACTTCTCGGACTAAAAACTTTGCAGCGCAAGTGGCATCAGGATATTTGCATGGACCAGCTTAAATCCATCTCGAAAAGGGGCACACTACTACTATCATATACCTGTATCCGTTACATACTTGCAGCATATCAACATAGTCAATATGTAAATTCTGAAAAGGACCATTTGGTCAAGGAATCACTCCTCTAATTGTTCACAATGTTTGCCGAGCAGTAAAATTTTGACATACAATGCAATTTACTACATAAAAATCAACTTGGTCTAACAGGTTTGGTACGAAACATTGCTCTGCAATAGATGCTGTAAGGCCCTTCCTAGATACATGTGCAGGGTAGTGTAGCTGTTCTACAGCCATCCTAATAAGGCTACAGGCATCACCGGCTTTCCAGTGCTGTCCTGTCGCCACAATGCTTCAGAGGGGGATTGAGAACACCCCCTCCACGTCCACAGCTCTTTCTCTTCCCGTGGAGCACAGACTTGAACCTCCATTAATTGCCTTCTGAACAAATGGTTAAACCCTTAATTTACAATCATAATTCTGACCACTTTCTCTAACATCTGAAGTACCAAAACTTGAAATATCAGGTGAATATGCAAACCTTTTGGCCTCTTTGTCTGCGGCTTGGTTTCCGCGTGAAATAAAGTCAGTTCTCTTAGTATGTGCTGCTCATTTAACTATCGCTATGGCTAATGGGAGTGGAAGTACCTTAATGAGTCTATCCAATAATGCAGCGTGTTGCACTGGACAGCCGTCCGCTCGGAGGTACCCCCTCCTCTTCCAACGTGCTAACCCTGCATGCATGCTTGACGCCACATAGGCAGAGTCACTGTATACTGTCACTTCCTGCTCTGCATGTCCTTCGAGTGCGATGATAGGCCTCAACAATTCTGCAGCCTGTCCCAAAAAGTTAGATGCTAGTCTTGCACTTATTACCACTTCAAATTCCCCATTAGCCCTGTTCGGTACCACAGCAGAACCTGAATAAATAGAACCTCTCCCCTGCTGTCGCAATTTCCTTCACCCTCTGGATTTCATCATAGAATTCCTCATAATTTGAGCAATCATGCACTTTCTAATCCGCTGCAAACAGTTCAGCTACAAATGTGGCAGGGTCCACTATTTTACACTTGACTATTTTGATTGCGGGGTTTGATATGACCACCTCAAATGCGGAAGCCCTCTGTGATGTCAGTGTACCAATGAAGCTCAACAAATGAAAACATAGAACACCTCATGACGATGCTTGTAGCCTTCTCAATAGCAAACGCGGCTGCATCCAGTTATTGTTCGCAAGGAAAGTGTCCTCTCATAACTGACCATCTTACTTCCTCATCTGTCTGAAAGCAACCCTCAGCACCACATGCACTTCCTCCCTCCTCCCCACAGAATGTTTCTCTGTCTTCGTCTGACATATCTTGTACCCAACTAGTGTGACTGTCATTTTTCTCCTCTCTGTTTAGAGTCAGCCTGTCCAAAGACAAGGCTCGGTGCTTGAGACTAAACAGGCTTGCCTCCTTGCCCAATGACTGGGCAACTATAGATCGATCTTCTTTTCCCCTGTTCTTTGATTCACTTTTTGTCCTCATCTCCTGATAAGCTCTATCGATTCTATCCCCAAGGCTTCCAATCTCATGGTTTTCCTCTAGGTTTACCTTAGATGGTCGTGGCATTGTTTCTTGTGATGGGAGAAACTCCTCTATGTCGCCCCCTAATACTACTGGACTCGGTTCCATCAACTCTTTCTCAATGCGATCAATGTCGCATGCCCTCTGTCTCCTTTTTCGTTCTATTTCTTTGTCAAATTCCCTTCGTTTCTTCGCTTCCCCTCTAAACCCTTTCCTCTTCCTGTCTTTTTGCTTCTTTTCTTTCATTTGCCCTATGCACCTCTCTATCTGTTAGTCTTTACATTTTTGTATCTCTTCATTTCTGTTCCTGCTTCTTTCTTCTTTCTACTTTTCTAGCATGTCCCGTTCTTCGATTGATCTCTGTCTATTGCCACATTTTCTTTGCTCTTCTGCTCTTTTTTCCATTCTAAGCTGCTCTTCTTGATACATCTGCTCTCATCTTTGTCTACTCTTTCTTTTGTATTCGTCTTCTTTTAATTATTTCTCTCATTCCCTGTCCTTTTATCCTGTTCATCTTGGTCTTCCCCTTGACTAACTTCCTCGATGCTCTTCACATCCAGTTTGAGCAATATCTGTCCACCCATCCATTCATTCTGTCTAAGTGCTATCTCGTCGGCCTTATCCTTTTCTCCTTTCCATCTCTTAATTTATTGTTCTATCTCTAGGGTCGCACTTGGCCGTTGACTTTTCTCTTTGTCTTGTAAGGCCCTAGAGATCACTTATTTTTCTGGAGCTCTCATCACTGCTATAAGCATGTGGTTCATGTATCAGATTGCTATATCCTGTTGCTTCTTTCAATTCCCTTAATGGATATACTCCATCATCTTTTGTACTATTGCCATTTACTTCAGGCGAGGTAAGGGGAGCAGAAAGCTCGACACCCCCCTCTTTAAATTGATTAAGCATCCAGTCCTCAGGAGGCGGGTCGTCCCATTCCTCCTGGTACATCATCCAAAGCTCTAAAATAGCTAACCTCTTGTCCAATTTCTTTCCTGTGTACGCAGTGTGCAAGTATGTGGTTATGTGTTGCAAAACCGCTTTTGACAGGGATACCCCTTCTGGCCATGGCATGACCATTTTATCTGCCATGCCCTTAACCCATTCTGAACTGTATTGCTTAAGCTTGGGGGAGTGTTTTGGCAGTTGCTAACATAGGTTTATTAGCGGAGTAACATCCCCCATTGCGACGATTCTCAATCGACTGTCAATACTTACCATTATTTTACACAATAATATGTTTCCGAAAAAATAATAAATATGAGCGCGCACAAACCGTTGCCGCTGCAAGCCTCTACTTCACACTTTACTCCCCCCCTCATTCTCCCACAGCTTCCTAATCATCTACAGACCCCCCAGCTAAGATAGACAATTCTCAAACAACCTCTGCGACTCTATTTCCACCCTCCAACTAAATCATCCCAACCTCACCGTGCTAGGAGATTTCAACATATGGCTTGACATCCCCACCAACCCTATGACCCACTCTCTGGTTGATGGCCTAGACGCGATTAACCTCCAAACCCACATAAACGGCCCGACTCACTATAAAGGAGACACACTTGATGCCATCTTAAGCTCCCACAACCTGATGCATCTAAACCCCCCCCAACCCTATCATCTGGTCCGATCACTTCATTGTTTTTTTCGCCATTCGCTCACCCAACCCGCTCCCCTTTCCCGAACCAGAACCTCTGAATCTACGCAAATGCTGGAAGAATCTAAAAATCCTTCCTGACCTAGCCGACGCACTCCTTCAGTCTCCTCCCCCTACCTGCATACTCAATGAACAACTAACCTCCAACACGTTCGACTCATGGCTCAACACTTCAGTAATGCGGCTCACACACTCTTGCAAACCATCAGCTCGCTGTGGCCTTTTTCCTAGGTGGTTCACACCCAAACTGAAGACCACTAAACAACTATATAAATCCCTAGAACACAAATGGCAGAAAGACAAAACACCCCTGAGCAGATTCACCTTGGCCCGGCACCTTCGTCAGTACAAGGCTGAAATCCGGAAAGCAAAAAAAGACCATTACAACTGCCAAATCCTAAACTGTAAAAAGCCCAGCAAAGAACTTCACAAAATCATCGTCGAATTCACCAAACTGACATGTACCACCACCCTTCCGACCCCCTCACAATCACTGTGCGACTCACTCTCTCTCTACTTTTACACCACAGCTCTCGAAAGAACAAATGCTCTAACCAACAAACTAGATCTCTTACACCCACCAGGCAATCCACCCCCCATACCGGCCATCCCACCGCCTGCGACCACTACCCAACCGACATTTGACTCCTTCAGTCCGATATAAACCGACCAATTTCTCAAACTTCTCTCTGCCCGCAAACCATCCAGCTCTCCGCTGGACCCTTCCCCAGCCACACCCTCAAAGAAATGTTCGCATCTACCTGCGCAGGAGAACACGCAAGAACCATCATAAAAGTCTCCCTTTCCTCAGGAATGTTTCCTGACGCATTCAAAGCGGTTCATGTCAAACCTCTTATTAAAAAACCTTCCCTCGACCCTCTCGAGCCCAAAAACTACCGCCCCATCTCAAACACCAGGTTCCTTGCCAAACTCATTGACCGAACCGCCAAATAAATGCCTTTGTCGAAGCCAACAAACTCCTAGACCCCGCTCAATCAGGTTTCAGAGCCCGACACGGAACCAAAACCACCCTAACTTCAATCTGGGATGACCTTAAAAACACTGCAGATTCTGCGGGATGTGCCGCATTAATCCTTCTTGACCTATCTGCCGCCTTCGACACAATCAACCACTCAATCCTCCTTGACCACCTCCAATCCCTAGGAATCCGTGGAAACACTCTCAAATGGATAGGATCCTTCCTCAATAATAGGAACCAAATAAACCTACTCTCCACCTATTCTTCCATCGCCCGACCAGTCAACACTGAAGTTCCACAAGGAGCATGCCTATCAGCCCTCCCGTTTAACCTCTATATGGCCAACTTCCCACTTATAATTTGTGCGCACAATATCCTGTGCTACAACTACGCCGATGACACTCAACTAATTCTAAAACTCCTGAATTCAAATCCCAACTGCCAACCCAACCTCGCTTCCTGCCTCCTCAACATAGATCACTGGATGACCACAAACCACCTCTTGCTAAACCCCTCTACAACTGAAATCATGGTATGTGGCAACACCAAACTTCTTCCACACCCGTTACCCTGGCCATCTGCCATGGGCAACTCACCGACACCCTCTATTTCAGTAAAAAACCTTGGATGCACCCTAGACTCAGACCTAACCCTCTCGCGCCAAGTCAACATCTCAAAGTCCTTGCACTACCACCTTAAAACTCTTAGGCACATTTTTCCATACCTCTCCTTTCCCAACAGACTCTCCATGGTCCAATCAATTGTCAAGACTCGACTATGCTAACCACCTGTACCTCGGAGTCCACGCATACCAACTGACTAAACTACAAAGAGCACAAAACGCCACACCCAAACTGCTACTAGCGCTTGGCCCAAGAGACCACATCTCTCCAGCCCTCAAAACTCTGCACTGGCTTCCGGTCGCCTGAAGAGTGACCTTCAAAACCTTATGCATCTCGCACCGAGCAATGCATAAAAATGGACCTCAATATTTTAAAGACAAACTAAAACCCTATTACCCTGCACGTGTACTCTAAGATCAAGTCGGTGGAATGGATGAAGTTGGTGGAGCGTATGAAGCCTATGGAGCGTATGAAGTTGGTGGAGCGTATAAAGTCGGTAGAGCGGATGAGAGTGTGGAACGGATGAGAGTGTGGAACGGATGAGAGTGTGGATCGGATGAGAGCGTGGAGCGGATGAGAGTGTGGAACGGATGTAGAGTGTGGAGCAGATCTAGGGTGTGGAGCAGATGTAGGGTGTGGAGTGGATGTAGGGTGTGGAGCGGATCTAGGGTGTGGAGGCAGATGTAGGGCGTGAAGTGGATGTAGGGTGTGGAGCGGATGCAGAGCGTGGAGTGGATGTAGGATGTGGAGCGGATTTAGAACATGGAACGGAAGTAGCAGAACGAAAGAAATATGTGGGTGGAATGGGTGAAGTATGTGGATGGAATGGGTGAAGTATGTCGATGGAACGGGTGAAGTGTGCAGACATAATGGGTGAAGTATGTCAATGGAACGGGTGAAGTATGTGGATAGAACGGGCGAAGTATGTCGATGGAACGGTTAAAGTATGTAGATGGAACGGGTAAAGTATGTGCATTGAACGGGTAAAGTATGTGGATGGAACGGGTAAAGTATGTGGATGGAACGGGTAAAGTGGATGGAACGGATGAAGTGGATTGAACGGATGAAGTGATGGAACAGATGAAGTGGATGGAACGGATGAAGTGGATAGAACGGATGAAGTGGATGGAATGGATGAAGTGGATGGAACGGATGAAGCAGGTGAAACAGATGATGCTTGTCAAACGGATAAGGTGGGCAGAATGGGTGAAGTGGGTGAAACAGATGATGCTTGTAGAATGGATAAGGTGGGTAGAACGGGTGAAGTGGGTGAAACAGATGAGGATTGTAGAACGGATAAGATGGGTTAAACGGATGAAGTGGGTGAAACAGATGATGCTTGTAGAATGGATAAGGTGGGTAGAACGGATGAAATGGGTGGAAAAGATGATGCTTGTAGAACTGATATGGTGCGTAGAACAGATGAAATGGGTGGACCGGAGGATGAAGGGGTAACATGCATAGATCGGATGAAGCGCATGGATCAGAAGGAATACATGGAACTGATTGAACAGATAGTGTGCATCGAACTGAGCGAGTACATGCAACGGACGGAATGCACGGAACAGATAGAAAGCACGTAATGGACTCTGTACAAAAATGTTTAGGGTGCATGGAATGGTTTGAGTGCATGGAATGGTCTGAGTGTATGGAATGGTCTGAGTGCATGGAATGGTTTGAAGGCAATGAATGGTTGGAGTGCATGGAACGGTTGGAGTGCATGGAATGGTTAGAGCGCATGGAACATTTGGAGTGCATCGAATGGTTGGAGTGCATGGAACGGTTGGAGTGCCCTCAATCACAATTACCTAATGTAAACCACCATATCACATCTCCACGCTTACTCTCTTCTATACACCACCACTCAATTAGAACACAGCGATACTATGACACATTCAGTTTAGCTGTTTTCATACCATCACCTGCCTCGTACTCCCCATCATCCTAATTAAACACTGCTGGCTACACCCCCGCCAGCCTAGGCGTTCTCCTCTGGCCTAACGCAGCCAAAATCGGTCTGGATAACAACCTGCCAGAACGAACACATACTCATGGTCTCCCAACCACCGCACCTACCGCTAAGAAGCAGCTATCATATGAATGCCACACCTGCTGTACACATATCCGGTGTTCACACGCACCTTATGACTCTCTCTCTCTCTCTGTCTACTGACTTCAACCACGGTTCCCGAGGGTGTTCAACCTACCAGCGCCTTGAGATCATACCAATGGTACATAAGGCGCTATATAAATGCAAAGTAACATAACATAACATAACTCCAATCAACCTGTTCGGTCGGCGCCGACAATGACTAAATAGCTAGATTTTTACTCTTGGTCTCTTAACACAACCTATCGCCTGTCGCTCTTCAACGTTTCACTCTTTTCCTTACACATACAGTGCATAAAGTACACAGACAGACTAGCCGGCTTCAACGTATATCTCTCTCAGCGCTCCTCGCTGTTACTCTTGCCTCTAAAAATACTCAGAGAGGAGTGTAAATAATTTCCTTTTGTGGATCCTATCCATATGTAGCCTATAGACCCTCTTGGGTTTCGAAATGACTTCTTCTAGATGTTCCTTGAACGTAGTACTCTGGGCTTATTATTAGCCGCTCCTCGTCTTATACCTTATTTAGCGCTCTTCGTCATCTACTAAACAACCAACCAACCCCCGTTACTTTCTCCTGATTAGCACAATTCCCAATTTCCACTTCACCGAATGTTCTCTGTTACTTGGGGTGGAATGACTTCTGATTCCTATTCTCTTGCTCATGGTGTTCCACAAGGGTCTGTTTTAGGGCCTTTCCTTTTTTCTCTCTACATTTCTCCTTTTGCAAACATAATTTCTTCTTTTGGTCTTTCCCACCATTTCTATGCTGATGATAATCAGCTCTTTCCATCGTTCTCCTCTTTTTCTTCTGACATCACACTCAGCTTTCTGCATGCTCAATGGCCATCAAATCATGGATGGCTACCCATTATCTTACTCTTAACACTGCAAAAACAGAATTACTCCTTTTTCCCTCTGCTATCCCTCCTCCGATTCCTCCTCCGTTCATTTCATTTCCACCACCTCAGCTCCTTTTTGTATCCACTGCTCGCAACCTGGGGCTTCATTCTGACTTGGCTTTATGCTTTAAACACCACATCTCTATCTCTTCTCAAGCTTATCGGTATCACTTATTCAACAACAAAAAAGTTTGTTCTTTCCCAACTTTCGACTCAACTTAACTACTGATAACCTCTCTTATCTTCTCATGCCCCTTCTATTGCTCTACCATGCTCTTTGGTCTTCCTGTATCTCAGATTTTTCCTCTCAAATCTATTTTTAATGCTGCAATTAGGGTACTCTTTTGCTTGACCTCACACAATTGTATATCTCTGCTCTTCACACCTTGGGTTGGCTTCCTTTTCACGCACAACTCAAGTTCAACTTTCTTTCCTTAACTTTCAAATCTCTCTACCGTCTAACCCCTGACTATCTTTCCTCATTAGTCTCATTCTACTCTCCAGCTCGTTCTCTTCGTTCATATACTCAGTTCCGATTGACAGTTCCACCTCCTCCTTGTGCAAAATCTCACTTTCGTACATTTGCACATCTTGCTACCTTACACTAGAATCTTCTTCCTCTTTCCATCCATTCTATCACTTCCTATCCCCTATTTCGATAAAGCATTGAAATTACCTTTGTCCCAGCAAAACTGATTCTGTGCATACTCTGTCAAATCTCATGTCTGATTGCACCGCTTGATAATTTTGCTACATAAAAGCGCTTCTGATTAAAGTGCTACATAAATACCAAATAAATACAACAAAACAAAATACACATTCATTTTTTGCCACCTTTCTCAATCTACTCACCATTCGCTTTTCAACTCCTGATCCTCAGGATTTTCTCCTCCTCCAACCGACCACCGTCGCCTTCGGTCCTCTCTGCTCCTTGTGGAGGGGATATTGTGAAAGAGAGACCCGTCTCACCTATATCTATTGTCTTGCAAGAACTTTTTGACCACTATCCACAGGAAGCCTTGCAGTCCTCCAGCTAAATGGTGCAAGACGTCCGATATTCAGAGACCCTTAAAAGCCTACTGAGTGAATGGATCTTTAACCATCCTACCTCTGCTACCACATGAACCCTGTGACTTAGGGCCCTTTAAGGCAAGGTAGCAATTCAAGAGAAGGATGGGGATGCAGAACTTACTCATACAACAATAATCAGACTGACTCAGGAAGTTGGCAAAACACAGTACTGTTTTATTAACAATTATCGAAAACATGGAGTTACAACGATCATCAACAGAGGCTCGCTCGATTTCTCTCAAAGTATTTCATGAAAAAACAGCCTTCTTATACTAAAAATGCATCACTTCTGATGTCATCCTACGTGGCAAAGTAAGAAAACCTACTAGGGGACGTAATTGGCTTTCAGGGAACATCTAGGTATATGTTCTATACAGCCGGGGGTTGTGATAGGGTCTCAAAGAGCAGGTGGACAACTAAGCCCATCCCAAGTGCAAGTCATCTTCCGTGTCATACTAATACACAAAATCCTATTGGCATCTTAAACTGTAGGGCTCTGTATTACATGGCCCTCTACAATTGGTTGCCACGCTTGTACCCTTCTGGAATATTCCACTCACTAGCAGCACGCAAGCTGGTATGCCAGGTGCTGTTGGGGTCGGGCTGTCATGCCTCGCTACCCAATTAGAACCCATCTATCATCAATCCTACTGTCTGCCATTCAATTAGTCCTTTGAACTTGGCCTTGTCGAGTCTCACTGTTCTTCAGAATAAAAGGGAGTGTGGCATGGTCTTATCTTCTGGTTTTGGTGTAGCTCAACCCAAAGTCTATTTTCATCTGACCATGTGACTGTAGATCACAGTTTGGAGCTCTTTCATTGCTCTTGAGGGCTAGCTTCCTTCAAACACACTCTATTCCATAGACCAAATAATGGACACACCGCTAGGGAATGAGACCAGGAGAGGGATTGCAAATAAAAATAAAAAGTATATAAGGTAATGTGTGTACGCAGAGAACATTGCAGCCAACAGAGTGCTCTGCCAGACATTACAAGGGCAGCATATTATAAAACAAAAACATGTCACTAGTGACGTGAGACTATTGGTACAAAACTCTAAATGCAATTGGAAGAAGACACTGATATATTATAGATCTATACACAGTGATTGTGTTGGATTGGGTGTTGTTTGGGTGTCAGTCTGGTGGCACATAGGTCAGCTGGGCTCATCTCCGCGGTGAAGACAAAGCTGGTAGAGCACTGTGTTTCCTGACTGTCTACGCTACAAAAATGGTGACTCATGACATAAGACAAATGGTAACCATAAACGTTTGGCATTAATGGGTGCAGCTTCAAAGCTCCCAAGCAGATATACTGACATTCTAACCCTTATACCCAGGTGTCCATAAAATACAGCGCCCCCTGAACCAGGGGCCTGCCCTGTAGGTTTTTGATCTACCTGATGCCTCATGACACTGGTGGGCATGTGTTTAGGTTTGAAGAGAATATATTGGCACATAGTATTAGGGCTCCGGTGGGTGTGCCATCTGTGCACTGCAAAGGGGTCAGATGTCTAGCTATATGAAAGGGTGGAGGGGCATGGGCTCAGTGGACTGTGGCCTGGCGAGTTGCCGGTCTAGGGAGCACAGGCAGGTTAGTGGAGACAGATGGGCACAGGAGCATGGGCCTGCTCCGGTCACACACAGAGTAGTGAGCTCATCTGGTGAGAAAGGATACTGAGTATTCGCAACAATACATGGCTGGACTTCCGTGAGGACAGGGCTTGTGCGAAGCTGACAGAGAGGTGGAAGAAGCCAGGGCTGTTAGTGCAAGGCACTGGGCACGTGAGAGGCAGCATTTACAGATCATTGTTGGGCATGCAAAAAGATGGCATTCAGTGTCGCACACAATGGAGTCTCCTTGTTCTGCCAAAGGGTTGGTTATTAGCTTGTTTTGCAAATATTTAGCATGGAGCATATAAAGAAACAGTGGGGTCGTCTCCCCCCTTTGGCACACACAGGATCCATTTTGGGTGGGAATAACGAGGGGGGCAGGATAGACCACCTGTCCCCCAACATTCCCCCCTTTTGTTACTCCTAAACTAACAAATACCCTTTCCCAGTGTTCTCCCGTCCCGCAGCCCTCCGTTCTGCTTCTTCCCAGGCAGAAGTTCCCTTTATGGGCATCCAAGCTCTACACACATTTCTTTGACTTTATCCACACCAGGAAAATTCCTCAGGTGTACATGTCATAAAGATACAACCCCCATACCCATCCAGGTCCACCCACACCTCCCTGTAGTTCTCTAGGTCTTGAGTTTGTTTGATAGTGGTGTGGTAGTAGTTGTCCACCTCATCCCCTGTGTGGTATATCGCCACCATGCAGTATTTGGGTTCATTATTCTCACCAGTTTGCATTTGTGCATCTTTAGTACTATGGAGCACTTTCTTGTTATCCCCATGTTTAGTACTGATAGTGACCATCATTCTGTCCCCATGGGGAATGGAGTCAGTGCAGAATTCACAGCCCTAACTGGCACACACAGAAAATGAGTAAAAGGAACACAATGATTGGAATCAGCATCTTCATAGCTGTTGCATGCCATGATGATACCCATTTGAATGCCACAGTGAACCAGTCTGAGGGCTGCACACCGCCCTCCTTCTTCATTCGTACTCCAAGCTCATGCACCTCTGCAATCACATGTGAAAGTGTCCCATTATCAGCATCGGAAGAAGGTATGAAAGTGCAACATGCATTCCCGATTTTTGGAAAACCCTGCCCTCCATTGCAGTGAGGAGGTCGGGGATGTAGCGGTTCTGTATCATCATCAGCCGCAGGGCCCTAGATTCTACCTTGATGACATTGAACCCATCTTCAGTATCATTTGCCAATTGGATCAGCTCCCACCAGACGATTTGGAGCCATTTGGCGTTTGTCCATGTCTGGATGCTGGTTATCAGTGATGCAAAAAATGTCTCTGCAGAATTTAAAAGCTTGTATTCATCAGGTATCTGTGCGAGGAGGTCAGATGATTCTTGTGAGATGTAGTTGGAGTGCCTCTTTTGGAACAGACAATCATGTCGCTCTTGCTCAGGCAGGATACGGAAGAAGGGGGGTCCTTCAGTGAATATTTTTCAGGATTAAATTCAAAACCCTCTGTATTGTCCACAAGGCTTTCTGGGGCCTGGGTCCAAAATACCTTCAGCTATCCCTCCGCAAATACCTCCCCTCTCGAGCTCTTCACTCCTCTACCTCCAACTCCCTTCGGGTCAGTTGTTTTTCAAAGAAACAAGCTGGAGGTAGATCTCTGTCTTCGGCTGGGGCCTCCCTCTGGAACAGCCTCCCTACCACTCTAAAACTTGAGGAGAACCATCTCCGGTTCCGGAAGCACCTCAAGACCTTCCTCTTTTCTTCTGCCTTCGCTCCCCCTCTCCCCTGCTGATCTGCTCTCTCTTGGCAACGTGCACCTGGCCATCCTCTGTCCTCCAGGACCAGGTACATGCTCACCCTGCCACCCTCCTGCACTGCCTCCGCGCCACCCCTTGCACTGGGATCTGTATCTGTACCCATACAGCCCACCACCTTTTTCTTCCTGCACTTATCAGACCTACCCTGTCTGCCTCCTTAAACCTAGCACTTGCAAATTGCTGGCTATACTACCACTGTTTGTTGCCTTTATCATTTATTTATTGTTATTTATCTGTTTCTCCTCTGCTTCGCACTTTCCACTTCTCTCCCCTTCCATGCACTTTTCCCCTCCCCCTCTCCCATGCACTTGCGCATTCTCAATGTCACTGGGCGCTGTTTTGTTCTCCCCTGTTCCCTTCCCTTGCCTTGTTGCGCTCTGAAACACTTGTGTACGAGCGCCATAGAAATTAAATATCAATATCAATATCAATGTTGCTGATGGCTTTGCTGGCTACACTTGTTGCTTTGAGAATTGTTCATCAGGCAGCAGTGACCCCCTTTTAAGTGTTCTTCAGGTATCACCAGCAGTGCAGAATGCAGTGTCACAAGCGCACAGAAGCCCCTCGACGATGACGGGAGGTGCATGTATGCCTGTTTGCCGCACACCCAATAACAGTCCACGAGTGCTGCTGTTCCCTTTCAAAGATCAGGGAGAATGATTGTCCTGTTGCAGCGTTTGTTCCTTTACCTTGATTGGCTTTTCGAGAGCGAGATCCATGTTAGCTTGGTGACATGCTCACTCCATGATTGTGCACACTGTTTTTCATCCGATAGGCCCTGCAGCCCTTCAGCCTTGTACATAAAGGTAGAGTCTTGCCATTTTCCATCTGGAAACCAGGGCCCTCGATTGCCAGGAAGGGTTACTTGAAACATTTCGGGCCCGTAGTTCCTTTCTTGCAAACTTTTTCATCTGGCGGTAAGAGTGTTAATTTTACTGTGTGTGCCTGGACGGTGCTTCTTATCCTGCATAGCGCAAAATGAACAAGACACTGTGTTTCTAATAGTGGGACTTCTTGGGGTACCAACACTTTGGGCGTCCCTGAGGCATGGGGTGTCAGGGAACAGACATAACAGCTCCCATTAGTGGCTTGCTTACCCGTGGCACTCATGTCAGAATACCAGCTATTAGACTGTCCTGGATGGTTAATATCTTCCACTTTATCAAATCCCAACCCATGGTAAGCATCATATCCGTGTGGGTGTATGTCCCTCAATCCGCCTCCTGCTGCACGAGAGGGGTGGGTTCTTTTCTGACATCATTTTATACCATTTCTCCCTGTCACATAGCATTGTATAAACATTGTCTGGTAGTAAGTAAAGAAATTGGCTTTTGCAAATGCTTGCTTTATTGGTGTTACATAAAACATTAGTGTCATTTACCCTAAAATAGTGCACACTATATCCGGGAGGCATGGTCAATACTGCATGGACATTGGCTAATGAATATATGTCAGTAGAGGTAGATAATGCATTTATCATTTCATTACTCTTAGTAACCTTAGAGGTGAATGGTTTAGTAAACATTATACTTTGTTGTGAGGTAGGTAGCACGGGTGGTTGTACAGTTAATTGATCATTTGGACTTAAGCTGGGGGGGAGATGATGAAGTTACATGAGTCAGCAGTGTTACATGTAGTGCATCTGATGCATTTTCAAGAGGTTGTTTAAAATAAACTCGTTTTCAGAGGCTGGGAATGGGATTATAGGCATTTGTTTGGTCACAGTTTGTGTAGAGTAGTTATATTACAAGATGCCTTACTGTTCTTTGTCCAATCAACCCTCCTCCTCTCTTTTATATGGGTTCCCCAGATAAAAGCTGCCCCCAATATATTCCAAGCACCAACATGACAGTAGTGAAAACAATTGCTACAAAGTTAAGGCCACAGTCATAGCTGTGTGACCTTATGGCACTTATTTCATTCCTACTGCTATCTAACTCATTTCTAACCGTGGCAAGTGGCAATCTCTCCACCGTCATTGCACCTACAGAGAGGGACATAATGGGGTTATAGAAAGTGCGAGTTTGAATAAGATGCAAGATCGGTAAAAGAGTAGGATAAGGCATGGAAACACAGTGCATAAACAATAAGAGACAACTTTTTCATATAAGACACTTTTTCACATAATAATATGCATTTCTATATTCATATATATATATATATATATATATATATATATATATATATATATATATATATATATATATTTGTATCATTTCAATCATTTCATTTTATATACATGATATTCACTTTTTAGTTTCACCTTTATAACTGTATTCTTTCTACATGTCAGCACAATTTTCTGCATCTTTTTATTTGTACTTACGGGACTGCTGCTTCTCGTTCATTTTCATGTGTGTTTTCTCGTATCACACTATCATGGGCTTTCCTGACATCTGGCAGGTGGACCCAAAATTTTAGGCCCTTAACCTTCACTGCATGTGGGGTACAGTACACTACTTTATATGGGCCATGGAATCGGGGTGAGTTCCACCTCCTCACAAAGCTGCAAACATATATTAATTCTCCTGGCATGAGGGGTTTTGCTGGGCTGTCTACTGCAGCCATTGTGGTACTGTTTCATTTTCTCTTTGTAAATGGTGGGGCAACCTGTTTTGTGATGCTTCCTACTGCTCATGTTAGTTGTGTTAAGTATTCTTTGAATTCTTCCCCTAACACTGTTGCTTTCCTGTGTGCATCTGACATTCTTCTCACAGGTGACAGGGGTGTTTGCATGCGCCTTCTTGTCTCTATTTTCTGAGGGGACAAGTGGTGGTATTTACTGGGCTGTGTACGTAGCTGAAACAAGGCAAGGGGCAAAAAATAAACCCAGTTCTTTTTGAGAGTGTGACATAATTTGGACAATCTACTTTTAAGAAGGCCGTTGATTTTCTCGACCATTCCATTTGCTTGTGGGTGGTAAATTGAGCACATTTTATGT
This sequence comes from Ambystoma mexicanum, assembly GCF_040938575.1. Lineage (NCBI taxonomy): Eukaryota > Metazoa > Chordata > Amphibia > Caudata > Ambystomatidae > Ambystoma > Ambystoma mexicanum. Next base: position 336,970,001 of record NC_090940.1, read on the forward strand.
TTTATTCCTAGTAGCAGTGTCACTCATTTAAAAAGATAATTGACAAAATGGGAACCATTATCAGAGCTTTTGACATTGCATATTCCCCATTGCGGAAATACTTCTCTAACCAAGAATGTTGCTGCACACTTCACGTTTGGGTGGGTGCAGGGCCCTGCTTCCACCCAGCGTGAAAAGGGACAGAGCACCACTATTAGATATCTTGCTCCATTGCACCTTTCTCCCATGTCCGCATAATCTGTATGCAGCTCACAGAAAGGCCCGATGGGGCAGGGTAGTGTTCCTCGCAGTATCCTAAGGGTCATACCTGAGTTAAATGTTTGACATGTGACACATTCAATTGACATTTTATGGTGAGATACTCCTGGTGATTTGGAATGAACCAATCCTCCTGGATATCTGCGGCAATGTGCTGTTTCGCGATTTGTGCTGGAAAGTGCAGTTGTTGGAATGCTACTTGCAATAATTCTACAAGCATCACTACTTTCCCTGTTGTAGTCTTGTCTACACAGAAGATCAGTAGGTGTTTGGGTGCATCCTCTCTTTGTCCATAGCTCCTGTTCGGTGGTTGGTGCTTTCTTTTGGATTTCTATTATTTGTGCTATTGGTAGTGCATTATACCCGTTCTCTTTGGGGTCTTCTGGTTTTCCTTTTAACACACATTCTACATTCAGTGACCTTTGGAAATACGCAGCTTGTTTTCTCAGCGGTGTCCGCCGCTGCGTTTCCCAGTGATATTTCGTCATTGGTGTTTGTGTGGGCTTGGCATATTACCAGGGCTACCACTGATGGCTCTGCTAGGGCATTTATTAGGCCACTTAGGAACTCAGCATGTTGTACCGGGGACCCATCTGCTCTCCTGAACCCTCTCCTTCACCAACGAGACAATTCAGCATGTACCGTAGTGGTGACATATGCTAATTCAGAATATTTGGTCACCGCACACCCCTTTGCTGCATACAATGCTTCAATGATTGCTACTAATTCTGTTGCTTGGGCCGAATAGTGCATTGGTAAGCATTTTGAACTCGCCCTACTCCAACCTTACAGCAGCTGCCCCAACATGTTTTTCACCAGTTTCTGGACAGATAGATGCTGATCTATCTACAAAGTACACCTCCCCCTCATTTAAGATGTTTTCATGGGCCTTGGGAATGTCATCTCCCTCTCCTTCTTATGTGGCACAATCATGGTTTTGCATATCTTCTACCGTACATGGCTCTGTGAGGACTGTGGCTGGGTTTACTGTTTTGCAGCGTAATATGTGCATGTTTGGACTTGGGATGATGATCTCATAAGCCAATGCTCTCTGTGTGGTGAGTGTGGATTTCGATCGTTGGAGTATGGCAAACAGGGAGTGCTCAAACAACAAGGTGACAGAACAGCCCATCACGATTGTTGTGCTTTTTTCTAGTGCAAAGGCGCTGGCTGCGACCGTTCGCAAGCAAGTGTCCCTACATCACTGAATCAAGAGTGCCACTGTAGTAAGCTAGTGGCTTGTGGTCCATTGAGGTTTTTGTGTTAGCACTGTAGTCATCAGTGTCCCATTTGAATGGGAGCACAGGAAAAATTCCCGTTCATAATCTGGCGTGGCTAGGACTGGAGCTGTACATATGAGCTCTTTTATGATTGTGAAGGCTGTGTGCATTTCAGGGGTCCAAGTGATTGGTACCTTGTCTTTTTGGGCTTTTTTCAAATCTTGCAGCAGTGGCCGTGTGTAGGCAGCGTAGTCCAATATCCACGCTCTGCAGTAATTACAGATCCCGAGGAACTTCTGCATGTTCTTAACAGTATGGGGTCTGGCTGAGGCACGAACGTTTGCTGCACTGTCAGGTATTATTCTTTTACTGTCTTTTGAGATCACTCGGCCCAAGTACAGGACCTCAGTCACACAATACTGTAGCTTGTTTTAAGGGCACAACAGAGTCTCTACGGCATGCTTCCTCCCACTCCCCACACAAAAGAAGGTCATCAACGTATTGTATTGTTGTGCTTTAACACTAATATTGCAGAGGTCTTCGTGCAGTATCCTGTTGAAAATACTTGGGCTTTCACAGTATCCCTGGGGCAATATGCGATGCTCGTATCGTTTCCCCGCTAGTGTAGAGACTGTGAGGTATTGGGAATCTGGATCCAGTGGCACTGAGAAGAAGGCATTCTTCAAGTACAGTCGGTGAAGTGCGTGGCCTGCTTCGGGATGCTGTACAAAATGGACACCGGATTTGGCACAAGAGGGAACTCTTTTTGGACAACATCGTTAAGAGGGCAGAGGTCTTGGATCATATGCCATGCCCCCTTTCCCTTTTTTGATGGGGTACACTGCCGTGTTACATGGGGAGTTAGACGGAACAATGATGCCCTGTTGCAATAATGCACATAGCGTGTCTTTTATTCCTTCCTCCATCTCCCTTGACAAGGGGTACTGTCTAACTCTGGTTAGCACTGCTCCTGGCTTAAGTTTTATTTTTATGGTGGTCACTTCGTTCAGTAATCCTGCATCATGGGGGTTTGTGGTCTACAAATATGGCGGTGCTTGCTGCAAGTCTGCGTCACAGAAAGATGGCGGTGCACAGACAGCGGCCATGACAGGGTTGGTCACACTCCTGTTTGGTATCATAATATCACAGGGCATGCATATCCCCATTATAATCTCCCCATCACTGTTGCTATCAGTGAACAGCTCCTCATCAGTCAATTCACGCAGTAGTATGTTTGGATCAATGCACAACACTGTTCCCCATTTGCACCCATGCGTGTCCAGGCCAATTGCCACAATACGCTTTGCTGACGCCTGTACCCCTTGCAGATCAAGAGAGAGAACAGTACCTGGCACTATCTCAGGGGTGGCCACTGAGCGTAAGACAAAATCTGAGGGTACTCTCCAGCGATTTCTGGCACTAATCTGGCTAACACTTGTATGCCATATATAAACATGTCTCCATTAGTGGGTATTCCTCATACTGCTATTTCGTTGGCTATTGTGTGTACTGCTAGCATTGCCCGGAGCGGGCACATCCCTGGGGTAGAGCATACAATCCCTTTGTCTGTGAATGCTATGGTCATATTTAATCTACTGAGCAAATCTCATCCTAACAAATTTATAGGTGAGTTTTCATGGTACAGCAGGGGTGCTCGCAGTTTTTTCCCAAATTTTGACGCACAAATCTTCTGTGTAAGAGAATCCCTGCACCTTGAGATTTTTTCCAGATAATGGAAATTGCCTTGACATAGACATGATTTCTCCGCCCCAGAGTCCACCATAAAGATGAACAGCTTGTTTCTTATCTCTGCCCCCACCAATGGTTCCTCGTCTGAGCGTAAGGTAGTAGATAGGACTGGACACGCAAGGGCTGTCTGTGGGCTGTCCTAATCTGGATGAGTGTTTGTTCTGGGGCAAAAGAAAACATTTTCTCCCAGTACACATTTTCCCTGACAGAGTGCAGGTGCGCCGATTGCGGTGGTAACAAATGGGTTCACGTGTGTGTTTATAATTTGGGTTTGGCGGGTCGGGCGAGTCTGCGTGCAGTCAGGGGGGTTCTTGAGGGTATTGTATCCTGGGATCGGTCGGCTATCTGGCTGTCCGTCTGGTTCATAATTTCCAATGGGTAGGCCATTTGGGCTGCCTGGGTGTGGGTGTCCGTACAGCGGGAGATTACAAAATGTCCCCATCTCCTGCACAACTAACATGGCCCCGGAACACCCCCTCCTTGTCCTTGTCCTCCATATCCCCCTCCTCCTCCTCTTTGGCCCCAATACCCACCTCATCCCCACGCGGGTCTGCCTTGCCATTGGGGTCCCATGTACTGCTCTTCTCCATTCCACTGTCCATGTCTGTTGTCTGGCCAAGTTCTAGCCATGCTGGCTTGGATAGCCACCACCCTTCCTCCTTCTTCCCCTTGCTGCTCTGGGATGGTGTGGCTGTTACTGTCGCAACCTTCACTAACTTACTCTGAACTAGCTTTGCTTCTTCAGCTAATCTTCTCTGGGCTGTTTCTTTTTCTCTTTCTTTGATCCTCCTGTAATGGTGTACAATAATACTCTGAATTTCAGGCCATCCTTTGGCTTCTATCCCAGCTATTCTATCAAGGGCATTCTGTACCTCTTTCAGGAGGCCTTGTTTAATGAGAAAGATAAATAGGGAGGTGGATTGGTCCCAGGCCATGCCCGTATCCACCCGCCACATCTCCTGCACCCAGAGAATGAATTGCGCAGCATCTTCCTCATCCCCCATAGTGCACTGCATTATAGAATGTAAAATCGGGGGTGTCCGGGAAGGTCCTCCGAAATGCATCCGACACTTGTGCTCTCATATTGTTGAAAGACACCCCATCATACAGGTCATTACCCATTGTTACTCCGGGAACCCCGCCTTCACCCACACTGAGTCTGCTTGATCTCCCACTGCTGATACCAAGAGGCTGTTAATGTCTCTTATTGCCCGGGGGACCCTTGCCGTGTTTTTCCCAAATGCATACATATCCATTTTACCACACCCATGGAAAGTGGGGGAGGGCCTTAAGGAGATTATTCTTATCCATCAGTGCCCAAGGCACATAGTGGGGCCGTCCCACTCCTTTATGAATGAGGGGCATTTGGAATTTCACATTTGTCATTCCCCTACTCACCTTCATTCCCTTCGTCTTTGCTAATGCTATTCTTCCCATCCTGTTTTGCAACCTTCCCTCCCTTCCTTCTTCCTCCTCTGTCACCCGTGGGGGAGCCTACTGGGCTTGTGGTATCCCAACTACTGCCCCTTCGTCGGACTCATCAAAGTCACTCCAAAATTCCTCCTCACAATCTGAGGCCACGGTATCATACCCTGCACTGTCTTTCTTCCCCTCACGTTATACCTGGACGTTTTTTATGGGTGCGCTGTCTATTCTAAGGAGGAATTCTTCTGATTTCCATTCATCCTCAGGAAAGAGGGAAGAGTTTTTTGATGGCGGTGGCACCAGGGGCTGCCCTTCCCAGATAATGATAGTGTGCCCTTGCACAAGGACCGCAATCGGGTCAGTTCTACCTGGGTGGATGTTAGTACCCTTTCAAAATCTTTAGTAGTCGGACCTGTGGGGGCAGGAGTAATCGTTAGTTGAATGGAGGGAGGGGGTGGTGCAGTGAGTGGTGTGGTTGGTGTACTTGCACCTGGTACATATACTGGGTCTGCGTATCCCTCTGCGGTCTTGTTAGTAAGGGGTTAATACTTTTGGTCTCTTCGGCCCCCTTCTCCTTTTCTCCCTGCCCTTCATGTGACATTGCCTGGGCCCCTTTCTATTTTTCCTTGGTATTTGTAGCCCGGCATTTCTTCGAACATCCTCCACAAATCTAATACCTCACGTCTATTTTGGAACTGTTTTCCCTTATATTTTGCCATCAAATGGGTTGCCAGGTGTTCTAATTTATCTTTATCAAAAGTCCCTTCTTATGGCCATGCATGAGGCAATCCCTCTCCCTTTGTTTCTGCTACCCACTGCCCAGGGTACTTTTTAATCTGGTCAGTGTATAGGGGGAGATGCATACATATATGTAACAGTGGGGTATCCATCCCCATTTTTCACAGGGCCCCTTTCCCACCACTTTTTCTTTTAGATTTTCAAATATTAATCTGTGACTTAGTTAACAACTTTCTAACTTCTTCCAATTTTTGAACGTCACTGACACATTTTTCTGACTTAATACACTAAACATATTATGATATGTTCAACAATTCACAAAACAAACCAACACAAAGACCAACGACATGGAACAAAGAACATAAACCTAGATATATCCCTTAGTATCCAAATCCCCTTTTTTCTGGAGCACAACCCTATATTCATTCACTCAGCATTCTTATCACTTCTTCCCCCACTGGGCTTACCTCCACAAATTTTATAGAAAATAATACTCCTGAATGAGAAATAACAGCTACTAATTCCGAGCCCACGTCTTATATGAGGCTCCTACTATTTTCCCTTTTCTCACTTATTTCCTGCACTGGTCGGGACAGTGCTCTGCAGCGCCGCCTTCTAAGCCCTCTCGAAGCTAGGTTCCCGTATCTCCTCTCTCTTGTCACCTTTATTCCTCTTTATACACAAAACCTAATGGCCATGAAAAAGAAAGAGTGCTTTGTGTTCCCACAATCACTCCATTCATTCATACCCAACCCCTACTCGTCCCCTTAAATCAATCTGCTCCAATCTTCCCACTTCCCCCTTTTGTTTATCCCATTGCAATCAATACTCATGTGTCCGTGTTCTTCCAAAAGCCTCAGTTCGTAGTCTATCCACAAGGGTTGGGCCTCCCCCGTCGTGGCCCCACCTGGCTCCAGCGAGCAGTTGGGTATTCACAAAGCCGGGACCCACACAACCTTCTCTTTTGCGTACGCGTTTGAGGACTGCCAGCCATAGGTGGGAGGCAGGCCTACCGGGGAAGCCCTGGATCTCGCTGCAATTATGGGGGTGTCTCAAGGACTATCACGCAAGAGGGATCACCAAATGTAGGCTACCTTCCTCCTATAACGTTCTATTCCATAGACCAAATAATGGACACACCCCGCTAGGGAATGAGACCAGGAGATGGATTCCAAGTAAAACCAAAATTTATATAAGGTAAGTTGTGCACGCAGAGAACTCTGCTGCCCGGAGAGCACTCTGCCAGACATTACAGGGACAGCATATTATAAAACAAAAACACGTCACTAGTGACGTGAGACTATAGGTACAAAACTGATACATTATAGATCCATAGATAGTGATTGTGTTGGATTGGCTGTTGTTCAGGTGTCAGTCTGCTGGCATGTGGGTCAGCTGGGCTCATCTCCGTGGTGAAGGTCAAGCTGGCGGAGCACTGTGTTCCCTGACTGTCTAAGCTAAAACAATGGAGACTCATGACATAAGACAAATGGTAACCATAAACGTTTGGCATTAATGGTGGTAGCTTCAAAGCTCCCAAGCAGATATACTGACATTCAAACCCTTATACCCAGGCATCCATACAATACAGCGCCCCCTGAACCAGGTGCCAGCCCTGTAGGTTTTTGATCTACCTGATGCCTCATGACACTTGTGGGCATGTGTTTAGGTTTGAGGAAAATACATTGGCACATAGTATTAGGGCTCCGGTGGGTGTTCAATCTGTTCACTACAAAGGTGTCAGATGTCTATCTATATGAAAGGGTGGAGGGGCATGGGCTCAGTGGACTGTTGTCTGGCGAGGTGCGTGTCGAGGGAGCACAGGCAGTTAGTGCAGACGGATGGGCACAGGAGCATGGGCCTGCTCTGGTCACACACAGGGCAGTGAGCTCATCTGGTGAGAAAGAAAGGATACTGAGTATTCACAACAATGCATGGCTGGACTTCCATTAGAAAAGAGCTTGTGCGAAGCTGACAGAGAGGTGGATGGGGCAGAGCTCTTGGTGCGAGGCACTGGGCATGGGAGAGGCAGCATTTAGAGATCATTGTTGGGCCTTTTTGCTAATATTTAGCATGGAGCATACAAGGAAACAGTGGGGACGTCTCCTCCCTATGGCACACACAGGATCCATTTCGCAAGGGAATGACGAGGTGGGCAGGATAGACCACCTCTCCCCCAACACGTTTAATACTATTAAATGAAGATCCCTTGACATGAACTTGCTTCTTTCTCACATTCATGTATCTTCTTGAGCAGATAACCAGGTTAATTGTGGCCCCCACGCTTGACACTGTGCCAGCCAGCCTTTCTTGAATTCTCTATCACCATCAGCTATTTTATTCAACTGCACCACACTTCAAGCCCTTTCCAGTCATAATGTTCAAATTTGCTAAAGTGTGTTGTGGAAAATCCAAATTCTATACATTCCTATTACTATACATTGGCGCATCGCCTGCAGTCTATTTACTATGTAGCCAGCCTCATGATTACTTCGTCTGCTTGCGTTACTGCATCTGTACAATTGTAAAATGACTTTGTATTATCTTCAGCGGTTCTTTGCATGAGCAATCATCATTTTGCTCCCAAAATGTTGCTTTACTTTGATACTTCGTCCTCAGATTCCCCTATATTCTTTCTTCATTGACATCTCTTTTGGGTGCATGAGTTCTACTTCACATGACATCACCAGTCTTCTTTCTCATTCATTTTGACACTTCTTCCGGGACTTCTTCCAGAAGACCGTTATTTCTTTGTGCATGCAATTAGGGTTTTCTCAATAGATTTGTCTCCAGAATTCTTTGCGGTATGGGTAACCTCACTGGTACTGCACATGTCACAATTTTCGGTTCCCAACATACAGGCAACATGGGGCTGAACTTCCGGCAGAGGTACTTGGCTCCTCCTCAACAATTAGTTTTCAAAACACTGAAGCGCCTCGCAAGCGAAAAACAAACTATTATTCCCCGGTCTAACGGGCCTGGGGTACTAATCACAATAAGCCCATCGTAGTCAGGGCATTACCGCGTTGTAACTATAGGCCCCATGGTTTTATCTGATGATGTAATACCCCCCATCGAGGGGCTTATTGCTTAATTATGTTCACTGGTAAGATGTCCAGGGTGCAGCCCTTCTCTGCAGTTTGGGCCCTAAAATAATCCCTCGACTTTGTTAGGGTGATTGAATACATTTTTCTCATGGAGATGAATTTGAAATACTGCTCCACATAAATACTGCACTAAGTATCATATTAATAGATATCTGGACCATAAAGATACCAAAATAAGAATGAGAGATGGATTAATTAATCTTGCATTCCTGGTTTTACTGAAAGCCGTCGACCATCAGCTAGCAGATCACAGAACTGTTTTGAAGTCAATGATAGGTGAGCAGTTTGAAATGTGGCTCATTTTGATTCCTCAAATTCTTCCTTTTCAGTCTGAGTTAAAATATTTTTCTTTTTCCTTGCTTCTATAAATGAATTCCTAGGACCACTAAATTCTAATCCATGGTAAATAGTAATTTCTTGAAGAGAAAAGATGATTTTAAAATGTACATGACATCCATCCCTCCTAACAGCCATTGCCCAAGAAACAATAATACATTTCTACGTTGCCAGCACGTTTATCCCAATATAATGAGGTGTGCGTTTGTAGCCATGCTCTCTACTCAGAACATACACTTCTGAGCAATACTCTTCCCAAACCATTTACAAACAGATGCTGCCCTTAAAGAAAAAGGTTCAAACACTGTTTAACAGGTGCTCCAAAGAAAAGTGTTTATTTGATTTAAGTTGTTAGAATATCTGTTCTTTTCACAGATGAAATTAAACAAAAGGATAATTGTCACATGTTAAACCCTCATCACGTGTTTCCCCACTTATGATGCAGTGTTTCTTCAGGAGGTAAGTTGTGACTGCAAAAAATATATACATAGCATTGTGAACAAGAATAAAGAATACAGTTTTCTAAAATGATTGTGATAGGTTCTTAACCAACAACATAATTTCAATGTACACGTTCATTTTTTGATAATTTCATTTTACCTTAAGATTTCAATTTTGTTCGACGTCACATGTCTAATAAACCTATTTATTTATGATGATTCAAAAATAAATGATCTAAAGTAGGTCACTAAACCAGGGGAGTCATGACTAAGGCAATAGAACCTGAGGAAGGGGGCATTACTGGTAGGGTAATGACCCTGTGGTGATAGAAGCCTGAGCAAAGTGAGGGCTTAAACATAGCCCCACAGGCATTACCGACCGGTAATGCCCCTCCTCCGAGGGTTCTCGTTTGTACAGGGGTACTAATAGTAATTTTACTCGACTTGACAAACAGCATGTAAACAGTTTGTCAATTCGAGCAAAAGAAGCACAAAGAAATGGCTGCCATAGATTGGGGAGAAGGGACTACACGTAGTCCCATCTCCCTTTACATGGTGGGCAGTCGTTGAAAGGGAAGGACTCAGCGAAGCACGGAATGGGGCACATAATCCTTGTGGGCCTGGAAACGACCTGATTATCCCTCACCAGGTACTAATAATAATTTCTTCCGAATGTTGGTCCTGTGTGTTCCAAACAACAATGATTTATTTATGCACATACTGCCAATTTGAACTGTTTTCCCTGCTCTGGAGGATATTCTCCTTGTGGTTCAAAGAAATAGAGGTATTAGATGAATACAAACATGATGAGCATTTCATGGCAGGGTAGCCATTTGGAAGGTGCACAGATGATAACCAATGGTATGCGTTTGATGAAAAAAGTTGTATTCTCATAATACTAAAGAAAATAGCAGGATGCTTTCTCTACATTTTTGAATTCCAGGAAGTGAGCCACGAGGCCTGACTTGAATGTTCAATTAGTGACCTTGTCTTTGTATGCAGGTTGAATTTTTTTCAGATAGCAACCCATCTTTGATGTAAACAGGGGTTCTGGCCTCCTGTGGTCATGGGGCATTCATGTATCTGAAGGTCTCCTCGGAGAGGTCTAAGGATTCAGTGAATTTCTTCAGCACTCTTTCACTCTCATAGAGCCTGAGGGATGGGCTTGTTGTGCTCGCTGTATGCTGACCACCCCCCTGCTCTAGGGCACTGATCCCTGGGACACCCCCTTTCTCACCATACCTGTCATAACCTCCCTCCCCCTCAGTGAAATGGCACAACCTCTTACCTTCTCCCATTGATCCTAAATTCTGCTCTAGATAGAACTGATCTACTGAGACTTTCACCAAAAGGCTGCACTTACAACAATTATTTTATGACTATTAATGCCCAGCCAAAGCTGGTAATCATTTAATGACCCCAGAAGGATGAAAGTCTCAGTTGGCCTTCAGATCTCACACAGATAACATCACTGAGCACTCAACCTGTTGAGCTATCTTACTGTCTGGTGATTCCTCTTGCACATTCCCAATCTCCCTCTTCCAAATGGTTCCAAATCTCCTTTGGAACTCCGGAAGACTCTCCCTCCCAGCTGCACCTCGCTCCTCCTGCTTTCCTCTCAGTACTCTGAATTTGCGCTTCTCTGAATCAAACTGGTTCCTCCAACTCCTACTTAAACTTCCTAGACTATTATAGTATTATCTCTTCTTCCCTTCATTGTTGCTTAAGGTGATGGATGTTACCTTTGCATTAGGGTTTGTGCTGCTCTGTAATTGGGGGTAACACCTTATCTATACTGCTGTGACACCCAGGAAACACCTCGAAGTCTACTGCTAAGTCTCTGTGTTGTACCCAAATACCCTAATGAGATTGTCAGGAGGCACAGGAAACCCCCCAAAGGCATGGGTTTATAATGAGAACCACCACTTGTTGTGTGCTTTTGCCTTGCACTCTTAATTTTCCCTGTGGAACTAAACAGTCACATATATGTGTATGCCTCTCTTTCAACCCTTACTTAGTATTCCACCCAGATGTTCGAATTACTTTTAAAAGGTAGGGTATTCTCTTGTCTATGTTGGAAATAGCTAAGGTGTCTGCTATGAGTGAAGTCCTTCTCTGCATGGAGAATATAGAGTTAGGGCAAGAGATTTCCTTCACTCACTAGATTCTCTGTGTTATTGCGTTTCTTGACCCGCTTAGATCTCTTGAGGGCCAGCCGCCATTTCTTTGTACTCCACTGAGATCATCTTTCTGGGGTCATCAACAACCTCTAAAGTCTTAGCACTGAGTGGTGCCACAGGGCTCTCATTCTGCTTAATAGTCATAAATGTATGCAAAGCCATTGAGTTTCGTGTGTATGTAAATCCAATTCACAATGATTCAATTGTAGGTAAAGCTAAAGCGTAATCTAAGTAATGTTCCCATGTATATGATTTATACTTAAATTCATAAACTTTTATTGCTTTCATACATTCTCTGATCGATTACCTTTTAGCACTGTGTTATTTTCTTCTGTTGCAGTTCACAGATAGTGTCAAAGATGTAGAATCCTTGTCGCGGAAGCAACACCGAAGGCATAGAGCTGTGCGCTGGAGTGGAGGTGGTAGTTCGCCAGACGAAGCAGCTCCCGGTGAGGTAATTGTTGTGTTCATTTGGCAGGAACAACAAGCTTGGTGTTTTGGGGCATAACCTTTTATAGGGTCGAGTCAATGATGATGGCAGTGAAGCCTATGTTCCCAATAGACCTTAATATCTCACAAGATTTTTTAGAACTACAGGAATTTGAAGGCTTCATGGACTATGCAGTGCTTGCTTGCTTGCAATGCCTTTTTATACATCTATGGAGCACACAGTCCATGAGCCATTGGGGATCCACTAGAACCAGAACCTGAACACTTTTTGAGAACAGAGGGTTTGGTCCCAAGCACTGACCTGTAGGTTCTGACATTCAACCTTTGGTTGGTGGTCCATTTGGTTGGAGTGAGTGTAGCCTGAGGTTTTCTTGGAAGACTCCACAGAAATAAAAATGCAGTGTAAAGGATGTAAAACAGCAGTTTCTTAATTGCAATGCAATACGGCTAGGAGGTCAAGGGATGAGGAAACCAAAACCCAAAAGATCCTCGATCCGCCCACATTGGGTCTCAACATTTATAGATAAAAACCACTAAATTAGCATATATATTAGTAAATGAAACAATTCAGGTTATCCTGTTAGAACACACCCCTGATGTTCTACTGGCTGCTGCCTAGATTTCACCTAAATAGCTGATATCATAAGTTTAACCCCTTGTGACGTTTAAGAACAACCCCTAGGAAATGAACTAACTTGTCACATGTCATTCTAACAATATCATTATGCAGATGAACCAATCACAATTAGTGGGATAGCCTAAATCAGCAACTTGTGACAACATTTAAATGACACTTCTAGCTCCTGCTCACATGGCATCAGCTATTTCATAACCTAGATGGTTCTCATGTCTTGCTGTTCCTCACAGTCACATATTTCTGCAACTATCGCATTGAAATATTAGATTTGTATTCTGTGGGAAAAACTTTGGACGGAAACTGTGCATTCTAGGGTTGAGAAACGGTCCTTCTAAGCGCACATTGATGGTTCTCCGATATTAGGCAACCATCTCACATGTGAAGGTGCTGAAATCCAGGGAAAGAGGTGGGGTATCCAAATGTTATGTAGCCTGTAATGTCTGGATGGTTCTAACAGGAAATTATGCCGAATTTGGTGCAGATTGGTGAAACGATGTTGAATTGTATGCGGAACAATGGTTTGCCATGCCACAAACCTACAAACAAATCTCGACTTATTCTGAAATCTGGGGAACAGTATGTAGGGTCCTAACAGGTAACTATTTAAAATCTGGTGCAGATTGGTGAAATGGAGTGGAATTGTATAAGGAACAAAGCTTCGCCAAGTCACAAACCCACAAACAAATTTTGGCTTTTGCTTAAATCCGTGGCTTGAGTTGGGGTGTCCAAATGTCATGTAGCAATTATTGTCTGGAGGGTCCTAACAGGTAACTATGCATAATTTGGTGCAGAATGGCGAAACTCTGTGGAATTGTATAAGGAACACGGCTTCTCCAAAGCCACAAACCCACACATTTTTCACTTTTCTAAATATAGAAAGACATCAGAGGTGACATGACAACAAATATAAAGCAAAACAAAGAGGTGATGGCTGGAAGGTTTAGAATTAATCTTAACCACTGGCATTGCTCTGGACAACCCTCCAGACCATTGTTCTTCACCTGCCAAGCCATTACAGAAGGGGAAAGACCATATGCAAATCAGGCTTGGTCCCACCCCTAAAAGGGACAGTCCAGCCCGAACTGCTAGGTCACATCCCTTCTGCACGAGACCACAAGCAAACCCAAACATGTTTCGGACTTGTTGGACCTCATCAGTGAGGAGGAGCTTGGGTCTCTAGGCCCAGCAGGCACGGGACCCACGTCTGGGCATACCCATCCCACTCGGGGTGACAAAGCAAAAACAAAGAGGTGATGGCTGGAAGGTTTAGAATGAATCTTAACCACTGGCATTGCTCTGGGCAACCCTCCAGACCATTGTTCTTCGCCTGCCAAGCCGTGGGTCCCTTGCTCGCTGCGCCATAGGAAACCAAGCTGCACCGCACTGAGGAGGCCCAACAAGGCCGAAACATGTCTGGGGTTTCTTGTGTTTCTGTGCAGAGGGGACCTGGCCTGGCAGTTCGGGCTGGGCTGCTACCATTGGTGGCAGTACCTGACTGATTTGCATATGGCTGGACCACTTTTGCAATGGCAAAGACAGGCTAGAAAACGGTGGTGTGGAAGGTTGCCCAGAGCAATGCCAGTGGTACAGATTCATTCAAAACCTTCCACCCATCACTTTTGTGGTCACAGTTTGTCTCACTATGTGAGAGAGCGTATGCCCAGACGTGGGTCCCTTGCTCACTGCGCCATAGGGAACCAAGCTGCACCTCACTGAGGAGGCCCAACAAGGCCGAAACATGTCTGGGGTTGCTTGTGTTTCCGTGCAGCGGGGATCTGGTTTAGCAGTTCGGGCTGGGCTGCTACCATTGGTGGCAGTACCTGAATAATTTGCATATTGCTGGACCCCGTTTGCAACGGCGCAGATGGGCTTAAAAAAAGTGGCGTGGAAGGTTGCCCAAAGCAATGCCAGTGGTACAGATTCATTCAAAACCTTCCACCCATCACTTTTGTGGTCACATGACAACAAATATTACATGTTATATGCACATTCCTGGCCTGTGATTGGGGATCATCATTTGCACCATATGTGAATCTATGACCCCCTTCATATTTTTCAACCAATCCCTGTGTGAGATGTGACAGTGTAACAACAAAATGATAACTTTTACATCCTTTCCCAAAAATCTCATTGGTTGGCACCGTTTTACCATTCCCATCATTGTGAACTGTTCATCACCAGTTCAATATTTCAACTCCTCTTTGGAAACACTGCTTGATTCCCTTCCTTTCTCCTGGTTTGTGCATGATTTAATTTGCTCTACAGTTCACCTTTCAAGCTACGGGCTTAGGTGTTCATAAACTCAATTCCCTTACAATCATATGAACATGTGCACTTGTAAATGCACACGAAAATAATATCATGTATGTGCTGTTAGAAATGTTTTCATGAGATTCATTGATACTTAACCAACCCTATTCTATTTGCAATGCTGTTTTGTATAGTTTCTATCATAGTAATTGGATCCCTTTCAATTAGGTTTTTCCTACAGAGGGCAGTGTTGTTTCTAGACCATTCTCCCTCAGCATGCATGCTCTTCACTGCACATTGTCTGATTCCTACCAACGTGTCACTTCACTGTGATACATTTTGATGTACTGGCTAAGAACATAAGTTGTTATATGTTCTTTGGACACAGGCTTGGGAACTAAGCTAAGCTGGTGTGTCTCAACACATCTGTGTACAGTGTCTGTTCTTAACTCAGGGGGTTGTTATAGCTTTTGGTGTTGTTACATGACCTAACTACTGAAATTCAGGCTTGAAAATGCGTTCATCCCCACCTTGCCCTGACCAATCACTGTGTGGCATTCAATCTTGCTATGCAAAGTGACAGTGTTTGTATGTGTACTTCTTTCAAAAATCCTGACTGATATATTTTGCTAATTCATGCTGACTTCTAACCTTCAGGCCTACTTATGTGTTCAATTACCATACTTGCTAAAGACTTGTGGTTATGTTCAGGCATAAGGTTTGTGCTTCATGGCTTATTTGCCTCTCAGGAATACTGCTTACTGAAGCATGGTTACTAAGGAAATTTTGGGCCTACAGGGAATTCTACATGTATGTGGATGCTTTCTTTGTAACCTTGTGCTTTAGAGTGCTTTAGAGTAACTTGCCAAGCTCGTATTTATGTGCACGTGGAGGGCATTGGAAATATACCCCAACATTCCCCCCTTTTGTCCCATTAGCGACATATTTCTCCACATAGTCTCTATCCTGCTCATCTTGTTCTTGTTGCCAATCATATATGCTCTTGGGCACCCAAATTTTGCATACATTTCTTAAATCTTCTCCCCATCTGCCATAATCCCATGGGTTGCATCATAAGAAATGTCATTCCCCATCTGCAGTGGAGTCTATGTAACATGCTAAGTAATTTTCTGGGTCGGGGTAGTAACCAAAGAGTGCCCTCTGGGCCTATGTGGTGATCAATTGGAACCATTATTATTTCTCTTACTGTTGGTTATGGATCAGTTTGAAGCTTTCATCTTTCACTGCCTATCATAACTGCAATAGGGTTATGTTTATTTCTGGTAAACACACCAGAATATTATCAAGAAAATAAGGATAGGAAATAAGACTCAACATGTATTTACGAGCCATTGAGGCATCCAGGAAGTTAGTACCGATGACTGATTTGAATGGTCAACCTTGCTGCTTCCATGTCTATTTGCAATTATGCCATCTGTTTTATTGCAATGGTTAGGGTGCCATTGTCTGCAGCATTAGGAGGTTCGTAGGTGAAGCAGCAGTCGCTGATTCTTATATGCACCACCTTTCATTGCTGTGATAAGATTGAGCACCATTCTATTTTGGAGTGCCATAAGTCTCAAGGCACAGAGCGCTTATCTGATTGCACTGTCCATGTTCTGTAGTGTTCGAACAATTCCATCGAGTTCCAGCGGACTATCTGTATCCACTTGGCATTTGCAGCTGTTTGTATTTCAGGAGCCAGCCATGAGGCGAAGAGCACCTCAGTTCTGGAGAGAAGTATGTATTGGTAACTGACTGGATCCAATCCTTTCTAAATAACCGCACAATGAGAGTCTTCTCCCTACTAGCAGCAGCTGACCCAACGCCCATCCCCTGTTGTGTGCCTCAGGGATCATGCGTCTCCCCGACATTGTACAACATATTCACAAAGCCCCTTTTTGATGATCTAGATGGTCTGGGTATCACCTACACTAATCATGCCGATGATACCCAGATACTTATCCCGTTGACGGGGGATTATGACAAGGATTTGGCCTTCGTCAATAGAGTGTACCTCATCATCCAGGCATGGATGGCCCCACACGGTCTATGCCTGAATGATGACAAAACAGAACTCCTCATTCTAGGGTCCTCACAAAACCTTAGAAAACTAGACCAAAACTACTCCTCTTTCGTAATTGACAACAATAAGATTACGGTAGCCAAGAAGGTCAAAACCCTCGGCTTCTACCTAGACTCCACTCTCACCTTCAAAAAACAAGTTAATGCTATGGCTTCCGCCACATCCTACACATGCGAACTCATCAGAGCAGCTAAACCTTTTCTCTCTCCATCCAACTGCATCACCCTAGCCAGGGCGCTGATCCTGTCCAAGCTGGACTATTGAAACGCACTATATGTAGGCTGCAACAAATATATTACTAACAAAATACAGATCCTTCAAAATAACGCCCTAAGAGCAGCCCTCAGTATCCCAAAGAAAGCCCACATTTCTGATTCTAGAAGATCCGTCAACTGGCTATCCACTAAAGACAAAATATTCCTCAAATCGGTTTCCCTGACTCACAAATGCCTCCACCAAGCAGCCCCTCAATAACTTATCACTAGATTCACCAGACCAACTTCCTCTCGCCCCTCTAGAATGGCCAATTCCAATCTCCTCCTGGTGCCTAGGTTTAAACGTACAATGTCTGGAGGGAACAGCTTTCCTGTTAAAGCAGCACAATTCTGGAACTCCCTTCCACCTCCTTGCGGGAGGACCTCCCCTACTGCCAATTCAGATCTAAGACCATCCATTGGCTCAAGGCTCACGACACATAACGACCGCTTGCTCTCTTGCTGCCCTGCTGCTCCACACCACTACGATTGTAAATATGTACATTTTGGTTGTCAACTGCTCGGCGTAGATACTTTCATGAGACAACCAGCATCTTGTATATAGTATTGCTTATATTGTATATCGCTGTAACTTATGCCTCTTCAGCGTGCATTGTTTCTTTTTGACACGTCCAGCACTGTAACCACAGCTGGACCTCATTCCTCTGTATGTAACCAAGCTTTGCAATCCTCTTGATGCCTCTGTGCCTTGCTACCGCTGGACTAGATGCGCAATATAAATAAATAAATACAAATACAAATTGTGGTTGTATGCTCTCCAGGGCATCGTCTGCTTCCTTCGAGAAGTAGTTTGACCTTCTCCTTCTTCTTGTTCTTTGTGAGTTAGTTTGTCCTTTTGGTGTCGGGGCACTGCCGGGGATTGGGACTGTCTCTTGGGCAGTTCTACATGACTTTCTGGGGCCAATAATGCAGGGGCATGTAGGCTCACCAAAGAGCATAAACCATTCCAGGAAGGAGGCAAGTGCTACTATGCCTTTGTGCTTTACTGCCACAGGAAGTCATGATCTTGGCAGTCCCAGGTTTAAGGCTAGCATCACATAGGTGCAATTGCAGTTATTATTAGACCCAACTGGCAAGCTTCCTTTACCCCTAAAAAAAACAAAGTTTGAGTGAGTTTCTGTACTTTTACAGGTTATTCATGTTGTTGCAGACTGGTCAATTTATTCACATGTAATGCTCATATATTTCTACAACTTTTATCTGTTTCCTTATTTCTTATTCTGTAAATCGATTAGTCCCGCTGCATTAAATACTGCTTTCCCCTTCACCCTTTTCTTGTTCCAAAACATTGCTCCCTCTGTGACCATTTGTGGTTTTATGGGCCATTCTGCTCCTTCAGATTTTCCCATCCCTTCACTTTCATCTTTGGATCTCTTTTCCATTTTAATTTGTACTGTATGTCCCTGGAACGTCCCTTGCATTCTATACATTACTAAATGTGCCAAGCACTGTGCCTCTGATGTTGGCACTTTCTTAGATAAGAACAGTCTGGGGGTGCCAACCGCATGCAGGATAAACCCACATATGTAACATGCTTCATTCACTTGAGCCCTGCCAATAGCTTTCATGGTGTTGTACCAAACGTTGGTACCATCAGAATGATGTTAATCTAACACATTATGTATTATTAGCTTTTATATTCAGTTGTCCTTTGTGCCTGGGCACAAGGTTGTCTTTAGGAGTGGTTCCATTTCCTACTTTCATACCATTATACCTATTAACTCTAATACAGGGTCTAATTAATTCCAATAGTGCAAAGGAAAGAAAAAGTGAGAAAAATAGACAACATAGCACTATAAACACAGTCTTAACATTTCTACGATTGTTGATTTTGACTTCTTGAATATTAACTGCTGCACTAGCTCTACTGTGCCCGAAAGGCTTCATTGTTCTGATGTAATTGTTCATATTATTTTAGTTTCAACTCAGCTTTGGCTGCTGGTTCTTGGTCAAGTTCAACATCTGCTTCTTTTCAGTGCTGTGGTTCTGTGCTGGTGTCTTTGCACAGATCAGTCAGATGCACGCAGGCATTACAATTCTTTAACTTTGCTACAGTTGAGGTTGCTCTTTCCACTTTGTATGGTCCTGTGAACTTTGGTTAATTCCAACGTTGTTTATGTGGTCTAGTGTAGACTCTATCTCTGGGTTGTAGCAGTAGAGGTTCTTCTCTGGCTGTGTCTTTTTTCACTGGTAGGGCCCAATGGTGCACTTTGATGTTTACCTTGGAAAAGATTAGCTTGACAGGTTTTTGAGATATGCATTAAATTCCTCCCCCAACAAATCAGCAGTTCAGTGTGTGCCTGACTTTGTTTGTGAGGGCAAAGCCGGTGTATGTATCCTGCTCCCCGTCACCACTTCATGAGGTGACAGGTGGGGGTCCTTGCTTGGCTGGTTGCGCAGACTGAACAGTGCCTGAGGCAAGCAATAAAGTCAGCTTTTTTAAGCATGTCACAGAGCTTAGCCAACATAAGATTAAGAAAAAATGTAACTGTTCCACCACCCCATTTGCCTGCAGCTGGTAGTCTGTACACAGTTTGTGCCTGTTAGGACAGTTGTTCTGAAGTCCAACTAAGGGCTTAGTAAAACCATTCAACTGAGGCAGTACAAGACTCCACTCTCAGTATAAGGCTGTACCACTTGAGTATAGGGTAGTGTAGGTAGAGCAGCCAGGCTTATCTTAGGAGGGAGAGAGGGCAGTAGACACAGTACAAGTGAAATTGTAATACAAATGATCAAAGAAACACTGAAAAACTATATATTGTAAAAATAAAGGATTTATTTAAATACAGTTAGGCATCGATAAACCTAGGGGTAAGTACGTACTAAAACATTATTCAAAATCACAGTATAAAAACACAACACTATACTTGAAATCCACAGACCCAAGTATAGACCTTATTTGGAACACCTAACAGTAGTTCTAGGGAAGTCAAAACCTTGTTATACGCATTTAGTATATGTCAAGCCTATTCTTTGGGAGTAAAATACCAGTGATTACTTTCAGATTACATTCAGTAATACAAGGACAGTAGGCCCTTCCAATTGTATAGTGACTCTTGGAACAAATCACATAAACAGTCAACTGGACGATATACTTTTGTTGAATAGTGAAACACTTATGCTAGGTGCAGTAAAAACCTACAACTATCTTTGTCATAACACACATTTATACCAGGTAAGTCAAACCTCAGGATGTAATATACAATTACAGATGCTTTTGAAATCAGGGAACCCCAGATTGAGATAAGCAATAACTCTGGTAACCTATTTTGGATGGCACACAGCTAACACAAGGTAAGTAAAACCCACATACTTTAACTACTCAATGAAGGAGAACGTAAAACCCAATGTCACACTTTACTGAATAGTTATTCTAGGTAGGCAACAACCTAATGTAGACTTATTAAGGACAGGCTAGCAGTAAGTCAGGGGAAGCAAGACCTAGTTGGGGGACACTCATACAGTTATCCTAACAGGACTAACTTGGTGATACCAACAGATGGAGGAGACTCATACAATTACCCTACAGGAATAATCTGGTGAAACCAACACATTGCTTTTGGAAAGAGGCACAACCTACTCACAGGAGAGTAAAATACCTTCACATCTACTTTCTATTAGACTGGCAAACAGTGGCTAAGCAAGAAAAGATGTTAACCATACTTTTAAGAATAGTGCATCACACATTCAAGATCAGTAAGAACTTTTGTAACTGTTCACGCTTAGAATTACAGTTACCAACCAACTCTTTACAAGTAAGTAAAACACTTGATTTATTTTCTAGGTAGAAGTCCCAATCCCTTCAAAGTCTTTCCCTTATTCTTGGAGCATGAGTGTTCTCAGTGGCAGAAGGGTGGTCACTAGGACTAGTGACCAACATGAAGTGTTAGAATAAGTTCTTTAGTAGCAAAAGTCAGAGTTCCTTAGGAAAACTGGGCAAACAGGTGAGTACTTTACTTTTAGAGTTAGCAGAGGGTCCAGGGGCTTCTCAGAAGACACCCTAGCAAGATTCTAGCAGTGGGACTGGGTGCACTGGACGAGGTGCCTCCCAATCACAGAAAACACCCCAGGACTACACAGAAATCCCAAAAGGCTTAAGGTAAGTATATACCCAAGCCAACACAGTACCTCAGCAATGAAGAAGAGATTGCAGCAGTATAACTTCAGTGTCTGCAGCCAAGTACCTGGTCAGTGGATTCCTTGTCCTGGAGGCTGAACACAAGACCTCAGAAGGGACTTTGCAGCAGGGATCGATGCAGAAGGCGCTAGGAAAGATTTCCCTCATGGCTGAATGCGGTTCTGCAGATTTGGCGCCTTTTCAAGGAGCACAGAAAAAGATGAAAATCGTGATTGAATTCTCGTTGTTACAAAGGTCCAGCACTCTTGTGAGGGGACTTTTCAGACTAAATTCGGTGTCTCTGGAGATACACCAAGATGCCCACGAAGTTTCAGCGAGATGCGGAATTGGGAAGACCGTGCACCGCCCAGTGGCTGGAGGTCCTAGGGTATTGCGGTATTGCAAGGACGCAAGGTCACAGCAACCTGTGGGATGGCCCAAAATCCAGGTCTTCTTCAGTCTGGTGGGTCTCACTGGGCTCTGGGTTCAGGTAGTTGTTTTTTGAGACCCCAGGTTGATTGGAAGGAATGGTTGCAGCAGGCTCCGGTTATACAGCAGGCTCTCTGGTCGCTGGAAATCATCTCCACCACTTTTCCTTCGTCATCCTCTTTGGATTTCTGTTCCAGTGGTTGACATGACCTCAGCTTCCAGTATTTGTCAGGAATTACAGCACAACCTCTGCATTCTCTCCCTGCATTTTACAAGAAAAGGGTGTCTGGTTGTCCAATCAGGACAGCCAGCCCCCCACTGGGATATGACCCAGTTAAAGCAAGGCGTAAGACAAAGGATGGGGAAGGTTTGGACTCCTCCCCCACTTCCTGTGCTTACAGACTGACTGGAGCCTGGGTGCGGTGTCCAGGGGACTCCCGCCGAAGACAAAAATCACACAAAGGAATTTCACACCCTGGATGTCAGGGGAAGGAACAAGAAATGGCAAGAAACACTAAAATTGCAGAAAAAGAAGACAGGGGCTATTTTGGTTAAATGAGCACCCTTAGGTGCCTTTACTGCAGCTGTGATCACAGCCTGCGGTAAAGGTGCACCAAATTAGTAAAAGGTATCACTGCCACCAGCCATTAAAGGTAAGCTTCTCAATGTAACATAATTGTTACAGTTTTAATGTGAAAAGGGATACATTGTATCTCCCAAGCACTTCACATAAGGTGGGGTGTGCTAGTTTCACAGAATAAAATGTAAAAGGGATCCAGAGATCCTTTCTACCCTTGGGAACTGTAGTTCACTCAAGGTATGCACAAGAAAGTTAAATGGGGAGCCCCTAGGGCAACCCAGCAACAACAGGCACATATTGCCAATAAGTTGTTAAACATGATAACTTTAAAAAGACACTATGGAGAGTCTAAAAAATGACACCCATAAAAAGAGTTAAAGATTAGGTGAGTGTGGAAAAGGTTCCCACTCACTGAGGTATTAATGAAAAATATCCCACTAGAAAAGCAAAACGTTCTGGGGTTGAACCAGGAAAGGAAGATTTACCAGCTCTGTGGAAATCTTACCTAACAGTCAGTGCTTGTTACCCAGTAGCCTAGTGATTAAATCAAATAACATGTTTACAAAGTGGGGACCATTATTGGACTGCAATACTTCACAAATGCCCCATCTAGAGAACACTTCTCTCATGAAGAACCTCGCTGCAGACTTGGCATCTGCATTCACACAGGGTACTGCTTCTGGCCATTGGGCATATAGGCATACCACTACTAATACATACCTGTATGTGCTGCATCTATTCACCATGTCGATGTAATCTATGTTGAGCTCTTTGAAGGGCCTTGTAGGATGGGGCAATGTTGCCTTTAATGTCTTGTGTATGTCATGGGTGAAACTTGTGGCATGTGATGCAGCTTGCCACATTTTTGTCAAGTTGTTTGGCCAGGCTAGGCATGCACCAGCTCTCACTAATATCAGCAGGCATATTCTGCTTAGGTGAATGCATAGGAGAATGTCATTTCTCCATGACGATGTTCAGTAACTTTAGGGTCATTACTACTTTACCTGTGGGTTTTGTCTCCATATGATGTCAGTGGGTGACAGGGTACATCCTCTTTTTACCAATAATGCTTTTTCTTCTGGTGGGGTTCTTTCTTGAAACTCAATGATGTATTATTTTGATAATGCACTGTACATTTCTGGTAGTCGTTCTTGTTGTACTGCTGTAACAGGCGGTTGGCATTCCTCTGGAAAGGTCATATAAGCTGTGTTTCCACATTAATTCAAGTCTTTCCCCTTGGAGTGCACTGCACACTTCACAATTGCTACATGAAGGTATCCCTTTAATGCTTCTATAAGCTAAGTTAACAAGTTTGCATGTTGGACTTTTGACCCATATGCCCTTCTGTAACCTCTTCTCTTCCACCTGGATAATCCTTAATGTACTGTAGATGTCATGTAAGTTCAGTCTGTATAAATAGTAACATCATCATATGTTGATACCTCTAGTGCTTCTATGAGTGCTATGAAATCTGCTGCTGTGCCGAATAGTCTGAAGGTAATCTCTGTTGCATCACTATTTGAAATGATTCCTCTTGATCCTTCACATATGTTGTTACTGCTGCCCAGTGTGTCTTGGGCCACTTTCTTGGTCAATACGTGATAGCCCATCTACACAGAGCAATTCTCCTGTGTCTAGGAGGTCTTTACTCACTCTGCTACATTCATCTGGTTCTCCTTCGTATACTGCACAGTCATTGACTTTGACTTGGAGCTCAATTGGTTTGGCTATAAATGTTGCTGGGTTAACTGTGTGGCACCTTACTATGGTGATATCTGGGTTAGTCAAGATTGCAATGCTGCTGCCTTTATGTCCTCAAAAGGATTCTGATGTGTTAGAATGTGCCCAAAATGTGCTCCAATCAATTTAATAATGCCCCAATTTTGCCCCTTAAAATACACACTGTCGATGTTTTGGATTCCTCGCAACCACTTTTTGGGGAGCAACGTGACAATTAATCAGTGTGAAATATACAAAAAGGGGGTTGGGGCCTGAACCTGAGAAATCTTAAAGAGAACAGGTCATGGACCGTTCCTTTCTGGATAAACTGCTGTTTTTCCTCTCAGTGGAAATCTCTCTATTGGGACTTTCTGAACATCCAGATGTAAATGAAGGGCATTTGGAAACTCACTCTTTCATGGGAAATGACAAAAATGTAACGCTGTCTGAAGGAACCGTGGATTTGACATTACTGTTTGGACTGCTGAAAGAGGAAATATTGGTTGAATTGAGACTACAGACCACAACAATGAATGAAGTGTTGAAGGATGTGGTTGAACTCCCAGGCAACCTTCATAAGCTTTTGGGAAAACCTGAGTATTATAAAACAGGTGACATTAATCTAAACATAGTGGAACCCGAAGGGGCTGCTGTTAAGGGCATCCCGGAAAATGGTGGGTCCACAGCAATTGAAGGAACAGCTGAGGTAATCAATCTGGAAGTCCTTCCTCTTCTTTCCTCCAATCCTACAAAATGTAATTAAAAAAAATCCAAAAAATGGGAGAAAAAAAATAAGCATAAATTAGCACTGGCTCAAACTGCCATCAACAAGACATCCCACAAGTTCCTACGGGATAAGGGACTTTGGGCCTCATTACGAGTCCAGCGGTAACCGTGCCTGACATTCTGGCAGGTTACCGCCGAACTCGTATTACCATTCCGCCACCGTGATTCCCAGAATTACCAGGGCATTACGACCCCGGTGACCCTGGGTACTCCTCCGGAGGCGGAATGTGGTAAATCCCCATTCCCATTGAGTCCTATAGGACTCAATGGGAATGGGGAAGTGGAAACACCGGCACCATATCGTGATGGTGCCGATGTTTCCACATCCGCCTGGAGGCTGGTGGTTTTAAACCCGCCAGGTCAGACCTGCCGGGAATGACACCTCCCGCCTGCAGGACTCGAGATCACCCAGTATGGAAACAACGGTGGCGTCGAGTTTACCGCCACCATTATTTCCATACCGGGTGACTCGTAATGAGGCCCTTTGTGATCTCATGGACGAAAGAGGGGCAGAGGAGGATGTGCTTCTGATTTCAGATTCTGAGGTACCCAGAGGTAGTGAGTCACAATGTACAAATTCACTGCCATCTGAGGCCACAAGACCTCGCTCCAATAGGTCTACACAGTGTGAATACATTTATGGTTCTACTCGACTATCAGAAGCATTGAGAAATAAGAAAGATGTCGGAAGGATAGAGCAGCACTTAAAATCGATCGAATCTGGAGTGAATTATATATTTGATATTTTTCAAAATCATGCATCCCTATAGAGATCCACTACTCCATTTCTAAAAGGGCCAACTTTACTGAGGGAGGAGGACCTGGTTATTCCTCAAGGGTTTCAGGCTCCTGTTAATGAATTACCATCTGTTTCTGATAGGGACCTCATTAGGAATATAAATCTTCTGGAGGGAAAATCCAACTTAACCTCACCAAATCAACAATGTGAACCTCAGACTAATAGTAGTGAGATGGACCATATGCTATCCAAGGGTGTCGCCATTGGTCTAGGAAGAGGAGACCGGCTCTTATCTAGTCTGACAGGGATGCATACTCTACCAAAAAATGTTGGGCCCTCCTCAAGGAGAGCTTATCAACCAGACAGGGTCATGAATGAAGAGTCTGTGAGACAGTTATTTGATAGTTTGATGCGGCAGGATAGGTAATCTCATGAAGAGAGTTGAGTACCTCAAGAAACTCAATCCTGGGGGTCACATGCGATAGGTAATAAACTAGGGCGGGATGACACTTTTAACAGACCAACATACTATAAATTGAAGTCTCTGAAAAAATTATGGATACCACTGCACACTACAATAATGATACTCTGGTGAAAACTAAGGACAGTACTGGGGTAAATGACAAAGTGGTGGAGAGAAGAATTATTTATAAACAAGACACTTGCCTCAGAGCCCCAGAATTTCCAAATGATCCTAGCCTTGTCTTGAATTACTTATTCGACAAGGGTGTGCGCTTATGCCTAAATAGAGCTAAAATATGTTCTCTACTCTCTGATATAACTGATTTAAGCTTAATCACCTCTGCTGACATCAAGTTGGTTGATTTCATTCATCCATTTAGGTACGACTATGTAAGACTTATTATACTGTGACCATTGGTATGCTCTTTGTTGTTAAAAGAGGCAGAAACAGGGTTTTGACATTACTAGTTATCAGGATCCTACCTTGATCCTTAAGAATTTGAAGGTGCAACCTTATGCCTTCACAGAGGGGGAGACTCACAAAGAGGGGAATGCTTGTTCGTCTGATGGGCTGGTAACCAAAATAACAGAAAGCCCTGACTGTAGATGGTTGGCTCTCTACCTCTGTGATTCTATTGCACAATTGAAAACGTTAAGTCAACCCGTTCAGTTCCCAATATAGCCACCCACCA
Organism: Ambystoma mexicanum; assembly: GCF_040938575.1. Classification (NCBI taxonomy): domain Eukaryota; kingdom Metazoa; phylum Chordata; class Amphibia; order Caudata; family Ambystomatidae; genus Ambystoma; species Ambystoma mexicanum. The sequence continues at coordinate 336,996,676 of NC_090940.1, forward strand.
ATATGCAGATGATACTCAGCTGTATGTGAGAGTAAATGGCGCACAGGACATCATTCATTTCAATGATTACCAGGTCATCCTAGTTCTTGCGTATTACTTTAGGAGCTGGGTAGGCTTTAATATACGCGGTGGAATTTTTCAATTAAGACAGTACTCTAAATAGACACCCCTGTACGTAAGAGTTGCCAGATTGACTATATTTGCTTCCAAGCTACTTTCCTTAATTTTCTTTTTTAACCACGTTTTACAGCATCCTTGGGCTTGGTTAGGCATATTATTAGCATACTTGTTCCTCCATATTTTATGGGCACCCATCATCTTACCCAGACATCCGATCCGTAAGCAAATATCAACACTCTTAAATGTAGCTATGAAAGGGTCTCCAATTGGATTGTTGTCTAATACTGAAATGTTTTCATAACTCATCATTGTCCTGCTATTAACATCTCCAGTGATGCTCTTAATATCAAATTTGAGAAATATGTATTCTATTGACACAGATTGTCGAAGGCACAATCATTTCCGCAGTATCAATGCTTCTAATCTTTGGATTTGGCTGAGGTATTTGTAGCCCCAAATTTCCACCCGATATAGAATTGTAGATTTTACTCTTGCATGATATAGGAGTAATATTGTCTCAATAGAAAGATCCATACTTTTGCCAGTGAAGTTACTAATGGCTCTAGTTGCCTTTAAATATTTACTTTTAAGTTATCTGGTATCGACCATCAGCCTAAGGTATTTGTAAGTATCTACTTATTCAAGGTTCTTACCATCTAAAGCCCAGACATGTTTTTTCAGCTGGTATGATTTTTAGCAAACACCATGATTTTGCTTTTATCAATATTTATCTTCAAGTTATTATTTTTGGCAAATTCTCATAGCGCATTCAATAGTGTCTGCAGACCATGTGGTGTGTGGTCCAGTGGGATCAGATCGTCGGCGTAAGCCAATCAGTTAAAAATAGACGCTCCTACTTTAGCTGGATAACATAAAGGACTTGACGTAGAACCTTGGAAATCTGCCAAATAAAGATTAAATAATGTTGCGGTAACTATGCAGCCCTGTTTGACTCCAAGATACGTGGCAAAGGATTTTGAGAGTTTTCCTGGGGCATCTAAACGAATTTGCACGGTAGTTTCAGAATATAATGACATCAACATTTCTAAGAGGCCAGATGGTATATGCCAATTACTAAATTTAGTCCAGAGTTTGTTTCTGTTCACTGAATCAAAAGCTGCGTTAAAGTCTATATATGCACAGTACATATTAGACTGGGGACGCTTCCAGGAGTATTCTACTGTAGTAGTTACAATCATGATATTGTCAGAGGTATTACATTTTTGTATACATCCTGTCTGATTAAATAGGAGAATCTTATTAAGGCGAATCCAATTGTTGAGTTCCGCCAACAGGACACATGCAAACATTTTTTCTGGGATATCCAGCATTGCTAGAAGACGATAATTTGCTGGATTATTCCACTCCCCTTTTTTATAAACAGGCAGGATGTTAGTTTTCTTCCACGTGGCAGGAAAAGACCCCATCCAACCAATTTCATTAAATAGAATAATCAAGGCTCGTACCCAGCCATTTGGTGAAGCTTTTAACAAATGATTACAAGCTCCATCCGGACCTGCAGCTCGAGAGTTATTTAAGCGAATGATAATCTTATATATATATCATTCACTGCATCCAGACATACCCAAGGACACTCTGGCAATGATACCCTTTCATCTGATTTTTCAAGGGTACCTAGATTGGCTTGAATATATGTTTCCCACCCCTGTTCAGTGACACAATTAATTGGAAGTTCCCTAGACTTTGAGCGCCGTATAACCTGCCAGATTTCTGTGGAGTTTTTTTGTTTAGCTAATATCGCTATTTTTTTCCATAGATCAACCTCACACAATCTTTTGTATGAAGTTAGCCAATAGCGATAAATTAGCTTAATTGTTTCTATTTGTCCATTAGTATCAAAGATTTCAAAGCCTATAGCAGGATATAATAGCAAAGCGATATCCCGACGCATTTTTATTTTTGCAGTGGCAATGTTTTTATCATAATTAACTCTTTTAGTCAATTCGAGGTTGGACCGTTCCACGGGATTTTTATAATTGCACTTTGAGCCACAAGTCTCAACAACTTGAGCAACCATAGTGGTAAATCCTAAAACAGTTTCCTCTTGAATCTCAACTTTTAACTCTAGGTTCTTTATGATATAGGCTAGAAGCAATTATTGGGCAATAATCTTGCCCTTTTCCACAGTCTTGCTGTTCCACACAATACCATTTTGAGCCATATTCAGAGTGGGATCACCATTCTTATCATACATAGCTGGCTGAGGCACTGGAACTAATGGGTTAGTGAGTACACATAAATGATAATGATAACTCTCTGCTCTTGAAACAATTCCCATGTCCATTATCGATGCTAGCCCTGCTGTATTGACAAAAAAATAGTCAATGGTTGATGCGCTTCTTCCTGCAGTGCGTGTAACACCCATTTTATCATCTCCCAGACAAAAACCATTAAGCATGGTAAATTCAGAGTTAATCCAAAGTTTACTCTGACGATTATACAACATTTTTGTTGCTGGGGCAGAAGCACTGTTCTCATTCGAACAAGTTTGGATGATCTTTATTTTAGCGTTAAAATCACCCATAAGCCACATTGGACTACTATGTGAATAGCACTTTAGGAAATGTTTCAGCAATGTGATGTGATATTTGTTTGGTATGTACACAGTTAGGGGGATCGTAGATGTTTATCACCAATATCTTCCACTTACCTTGGATTAAGAAGTCAGCTTGTATATTAGGTGTTCTTTCGTCAGAGCCTACTAGGTTCCACAGATGTTTGGCAGTGGGAATTAATCCACCCTTTGGGTGACCACGTAATCCTTTATGAAAACCTGTTTTAAGGTCACTTGGCTGTCAAATTCAATTTCATTCACTAGCCATGTCTCTTGAATGGCTACCAGCATAAAACACTCCATATTTGCTGCTAATCCATCTGCCACAAATATATGAGAGCACCCATGTGAATTACAGGAAAGTAACAGATTCTCACCCTTGGTTCATGATTGAAATACTCAGAACTCAGCTTTAACCTGAAGGCTTCTAACAGAAGCCGTTCCCATGTCCATGACCGAAAGTAGTGATTTTAAGACACCAAGATCTGACAAAGAAATAGACTTTGGATCTGCCCAGAATTCGGCTGCATTGAGTTCAAAGAGCATTTTCTTAACATAAGCCAGCTATTTCAGATGTCTCCCCCATCCAGGAATAAGAGATGTAGAATGTCATCCTTGCACTGGCTCAAATCTGGTTGGGTCCATATTCTGTCCCAGAACAGAACCGGCTTACACATAGCATCCGCGACAACTGGGAAAGTACAACCAAGTTCATGGTGAATCAGTGCTGTGGGGGCACTCCGAGGAAGGAACATTCATTTTTTTAGAAATGTATTCTCTCCTATGGCCAATTTCCCAACATTAGAGTATCCCCAAAGCTCTGCGCCATACAATACTGCAGGCATAACAGCCTGGTATATAAGTTCAATGCCGGCGATATAGCACCATTCCCATGTTGCTTATAAAAATACTGGGTGGCTATGCTATACTTTTCTAGGGTTTGAGCAGCCTTGTCTACCTTGTCCACCCATCCAAAGGACACATGGAAGCTCACTCCTAGGTAATCGAAACAGCCAACCTGTTCAATTGGAGCACCACCCACATTCATTCTAATTGGCACATATTACATAGATTGTGGTCTGAATACCATTGATTTGGTCTTACTGGTGTTCAGTTTCAAATGTAAGTCCTTGCACTTTCTTCAGACCATGTGCTGTGGTGGCAATCAAAAGTGCATTGACTGCATAAAATAGAGCTGGAAATCTGTCTGAAGCCATTTTTGGGCAGTTCTCAACCCCAATTACCGAAACATCTATAATGTCCTGAATATAGTGGTTGAGTAAATGTGGGGCCAGGACGCAGCCCTGTCTAACAACCCACGCAACTTCAAAGGTACTAGTTAGCTCCCCACCAAGCCCATACCATACACATGCCTTGGTATCTGAATAAAGTTTGGAAATTATAGAGATCAAATATGGGGAGCCTTACGTGCCAGTAGAATCTTCCACAGTTTTACCCTGGAGACTGAGTCAAAAGCTATCTTCAGGTCCAAATATAGGACACACACCTTCATTTTCCACAGCACAGTATACTTTTGTGTTATCAGGAACAGAATAAAACATTGATCCACCATGCCTCTACCCATGCTGAAGCCTGCCTGATGGTCACTGAGGATGTCATTACGGTCTACCCAGACGTGTAGGTGGTTTAATATAACCTTTCCAAACAGCTTCAGTGAGCTGCCTAGAATTGAGATTGGCCTTTACTTAGACGGGCTGTGCCTACCGCCTTTCTTGTATAGGGGAACAATCACTGCTTTGTGCCAGGATTCAGGAAGATCACTCTGTGACGGGATGGCATTAAAGATTTTACACAGCACTGATGCCGAAACAGAAATCTTGTTTTTGAATAAATCGGATGGAATTAAGTCGGGACCTGCAGCCTTAACACTTTTCAAAGAACCAATATCATCCACTACCTCTTTCTGCATAATAATGGGTATTTCTGTTATTGACAAATGTTGTATTGCCTGTGGGTGGGATAATGTGAAAAGCGGACAATAAAGATCAGAGAAATGTGACCTCCAATCATATCTCCTAATACAACAGCCCGGAGGACACTCACCCTTCAATTCCGTCTGTTACCTTTTTCCAAAATAGTACAGCATCCCAGATCACAGGGTATTGCAAAGGACCTCCCACTTTTTCTTGATATAAGCTTTCTTTTTACTGGCAATCTAATTCTTGTAGTTGGCTCTCAATTGGAGTAGCTTAACCCTCAGTTGAAAGGCAGCACATTCTCTATTCCTCTCTTAGCTGCAACACAGGCCTCATCATACTAACTGTCATGTCTCAACTCTTTTTGCTTTCCTTTACCAGTCAGAGCAGTAACATGGGGAAGAATGTTAAATGTACGTTTTTCGAACTGTGCCAACATTGCTGGGTCTGCTGGATCAAGTTCATACATGGTTCTTAAATTATCAACAGTTGAGGGGTAGACGAGTGGTTTTGCTTCACAAGCCATGAGATTAACCCACTTCACTGCTTTATGTGCATGGCCTGTGACCTCTATCTGCTGTGTGTCAGGTGGTTCCGTAATGGTGTCTGCCTCAAAATTATTCCCTCATATACAGACCGACAGAGGAAAATGGTCACTTTCAAATCTTTAAAGTATCCTAAACTCCCTGATTTTCTCCCAATCAACTGCTGAGACAAAGACCTCTAAAGGTCTGTTTTGCTGGCTGATCATTGGAGAATCTTCCGTTGCAAGCCCTCAAATTCAAATTACATGATGAATGCCAATTCAACTGCTAGGCGGTGTAATCTGTGTGGGAGAGAGGCAGTCAAAGTGAGAATATCCCAGGCCAACTCCTGGTCATTCCACGGGCCCTCCAGTGCTTTCAATGGTTCAAACTGGAGGTTGAAATTAAATCCTCAACCAGTGTAAAATTATGAGCGGAAAGATGAACAGATTTGGTGACCATCAAGTCGTGAAAATATTCCAAGGTGACCAGACCGCATCCACTCTGTGGCCTGTTGTAAAGGTTAAATAAACAGAATGATTCGTCTTTGCTAATTTGAATAAACAGCATCTGGGAATTGGGGAGGATGTTGTAATAACCTTTACCTTCCAACCCAATGACACCTCAATCCAGATCAAAGGCCACCACTGGGTCTACCCTTCAGACATTTTGAAGCAGGGATCTGGAAACACGGATAAACTTAATTTAAAGCATAATTGGATTGGTTGCCCAAGTCTCCTGTAGGTCAATAACTTTGAACTCACGAACGAAAGCAGACCACTCTGGAACATCCAGTATTCTTGTCACCCCGCAATATTCCAAAAAGGAGATTGAAACCATGAGAGGCTGTTTCAGTTGCATCACACCCCATTTCCAGTCAATCAACTTCGTCTCGATCTATAAGGCCCAGACTGGCTCAGAATACAATCCCCTTCATTAGAACCAGATGTCATGGGATGTTGTGCATTATTATGACATTCTGTCACAAACATTAGAGAGTTCTGCAGGAAAGAAGTGGGTCTCAAAGTGATACTAATTGTCCCCTTCTAGTAACATCTATGAACTATAGCCAGTAGACCTTGAGTTGGAAACCTTGATGAAAACTCAATAATGATATAATTGTAATTAGAGAGTGATAATCGGCCCTGCACAAAGCATACAATATCGCCTCTTATGATTGAAAGACACCCCTTGGCATGGTGAATACAGTGTATGCATTTGTTCCTTAAAGATGGTGGCCTCATCACGAGCTGGACGGTAGCCTTTAAATGCAGTGGTAATGCTATTACCGCCACATTTAAGGGTCCGCCCAATCATGAGTCTGGCAGAATTTACCCCCAGCTGTAAGCTGGGGGTAAATGCACCAACTTAACGCCTATTTTTTTGGTGCAATTAGCACAACGCTATTAGGGACCCAATGGGGAAATGGGAATACTCATTACCGCCCAACCCTTGATCCAGTACCGGACCAGGTGGTGGTAACGCTATTAGCCCGGGTGGTATCCCGGCAGGGATACCGCTCAACTAGTGATGAGGCCCGGTGCCTTCCTGTGTGCCCTGCGATAGCCGGGGGACATCCCATTTCCTCAGAAAGATTGGGATTGTTGCAAACAGAGCCACAGTTCCCACTAGGGGTGGCATACCCCCATGCTCTACCAAGAGTAGTCAGATTTGAGCCTGATAACAAGGGAGTGCATGGTTGGGAAGCTAGGGCCTTGCTTATGACAGAAAATTGAGCACAAAGGAAGGGAGGAACAGGCTGTGGAGAAGACCTTAGAATTTCCTCCCACCCCAGATTTAACTCTCATGGAGGAGTCCTTACATCCAGTCCTGTGAGTTAGGAGGAGCTCATGCGCTGGCCGCATCACAGAAACCAAGGCCCCAAAGGACCTTGTAACCTCCTGTGACTCCCGTTTGGCCTAAGTGGGGATCACCATGTTCATCTTCTTTTTGATATCCCCAAGGACCCCTACCAAGTCGCTTGTCATGTGATCAACTTTCTGAGCAATTGTGACCTTAAGGTTGAGCAATAAACTGTTCAGTTTAGATGATCTCAAAGTGCGATCTGCTTGATCAAAACCATAAAAGTCATTTGAACTTGTCTGGATGCCCATCTCAATGGTCGACCTCCCCTCCAAAGGGGAGAGGGACACTCCTTTTTCTTATTATGCAACAATTTTCCCCTGGCCTTCCTCTTCTTGGCATGATGCACTACTTCCCATGTGGAGGCCCTCACAGTCCCACCCCCAACCCCGCATCGGGAGCTTGACCTTTGATCAAGCAGGCAAAACAATTGGTAAGGTCAATCAAAGCATCAGGCTTGATGTTATCTGGTGTGCCCCTTTGGGCCAGCTCCAAAAACGCATTGGGCCTCATTATGAGTTTGCCGGTCCGGAAACAAGGGTGCCAGTAAGCTCACCTTGTGTGACTGAGAAGGTTGGTGGCAGTGCTGGGGTAGGCTTCACCTGGGGGACAGAGAGCTTCAGGTGGGTGGTGGGTAGAAAGTGGTCAGACCATGAGAGAGAAGTGGTGAGAGGTTTAGAGAGGGGCATGTCAGAAGAGATCAGAACATCCAAGGTGTGCCTGGCAGAGTGTTTCATGCCAGAGGGTAGAATAGAAAGAGAGAGAGTGTTGCAGAGATTGCAGAAGAGCCCTGAGGAGGGATTGGAAGCATCCAGGTGGATGTTGCAGTCTCTGAGTAAGAGAAGCTGAGAGGTAGAGGCAAGGAGAGAAGAGCAGAGGTCGGCCCATTCTGAGAGGAAGAGGGCGACCTGGACAGGTAGTCTGTAGATGGTAGCCACAGTTAGAGAGAGGTCATGAGAAATAGAGAGCCTGCAGACCAGGCATTCAAAAGAGGGGTAGGCTTGCGTAGGAATTACAGATGCAGGGACCCACTCCGGAAAGGTAAGGGCTACTCCACTTCCAGGAAGGTTAGTTCTGGGTTCGTAGAGGATCGTGTAGCCCTCGGGGAGGAGAGTGTCAAAACCTGTGACAGAACTGCCCGTGAACCATGTCTCAGTGAGAACAAGAACATCCAGGTCGAGTTCTTCAAGGAGGTGACAGATGTCCGAGGAGTGTTTGACAGCAGAACGACAGTTGAGAGTAGCAATGTTGAGCAGTTTGCCACATTTGAAAGCCTTTTGTGGAGGGGTAGAGGCTTGAGGTAAATCCTGTGGAGTGGTAGAAGGGCCTGAGGGTGGGCAGAGGTGGACGAAGAAGAGGAAGAGGAGGATGCCTGCCAGAGAGGTGGCTGCAGGAGTAGCAGGAGAAGGGAGGAAGTTGATAAGATGGGGAAGCGTCTATCGCAAAGGATGAAATTGGGCTGAGGGCCCTGGACCAAGGTGGTGCTATTTAGATAGATATTAATGATGGTATTGGAGCAGTGGCTGGAGGCCAAGAGGACCTCCCACCTTGTGTCACCATTAATGGGAGAGGAGGAAAATGAGAAAGAACAGAGACCATATGAGGGTCTGGAGAGGGAGCCACATGGAGGATGTCAGTAAGAGTCTGTCTGGAGGAAGCACTGGTGTAGGTATCAGTGATAGGGAGCCCTGGGATACTTAGTGAGAGGGATAGGGTAGGAGATAGAGTAGCAGTTAGTTGAATATAAGAGAGAAGAATAGAGCTTGCAAGGAGGAAGTGGAAGGGGGAGGGAGCGCAAGTGGGCAGGTGCAGGATGCGCCGTAGGGTAGCAGGTTACATAATAGGGAACAATCAAGGAGGGAGACAGGTAACTAACCAGTAACGGGTACCTACAGAGTGGGAGAGAGCATAAGAACACAGATCACAGAAACAATTTCCCAGTTACACAGTTGGGGGGGGCTAGAGAGTGGGAGAGAGCCTAAGGACACAGATCACAGCAAACCAGTTACACAGTTCCGGGGGTTATGAGCCTCCAGCCTGTGAGTCTCTATTATACTGGTACAATGGGGGCCTAAAGCGGAACCATTGGTATTTGCAAATCCTCCCCCCTTCTTGCCCAGATTTTTGAGACATTTTGAACAGGACCAAGTGTTCCTCCTTGCAATCCTTTTTGTGATCGCTTGAACTTGCTGCAAACATTTGGTTGAGTTTGGGCAAATCGGGTTCGCAGAAGGTACAGGGGTCAGGCCCACTCGCTTGAAAAATGCAGTTTGATGGAGAACCACATGATGGGATCCTTAACCACTCGGGTAACAACTTTGAATGTAAAGCCTGGAACAAGATCCTTATCCAGCTGAGCATGGTCCTCAGGAGTTATTAAGGGTGTTGGCACTAAAATAGAACAAGGCAGACCATCAATATCCAACAGAAGACCTTTTATTTCTGAAATCAAACTGTTACCTGTTTAATTGGTTTAAACATCCTTAGAATCTTGTTTTGAGACTATCCTTGGAGGGATAGGAGGGATTTCCTATTACCCATATTAGTGGTAAAATTTTCGGAGGCGGTCTGTTCAAATAAGCCAATATAACCACCCTGCTTGAGCCAAACTTATCACGGACAGCCTGCCCCCTAGTGTGGAGCCGCTGAACTACCGGGTCACTGGACTTTAGATGGATAAATGATGTATAAAAACCATTAGTTGCAACATGACCGCCAATATCACTGAGCACAATATCAGTTTCACTACCAGTTTATGAATCAATAAAAGATCAAATCGAGATTGTAGTTGTCGCACCTTGCTCTCACTCGCCGTTAGCTGAGACCACAAAATGAGGGCTGAGAGACACTTCAAGACGAACCTGCTACTTCAAACAGCCTGCGACATACAACAGCCACCCTTACCCACAGCCGGGCTTCACTGCTGTAGGTTTGTGCCGGATATTTTATGCAGCTGCTGGAGGGACGTGACAAGGCAGATAGGAGGAGCAGTCCAGCAGCCCCGGAGAGCAAACAGCCTACGGCGTACAACACCCGCCCTTACCCGCAGCCATCTTCACAGCTGTGGGTTTGTGCTGGATATTTTATGCAGCTGCTGGAAAGACGTGACAAGCAAGTAGGAAGAGTAGTCTAGCAGCCCCGGAGAGCAAACAGCCTACAGCGTACAACATCCGCCCTTACCCGCAGCCATCTTCACAGCTGTGGGTTTGTGCTGGATATTTTATGCAGCTGCGGAAAGACATGACTAGCAAGTAGGAGGAGTAGCCTAGCAGTCCAGGAGAGCAAACAGCCTGTGGCGTACAACAGCTGCTCTTATCTGCAGCCAAATTGTCTTCTCCTTGATCGCCTACTACCAACTGATGACGGCCTGATTTTAAACCGTAATAATGTGCTGTGGCTACTTTATCGTATCCAAGCATTTTGATTCATTAATCTGCGGACATCAAGACAGTATAATATTTCCTAGTGAATCTCGAATGGATAAAGTGATTCTTCATCTATAGTCTACTGTGATTAAAGCATCTTCGCTGGAAACGGCCCATCTGCTCCTGCCTTTGGGGTTTGAATGAACCGATTTGCTGCAGAATGGAGATTACAGAACACTAAATCTGCTTATGGGAGCAAAGGCTAAGTCAAATAGGAATGTATTGGCACTAGGAAGCATTTCTCCATCAAAATGTGGAGATCATACTAAAATATAATTAAAGTCGAATAAACCAATAAGGAACATCATGGAAAAACTAAACAACTTTTCTGCAAACATGAATGATCCGTTAAAGGTTACATTCAGTTGCATAAATAGAGCGGACAGAACAGTGAAAGAACATTTGACATATCATTCTAAAGAACTTCGAAAGGAACAGTGTACTTGACGAGGCAACCTCTCCACTTACACAATAAATAACATCAATATCCTTCACCGGATTGGGACTGGACCATAGGTTCTTGGAACACTTGTGGTTTTATGCACTTGTTTAAAAATTGTAAAATTGCCTTCTCAGATTTTGAGATACTATGTTTCCAAGAAACATGGATGATGTGAACTTCTACCCTCAACGCCTTTGGTTCTTACGTCAACCCTGCTTACAGGGGAGTCAAAGAGAGACCTTCCTCAAGCCTTCTCACATTGGTAAAAATGGCCCAGGGTTTGAAGTTGTTTCTTTTTGGAACCCGAACGCCTTCATCCAAGGAACTTCACTGACACATGAACAGGGTACTGTTTCAAACACTGAACGGTTGCTAATTTTTAATTTATACTGGATCCCTGTTGCAATAGTGGCCAATCTCTTTATAGACTCTGTTATGGACATATCTAATGGCTACACCACTCAGTTGAACTTTCTGCTAATAATTATATGTGGTGATGTGAATATTCCATGCTTTGACAAAAAGGGGCAACATTACTTTAGATTTTGACACTGCTGCTAACAATTCTCAAGCTAGGTGGTCTGCCGCAATGCAAACTAAACTTTTCAGATGTTAAATTGACAAACCAGGGGAGATTCCCCTGGAAAACCTACTTGGACAAATGGGGTCCAATTTAAGACTTTGTACTATTTCTTCACCTCTGACAATATGATGAAATATGTTCCGCTTTCAGAAGTGTTGCACACGAAAAAAAAGTGATCAGTCTCTTCTGAAAATGACATCCAGTATTCTAACTCTTGCAGGATCATAATTATGGAAACCATGTTGAAATCTTAGAAGGGAGGAATAGGGTCCGTGCCCGCCCCAAGAGATGTCCCTATTTTGTTGTTGAAATACAAACTGCAGGGAGACAATCAAGAAGAGTGAACTACGTGCCACTTTTGCATGACTTTGTGGTTTCATACAACAAAGGAGGCAAAACAACTTTTACTCCTAAGCATACCCACGATAAAGTGATTGCTAACATGAAAATACGGCAATGGATAGACAAACTAAATTTGTTTCTCTTAAAACTCTTAAAATAAAAAAAAATACTAAAATCTTATTGGCTTTCATTGACCTTAAGAAAGCCGTTGACAGCATCGATAGGCATATTTTGTTGTTGGCAATCAAGGCCATATATTCATCGACTAAAGTACAGATACGACTGAATTCCCAGGGCATTTTATCCAAAGATATCCAAACATTTAAAGGATAGAAAAAGGGGTGGCCCCCCTCTATTCAATTTTTCATTGAGTCTTAGGTCTGCATTCCCTCCTAAAATGAATGGCCAACCTTTGGCATGGGTTCTTTACGCTGAGGATTTGGTCATGATTGACCAGACCCCGAACAGGCTTTCAACAAAGACTATCTAGCCTACAAGAGTACATTGCAAAAAATGGCTTGCAGATTAATGTGGAAAATAAAAGCATCTTGATTCTGCATTCATTAAGAGGAAGACATGGACGCCTCTTTAGATGGTTTTTAGATTGGGATGAATTGTCTCAAGAAAATGAAACAATCTATTTAGTAACATGTTAAGAACAAAAATCAAGAGCTTGATAGCCCAAGGATTGGTGATTCATAACAAATACAGAAAATGTTTTATCTGTCCTGTATTTGCCTTTTATAAAGCTAAAGTCATACTGATCCTAACCAATGGAGCAGAGCTTTCTTGTCTTCCTCATGGGAAATGTGGCCTTCACTAGCGGGTACATTTTGGAGATGAGTCATTTGCTTATCGAGGAGGGTTCCCAAATCAGTCATTAGGTATGAACTAGCATTGATTTCAACCTATACAAATGCAATGTGGAAAACCCTCAGTTAAACAGAAAATGCATTATAATGAAAACGCCTTGTCCATATCAGACACTCTGTACCGGCAACATGAGGGAAGACTTCTCCTTAGGCCAGTGGAAAAAAATATGTTTAGACAACCTTGATTACATGGGAGCCACCCAAGAAATGCTAGAGGTGAACCTAGCTCAAGTCAAGAGGAAGCTATGACAACAGGATTGGATCTGGACAGAACAAGCAAGAAATAAATATAAATTACACTCAAATTTGAGCAGAGAAGCCAGGGCCTTTAATTCCCTTCCGTGATATATAATTAAATTCCATAGTCCATTGTTCCTGATATTTCGTTTGAACATACTACCGACAAAGGATACCTTAGAGTCTCATAAGAAAACACTGGACAACCTTAACTGTAGGTTTTGTAAAGTTGAGAGGACGGCTGAAAAACTGAAACATATTGTATTACTATGTACGGGCCTGACTAGGCTGAGAACCAGCTATTTGGGAACTTTTATTAGAGAAAAGAAAACTTACATGGACGAAGAGTGGTGGTCAAAGTTTTTACTAGGATAAAACTTCACATACATTTTTGACTGACACAATTTTTCAAAGATGTTTACAAATAAATGGACATAAGTCATTTTAGCTGTAAAGGAAAAAATCTTAAATGAGGTTTTCAACAAAAAAAGATAAGACTGATTGTGCTAGAAATTAAAGTTTAGAAAATCACATTCAATTTAGCTGTTGCCCAAATTTTTGCATCTGACACTGGTGATAGCAATGTAATTTTGTTTACTTGAACTGGATTTTATAGATAAAAGTTTGCAATAAACCACATGTCTTAAAAATAGAACTGAACTTAGATGCTGTGACGAATCCAGGGAATTTGACATTTCTCCGAAGGGGGAGCCACCCTGTTTGGGATTAGGGGATTGAGCCCACTACTCAATATCCTCCATAGTGGACAGGACAGTGTTGGGTAATACAGACTCTTACCTGAACGCCAGCAGCTGTCTCCAAGCAATAATCTTTTGAACCAGTTGCAATTCAACAAGGGAATGGAAAAAGAGTGATCATCGGACATATTGAACTCTTTGAATTTATAAACCTCGGAGTCAATATTCCTCCGGAAGTCCTCCAGCACCTTCAAACCAGTGAAGTAACTGTTATCTACGCGCCCCTGCATGCCATGCAGGATGGAGAGCTCATCTTTTAAAAACATAAGGTGAGGTTACTAAAAGGGGATATCGGAGGTGACAAGAGGGGAGAACGAGAACAGTGGGAGGGGGCCATCACTAAAATCCACGGGTGGCTAAATCCCTTTCCCCACTTGCAGGAGAATACTCCTACGGATCAAGCAGACGAGATTAGGCAGGCTAGTCCAGACAGTCATCTCGGCACTACGCATCATGTTGGTGGAGACCGCAGCGGCAGAATGCGAAGCCTATCTACAAATCTCCACCTGGGCGTAATGGAAACCTCAGAAACCGACCAACTAGCCCTATTGTTAGGGGAACTTAGGGCAGAAGTGCATTCATAACAAATACAGAAAATGTATTTGCGCCAAGAAACTAATGCCCTCAGGAGAGAACTGATTGTGTCAAAGGAGCACACTGATGATCTTGCTAGACAATTGCTGCAAAACCAAGCTGGGCAAACACCATTACCTGGACTAGGGGGGAATCCAACTCCTGTTTCATCAAGCAATCCTGTGCAGGTGGTTCTACCAGGGAGCATTCCTTTAGCTCCACCCGAACGATTTGCTGGGGACCCGAAAAAGTTTGCCATGTTTATGAACCAATGCCGCTTGCAATTTTTATGCAGACCTGGAGCTTTTCCAAACGACCAAGCCAAAGTAGCCTTTGTACTATCATACCTTAGTGGCAGCGCAGCGGATTGGTCAATTCCACTAGTCAACCAGGATGACCCTCTTCTTCGGGATTTTCAAGGTTTTCAATTGAGCATGGAAAGACTATTTGCCAGACATTCACAGGGACAGGCCCTGGATAACGAACTTTTATCCTTACGACAAAGTAACCAGGATCTACTAACCTATATTGCAACCTTCAATAGGTTGGTGGTGGAAACCGGATGGCCAGAGGTAAAACGAATTACATTATTTCATCGTGGACTTCGGGTTGAATTTAAAGATGTTTTGGCCCAAGTTGTGAACCCACCTCAGGATTGCGCAGAATATATAGACTTAGTGGTCCAGTTAGACCACCAACTTCAGAATAGAAAGGCTGATCGAGCTAAGTTCGAGAATCGGGCATTGGTTAAACCCAATGCTACCCCCAAAGGAACAGATGCATCAGAACCGATGCAGATCGGGGGGGTTAAGGGACCCTTGACTCAAAAGGAAAGAGAAAGGAGGCGGCAGATGCAATTGTGTCTGTACTGTGGGGCCTCAGGACATTTTCTACATGATTGCCCTATAAAACCATCCAAGAAAGTAGTCGGAGTTGCTGATAGAAATCAAACATAGCCTGATTCGGGAAACAACCATGTCCGACAAGCGTAGAGGTCCGCTTGCTGAGCTTGAAGAAGGATACTCAGACCTCGCACCTCATCATACCTATGGTCCTTATTGATCCAAGGCAGCCATCACGTATGCACGCAACAAGGGCATACATTGATAGCAGGGTCGTAGGAAACTATATGGACCACGAATTGGCTTCTAGGATGAATGTACCTCTCTGCAAAAAGACCACTTCGGATGTCATCACCACAGTCGATGGAACTGAAATTGCCTCTGGGCCTGTAACTCATTCCACCCCAGAGATGACACTGTTGGGTCAGGATGGGCATCGAGAGGCTATTGTGTTTGATTTAATCAAAGCCCCGCAGTTCCAAATAATACTGGGGATACCTTGGTTGGAAACACATAATCTTTGTATTGATTGGCGAGAGAAGAGAATAACCTTCCCGGATTGTGCACAACCCTGTTACCCGAAAAAACCCTTGAACAAAGGCCTGGCCACAGTTGCTACTCCAGTTGTGCAGTTACCTCAGGAATATCAAGAATTCCAGGATGTTTTCCAAAAAGAACAAGCAAACACCTTACCACCTCACAGATCATACGATTGTCAAATCGACCTCATACCCGGTGCACAACCTCCATGTAGTAGGATCTATGCCCTTACGGAACCCGAAAACCTTCACCTACGACAATACTTGGACTATTAGCTTGCTAATGGCTTCATTCGTCCATCCAAGTCCCCTGCATCCTCAGCTTTGTTCTTCATGCCTAAAAAGGAAGGTGACCTCAGAACGTGCATAGACTACCGCGCATTAAATCAGATCATGGTTCAGAACCGATACCCATTGCCTCTGATCCCCGAATTACTAGACCAAGTAAAGGACGCTTGCATCTACACTAAATTAGATCTCCGAGGTGCATATCATCTGGTATCTGTAAAGAAAGTCGACGAATGGAAGACTGCCTTTCGCACCAAGTATGGGTTATTCGAATACCAGGTGATTCCCTTCGGGTTGTGCAATGGACCAGCAGCCTTCCAGTATTTTATGAACGATGTCCTTCGTGAACTCATTGATGTCTGTGTTGTCGTATACATAGACGATATTCTAGTGTACTCCTCCTCAGAATCAGACCATGTGAAGCACGTTTGTGCAGTCCTTGAGAAACTACGCCAGCACAAGTTATACGCAAAATTGGAGAAATGTGTTTTTCATTCTACAGAAGTTGAATTCCTTGGATTTATCCTGACTCCAAAAGGAGTTCGAATGGACTCTCGAAAGGTGGACGCAATCCTCAAGTGGACATCACCCAGTTCAGTTAAAGGGGTACAAAGCATGCTTGGATTTGCTAATTTCTATTGCAGATTTATTCCTTAGTTCTCACATATTGTACACCCCATCACAGCACTTTTGCGAAAAAACAAATGTTTTTTGTGGACAGAAGAGGCTGAAAGAGCCTTCCAAGAGCTAAAATCGAAATTCACGTCTGCACCTGTTTTAAAGCATCCACGCCCTGGGCTTCCATACATAGTTGAAACTGATGCATCCAGTTTAGCTATGAGAGCTGTCCTGTCCCAGAAAGATCCTGAAACCGGTCAACTTCATCCGGTAGCTTTCTGGTCAAGAAAGTTCTCTGCACCCGAGTTAAACTATGCGGTTACTGATAAGGAGTTATTAGCCATCAAGTCCGCCTTCAAGGCTTGGCGGCATTATCTTCTCGGTGCTAGGCATACCATCACTGTAATCACCGATCCCAGGAATCTGCAGTATTTGAAAACAGCCAAGGCCCAATCATCGCGTCAACTCCGATGGGCATTATTCTTTGCCGAATTCGATTTCGTGATAACTTATCGACCAGGTTGTAAAAACGGCAAAGCGGATGCCTTATCCCGAATAGGGATGGGAGAAGCATATTCGAACCCGGAACCGGTACCTATAATTTCAGAACAAAGAATTCTTGGCATAACTACTCTACAGACTTTAGAATATATTCATTTAAAAATCCAGCAACTTTTCGATCCTGCAGCCCTGCAGGACTGGGTAAAGAAAGGCAAAGATTATTCAGTCAGCAATGACCTACCTTACTATTAAGGGCGTCTATTTCTACCACACAAGGAACTACAAGAACTAGTTATCTCCAATTATCATGAAGCTCTGATGGAAGGACATCCAGGTATCGCAAAAACTGAAGCTAAAATTAAAAGACAATTCTGGTGGCCCACCTGGTGAAAAGACATAAAGTCATTTCCGCTATCTTGTGGTATCTGCGCCCAAAACAAAAGTCAAAAGAAAAAACCAGCTGGTCTTTTACAACCTTTGGATATTCCTCTTACATCTTGGCATACTTTGTCTTTAGACTTTATTACTGATCTACCTCCATGTAATGGATTTAACACCATTCTAATTATTGTGGATCTTTTTTCCAAGATGGCCCACTTTATTCCTTTAAAGGGATTACCTTCCACTTCAATTTTGGCCAAGGAATTTCTCGAAAACATTGTTCGAACACATGGATTTCCTTCTGTATTGGTCTCTGACCGAGGTAGCCAATTCATTTCTCGATTTTGGAAAAGATGTTGTCAATTAGCACAAATCGACGTGAGGTTATCAACCAGTCACCACCCCCAGACCGATGGTCAGACAGAGAGGACCAACCAGACTCTTGAACAGTACCTACATTGCATGCTACACCAAACCGAAAGCAATTGGAAGGATATTTTATGGATTTCCGAATACGCATACAATAACTCTGTACATTCTGGAACCGGACAAAGCCCCTTTTATACCATATATGGACATCATCCTCGAACATCAGAACTCGATTCACCTCAACACTTAGAAATGCCTGCAGTGAATCATCTGCACTCTACTATTACACAAGCCTTTAAGGAAGCAACAGAACATTTGAAACAAGTGAAAGAGAAATACAAGAAAAATGCTGATCAACATAGAAGTGATGCCCCACAATACCAGATTGGAGTTCAAGTTTGGCTGGCTACAAAACACATACCTCTAAAAGGGACTCTGACTTTTAATCCTAGATATTTGGGACCTTACACTATTAAGGCCATTATCAACCCGGTGGCCGTCAAATTGGAACTACCCTCTAATATGTGGATCCATCCTGTCTTTCATGTTTCACTCCTGAAGCCAGTTCAACCCGGGACAAGACTAGCCAAACCAACCGACCCTAACCTAATAGAAGGGGAACCCGAATTCGAAGTTAAAAATATCCTGGACTCTAAAATGGTTAAATTAAGACTTTTTTATTTAATTGACTGGAAGGGTTACAGAGCACAGGAAAGGTCATGGGAGCCTAGTGACCACGTTCATGCACCTCAGTTGGTGAAAAAATTCCATCGGAACTTCCCAGACAAACCGGGACCGAGGGGAAGAACACCTTTAGGAGGGGCCTTGGGGGGGAGTGCTGTCATGATGCCTACCCCTGGGCATCCGGACCAAGCCCATCAGCCCCGGGAGCAGGCATCCAGATATTTATTAAAACCCCAGCAGCCCCGGCTAGGGGCTGTCTGGGTTCAGTCCTGGCGCCTTAGGCACCAGGCTCATAATAGAAATCAGTCCTGGCGCCATAGGCGCCAGACTCATAGACATTACTTACCTCATGCAGACCATGCTGCAACTGAATCTTAGCCAACGACCGTCTCGAATCCAGAGCTCCTAGCAAAAGAGGAAAGAAGAAGGAAAGGTTAGAATACCGGCATTATTTCAATCCTTACCTGATTCCGGATCCATCATGCCTTCGAACTTGAAAAGGACATTATTTCTGCACGCGTCGCATCGCCAGCTGCAGCGCCGTGCCATATTCATCAGTCCTCACAGCATTTTTCGATCCGGCGCTGCCTCCATCATTTTCTTCACCGAACTCCAGCACCTGGGGGAAAACAAAAGAAACAACAAGGTGAGCCAAGAGAGCCGACAAATACAATCTCTTACCACCATAGGCTTACCTGATTTACCACCGGAGGCATTACCCTTTAATATGCTTCATCTTCATTTGCCGCACCTATAAAGGGAGAAAACAACAAGTTAAACTCATGCAACTTTTACCAGACAGTGTTGGGTAATACAGACTCTTACCTGAACGCCAGCAGCTGTCTCCAGGCAATATTCTTTTGAACCAGTTGCAATTCAACAAGGGAATGAAATAAGAGTGATCATCGGACATATTGAACTCTTTGAACTTTATAAACCTCAGAGTCAATATTGCTCCGGAACTCCTCCAGCACCTTCAAACCAGTGAAGTAACTGTTATCTACGTGCCCCTGCATGCCATGCAGGATGGAGAGCTCATCATTTAAAAACATAAGGTGAGGTTACTAAAAGGGGATATCGGAGGTGAGAAGAGGGGAGAAAATCCACAGGTGGGTAATTCCCTTTCTCCACTTACAGGAGAATACTCCTACAGATCAAGCAGACGAGATTTGGTGGGCCAGGCCAGACAGTCATCTCGGCACTATGCTTCATGTTGTTGGAGACCGCAGCTGTCCGGGTCCGATCGATGCCCCTGTGGGAACCAGGTGCGCGTAACACCAACTGAGGGCTGCCTCTTCACCGGCAGTGGAGATCTTCCCGAGCTTGTGACCGTCGGTACAGGAAACTACTTCCCGAGATGGAAGACATGCTGGCAACCTCTTCCTCCAAGACAGGAGGAAGACACAGAGACAAAGCAGCCAACCATGCAGTCTGGAGCCAGAAAAAAGATTTGGTTCTGGGTGCGACTGGGGGCATGCCTCCTCAAAAAACGAGTGTAGGACAGCGAAGCAGGTTCATAGCATGCGTGTGGATGTAATTCAGAAGACCCTAGCAACGGGCACAACCAAAGTGAGGCCAAGCAGGCCAGTGACCCACCCAGGGCCAATAACTGAAGGGACACAAGTGAGGTTGAAAGAAACTATGACGACAGACAGAATATAAGTCAGTCTATGCAATCCCTAGCCTGCTCCAGGCCAAAAGCAGGATTATCCAAACAGGAACAAGGAGGAAATGGGGTTTGTTAAAGACCAAGAGGTACAAAGCAGAGGACCGCATTAAGCTCAAAAGCTCTGACACACTGGCTTGCCGCCTGCTCCAAAAGCAACATAGACTTCCATCTGTGCCAAGAAAAGGGCCCACATCCAGGCATGCGTATCTGGTGCTTTCAACAACATGGATGAACTCTTTAAAATCTGCAGGGAACTAGCCAACCCTTCCACAGACTCCTGCTCCTCTCTTCCATCCCAGGCCCTTTGCAATGCACTGGCCACACACTTCACCACTAAAACTCTGGGCATCCCATCCCTCACTCTTTTGCCTTCTTTGGCTTCTTCACATCCTCCTCTCTCCTCTCTCTCCTCCTTCTCCCCTGTCATACCTGAGGAAGTCACTCGAGTTGTCCGCTCCATAGAGGTCACTTACAAACAGGTTTTCCCTTGCTCCTCCAGAAACATCAAGGACACCATTTGCTCTCTTTCCGCAGCACTCGCTGATCTCTGCAGCCAATCGTTTGCCATTGGATCTTTTCCCTCTTCCCTCAAGCAGTCCTTTGTGCTCCCCCTCTTGAAAAAACCTTCAGCAGGCCCGACCTGTCCAGCCAAATACCGCCCTATTTCTATCGCCCCCTTCCTTGGGAAACAGCTGGAGAAGTTGGCCCTCCCACAACCTACCTCACAGATTGAACTTGTTGGTGGTCTCCACCACCATCAATCTGGATTCCGAGCATCCATAGGCATGGAAACTGCTCTTCTGAACACCTGTGAAGAACTGCTTTCATCTCTGGACTCTAACTCTCCAGCTGTCCTCATCCTACTCGATATGTCCTCTGGCTTCAACACAGTCAACCATTCTATCGTCATAAAAAGACTCTATGATACCCTTGTCCTCTCAGAGCCGGCACTGGACTGGCTGACCTCCTTCCTAACTGGCCGATCATCCCAAGTCAATTTTGGGCATCTTCTCCTCACCTACTTACTTCTCTACCTGTAGTGTCCCCCAGTGCTTAAACCTCTCTCCTAGCTCTTCAACGCCTACCTTGCTCAGCTGGCAATCCTCATTTCCTCCTTCGCCACCAGCTTTCAGTGCTACGCAGATGACAAGCACCTCTTTTTCATACTTCCTGCTGACCTCTTGCATCTTCCACCATCCCCAACTGCCTATCTGCCATCCAGTCCTGGTGCACCTTCAACGATCTCTGCCTCAATACCAGAAAAAACTGAGATCATTCCCACTGGGACCCCTGCTCCTTCTTTTTCTCCCTCACTCTGGCCATCTTCTATGGGCTCTGCCTCTGCTGCTTCATCTGAAGCTAGGCACCTTGGAGTCATCTATAACTCCTCCCTCTCTTTCCTCCCTCACACTCAGGACCTTGCCAAGAATTCCCACTTTCAATTCTTCCTACTCAAAGGAATTCTCCCTTTTCTCACTTTACCCCAGAAGCTCAATGTTACCCAAGCCCTGGTACTCTCTAGGCTTTACTACTACAATAGCCATTTCCTGATTCTACCTTCTTCAACTCTATGACCCCTCCAGCTAATCCAGAAAAGGGCAGCAAGACTTTTCCTTCGCCTTAAGCCTAGGGGCTGCATCTCTCCTGCCCTAAAAACTCTTCACTGGCTCCCAGTTGCTGCACAGATTAAATTCAAATCCCTCTGCATCATCCACTAGACTGTCTGGGGTCTGGGACCATGCTATCTCTAACTTTCTCTTACTAAATACTCTCCCTCTAGACCTCTGCGGTCCTCTTGCACCAACTCTCTGTGTGTAAAGCGTTTTGCTAAACAGAGGGCTGGATGCCGATCACTTTCTTCAGATGTCTCCCTCTTATGGAACAGCCTTTCCCTTCCTCTTCATCTTGAGCAGGACTTCCTCAAATTCTGGAAGCTCCTTAAAACTTTCCTCTTCACATCCTCCTTCCCTTCTTCCCTACTCTGCTAATTCCGACAGTCGATGTGATTGGTGGCCAGGTCCCTTCTGTATCCTTTGGGGTCCTGGCCTCCAACACCCAATCAGCCTCTGCCAACCCTGGAGCACTTGCCTCGGCACCCTCAGGCCTCCTTCCTGTAGGCTTTCACTTTCTACCCAATGCGGCTCCATGTTTCATAGCACTTACCTTACCATGCACTTCATCCGCTGCTCGTCCATGATCACGGGCATTCCAGCACTACTCCCACTTTCCCTCTTCACTGCACTTGCACGTTCTGAACACTCACAAGGCATAGTAGGTTCATCCTCATTCTCCACTGTATTATTGCTTTCAATACCATCTTCCTTCCCTGTTGCCCTGTGTGCGCACTGAAACAGTATTGACTTACAGTATAAGTGCCTAACAAATGCACAATAAAAATAAAATTGAAAACAAAAGTAAAAAATCCCAGAGGGGGGAGGATAAAGCAAGAACTGTTTTGGACTACCTGATAAGCCGTTTTGTGTCACAGGAACATTAAGAGACATTTTGTGTGTGCTATTTGTTCAGCAGAGCCAGCATGGAAGAGCTGCAAGAGAACATTTTGTTTGTTCATTGGAATCACAAAAGCACAAACTGGAAGAGAGTATTGAGAACGTGTTGGTAATGGTAAGAATACAAACCAGCCAGCACTAGAAAAACTAGGGGGAAAGCCATCATATGCTAAGTCATAACTTAGAAAATCTTTCTTGCTTTAGTGGAATGACAGATATTAGGGTAGCATAGGTTTTGACAGAGGACATAGTTTATGTGTTTGACATCCTTATGAGCACCCTTGTGTTGTTTTTTTAGAGTAGGTAACTCATCGTAGTGGCAGGGCTTAGAGAAGGTGTTCTTTAATTTCAAATAGGTGTGGTGAAACATGTCCTCTTGTCCTTCTCTTCTCTTATATCTGATTTACCACAGTGCTCCTATTCCTTGCAGTAGGATTAGCACTCTCACAGAAAAGGAAAAGGAATTTCTGAAGCAATATCTGGATGAGAACATGCAAAAAATGTTATCCAGCACTCACAGTACCTGGCAGCTTCATCTCTGTGCGTTGTGCCTAAGAGGAATTAAACTTTGAGAACATGAATAGACTATAGAGCCCTTAAGGAGATGATCATAATAAAACATTAACCCCTTCCATTAATCCCCATAATGTTGGATCAGATCCAAGGAAAACATATGTTTACTACGTTAGCGAAGACGGGTCGTTATCATTTAGTTTGAATTTGGGATTGGCTGAGTGGAAGACTGCTTTTTGAAGTAGGGTCTGTCTGAGTACCAATACGTGCACTTTGTACTGTGCAATGCCCCAGCTCCATTCACATTTTTTATAAATCTAGTTTTTCAAGAATATATGGAGGTTTTTGTGTTTGTGTTTGTGTACTTTGATTATAACTGATTTTCTCTCGTGATCTACAGCAACATCATGAAAATGTATGATTTGCGCTACAGAAATTGAAGGATGTGTATGCCAAGCTGGGAAAAAAAGTCAGTTTCACATGGAGGTGGTGGAGTTGTCGGGTTTCATCATCTCTCCCAGTGGGTCAGAAAAGGATGGTAGTAAGTTTCAGGTGGTAAATAGGAATGCCCCTCTCCTTGTTCTGTAAAGGATATTCAATGTTTTTTGGACTTTGCTAACTTAGAGGTTGATTAAGGATGTTTCTCATTAACTAACACTTATTTGTCACCTGAAGCAGTAGAGGCTTTTCAGAGACCGAGTAATGTTTTTGTACAGGTCCTATTCTTTCGCAACCAAATGTTGACGAACACTTTTTGTGTGGAGGTGGGTGCATATCATTTGGCTTTAGGAGCATATTTGTCTCAACATGATGCAACCACTCTCCAGCTTCATCTCATAGCCTTCTTAAAGACATGTATGCCACCTTAGGAGAATAATACAATTTCAGATCGGGATATATTGGCCATCAATACAGCAAGATGCATTTTTTACGATCAGCAGAGATCCTCTCTATGCATCAATTTCACTGGTCTTTTATTTTTTGATGTGTATGACTTTGTCATTACCTTTGAAACTCAAAGTTTAAGTGGTAAGACCATTGCCCAATTACACCAGTATTCAGTCATTGAGAGAGAGAGGATGGAGAGTGTTAGGTCTTGATTCCGTAAAAACACTTTATTGTGGAAGGTATTAGTGAAAACAGAAAGCGGCATCAAGATGTTTGAAGAAAGCATGCAGAAGGAACAAATGCAAGAAGGGCAGAACAGGATTAATTTAGAACAGTGAAAGATGGTCTTCTGTGCCTACTGTAGAGTTACAACAAACAGTTTTGAAGGGTTGTCATGAATCAGGGTTGGCTAGTTATCCTGATTTTGCAATACATTAGAGTTATTGAGATGGGACGTGTGCTGGAAATCAATGAGTTGATACATTACATCCACAGGATTAAACTCAAACTGTGCATCAAAAGAGAACTCATTGACCTATCAGCAAAATCACATAATCATACAAGGTTCTCGGAGAGAAGTTCTGCCAAAAGGGCATCTGTTTGTTTATTGGCACCCTCATATAAAATCTCAAGGAATTCTGAGTAGTATTCAACAGTGCGGCGAGGTAAAGCATTTGACCACTGTTGGAAACTCTCACGCTTTCTCTTTCGCTTAACCAGTTAAGGGCTCCACTACTGATTTCTATCCACAAGTCCAGACAAAAAGTAACTCACCAAATCTAAATTCCTCTTCTACAATCCCACCTCCATTTGCCAAATAGGGTCTGATTCTTGCTGAGAACCGATTTTACGTTCAATCAAAAATAGATTTAATTGTAGCCCCTATCAAAGTATATGCCAATCTATCTTCTCCTTCAACCTCAAAGAAGATAGATACAGTTAGATTTGACAATTGATCAAATCTCATCTCCTAACCGTATAGTCAACCATTCTTCCCAAGAATGTTTGACCTGTGTCTCATGTAATATCACTGTTTCCAGAAATAAATTAGGTACATTGGTGATAGATACCTTGCACTTTGCCTCTTGGAGTTTTCCCGATGTAAGTTTGCCATGTCTAATCTCTCCACTCTGATATTTTTCCGCCCGCGCATTTTGCCTCTCGGAGTTACCCCAAAGTTGGGTGGCCACTTTGATTCTTGTCACAGCAATCATGCGCTGCATGACTACAACTAATGCTTCTGACCTACTTCACCCGACCCTGGTGTGCTGCAACCCATAGAAAACATACGACTCCCACAAAAAATGTGATCCAGCACCCTTACATCACCCTCATCCCTCCTGTGTTGTGGTGCATATAATACAACAGAATCTGATTGAAATTTTGGTCCAGCTGTTCACATAGCTTTTGTCACTTGGACACTTTGATACAGCCCCTGTCCGCCTGCGCTTGGAATACGCTGCTATTAGAGACCTAGCTATTACCTGTCTACCTTTGTTTTGGCGATAAATGCACACATGCATTTTACCACTGCATTCATTACATTTCAACACAGACTACGGTACTAAAGGGTATTCATCTACCACAGCGCTTTGAGGTAATACCAATGTCAGTAGGTGCTATACAAATATCAGCTAACATAACTTAAGCAACAAGCTCAGCTAATTTGATGTGATTTTATTCCAGGTAACTTTGTCAGATAAGGACCCGTATTTTGATGGGTTCATTAAATTTCCTAAACCTTCCATAAAGACCAGGAAATATGGGAAACAATAGGGTGGCATAACCATACTTAGAACATGTTCCCTCGGATTAGATATAACATGCATCTCATTTGACTCACTTAATATTCTACATCTTCTGCTAAGAAACTCTTTGGGTGAGTCTGTATTCTGCATTAATTTTTATAACAATTTTACGTTTAATGAGCATACATCCTCAAGCCACATGTAATAATAGCAGAAACTATTAGACTATCTTAGGTGGAGATTTAATGCTAGAATTGGGCAGAGATGACAATCTGTTTGATCGTTCAGAGAACTCCATACTCTGTTATGATTGATCAAAAAATGATCTCAGAGGGCATGAGGCTTGCTTTATTTGTAGTCAAACAAGCATTAGGCTCAGTTAATGGGAGATTTGATGGCGAAAATCCAGGGGCCTACCCTTTTAAAGTTCACCACGGTTCCACAACATTTTACTATTTCTGGGTCTCAGTAAACAAAGGGTCAAAGATAGCTGATTTGAAGATGATGGCTCATTTGGTCAGTGACCAATTTGCAATATTGTTAATTACTAAGTGGATAGTTTCTAAAGGAAAAGAGGTTAACATCCCCTTTCTGTTTGATGTAACAATCTCTGACCCATTGAAAAACATAGGATGGCAAGCATCTAAATAGATAAATCTTTACTCCCTTACTAGACATAAACACCTCCCTTTGGTAGAGAACATTTTGGCCAACTAGGGCTTGACGTTAGATGCTGCACATGTTGAATATATTAACCTAGTATTATCAATGTTTTCTAAAATTATGAGAATAACTACATGGAAAAAGGGGAATAATTGGTTCAACAATTCTTGCCGGATAACCAAACTTAATTTGCACAAAACGCTCAAGAATTGTTGCTTTGACAGAACGTCTATTGACAGTGCTTGCTCGATATATAAAAAAGCTATGGGGAAACACAAATCAGAAATGGATGCAGATGCCCAGAAAGATAACATTTTAGCTGCAAAATCCCTAATTTGCACCTTTTCTGGCAATTGGTGAATTTGGGTCCCAAAAATGCCCATCAGAACATGGTGGTGAAAACCTAAATCCAAGTTATAGAGTGGAGTCAATATTTTTCTAGACTATGGTCCTCATTACGAATTTGCCAGTAATTAAGCAGAATTACTGTTACTGCTGTGGTATCAGGCGGAATTACTGCCATATTACAACTTGGTGGGAGCACGCTCACACTAATGGCAGTGATGTTAACTCTGTCCGGCAGAATTACTTCCGAAAATGAATGTTAGACTGTATTTCTGCCTGGACTCAGCAGAATTACAATCACCATGAATACATTTTGTGCTAATTCCACCGCAGAAATACAGCTGGCAGAATTACCGCTGTCAGAAATGGCATTATCGCTGTGGTGGCCATCTTGAAAAACCAAATTCACTCTGAATCCCCCCATTTCCAGTTACCCATCAGACCCAGAAGGTAGAAAAAAACATATCTAAGGATAAAGGGAAAGGGAAGGTGCCTGATATGCAGCAAAGGTAACAACAATTCAGTGAGAGAGAGCAGTGCAGTTCAGGTACTCACTGATGAGGTAGTGGCCCATGCCAAAGAGCTCTATGGCTCTAAGCACAGAAACACATCTGGCCTGAAGAAGACTGTCATTTGGCTCAGCATCCCCAACAAGGTCATGGCAGTGGGCACAGTCTCACGGGACAGAGAGGACTTGAGAAAAAGGTGGAATGACCTCAAGGCCAGAGTTCGTAGCCTCCTGGCAAAACACTGGTGGGAGATATCTGCCACAGGAGGCGGCACAATCCATGGGAGGAGAAGGCAAGCTGCATCCTCCACTTGGAGGAGATCAAGGGTGTTGAGAGTGCTGTGCAGGGGTTGAAGCCAGCACAAGGTGAAGTTGGCAATTATTAATGCCCCCTCCTCCCATGACAACGCGCTGGTCAAATTACCATTCCATGCATGCGTCCCTCAGCATAGATGGGCCCAATGGACAGTTGAATGTGCAATCAGATGGCAACGCACCCAAAGGCAATGCCACCAAATGCAGATGCAAGGTAAGGTGAGCAACTGTGCACATACCCATGCATTGTAGTAGGACTTAGAATGTGACCCCATGTAACTATCAGCATCACCCATGTGTGCTGGAAAAACCAAGTGTTAAAGTGAACCCCCAGCCCAACCGCATGTACAGGCCACATCGCGTGTTCAAAAGGAAAAAGGCCCAGCCTGAGTAGACAAAAATAACATGCTAAAATTCACTAGCGCGCATTCAAGCAAGGGCTTTGGTTAAGGGCTGATACAGCTGATCGTGCTGCTCCTGAGGACGCTGCTACATTGAACACCTTTCTTTTCACGTGTGGACTTTCTGGCCTTTGCAATTACGTGTTTTCCGTGACTACTCCTCCCCCTCCCAGAAGCCCATATCAACTGCGGCGCACACGCATTCTCGCGCACGCATTCAAGCAAGGGCTTTGGTTAAGGGCTGATACAGCTGATTGTGCTGCTTGTGAGGACGCTGCTACATCGAACACCTTTTCACGTGTGGAGTTTCTTGACTTTGCAATTACGGTAAAGCTGCAATACAAGCTACCAGAATCACAACTTGAATAGTGTGTTTCAATGGACACAGCAATTTTTAAAATTGTGTTTGTTCTATTCCTCCAATGTTTTCTGTGACTCCTCCTCCCCCCAGAAGCCCATATCAACTGCAGCGCACACGCATTCGCACGCACGCATTCAAGCAAGGGCTTTGGTTAAGGGCTGATACAGCTGATAGAGCTGGAAGGCGAAGAGGGGAAGATAAATCAACCGTGATTGGGAGTGAACATTTTAAATTTAACCTCTTCTTCGGTTTTGAAGGAATGTCGGTGCGCACACATTTGTATTTTAGGGCGTATTAGAAAAATGTACACGCTTTTAACTGACATTCCCACTCCGAGGATTTTCACGGAGGGCCTTTTTGTAAATCATGCCACACCAAAGCGTGCAACCCATGCCCCAACCTTATCACGCCACGACAAAGCAACTGCGCATTGTAGATCTATAGATTCAGGCTGTAACTAGAGCACAAGTTCATACTGTACAATAATCCTCTCAAGAAACTGCACTTGGAGAAGTAATACAAACTACTCACAACTCACTAAACGACCGACCAGCAATATTACCAGCAACGCCAAAAAATGACAGAAATGTCTCACTTCAGATGGATCAATGAAATGATTTGCATGAATATGACCATCTGTCACAATCTGTCACAGGTTTCCTTTTTTCTCACCTGTTTTTGTTGCCTCGCGGGATCCTTCGCTGGGTTTTTGTTCCGTGCTGTTCGGGTCTTGTATAAGCCCGCTCGGCCGTCGTCGGATTCCAGGATTCGTTCAGCTTCTTCGTCCGGGACCACGAAACTCCAGGAAGACCAGGAAGGGAGGCCGCACACGAGAGCAGTCTGCGCGGAACGCGGATGGAATACAGGTGCAAGGGGGAGGAAGGTTTGAGACGGGTTCCCAGGTACGTTCACTGGTGGATAGCCCTTCCATTCCACCAGGTATTGAAATTGTCCTTGCCTATATCTGGAGTCACATATTCGAGAAACTTCATATTCTAACTGGTCATTGACAATCACAGGACTGGGTCTAAGGTTAGTCCGGGTGGTTTGAATGTAAGGCTTCAATAGAGATTTGTGAAAAACTGGATGGATTTTCTTCCAGGAGTCTGGTAGTTTAAGTCGAAAGGCCACAGGGTTAATGACTTCTTTTATAGAAAAAGGGCCATAATATCGAGGAGCCAACTTATTTGGTCTGAGATGTTGGGGCAGTAGCTTCGAGGATAACCATACTTTATCCCCAATGGAGTAAGAAGGCCCTGGTCTTCTCCTCGAATCTGCATAGTGCTTAGTTTGGATCTGTGCCCTTTCTAGATGTTCCTTGGCTTCTATGTGTATATTGATGAGTGTTTCAATCCAGGAGTCGACTGTTGGAACTGGAGTAGGATGCGGAAGGACTGAAGGTAATACCGCAGGGTGGAATCCATGGCTGCAAAAAAAAGGGCTGGTTTTAACAGCCGAATGGTCGAATTATTGTAGGCGAATTCTGCCACTGGTATTAGAAGCAACGAAACCTCCTGGACCTTAGTAGAGAAACAACAAAGGTGTTGTTCAAGGGTTTGATTTATTCGTTCTGTGACTCCATTGGTTTGGGGATGATATCCTGAGGAGAGGGCTCGTTGGATTCCTAGTATCCTGCAGAGGTGCTTCCAAAATTGAGAGATATACTGTGGTCCTCTGTCCGATATGATCTTGGAAGGAAGTCCATGCATTCGGAAGATCTGTTCCAGGAAGATTCCAGCAAGTTCTGACGAGGATGGCAACTTATACAGAGGTGTAAAATGAGCCATATGAGTGAACAAGTCAATAGTGACCATGATAGTGGTGTACCCTCTAGATGGCGGTAATTCTACAATAAAGTCTGTAGCGATGACTTCCCAAGGTCTCGTTGGTGGAGTAGGCTGTAATAAGAGTCCTGCTGGTTTCTGGTTGTCATGTTTGTTTTGATTACAGACGGAACAAGATTGAACGTACAGTTGAACGTCAGCCTTCATTCTGGGCCACCAGAATTGTCTTTGTATTAGACGGAGGGTGTTGGAAATGCCACGATGACCGGAGTGAAGGGTATCATGGCAGAGGTTTATAATCTTTTGTTGTAGTTTATGTGTGGGAATGACCAGGTTGTTATTCTTAAACAAGTATCCGTCTTTGGTTCTCAGATCCCATTGATTCCTTTTTGAAAGACCCTTCCAGAGTTCCGAAGTCTGAGTTTGTATGCAAATGTCTTCCAGGAGATTGTTTACTTGAGCTATAAATATTGTGTGAGGAAACATCTTGGGATATGCCTGATCTCCCAGAAGTTCGTAGTCTGGACGTCGAGAGAGGGCGTCAGCTATTAGATTTTGTGTTCCGGGAACGTGTGAATCTGGAACTGATATTGGGCAAAGAAGAAGGCCCACCGAGCTTGACGGCTATTCCTACATTCCTAGGCCTGCAGTACTTGTAGGTTTCGATGGTCCGTGCGGACCTGGACAGGATGTTTTGCTCCGAGGAGTAGATGACGCCACTCGGTGAAGGCTTGACGGATGGCTAGCAGTTCCTTTTCCAAGATGAGTAATGGGTTTCACTGGGAGTTAATGTCCGTGAAAGGTAAGCGATGGGGTGCTCCATCCTGTCCCCGAATAGCTGTTTCAGAACAGCTCCAATAGCGTAGCTGGAGGCATCTGTCTCCACTATGAATGGTTGGTTGACATCAGGTTGAGCCAGGATGGGGGCTTGTATAAACTCAGTCTTCAACCATTGGAAGGCTTCCTCTTGAGCTGTGGTCCAAAGGAAGGGAATGTCTTTCTTTAACAGGGCAATGATTGGTTGGACTATCTCGGAAAAGGAAGGTATGGATTTCCTGTAGAAATTAGCCAAGCCCAGGAAAGACTGGATTTGTTTCACAGAGGTGGGACTTGGCCAGGATAATATAGCCTTAACCTTAGATTGATCCATTCCGATGCCTTCTGGACTAAGGACAAATCCTAGGTAGTGTATAGTAGAAGCATGGAAGATGCATTTCTCGGGCTTTGCCAGGAGTTTGTTTTCACGTAGTCGTTGTAACACTGCCTTTACATGTTCTTTGTGCTTGGAAATGTCCTTCGAAAATATTAGGATGTTGTCCAAATAGACAATCACAAAAAGAAACAGCATGTCTGAGAACACCCTATCCATGAAGCGTTGGAATACCGCCGGGGCATTAGCAAGTCCAAAGGGCATGACCAAGTATTCATAATGACCGAAGGGTGTTCTAAAGGCTGTTTTCCACTTGTCTCCTGCCCTAATATGAATCAGATGGTAAGCACCCCTGAGATCCAACTTGGTGAAAACAACTGCACCCCTTACTGCCTCCAGAATGTCCGAGATCAAGGGTAACGGATAGCGATCCTTAAGAGTGCATTGATTTAGACCTCGATAATCCAGACACGGTCTGAGTTCCTTGGTATCTTTCTTGGGGACAAAAAACAGTGAGGCCCCTGCTGGGGATTTAGAGGGCCGTATGGTGCCATTTGCAAGATTAGTATCCAGGTATTCTCGAAGGGCTTTCTTTTCAGGTTCGGACAAGATGAACTTCCTTACAAAGGGAATCACAGCGGAAGGGTCTGTTTCTATAGCACAGTCTTCTGGTCTATGGGGAGGTAACGCCTGGACAATGGCAGAAGAGAAACGTCAGAATATTCCTGGTATATCTCTGGGACCCGGATAATGTTTGAGACTGAGATTGTACCTTGGTGATTCGTAGGAGGTCCTTCTGTGCAGTGGGACATACAAAATTCTGAGCCCAGGAACAAGGAACCCACTGTCCAATTGATGTACGGATTGTGTTTTTGAAGCCAGGGCATTCCCAATACCATTGGGTAATGGGCCGACTTGATGATGTCAAATATTATCCTTTCTCGATGGTGGTTTATGGCAAGTCCGACGTCCTTGATCTGAAGGGTTATGAGTCCTGAAGAAAGGGGCCTTCCATCAATTACTTCTACAGGTTGCATAATAGTCCGGGATTCGTAAGGAATATGGTGTTTAAGAACCCATTCTTGGTCTATGAAAATCCCCATAGCTCCACAGTCCACCAATGCCAGGATGGGATACGTTTCCTTCTTGGATGGCGATAAAAAGGCCTGTAAGATCACCAAAGAATTTTGTCCAGGAAGGTTCAAGGATGGAATTGATGTCGAGCAGGCATCTCTCTCCCGAACCTGTGCTCCATCTAGGATCGGGAGCTGGCGTTTCCCGAGCGCCCTGGGGGGGCTATTGGGCACTCTCTTACTAAATGTTTGTCTGATGCACAATACATACACAACCCGGTATGGATCCTACGCATTCTTTCTTGGGAGGATATGGGTCCAGCGAAATGCCCCTAGCTGCATAGGTTCAGGCTCGTTACTCGAAGTGGAAATACCTTCAGGGCTCAAGGTTGTTCCAGTGGGGTTCTTCTGGATTAGTAGCTTGCTTTTCTTTTTCTCTGCCTTTCTCTCCTGAATGCGAAAGTCAATCTGCAGAGCAAGATCGTTCAGGGCCTGATAATAACTTGGGCGCGCCACTCTGGCTAGTTCATCCTTGATGTCTTCGTTTTGCCCCCTTCGAAATAGGGTAAAACAAGCTTCAGAGGACCAATCTGCTTCTTTAGCCAACTGTTTGAAGCGTGTGACATATGTGAGCATATCCTGGGAACCTTGTTGAAAGTCAAGTAGACATTCCTGGGCACTGCAGACCTGCTCTGGGCAGTCAAACATGGTCTTAAGGGCCTGTATGAAGCCATCGTAATCATCCAGGAGAGAATCCCCAGAGTTAACCAGTGGGGTGGCCCAGGTCAAGGCATTGCCGGAAAGATGCGAAATAATAAAGCCCACCTTAGTCCTGGGCGTAGAAAAATAATAAGGCTTGAAAGTAAAGTGGACCAATAATGAGTCAAGGAATCCACGAAGGCTCTTTGCGAAACCATCATATTTATCAACAACGCCGCCCAGGATTACACTCTCTTTCGTAGCAGATTCACGGGACAATACCAATTGCTTTAAGGCAGCGTTCTCTGCCTTTAAATTTTCCACTTCGGTCGCCAGCTCTTGCATGCCACGCATAAGGTCCTGGATGGCCGCTTCCATGTCTGTGTCGAATTCAATCAGGTGGCGTCTCAATCTGTCACAGGTTTCCTTTTTTCTCACCTGTTTTTGCTGCCTTCCGGGATCCTTCGCCGGGGTTTTCTTCCATGCTGTTCGGGTCTTGTATAAGCCCGCTCGGCCGTCGTCGGATTCCAGGATTCGTTCAGCTTCTTCGTCAGGGACCACTGAACTCCAGGAAGACCAGGAAGGAAGGCTGCACACGAGAGCGGTCTGAGCGGAACACGGATGGAATACAGGTACAAGGGGGAGGAAGGAAAAGGAGAAGGAATGGGTCAGGGAATTAGAGTAGCAACTCAGTTCCAGGAGCAGGAACTGCGATGCACGTCTAGCCTCAGCTAACGAAAGCGTTGAGATGCACGGAGCCGCAGGGGCGTGGTTCCCTTATGGAACGTGCTGCATGGACGTAAAGGTCGATAGACCGCCTTCTGTGGATTCGGCCATGTTGGGTGTACTACAGCGAGTAACCCCCGACGTGCCAGGGACCAGGAGGACCAAAAGGGGCGTGATCGATGGATCATGACACAATCTCCTGTCATGTTCACGGAATCCTCACATGAATCCTCGGTCATGTCTGTCTCCTTTGCCCAGCCTACACCGAGACAGATAAAACACTCAACCCCATACCATCAGGAAGTAGCTCCTCAGTCTACCGTTGTATTTGCTAAAACAACACTCCAGGCCATTAACACAGCCCTATTTTCCTTGGCAAATCTTTACGAGACCCTAGACTCACGCTTAACTGATCAAAATGTTTTATTAAAAGAACTATTATAATCTAGAGCATCACATGTAGCAATGGTTGAAACCTCGACAATGACGCAGGCTGAGTTGCCTAGTAACAACCAGGACTGTGGCGTTTTGGCCGAGGTACAACCGTCAGATTAATCTGATCCTTTCATTAAGGCTAACACTCATCAAGCTTATTTAGTGATAACAGACAAGTGCACACTGGAACGAACATGTGTGCTTATGAAAAAAATGGCTCCATCACGCAGTGTGGGAGTGAACTGGATAAAATAACAACAGCTATTATAACCCCTTCTGTGGAACATTTAGAACCGGAAGTAGCTCCGGCGGTGTGTGGGAAGACGGATAATCCAACTTTTAATATATTTGCTGTCCAAATCAAGAAGAAAATTACCAATTTGAAAACAGTCTCTGTCAAAAAATCAAAGAATGAAAAAATACCAAAGATGCAAAAAAAATAAAAAAAACTCTTGTCAGTTTGTCAAACTATTATCCCTACCTGACAGAGGAATTAAAGAAAAAAGGTGCAGCAATAGTAAGGAAGTATGCAGCACTGAACAAGATTAAAGCAGCCTCATCTCAGGCGACTTAGGTGTTTCGTGAAATGGACACCTCTTTGACACATGATTTGCAATATGCTCCTTTGGATAATCTAGTCGATGAAATTACAGAAGTCAGTGCTGCGCCCTCGGGGCTAAAAATTGTATCACCCCCTCAAATGACAACAATGAATAAGACCACCCATCCCCCTCCAGCAGTTCAACTGGAGGAGGACCCTCTAACTACATTAGAGAGTAGGCGTGAGGAAATTCAGAAATCGATGGGTCTATTCATGTTTCGTTCTTCTAGTTCTATACTCCTAAAAACACAAATACAAAATGACGGGCTGTCTAATCAAACAGCTCAAACTAAAATGATATACCTGATGACTTCCCAAACCACAGATAAATCTTTGAGTTTAAACACAGTGCAAACACATTCAAATGCTGCTGGATTATCTTGTAATAAAAATTCTGAATCTAATATCAAACCCAAAGGCAGACATAACAACTGTGATAGCACCACACACTTTGGTCTCATTCTCCAGTGTAGAGGCGGCGAGTTTGGCACTTACCATCTCAATAGATCGTCTGTTCTGAACATACTGAATAAAATCCCTTGTCTGCAGGATGTGATATCTACTGATATATCACAAATAGAGCTTATTCATGACCAGTATAAATTGGTAGTTAAGATAGGGATCACATCAGGTTTAGTGCAAAATGCTATTTGGCAAGCAAGACTTGAGATATATCAGTTGGGATTCCTCTTGTTAAATCTTGCTGAGGTGGATTCTGGAGACAGACAGAGCTCGCATATGATCATTGGCGCTAACGATAAGAAACCTTGGCTAATTGCTCCAGTGACAATATCATATCCTGCAGCGGAGCATAATCATGCTCACTCCATAAGCTTTCTCCGCGCTCATGTGCAAGTAAACAGACGATAACCATGCAAGAATATTTCAAACTATATCTTTAAATTAGCCCCGTGGAACACGCAAGGACATAAACATCTAATGTCGACTTCAGTGAGCCTTTTAGCCCAATATGACATTATCTTACTCCAGGAATTATGGCTCACCGCTGCCCCCACTTGGGAAAATCGTCAAGTAGCACTGATCGATGCTACTATTCTAATAAGAGGGAGACCAATGGCGGGATTATTAATAGCCATCAAGACCACAGGGAATTTGATCTTAGAACCTTGGGCTTCTCCAAGCAGTTATATGCAATTATTCAAGATTATCCATAACCACAAATGTATTGCTTGGCTAAATCTTTATTGGAATGATCAGGCGATTAAAGATAGTCATTTTTTTAAAGACTTTGACATTTGTTTTGACCTTATTGCTAAATGTCCTTCCATAGATCATACCATTATAGCAGGGTATCTTAACATGAACTGCTTAAAAGGCAATAGGGGAAAGCTCATGGAGTCTCTTAAAAACTGGTCTCTCCTCATGAAGGAGCGAGGTCTTATTATGGTTAATGGCTCTACTGAAGATGACATTCCGACTAAGCATACATGGCGACGTGGTAAGTATACTTCTTTAATTGATTATGTTTATGTCGATATTAACCTGTTTGCACTACTGAACATCTTTAAAGTCATCGAACAAAACATAAGCAACCATAACATCCTTGAAATAACTTGGGAATGGCCAAATAGCATTTCTAAAGACACTGCACAGTTCTATAACATCGATCTGACTTTGTCAGCTAAGGGAAATCAATTCAGATGGTCACCATTGAACTTGGATGATCTATTATTAGCTATAACCTACCCGAAAGACATTCTGGGTCCTAATATTCTTTACCAAGATGGAATGTATGTAGCAGTCCTTCAGTTTTTCAAACACAAAGGACACCAGGGGCCCTTATGTAAGAAAACTCATGTGCATGCATATGATGAGGATCTTAGCGCACACAAGGCAAGTCTGAAAATGGAAGTTCGAAATTTGTCGAGTTTGCCATTTACAGAAAAAAATTAAACAAACTACCAGACTCAAGAACAAATATAATAATTTGCTTAAGCAACATAAAGCTGACATGCATCTTTAAGAGGCCTGAATCATGCGCTCTATTGCATCCAAGAGCTCTGCGATGGTATGGGGTCTCATAAAAACGGTGTATGCTGA
Source organism: Ambystoma mexicanum (assembly GCF_040938575.1). Classification (NCBI taxonomy): domain Eukaryota; kingdom Metazoa; phylum Chordata; class Amphibia; order Caudata; family Ambystomatidae; genus Ambystoma; species Ambystoma mexicanum. The sequence continues at coordinate 337,033,599 of NC_090940.1, forward strand.
TTCGCAATCAGTGACTCCGGTTAATGCTGTGGCAGAGGAAGTTTGGATGCTATATTATACCTTGTTATATGCTGACACACATTGGGCCAACTATGCACCTCCACCTATTGCTGAAATGAAAACTCAACTAATCATTAATGAAGCCAATATATTGGATAATATTAAGAAATGGAGTGATTCTAGAGCCCCTGTCCCGGATAGGCTGTCCATGTAATGCTGAAAAACCATCCAGAAGCGCGGTCTAGTATTTTGAGAGTCATATTTCTACAGGCTATTCACTCTCAGAAAATCCCCCATTCATGTCAGAAATCAATTATTGTGCCCGTCTATAAAAAGGGAGATCACAGAAATATAGACCAATAGCATTGTTAGACGCCCCCGGAAAATTATTTGCAAGTTTGATTTTAGCAGATTTTAATAAGTAGACCAATATGTTTAATTAATATCAATGATCTGTTTCAATCAGGTTTTATGCCAGGATTGGGAACATCTATCAATTTACTTGTACTTCATGCCATTAAAGAACATGACTTGCAAATGAAATAACCTTTATTTATGCGATTTATTGATTTCGAAACGGCATTCAATTCCGTATCAAGACATCTGTTATTTTCCAAGTTAGCTAGAAGCACTTGTCCCTTGCATTTGCAGCACTGGATCCAGGAATTTCTCACCAACACTTCCATACAAATAAGATTATCTATGGATAGTAGGCCAACGCAAAGTATTGATACTTATAAATGTCTGAAGCAGGGATGCCTATTGGCATCCTCTCTTTTCAACTATTTCATATCAGATATAGTGGATGATTTTGCTGACGTGGTATCTGACTCTCTCCGTTTGGGGACGGGTGCGATCCCCTGGCTGTTTTACACTAACGACCTGGTGCTGTTGGTGAAAACCGACAGGGGATTGCAGGCCCTACTAGAAAAACTGGAGAAATATGTAGATGAGAATCCATTAATAGTTAATTTGAATAAATCAAAGGTCATGATGGTTGTGCCCACATATGCGAAAAAGGGGATTCATCGAGCCTGGTACTTCCAACAGCGCCCTCTTGCAAATGTATCAGCATATAAATATTTGGGCCTAAATGTCAATACTTTGCTGTCAGATGTCCCATATTATAATGAGATTAGAAATAAATTGAGAACAGCCATTGCGCAGGCCTCTATATTACATCATAAATATGGAACCTTCTCCCTTAAACCATTACTAATCTACTATTGCCAAAAAGCTTAGACAAGGAAGTGGCGAGATGAGTCGTTTTGGTCGACTATGGAAGGCTTCTTTTGGAAGACTTTGTTAAAACTGCCTAAAGCTGTCTCGATGTGTCTGCTGAGATATGAGTTGTGTCTAACTTTTCTCTACACAATGTACATGTGGAAGTTTTGTAGCTTGCACTGGAAGTGTATTATGAGTTGTAAAGCTAACACCATTCTCCATGACTCCTCATGTAACTATGTTAATCTGGCAAAGGAAGGTCAAGGACTTTTTACTTGAGGCAGATTTATCTGATGAATTACTGATATTAAATCCAGAGAAGGCGAAAGATAAAATAATGCGCTGGGACTGGATTAACACTCGCGCACAATGTTTGGAACGCAAACATGCAGAAATATTCTGCAGTGTAATTAAGAAACCGAGAACTCCGGAATCCTACATATTAAAATTTCCTGATTCCAAATATAGAGACCTATTCATTAGGTTCAGATTTAAGGTATGGCACACCAAAGATGTGCTTGCCAAATGGAAATTGATCCCCAGTTGTAAGAACACCTGTCGCTTCTGTAAAAACTCAGAGGTTCCTGAAACATTGCCACACTTAATATCAGCTTACCCTGCGAATTTAGAAAACAGAATCAACCATTTTAAGTGCCATTTTGAAGACTATAGACTCTTGACGGCTGCAAACTTTTGGTATAATGAATATAACACCAATATGAACAAAGTGAGAATTGCTGTTGTAAACTTTCTGTTGTCACTCAAACTTGGAGATAATATTTGAAAAGTATAACAAAACCGTTTAGAAGTTGAAGTCTTAATATGGTGCAATCTGACTAACATGCTGCAATTAATTATCGAATGTCCTTTTACGAACAATGGTCGTCTCAAAGAGACATTTTATATGCATTGTCTATTGACAATTATAAGGGAAAAATGATGTTCTTCATTTTATCTTTTGAAATCGTTGGACATTTTATTTAGTGATCTCATGTTAATTTCTTTTTAGATATTTTAAACATTGCATAATATGTATACATCACCATGTGGCTTTGTGAAAGTTTTTATCATGTTGCTATTGTTAATTTGATTATGAATTTAGTATTAATTCTGTACAAATGTAAATATATTGAAAAGTTGATTTGTCAACTGTAACAATAAAAAAAGAAAAATAAATACTAGTATTCACCCAAATGAGCTTCCATGAGGGCATAGGTGGTATCTCTTATTATCCCAATGCTATGTACCTTAAAAGGAACGTACTTCATGTAGCCTTTATGGTTATTTGTGCAGCCTTTGACAGGGTCAACAGGGCACAGCTATGGAACCAACGGGGGATTGTGGGGCGCTGGTGGTCACTGTCATAGTACTTTCTCAAATCTATAACTATAATACAGCCTTTCGCCCAGTCAGCCCCTGATGATTATTTCACTTTTTGTTCCTGTTAGTTCTGTAGTTCGGCAAGGCTGCAAACTTGCACACTTACTATCCTCTCTCTATATCAAAAACTTACAGAAGTGTTTTGTGGAAATTAAGATTGATGTTAAAATCCTAGGAGGCACGCCAATCGCAGTCTTGAACTATGCGCAGGTTGCAGTCCTCACAACCACAACTTCATGTATTCTTTCAAAGCTAATTTCCGATTACGTGAATTTCAAGGCCAATCTGGAGCTGTCGATTAAAGCCACCAGCCGTCAGCTATCATGGTGTGGCAGTTGGGCCAAAGGTACCTAAAAGTAACCCTTTCTGGAGATATGGAGACATCATTCAAATCTGTTTCAATTATAATTACCTGGGCCTAACATTTACACCAAAACTAAGAGGTACAAAATACATAGAACATCTGAAACAAACTAAAATGGCCCAAGCCTTGGGCAGTGCGCGCTGTGAGGAACGGAGGACACAGCTAACTTACAAACTAAAGAAAATCATTTTTTCAAACTTTTACTTGGTCTCCCTATTTTGGCCGCCTCATTTTCGGCTCATAGCGTACTTGGCAAGACCTTCCTTGCAGATGAGCTAAGGTTAGAGTGAGTTAATCTTTGTCTAAGGGCTCAGTCTAATGAGAAAGTGGCTTTTATGCTTGAGCTAAAACATGGCGCTGGTGCGCAGTGCATTCTGGGAGCGCTCGGAGCCATGATGGATATTTACTTCAGGCCGCAGTGAAAAGCTGCACTCATTTTGCTGAGAGCTAGATTCACGATGCTGAAGAAAACATGCTTTCCAAACCTGGCATGCAGTCAAGGACATTTCTGCTGGGAAAGCTAACTTTGTTATGTCTTGTGATGAGCTATGGGACTGTTTTCCGTGATGCTTGTTTTTAGAGGAGAGAGGCACTTTGCTCCTTGAGGTTACTGTCAGTTGACCCAGCTGGCAACCAATGGCGGCTCATCAATGCGCAAGTGCGTTGCCAGAAGATTCGAGAAATCGCCACCCCTTTTGAAGGGTGCATATATGCGGAACCCCTGAGCGGTCAGGTGAGACTTCAGCTGGAAGGGGGACGCTTCCGTCCGGCCTACCTGTGGGCTGTTGTGCTCTCGGCCTGGCTGTTATCAGGGTCTTCCAGCCACTTCTGGCGAGATGAGGAATCCAGTTACGCTCACAGTGATGTATTTCCTTTTGAATTCTTTGGTTCTTCTGTGATTTATTTCTTTGTTTCTTCTGTGATTTATTTCTATGTTATCACTGGTTGTTTCTAAGCTTTGAATAAATAGCCGTATAAGTGCCCATTATTTTCTAAGAGTGTGTGGTTGCAAGTTATTGCGTCTTCCTGCGTTCAAAGTATTGGCTCCGTAATTGCATTGGTGATTTATGATTGTCCGTGCACTCTGGGAGAGCAATACATTTTGGTGTCACAAACAGGATATTTGTGATGAATTGTTCCAAATATTCAAGAATCTGTTTGAACGTAGATAGGCTTCGGTTACCTTGCAAGCAAAAGTTGGCAGTGAGTGTTGAACTGTGTTAAGCTTTTTTTTTTTTTTTTTTTTGCCGGTGTGTGCGTGCTTGTGGGAGGGATTGCAGTGTGGAAAGAAAAAAAAATATAGATATAAAGAGGTTTTGTTTTGTTTGCAATAATGAGTAGTTTGTTCAGGAAAAAGAGCGTTACCGCTGGCGGTGAATGTTCTGATGTTATCATTCCAGGCTGGACTAAGAGTCCATATGATAAATTGGCCCAGGCGTGGGCATGCGGCGCAGGACTAAGTGAAACATGGGATCAGGGATTGGGAGATGCTGATCCGTCTGATGTAATGGTGTGCTTGCAACAAGTTCCAGTGGAACGTGGCAGAGAATGCGCTGCATTAGGTAGGCAAGGTTGGGTTCGTTTGCATGCTTATAGGAAAATACATCAAAGGAATTTGGAAATGAAAAATTAGGTTTTGCGATCAGAAAGAGAGCTGGCTGCAGAAAGGCAGACTGCGTTAATGCAGCAGATTCAAATGAAACTTTTTAAAGATAAGGCTGACACATATCAGGCTGTGGCCGAGAGAGCAGCAGTCAGAGTAGCTTGGTATAAGTATAGGAAAAGATGGGGAGGGGTCAACGAAAGAAAAGTGGTAGCTGTAAGCGCTACCGCCGCTGTGGACTGGGACCCGGATAAGTGGGATGGTGATATTTTTGACTCAACCAGTCCAGAGGGTAGTTCCGCAGATGAGTCCGACACCAAGATGGAAATTAAGCAGAAAACAGTGGCGGCTAAGCCCGTTAGAAGACGGCAAGCTGGACCCCACCCGCAGAATCCTGGAGGCGGAGTTGTGGATTTAACCACGCTGGAGGATTACACCCAGCAGGAGGTTGGGGAAATTATTACCCGTTTAAGGCAAAAATCAGGGGAACCTTTATTGACATGAATGGTGAGATTGCTAGATCGGGGCGCTGCAGGGTTGTTGGTAGATTCTACGGACTCACCGCGTTTTCTGCTCTTGTCAACTGACACCAATGTACAGGAGGTCTTAAGTGCAGGGCCGCCCCCTGATGACAATGGTCACGATGCACAGGTGTCTTTGCAGCCCAAGCATGTAACTGTAAATACCCCATTACCACAAATTGGCCTAGTGAAGAAACAAAATGGTATACTTTGAAAGAGGCAATTCAAAAAGTCAGAGAGCATGCTATGAAAGAGGCAATTCACGTAGATGCTCCAGGACAAATGGGGGCCGTGCCGCTCTCAGTTTCAACTCGTAACATGGTGATTAGAACTGCGCCACCCGCATACAAAAGTGTCATTATGAATTTGCTCGTAGGTATGATGGGCAAACCCACTGATGAGGTAGTGGATGCAATTCGGCAACTGACAGATTTAGGGGAGTGGGACAAGAGTGATGACAAGCCGCGGGAGAGAGAGGGGCGTAGTGAGAGAAGAACTGAAGGCAGGAGGCAAGATAGTAGAGACTCCTGAGTGTCCAGAAAGGACATGTTTTTGGCTTTGCTAAAAGACGGTGTGCCACGAGAAGAAATTGATGGCATTGAAACCAGAGTAATGTATGAATTATACAAAAAAAGAGGACTTGCAGCCAAAGAACACTATAAACAGGTTAAGAAACAGGTTGTAACCAAACCACAGGGGGACACCTCACTTTCCGCTCCTCCTGAGGAAGAACAAGAAGAAGGGTCTATGGGGACACCTTCCCCGTACCAGCCAACATACACTGATTTGAGGAAGGTGATGAGTGCAATGCTAGAGGCGGAGTCAAGTCACACTCATTCGAAATTTGACTAGGGCTACGGCCAAGCTCCGGCAGCGTCTGCTCGCATAAAAGTTGATAGGCGGCCCCATGTTGATGTTAAGATTTTTTGGGGGCCAGGAAATACGCAAGGGGTGCAAGCATTGATAGACACCGGGGCGGAGGCCTCTCTGATTCATGGCAATCCAGCATGATTTAAAGGCAAACAATTTACTATTACAGGTCTCGGGGGAGAGGAGACCCCCGCAGTACAAACGAAAGTAGATGAAAATAGGCAATTTGAATAGGCAGAAATACCAAGTGTTGATTGTCCCGATACCTGAATATATAATTGGCTTTGACATTCTGGAAGGGTTGACTTTGGGACTTGGAGGAAAAACATACCAGTTTGGGGTGAGTGCATTGACTTGTACACCCATTACCCTAGGCAAATTGAAGATGCCCCCAGTACAAGTGCCTGTGGCAACCAAGCGGGTAGCAATGAAACAATACTGCATTCCTGGGAGCACAAGGAAATTTCAGACACCATCAAAGAGTATGTGTAGGCGGGTGTGTTACGCCCTATCACCACATCATGGAACAATCCTCTCTGGCCTATTAAAAAGGGGGATGGGTCGTGGAGGATGACAGTGGATTACTGTGAGTTGAATAAACACACTCCTCCCTTAGTGCCCGCAGTCCCAGATGCCATTACCTTGATTGAGAATGTCAAAAAATTTGAGGGGACTTGGTATGCAGTGGTAGATTTAGCCAATGCATTTTTCTCTGTGCCAATTGCTGAAGAATGTCAAGAGCGGTTTGCATTTTCTTGGAGCGGGCGTCAGTACACCTTTACAAGGTTACCTATGGGGTACATACATAGCCCGTCTATCTGTCACCGGCTGGTGGCAGAGCACTTAGACAAGATACCGTGTAAACCTGACACACAAATCTCTCACTACATTTATGATATTTTGATTCAGGGCAAGGATGAGCACAGTGTGCAAAGCCAGTTAGATGTCATTATGGAAGGATTGAAGAAGGAAGGGTGGGAGATTAACCCGAATAAAATTCAAGGCCCAGCTGAAACAGTGATATTCCTAGGGATTCAGTGGCATCATGGGCATCGAGAAATGGTGCCAAAAGCCTGACAGAAAATACTTGAATTCAGCACTCCAATGAACACAAAGCAAGCTCAGCAGTTTATAGGGCTGTTTGGTTTTTGGAGACAGCACATTCCCCATTTAGGGCAGATATTGGCCCCCCTCTACAAAGTGACACACAAGAAATATGAGTTTCAGTGGGGGGAAGAGCAGCAGAAAGCATTTGATTTGGCGAAAGACACCGTGCAGCAGGTGCTTGAATTATGGCCATTGAAGGAAGGCTAAGTGGAATTGAATGTGTCTGTACAAGACAATTATGCTAACTGGAGTGTGTGGCAGAAACAGGGCAGGAAACGTGTGCCATTGGGGTTTTGGAGTCGTAAGTTGCACGATGCTGTAACTCATACACTCAATTTGAGAAGCAGTTGCTGGCATGTTATTGGGCCCTGGTTGATACCGAGCAAATGACGGTGGGCCATGATGTATTGATGAGGCCAGAAATACCAATCATGCAATGGGTACTGAGCTCTCCTAAAACACATAGAATAGGACATGCTCAAGAAGCCAGCATAATTAAATGGAAATGGTACATTCAAGACAGAGCCAAATCAGGGAAGGGTGGAGTTGCGAAATTACATGAGCAAGTAGCCAACATACCGCCCTCAGATTACATACCACCGGAAGTGCCTGAAAAACACAAGTCTCCCGTGAAATAGGGAGTATCTTACAGCGATTTGACCGTGGAGCAGACAGAGCATCCCTGGTTCCCGGATGGCTCAGTCCGATATGTGGGAACTGAGCGATACTGGAAAGCAGTGTCGTACTATCCCAAGACAAAAAAGATTTTGACAACGTCAGGGAAAGGGAAGAGCAGTCAGTTTGCAGAGCTTTACGCAGTTTACCAAGCATTGAAACAAGAGACCCCTGGTCGATGTCAAGTGTACACGGATTCATGGTCAGTGGCGAATGGATTGGCGGTGTGGTTGCCAACCTGGCAAAAGAATGGGTGGAAGATTCATTCAAAAGAGTTGTGGGGAAAAGAACTGTGGCAAGATATTGCAGAAATGTTATCACAAAGTGAAGTCACTGTGTATCATGTGGACGCGCATTGTGCCAGAGTCTCATTAGAACGTTGGTTTAAATCTGTTGCAGACGAACACACCAAGATTTCATCTGTGGATGCGGAGGTTCAGGAAGACGATTTGGAGGGTTTGGCCAAGTGGGCTCACCAGAAATGTGGGCACCTTGGAGAAAAGGCTACTATCAGGTGGGCACAAGCTCGAGGAATCAGTATTCCTTTAGAGGTACTGAAAACGATCATTTTGCAATGTCTAGTGTGCCAACACCAACAGCATAGACCTATCCCTCAGATTGTTCGGGGTACATTGCGAAGAGGAAAACTACCAGGACAAATTTGGCAGATTGATTATATCGGTCCCCTGCCAATCAGTAAAGGTTGTCAGTATGCATGCACTATTGTGGATACATACCCAGGATACATGATGGTTTTGCCATGCAAACGTGCAACACAACTGAACACCATCAGGTTGTTAGATCAGATCATATTACATTACGGAGTGCCTTTGCAGATTCAAAGTGACAATGGGTCACATTTCAAAGGCAAACTAATACAGGCGTATTGTCAGGAAAAGAGCATTGAGTGGCTTTACCATGTGCCTTATTACCCTGCCGCTTCAGTGCTGATTGAACGAATGAATGGGTTGTTGAAAGAACAGCTGCGCAAATCTGGAGATGGCAATTTGGCAGGCTGGCGTGATCGTGTGTTTGATGCGGTGCAAGAACTAAACAATAGGCCTGTGAATGAGCATGAAACTCCTTTGATGAGGCTAATGACTCCTACTTTACAGATTCAAACCAATTAAGTCAGAGAAACCCTATTGTACTGGGAAATTACCCCAGGTTCTTTAGCTCCCTATCGGGCGACTCCAGAGTCAGCAGGGGTAGACTTGCATTCCCATGAAGAAATCAGATTAGACCCAAGAGGGATTGTTGTAATTGAAACAGGGATTGCAGTACAAATTCCCCCAGAGCATATGGGATGGATTGCCCCTAGATCTGGCCTAGCATTGAAGGGAGTTCAAGTGTTGGGATGGGTAATTGATGCCGATTACCAAGGCGAGATCAAAGTCATCCTGATGAATAGTGGGGACCAATTGTTACCAATCCACAAGGGTGATCGGGTGGCCCAATTGATTATCATTCCCGTTGAGTTGTCCATGATTAAGAAGGGGGAGCCTCCTACAGTGTTAACTACCCGTGGGGATCGTGGTTTTGGCTCTTCAGACAGTATGGTACCGGGTGCGAAGGTGTGGGTAGAAAAGCCAAGTGGCCCACCAGTGCCCGCAGATGTCATTGCATCAGGCAAAGACCAAGTAGTTTTAGTAATGGAGCCGGGTAGAAAGAATTGGCAATATGTGCCCGCAGACAAATGTTACCCGAGAGAGTGATGTACAACACTGATATCTCTTTTCTGGGTTTGCCTTGTAGATCCTGTGTCTGGCTGGTGTAATTGTGGTACTAAATGGACTCCATTTGGGAGAGTTAAACAGCAGGCTTCTACCAATGAAAAATGTCACATCTGTGCCAGTGATCAAGGGGATACTGATAGTGATGAGTAATGTTGTCCAAAAGCAGCCTTATGCCGATGGCGAAACGCCAGCCAGACCGAAGACATGGATTCATGAAATGCGGCAAACACGTCAGGCGCAAGTGAAAACAACCTTGATGCCTGTACTGCAAGAGGCATTTACAGGACGGCGAAAGCATTCTCCCATGATCACCCAAACGGAGAATATGTGGATATACCTGGCACAACAGGTGCTCAACATTACGCACTTTTGCCTTACTGATGTGCCCAATGCTGAAGCCTTATTGACTACGTGCTTAGTAGCAGTGCCAACGCCAGTTCCGGTTCTAAAGCATATTTTCGGCGTCACACACAATGATTCTTTGGTTCAAGATTACGATATTAGGCAATTTTTTTCTGTCTATGAGTACTGTAGATTTTGCTAGGAAACCAATCGCAAATGGAGAAATTTGACACGTGTTATAACCTATAATATAACCCAAGGCGATGTGTGCTACCTTATGACATGCAATGCACAAGAAATTGGCATATGCCAACAGCTCGATTTAACTAAACCGCAAAATCACACAGTGTTTGAGCAACGATTATGTTTGCGAGTGCCACGCACATGTACCGGTGTGAATAATACTATGGGCCTCATTCCGAGTATGGCGGTAAGGGATACCGGTCACCATTAACGAGACCGGTGCCGGTAATCCCTTACCCCCACATTCCGAGTTTTAGCCAATAACGGTGACCGTAAAGTACGGTCACCGTTATTTGCAATTTCCCCATTCCCATTGAGTCCTATGGGGGCTCATTTGGGAATGGGGAAGAGCCCTGGGGAATGGGAAATTACCGCCCTGGTCAACTCGAAATAGGGCGGTTATTTCCCGTTCCACCAGGGCGGTGCCGGTACGGGTCCAGTGCCGACCAAGGCGCTACTACCGCCATTGGTTAGCGCCGGACTCGGAATGAGGCCCTATGTCTTGTAATCATACAGTGATAGCTGCCAGTCATTTGAATCATGTGAAACTTCCAACAGGATGGCTCTTTTCATGTGGCAACATCACATATACTTATATTCCAGCTAACATTTCCAGAGGTCCGTGTGCCTTAACTCGATTAGGACTAATGATGTTTCCTTTACACCCAGCGATAACTCGAGGCAAAAGGTCAACTTTCAAGTCTGTGGGTCTATCCCCGATTATGATTCACATGTGCATTTGCTATCAGAAGCTGAGGTTCTAGCATTAACCCTTTCATTAGTGGGAGTTTGGGGTTTAGCTGCTGGGGGTTATAAATCTTTAATTAAATTAGCATGTTTAGTAGTCAAAGGACTTAATCATACTTCTCAGGCATTAGAAGAGTTACTCCTTGATAGTAAAGTTATTAGAAAAGCAACTTTGAAAAACAGAGCTGCTGTTGATTATCTATTGCTAAAGCATAATTTAGGTTGTAATGCAGTTGAAGGTTGAAGGTATGTGTTGTTTCAATCTAAGTGACCATTCACGATCCATTGAAAGTCATATTCGAGGTTTGCGGGATCTCATTTTGCAAGTGTCCCAAGATCATACTGGGAATTGGTGGGATTGGTTATTTTCATGGATTCCTGATGTTGGGGGTACACTTCGTTACGCTTTTGCTTACATTTGCATTATATTAGCTATCATAATAGCTTGTTGTTGTTGTATTCAATGCATTCCCAACTTAGTTTTAATATTTCATCGGTTTCACTGGGCTATGGAAGATAAATATCTAAGGGTGGAATTGTTATGCTTGAGCTAAAACATGGCGCTGGTTCGCAGTGCATTCTGGGAGCGCTCGGAGCGATGATGGATATTTAGTTCAGGCCGCAGTGAAAAGCTGCACTCATTTTGCTGAGAGCTAGATTCACAATGCTGAAGAAAACATGCTTTCCAAACCTGGTATGCAGTCAAGGACATTTCTGCTGGGAAAGCTAACTTTGTTATGTCTTGTGATGAGCTATGGGACTGTTTTCCGTGGTGCTTGTTTTTAGAGGAGGGAGGCACTTTGCTCCTTGAGGTTACTGTCGGTTGACCCAGCTGGCAACCAACGGCAGCTCATCAATGCGCAAGTGCGTTGCCAGAAGGTTCGAGAAATCACCTCCCCTTTTGAAGGGTGCATATATGCGGAACCCCTGAGCGGTCAGGTGAGACTTCAGCCGGAGGGGGGACACTTCCATCCGGCCTACCTGTGGGCTGTTGTGCTCTCGCCCTGGCTGTTATCGGGGTCTTCCAGCCGCTTCTGGTGAGATGAGGAATCCAGTTACGCTCACGGTGATGTATTTCCTTTTGAATTCTTTGGTTCTTCTGTGATTTATTTCTTTGTTTCTTCTGTGATTTATTTCTATGTTATCACTGGTTGCTTCTAAACTTTGAATAAATAGCTGTATAAGTGCTCATTATTTTCTAAGAGTGTGTGGTTGCAAGTTATTGCGTCTTCCTGCGTTCAAAGTATTGGCTCCGTAATTGCATTGGTGATTTATGATTGTCCGTGCACTCTGGGAGAGCAATACAGTGGCCCATACATGGTTTCTTCTCTCACATATTCTCTCATCGGAAGCTTGTTTTTCTAAGATACCACAGATCTTGTATGTGAAAAAATATCTCTCCTTGCCAATGTTATTACCCATTAGCTATTACTAGGCCTCATAGGATCATAGTGGTATGGAACTTGGATGTATTGCTTAACATGGAATGAGAACAGAGTGAAGTGGTCAAGATTTCAAATTGTGACAACATCATCCTGTCCACTAGCAGAATGTCAGATTATCTGCTCTGGTCTAACTTTCAATACAAACACTGCCTTATACAAGGGCAAGGCTCAATCTGTTACATCTCAGGGTGGTCACTAGAAAGTGGTCCCATAAGTATGATACACATATTAGGCAAATGTGGTAAGTTGGAATCAGAGACTGATAAGGTGGCATTTCAAATAATGATTAGTCTGTTGATTCAGAATAATAATTTCTGCCCTGTACTATCTGAGCCCTTTTCTAAACAAATGAAAGAAATCAAAAGGGTGTTTCTCAGAATGTTCAACAACCTCATCTGCCTATCTGTCCCTACCACTAAAAATAGAAAAAACACCAACAAAAACAACACAAAGTTATGGCTTCTTGTCCAAGGTTTATATGCTGGTTGGCTTCTGACCCACAGTTCGGTTTCTTCCTTGTAAAGAAGCCCCTATCCCCATGGTTTAGCCTGAAAATGAATGTCTTTGTCACCTCCCCTTACCCTGGGTTGAGAACATTGCCTTATTCAAGGGCAGGCTCAATCTGTTACATCTCAGGGTGGTCACTAGAAAGTGGTCCCATAAGTATGACACTCATATTAGGCAAATGTGGTAAATTGGAATCAGAGACTGATAAGGTGGCATTTGAAATGATTAGTCTGTTTATTCAAAATAATAATTTCTGCCCTGTACTATCTGAGCCCTTTTCTAAACAAATGAAAGAAATCAAAAGGGTGCTTCTCAGAATGTCCAACAACCTAATCTGCCTATCTGCCCCTACCACTAAAAAAAAAAAAGACACCAACAAAAACAACACAAAGTTATGGCTTCTTGTCCAAGGTTTATATGCTGGTTGGCTTCTGACCCACAGTTTGGTTTCTTCCTTGTAAAGGAGCCCTGATTCCCCATGGTTTAGCCTGAAAATGAATGTCTTTGTCACCTCCCCTTACCCTGGGTTGAGAGTTCACTTAAGTCAGTGACATTTCTTCCATCTTTCTCTCTCTTGTCTTGTGTTTATCATGCAGCTTGCAACATTACTGGGCATCTGATACCCCTGGGATTTGTAAGACTTTTACCCAGTCATCCTCAGGTTTTCTATTTGAAAGATTCCAATAATTACCTCTTCAATAATGTCTGCTCCACTCTTTCTCTTGTTTGCCCCACACTGGGTCTCAGGATTCCCACCCCATGTATTTCTCGCCTACCTCAGGGCTGGTTAACTTTTGCCCTACTTGGCGTCACATGCTGCTTACCCCTTCTTGGGGTGTCCTTGTTTTCACCCCACCCTGTGGTTGTTAGGGTTTCAGGCCACTTTGGGGATGTTTGTTTCTTTTCCCGCCATAGGGCTGTTATGCTTTCACCCAGCTTTGAGGTCTTTTGTTTCTCACCCTGCCCTGGGGTTTTGAGGCTTTCACCCCACTGGTCGTGTGAATGGATCAATGTGCCCATCTCTGTACCTTTTACCTCCAGGTGGTGCTCCCCTGGCTGAGTGGGTCGGGCAGGTGGCTTGGTCTCATTTGTTGCCTTCTTTCGGCTTGGATGGACAAGGTGCTCCTAGCGTGGTATTGGAAGGAGCTCCACCTTTCATCGCAGTCATCTTTGTGGTCCTGTGTCTCCAGCACCAGGCTTCCCGCAATGGGCCTTGTTCCCCTCTGCTGCACCTTGCCAGCTGTGCATTCCACGGGCCCCACTGCAGCTTTAATCACCACATCTGGTGTCGGTATCTCTCTCCAGGCCACGGGTCCCAGCAGGAGTGTTCTTCTGTTTATCCCCTCTGTCTTTTCTTGGGCCATCTAACAAGGTGGATGGGCTATTTGTTATGCTCACTTGGCTCCCACAGGGGCGTCGGTCGGACCCGGACAGCTGCGGTCTCCACCAATGTGATGCGTAGTGCAGAAATGACTGACTGGACTGGCCCTCCGAATCTTGTCTGCTTTACCCGTAGAAGTATTCTCCTGCAAGTGGAGAGATGGATTTAGAAACCCGTGGATTGAAGTGATGGCACCCCCCACAGTCCTCCCCACTTATCACTCCGGAGTGTCCTTTCGGCAATCTCACCTTATACTCTTGAAAGATGAGCTCTACATCCTGCATGGATTGCAGGGGCGTGTTGATGCCAGTTACTTCACTGGTTTGAAGGCGTGGGAGAGTTCCGGAGAGTATTGACTCTGAGGTTCCTGGCTAGGATCAGTAAGTATCAAGTTCATAGAGTTCAATATGTCCGATGTTCCCTCTTGCTCCCCACTTCCTTCCTTGTCTTGCAGCTGAGTTCGTGAGAAGATCCTCTCGTGGTAGCTGGTGGCGCTCAGGTAAGAGTCTGTATTACCCGACGCTGTCCGGTAAACGTTGCACGTCTTTAACATGTTGTTTTCTCTCTCTTTGCAGGTACGGCACATGAAGATGTGGAGAGTTATAGAATAATGCCTCTGGTGGTAAATCAGGTAAGTCTACGTTGATAAGAGATATATTTGTTGGTCTTCTCGGCTTCACCTTGTTGTTTTCTTTTGTCCCCTAGGTGCCGGAGTTCGGCGAAGAAATGATGGAGGCAGCGCCGAATCGGAAGCTGTTGCGAGGACTGGTGAGTATGGCACGGCGCTGCAGCTGGAGATGCAACGCGTACTGAAATTATGTTCTTTCCAGGTCCGGATGCGAGATGGATCCGGAATCAGGTGAGGAATTCGAAAATAGTTCGTTTTCTAACCTTGTCCTTTTCTTTCCTCTTGTTTTCAGAAGCTCCAGATTCGAGGCGGGTGTGGCAGAAGACTGGATGCTGGCTGCAGGCACGGTGAGCGTTACGCTGCTGGATGCAGAATAACGCGAAGCGTGTGCTGCTGTTCGGGCGTGGTTTAAATAACCTCCAAAGTAGTTCCAGGTAAGAAGTTCCCCAGAACCACGCCCGAGTAAAAAAAATAGTCTCTGTAATAAAATAGTCCCATCCAGGCCTCACGTTGGCTTGGACTCACTTGCAGCATGGTCTGCATCAGGTAAGTAAAGTTTATGAGCCTGGCGCATAAGGCGCCAGGACTGAACCCAAACAGCCCCCAGCCGGGGCTGTTGGGGTTTTAATAAGTGTCTGGATGCTTGCTCCCGGAGCTGATGGGCTTGGTCCTGATGCCCGGGGGTAGGCATCATGACACTCTTCTCCTCTGTGGTAAGAAGGGGGAGGGTTTATATTGTATTCTCCAGTTTGATTTGAGCACAGTGCTTAAAGAGGGTCAGCAATCATACCAAACTTAGAGATACGCATGGCAAACCTATTACAGTTGGCAGGGATTGCTCAGTGGAATTTCCACTGAGCTTGGAGCCGCCTGATATGTAGTGAATACTATTTTTGAAGTAATCCCTAGTTTGTTGGAGAATGATAATACTTCTCAAAAGATCAATCTGGTCAGAGATAAGGAGGTAACACATATCCCTATTTAGGAATTGCCTGTCCTCTAAAGGGGGGGTTACCTCCCAGTGGGATTCCGCTTGCCCTGTCCCTTATGATATGAAATTATATGATAAGTTATTTATAACACGCATAATACCCAGATGTTTCTAAGAGGTTTCTAAGCGCTGACCCGGGGATCGAACTTGTTTTGCCCCGTGTCGTCTTGTTTCCACAAGTTTCCTATATATTCTGATGTTCACTTAGCGACTTATATCCCCTTGAATAACCTATGCCTTTTAGTGTATTTCCAACAGTGATGAATATGTTTTTGATTTAGTCAATTTTCTTAAGTTTTTTAAACTTTGATAAACTACTAATAAAATGTCTTTAATTTAAAATAGAGTTTTGTTCTCCACAGTGTTCTTTCACTTTGCTTATCATGTTGTAAAGTTGTAAATAACACCAATCATGTTTTTTTTTGTTTGTTAAATACGGTGTAAAAACCTCACCAATCTCTCACGAGCAGCATAGAGAGGGGTAATCAATTCTCTGTTCTATGTTTATATAGCTTCCATTTAACTCCCTTTTGAGAATTGATCCCTTGATATCAAAAAATTGGGAGTGAACCTTTTGTGTAGTCGCGTTTTCTCAGGTTCATCCTTGTGAGAGGCGAATGGAATGGAACTGCCAGCCTGCTAGGTAGTAACACAGACTCATAATAACTCACTTGATTGGCAGGGCATAGTTTTGTTTGTGAGTTAATAATGTTCTGCTTGTCTATAAGACATGGTGTTCTTGGCCATCATGCAACTGGGACAGGAGAGCCCCTTGGTCCAACTTGGATGCATCTGTTTGTAATGGAAATTCCTGGTTGAAGTCATGCATCTTCAGGATGGTTTATCAAACAGAACATTTTTCAAGCCCTTGAAACTATGATGGTCTTGGTATGTACAGACAGGTTTGTTGGGCTGGGAGTTTTTTAATGAGCCTATCAAAGTGGCAGTGTTGATCAAAAAATTGGGAATTAATCTGTGGTAATAAGTGGCCAGTCGCAGGAAGGCCCTGAGTTCCCCTTTGGTCTTAAATTGAGGTGTTAGCAGCACTGCCTTTACCTTTTCAGTCTGGGCTGGATGAGAAAAAGTAGTGTTTGACAGCACTGTGGGCTATATGACACTTTTTGGGATTAGCTCAGAGCCGAGCTCAGCCTATGGCCCTCTTAATCTCATAAAGGTGCCTTAGATGCTTAGATGTTCCCTCGAACTATGGCTATGGATCACAATGTCATCAAGGTAAGCCCCTGCCAACGAGGAGTAGGGTCTTAACATGTTGTCTATCAGAAATGTGAAGGTGGAACAGGCTCCATGCAGCCCTAATGGAAGAATTTAAAATTGATATAAGGCCTGTCGTGTGCTAAAGGCAGCCTTCTCCTTATCTGTGGTATTCAGGGGGACTTGCCAATATTCCTTTGTGAAGTCTAGGATGGAAATAAACATGATGCTTCCCAGCCTTTCGATCAATTTGTCAATGTGTGGCACTGGGTAGTTATTGAAGGCTGAGATGGAATTTAGCCTTTGGAAATCAATGCAAAATCTCCACCAATTATCTAGCTTCAAAACATGGACTATTGGAGAAGGTTCTATCACCACTAGCTTTAGCATTTTAGTTATTTCTTTGGGTATAATCTTCCTTCAAACCTAGTGGACGCAGTAGGGTTTTAAGTTGACTAACTGAACCTGAGGTGTGCAAATGGAGTGGAAGACATTTTTGCAAATTTGTGGAAGGAAAAGAAGGGTCCACTCTGTTCCAGGCCCTTGTCTTCAGGGATGCACCTCTCAAAAGCTTCTGCTAAATTCTGGTCATTTCTGGTGGTGAAAGCCATGTCTGGCAATGTGGCGGTATTTACCCAAATGCTTAGAGAGGAAGGGTTCAAGTTCTTCTCAGCTTGCCCAAAGCATAGGGTGCCCTTAGAGGTGTTAGATAAATCCTCCACTTTTAGTAGGGTAGAAATCAGTTTTTGATCAAGCGTCCCCTAGACAATTGCTTTTCCGTATTACTTTGGCATTTTTGGGTCCTAGCTTTGTGTATGAAAACTTGGATTTCTCCACAGAATTCTGAATCGATGACTCCTGCTGTGACATTGAGAGAACACGTCCATGCTAACCCAGATGTGGCAGCTAGACTTAGATGACTGGCTTGGGTGGGGAAATCGTAATGCATGTCAGGATCACCTTTGTGAGACTGTGATGAACAGTATTTACAGCATTCACAAGCCGAGCGTAAAGGCATTCCTGAGTAGGGATTCTTCCAAGATGGTGCCGTGGCTTGTCCAAAGGTGCAGCCTAGCGGATCCAGTCAGGAAGGAAGCGCAACAGGAAACGCCCACTTCTGGAGGTGTATATCCAGGGATGGGATCTGTAGCAATTCACGTTGCTACTCTCCAAGGAGCTCCGCCACGCTCCGTGAGTTTGTCAGCTAGAGAAACCTTTCCAAGCTTACTAACCACTTGATTCTACCTTCCGGGTTCTAATTCTCCATTTTGCTTTCCTTCAGATCTCAATCTGTTCCCTCGTGGACAGAGGTACTGTTCAGCATTCGGAGCAACTCGTCTTCCAGGTTGCCAGCTCCTCCCCTGCTTATCGTAGGTCCTTTCATCTAATCTTGTGTCTTTAAACCAACCTTAAAACCATCCAACTGTAAAGGGGACAGTTGTCCTGCACAGATAATAAAAGACGCAGCCAGAGACCTTTCCCCATTCATCACTAAACTTATCAACTTGTCCTTTACTAACAACTCTGTCCCTAGCAACCTAAAACAGTCCTGGGTTCTCCCTCTCCTAAAAAAGCAATCATTAGACCCAGCCATACCAACCAATTATAGACCCATCACCACTGTCCCTTTCCTATTAAAAATCTTGGGCAGAGTCGCCTACATTCAGATTCAGGAGTACCTAGAATCCAACCAACTGCTAGGTATACGTCAATCTGGCTTCAGATCTCAACACGGAACAGAAACCGCTTTGGTTGACCTCAAAAGCCAGATTGATGAATTCAAAGACAAAGGCAATGCTGCTATTCTACTTCTCTTAGACCTCTCAGCAGCCTTCGATTTAGTCGACCACGAAATCCTCTGCAACCACCTATCTATTGCAGCCCACTTCTCTGCCTCTGCCTCTGCATGGATACAATCCTTCTTGGCAAATAGAAATACGCGAGTTTTCTCCGCAACAGCAACAGCTGACCCCATCCCCATTGCATGTGGAGTCCCACAAGGCTCCTGTGTCTCCCCACTTTGTATAATATATTTACAAAACTGCTATTCGACAAATTGGACCGTCTGGGTGTCACCTACACCAACTACGCAGATGACACCCAGATCCTCCTTACCATCTCGGGCAACTACAATGCAGATGTCACCCGGATTAACAAAATCTTCTCCATCATTCAGGCATGGATGGCCACACACGGCCGCTGCCTGAATGATGAGAAGACAGAGCTGCTCCTGGTCGGCTCTCCCAATAACCTGGCTAAACTCAGCCCTTGCTACAATAACATTACCATAGACGGTAACACCATCCCCTTTGTCAAAAGTGTGAAAACCCTAGGCTTCCACTTTGATGCCATTATCAACCTCACCAAACAAATTAACTCAACCGCCACAGCTACTGCCTACACAGGTAATCTAATCAGGGCTAGCAGACCCTTTCTATCTTCCAATAGCTGCCTTACTCTGGCCAGAGCCCTCATCCAGTCCAAACTGGACTACTGTAATAGCCTGTACTTAGGAGCCAATCAATCCATAATAAACAAATTCCAGGTTCTCCAAAATAATGCTCTATGCGCTGCACTCAACATCCCAAGGCGAGAGCACATCTCCACAACTAGAAAAGCGTGCAAATGGCTCTCCATACAGCAAAAAATTGACCTCAAAACTATCTGCCTCACGTATAAGTCCCTTAACCACCTAGCCCCACCCTACTTCACTAACAAATTTACTTTAAAAACCGCCACCAGAACCACCAGATCATCCAACTCCCTATGCTTGGTAGTGCCTAGATTTGTCCTAAAAAGAGCAGGAGGCGCCAGCTTCACAGTGCTAGCCGCCCAACTCTGGAACACACTACCACTTGACATCAAAACTATTGAATCCTTTCCGATCTTTAGGAAACATGTTATCAGCTGCTTACTGAACAAAGAATAGCACGTATTTATGTAAATTGTTGCACCAAGTAATTTGTTGCAATATGTAATTGTTTATGTAAATTGTTGCACCCTGTAATTTGTTGTAATATGTAATTGTATATCTCATGCCTGTAACCATATTCTTAAGTGCCCTTCTGCCCAAAGGTCCGGAGCGCTATACAAATAAATAAAACAAACAAACAAACAAACTTTCCTTTTCCATTCTATGTACGATATGTATCCCTCTACCTTTCCTTTAGATTCAGCCTATGTTATCAAATCATCAGTCCTCTTTTTCTGACTAAACATTACAGAGGGAAGAGGGACATCTAACATCTCTCGCGGTAAGAACATATCATGGTTTATCTTGCTGTAGGGCTTAGTAACAGCGGGGGACAGATTCTAATCCTTTCTCTTCTGTATCTGCCCAGAGATTCCATTCCATTGAAACCCTTTAACCATTCGCGTTCGTTTCTGCGGATCAGCAGCCACATCTGTAAACTCCTCATTCTATCTTTGCAGGGGTACGGAGGGAGAGGGAGGAGGAACTAATCTTTACCAAATACCAGGAAAGTGGTTGTTACCCAAATCCAATCTAATCACTGAATCTCTTGTTTACTGTAGTAAACTCAGCAAACATCTCCCAGTCAGCCAGTTCACAAATTAAGACCTCCAGTTGAACAGGAACCTGATCACGTACCTACACACCCTAGCAGCCCTGCACAGGGTTTTCTCCCTTCGGGGTTTCCCTGGGGGTCTCTCTGTTTCCATGCCTTGTGCAGGGAAGCCGAGGGAAAACCAGGTGAATTCCACATCCGTCCCGCTCAAGGACTTCCAGCCCGATTAAGACCGTCTATCCACATCCTCAGGTGGGTGATTTACGTTGATGTACCTGCTCTTTGAAAAAATATTGAGTTTAGGTATAACAGATAGCAACGCCCGTGGCTTTTACCCAGGAGTGTAGGGATCACGTAAAACACCTACCTGCAGGTAAATTCATCCATCATGGATCAGCAAATACAACAATTAATTGCCGCAGTGCAGTCTCTTACCACGGAGGTACAACACCTCAAACAGGAGAATGCAGCTTTGAGACAAAATCAGCAACAAGCTGCACAACAGGCCGCTCAACAAGCAGCCACTAGTAGAATACCCCACTGTTCAGAAGTTCCCCCGGGTCCCCTCCCAGGGGGACAATTTGATGGAAACCCACATAAGGTAAAAGAATGTATAGATTCATGTGCCATCCAGTTTACTTTCAAAGGGGCATTTTTTCACACTGACTGAGACACAGGGTAGGGTATATGATATCCTAAATGACTGGTCCAGCCCTAGCATGGGCAATACCATTAGTCACGACTAACAATCTGATACCGACTCACAGACGGCATTTTGCAATAGTATCAGATCCATGTCCTGGAGACAAGAATTTAGAGTGGCATCACAGGAATATTTGTTAGATCTAAAACAAGGAAGTTTAGACATTCTGGCCTATGTCACTAGATTTAAACAAATAGCAAGTGAGAACACCTGGTCCGATGAGGCGCAGATGACTATCTTTCGTCAAGGATTGTCAGAAGAACTAAAAGACGAAGTCTCGAGAGTACCAAGACCCTCCACGCTGGCAGAATTAATCACTCCAGTACTACAGATGAATTACAAGATAACGGAACGTCACTCTGAAAGACGAAAAGGGAAGAATTATCGACCATCCCCATTCCAGTTACTATGAATAGGACCCAGTCAGTAGATGAACCTATGCAGTTAGGAGCCACATCCTGAGGACCTTTGTCACCCGAGGAGAGAAACCAAAGGAGAACTCTTGGGTTGTGTATGTATTGCGGGTCTAATACACATACAGTGCAGGAATGTCCAATTACCCTGCCCGGAGGTTGGGAAACGCCAGTTCCCTACCATGAGAGGAACCATGGTCCGGGAATCTTTGTCCTCACAAAGTTCCTCCTCGAAATCACATACATCTCCTTGCTCACCACCTGCTTATACCGATAGGTTGATACTCAAGGTATCCTTTATGGTCAAGGATAAGATCTTTCAGAATATTCCTGCCCTGGTAGACAGCGGAGCGGCCAGGAACTTTATTGATGATAACTGGGTCCAAGATCATGGGATAACCCGTTCTCAGAAGACAGAGATTATTCCTGAAGAGACCGTGGATGGCAGTCCTTTGATATCTGGACCAATCACAGAACAAACAGATCCAATAACTATGAATATCTCCTCCCATAGAGAGGTCATATCTCTGGACATTATCCGGGCTGCACATCATCCGGTTATTCTGGGACTCCCATGGTTGAGGAAGCACAATCCTTTTATTAACTGGTCCGCAGGGTCCTACTTTTTGGGTTCCGAGTTCTGTATTGGGAACTGCATCGGAGACCACACATACTTTCTGGACAAGGAGATAGCATCCTTTGAGGAAACTAGAGGGATTACGACTCTGAGTCAAATTTCAGGTCTTCCTGATATATATCAACAATTCAGTGAGGTTTTCTCCGGTTTTATCATTTTTTATTTTCACCAATAAAGTTTGCAATACAATTAGAAATAAACAAGCTTCATAAAATTACAAACCTGGTCACAAGATTGAGTCCAAAAGAGAAGAAAAAGAAGAAAAAATCATCTCATAATGCATAACACAACATAAATAAGGAGAAAAAGTAGAAGAGAGAAAATTGAAAAGAGACCAGAAAAGGAGAAGAGAATGAAACAGAAGAATATCTAACTGTATCATTTGGTAGTACAATTTATAAATAATCAATAAACACATCCCCACGTAACATGGCATGATCTTGGCTAGCATAAGAGCAAATCAGAATACATTTCAGGGTAATAGTGAATTTGGACAAAACACACCAGCGTATTGAGTCACCATGAGACTTTAACCATACACGTTGAGAAAGAGCCCCCATATGTCCATGAACTTTTCAGTCTCTCCTTTCAATTTGCAAATTGCCTTTTCATAGGTGGAGATCGTAAGCAACTCATCCACCCACTCATCAATGCAAAAAGAGCTGGATGACTTCCAAGCCCTAGGAATCATCTTTTTGGCAATCGTACAGGTCACATTCTCTTTCTAAAGTCAACATCCTCTAACAATGACACATTACCCAGTACTAAGAGAGACGCAACCATTGGAATGGTGCAGCTCAACACCAAACCTAATCTCTCACAAACTCCCTCCCAGAATACCTTAGTCTTGGGACAGAACCAGATCTGATGACTTAAGGTACCTCTTGCTTGTTTGCATTTCCAGCACAGATCATTTTCCAACAAGTGTCGCTTAAACAGACGCACTAGAGTCCAAAAGGCCCTAAATAGAGGCTTGGTTTGCGACGCTCTTAAGCCCCAGTCCATGCTCACAAGCCTCACATTACCACAGCAGCGCAGCCAGCATTTTTGGTCAATCACTTCACCCAGCTCCTCTGTCCAGGCATTCGCCGTCTCTAAGTTCCCCTTATGACATGTTCTCAGGACCTTGTACATAGTAGCTGCTGGGTGAGCAGCATGTTTGCATGTCTCTAAAGCTGCCCAAGCTTTGCCCTGGACCGCGAACTGTGCAGGATCCATGTTTACGGAGATGATGCTCTTCAGCTTTCTATACTCTGCGTAGGTGCATCCCGTTAGATCAAAAGTGCGGCAAAGTTGTGCAAACGGGATCCATTCCTCATCTTCAATTAGGTCTGCAATATATTGGATCCCTGCTAGGAACCATGCTGGCCAGAATAGCACTTTTCCATGTAGCTTCAAAGCTGTATTGAGCCAGATCGAAGCCTCCGGAAATAAGAAGGGATTGGTTCCAATACAGTTAGACAGGTCACGCCATCACTCCTTCAAAAAAGCAGTCAGGGATTTCGCCTTTTGGACTGTTTTGACACTGTAGATAATAAGGCCTTGGGGGCCAAATGAGATGATGCATTACTTTCTCTCAGTATGTCAACCGTTGGCTCCCCATCAGTGTCAATAAATTTACACAGATGCCTAACCGTGAAGGCCAAATGATATTCTGAGAAGTGAGGTAGATTCATTCCACCATACTTCTGAGGTAGCTGCATTTTCCATAGCGCAAGTCTTGGGGGTTTCCCGTCACATATAAATTTCTGCATCATTCTATTGATCTCTTTGAAGTAGTGGTTTGGCACTTTGATTGGAAGCATGGAAAGAAGGTAATTTACACAAGGTGCGAGATTCATTTTAATACAATTGATTTACCCCCATGTTGACAGTTTCAGGACTCCCCATATATCCATGTCCGACTGTAGTTTTGATGTGATCACATCAAAGTTCATTTTTGGTAACTTCACCACCTCTGGCCCAATCCAAATCCCCAAATATTTCAATCTGTTTTGACACCAAGTAAACTGGAACTGACTACATGTGAATTGCATGCACAAGTTGTTGATTGGGAGAATTTCTGACTTACCCCAGTTTACATTATATCCAGACACAGAAGAAAATCGTTGAATGTCTTGCATCAAATAGGTATCCCGAGTGCTGGATCCTGTATAGCCACCAGCAGGTCATCTGCGTATAACCAGATTTTATTTTCATGGTCGTCTTCTATTATCGGGAGGAGATTAACATCAGATCGAAGTAATACTGCCAGCGGTTCCATTGACAAAATTAACAATAAAGGCGAAAGAGGGCACCCCTGTCTGGTACCCCTGGCA
Source organism: Ambystoma mexicanum (assembly GCF_040938575.1). Classification (NCBI taxonomy): domain Eukaryota; kingdom Metazoa; phylum Chordata; class Amphibia; order Caudata; family Ambystomatidae; genus Ambystoma; species Ambystoma mexicanum. The sequence goes on from NC_090940.1 coordinate 337,058,173, forward strand.
AGGTTGAATGATTCTGATATTAGACCGTTGGTGATTACACTGGCCGATGGATCCTTATATAGAAGGCACACCCATTTCAAAAAGCCTTGACCAAGTCTCATTTTCTCCAAGCAATTAAAAAGAAAGGCCCATTCAATACGGTCAAACGCTTTTTCGGCATCTAGGGATACCACAGCTGCAGCGGTCGCCTGGGCATGCCCATGTTCAATTGTTAATAGTAAACGCCTCATATTGTCAGCTGCAGACCTCCCGGTGACAAAGCCGACCTGATTATTATGGATCAACGATGGTATCACTGGCTCCAGTCTTTTAGCTAGTATTTTAGCCAAGATCTTACAGTCCGTATTGATTAAGCTGATCGGCCTATAATTGGCACATTGAGTAGGTGACCTGTCTTTTTTAGGTAGCACAGTTATCAAGGTGTGCCGCATAGTATCTGGCAGGGAGCCAGCATCAAAGGATGCATTGTACACATCACATAATAGCAGCAGCGTGCTGTCAGGCAATATCCTATAGAATTCTGTGGGTAGTCCATCAATACCAGGCGATTTACCTACACTGAGTGACGAAATAGCCCACTGAACATCTTCTATGTGTACATAACCCTCGAGAGCCCTTGTCTGTTCATCAGTTAGGCAAGAGAGTTCTGTGGAGTCTAGGAAGGACTTTATAGCCTCTGGCTCACAGCTCAATTCTGACTTGTAGAGTCTTTCATAAAAATTATGAAACAATGTATTGATTCCCTTTTGCTGCGTTTCATATCCCCCTTCATGTTTTCGGATTACAGTGATGATACAGTCACTCTCAGCCACTTTCAGCCTGTGGGCTAAAAGCCTACCGGCCTTTTCACCATTCTCGAAGTAGTTTATCTTCTGCCTAAATAAAGCATAATCTAATTGGTCCGACATGATTTTGTTCAGTTCATACTTCGTCTCCCTCAGTTGGGTTTTAACCCCTTCATCACGGCTCATGACAAATTGTTTTTCCAATCGTTTGGCTTCAGCAGAAAACGTCTTCATCTTTTCTTCCCTCATCTCCCTCATCTTCCTGAATCTACCAGATTTCGCCATCCGCACACCTCTGATAAAACATTTAAATGCTTCCCAAATGGTAGAGACCGCCATGACTTCTGTCCTGTTGTTTCGAATGAACTCTTCAATCTCATCCACAACGGCCACTCTGGTTTGCTCATCTTGCAAAACATTTGAGTTCAGCCTCCACTTTGCTGATTTGACCAATGTACATTGAAGAGAGAGGCATAACGACACAGGTGCATGGTCTGAGATGTTGATCAGACCTATCTTGGAATTAAAACAGTTTGGTGTCACCTGACCTGAGGTCAAGAAAAAATCAATGCGTGAATATGAGTCATGGCACTTGGAATTGAAGCTATAGTCTCACTCCGACGGGTGTTCCAGACGCCATATATCATGCATGTGAAATTCGGCGATCAAACTCTCTAATGATCTCTTGCTTTTTTGGGGGTTTCTGGAGCAATCACTGTTAGATCGGTCAAGTAATTGATCCATCATCAAGTTGAAGTCGCCGGCCAACACAATTGAATCAACCTTGCAGTTTTGGATAATTTGTGTAAGTGAATGAAAAAATAGAGGATCATCTGAGTTTGGCGCATATATATTACACATATATTACACAAAACTAGTATACAATTTTGTATCTTGACTGTAACACAGACAATTCTCCCCTCCATGTCTGTTTTGCTGGTCAGGACTGCAGAGGCAAACTCTTCCTAATAAGTATTGAGACACCTCTTTTGCTGCTTGAGTGTGTCGAGAAGTAGGTCTGACCAACCCATCCTGTCTTAAGTTTCTCAGCTTCCTGATCATCAAGTTGTGTTTCCTGGAGAAATGCAATGTCACAGGGCATAGATTTTAAATGTTTCAGCACCTTGGTTCATTTGACAACATTATTAAGCCCATTAACATTCCATGATACCTTGTTAAGATGACTAATCGATCTAAGATTCATTTTGTACACCACAGATTGGACCGACAGGAGATATATTGATGCAGGAGGGAATGAGAGATAAAGGAGAAAGTAGAAAGGAAAGCAAGAGAAAAAAAAGAAAAAAGAAAACACTCCCAATTGGGCATAAGAGACCAGACAAAGCTGGCAGCAGTTACAACAGACGGCCTACTTCTCAGATGTAGATTTTCAGTGAGGTTTCCTCAATTTAGGAGTATACTCATTTACCGCCTCATCAGCGAGATGACTGTGAAATCACTTTGTTTCCCAATCAGCCTCTCCCATTCAGGCGCATGTATATCCTTTCCAATTCTGAAAAAGAAGTTCTAAGAGAATACTTAAAGACGAATCTTAAAAATTGACTAATTACGGAATCCATAACCCCAGCAACCGCTTCTCTTTTCTTTATACCAAATAAGAACTCTTCAGAATTGAGACCCTGTATAGATTTCAGAGGTCTGAACAAGATTACGGTACCCGATAAGTACCCAATGCATCTTATTCCGGACATACTAGAGGCGGTAAAAGGGGCTACCATTTACACTAAACTCAACCTCAAAGGAGCATACCACCTCATCCGTATCAAAGAAGGAGACGAGTGGAAGACCGCATTTCGAACACCTTTTGGTCACTACCAATATCGAGTAATGCCATTCGGTCTTTCTAATGCTCCGGCCATATTTCAACGCTTTATGGATCATCTATTTGCAGATTTACTACTACACACGGTCATCATTTATTTAGATGATATTTTGATATTTTCCTTTTCTTTGCAAGACCATTACCAACATGTGCAGGAGGTTCTGAGGAGGCTGGAACGAAAACATTTATATTGCAATCTTGAGAAGTGTGCCTTCCATCAGTCACAAATAGGGTATTTAGGGTATATCCTGTCGGCAGAAGGCATTGCAATGGATCCCGACAAAGTATCTGCCATCAGAGACTGGCCTACCCCCAACTCAGGGAAGGACATCCAAAGGTTTGTTGGGTTTGCCAACTTCTATAGGAGATTTATTCCGAATTTCTCCTCTTTAACACAACCCTTTACCAACTTGTTGAAGAAAGGAAAGACATTTTAATGGAATCAACAAACCCAGTCTGTGTTCGAGCACCTGAAGCAACTTTTCACTTCGGCTCCCATCCTGATGAACCCCAATCAACATCGGCCATTCATTGTGGAAACGGATGACTCTCATTATGCTTTGGGGGCCGTCTTATTACAATTGGATGACAATGAGCAGAAACGCCCCATCGCCTTTCTGTCTAAAACTTTTACCACCGCAGAGATAAATTACACGGTATTAGAAAAAGAACCGCTTGCCATTAAACAAGCTTTTGAAGAATGGTGACATCTTTTACTTGGGGCATGCTTTCCGATAGAAGTACGCGCCGACCACCAAAACCTCAGAATCTTACAGTATGCACAGACTTGCAACAGCAGACAGGCTCGATGGGCTCATTTTTTCTCTCCTTTTAGAATCCAATTTTCATTCATTCCAGGAAAAACGTATTTGAAAGCAGATGCTCTGTCCTGCAAGGAACTGATCCCTTCCAAACAATTCCAAACTGAAAGAATCTTTTCTTGTCTGGCCCTGGGATTACAGTCTAATCCAGATTTCCTTACCCGCCTTCAGGAGCAATTAAGGAATACTTGTGTCAAAAGAATCAACCCTGCTCTGACATACGAGAAGGGATGCTACTTCTTTGGACATCGAGCTTATGTCCCGACTAAGACCCTTTAAAAATAAGTTTTGACAATGGGACACGATAATCGAACCTCGGGACACCGGGATGTGTCTACAACGCTGGAGTTGATATCTCGATACTTTTGGTGGCGGACCTTAAAAAAAAATGTCCAGGCATACATTTGTTCCTGTCCTGTCTGTCTACAGATCAAAGTACCTAGATGTCCCCCTTTAGGGAAATTAGTAGAGATGCCACTCCCAAGCTACCCATGGCAAATAATTTCCACAGACATTATCGTCGAGCTACTCGAATCCAGAGGATGTTCAGCAATCATGATCACCATTAATACGTTCACCAAGATGGCTCACTTCTTCCCTATATCTGGGGATCCTACCGCAGCTCAAATGGTGAGAATCTTTATCTCTCAGATTTTTACATTGCATGGCCTTCCAGAAACTATCATATCCGATAGAGGATCACAATATACTTCCAGATACTGGAAACAAGTCTGTCAGATTTTGGGAATTTCCCGAGCACTTAGCTCAGGGTATCATCCTCAATCCAATGGGCAAACGGAAAGGTTAAAACAAACATTGGAAGAATACCTCCGCAGTTATGTCAATGCTGCACAGGACGATTGGAAGGAACTTTTGCCATTTGCTGAATTCGCCTATAATAATGCCTTTCATTCAGCCATTGGAATGTCTCCTTTCTATTGCTCATACGGATATCATCCTGCCTCTTTTCCCACCTCCTCAAGTTCCTTTTCATCATTTCCTGATGTAGATCATCTGGTGAAACAGATTCAGGAGTGCCAAAGGATAGCAAAGGTCGCATTAAAGAAAGCACAAGTAACAAGGAAAAGATTTGCTGATCGACATCGAACTATGGCCCCAGATATTCAGCCAAGAACCTGGGTTCGGTTGTCTTCGAGATTCCTTCCCCAAAGGCTACTCCCATCCGAACTCTCCCCTAAATACTGGGGTCCTTTTAGAGTCCTAGAGAAGGTGGGAAAGGCGGCTTTTAGGTTACGACTGCCCAAGACCTGGAGTCGTATTCACCCTGTGGTTCATGTGTCACAATTAAAGTTGGATGTACGAAACTTTTTTCATCCCAAAACCACAGGACGACCACCTCGGATACTAACCACCACAGACCCTGAATACGAACTAGCGGAAATTTACGACTCTTGCTATCATCGAGGTAAGATCCAATACCTTGTAGATTGGAAAGGCTACTCCCCAGTGGATAGAACCTGGGAACCGGAATCGGCCGTTCATGCCCTTAGGTTGATAAGAAGATTCCATACTCGACATCCGGGAAAACCAGGGGAGTCTCCCCCTAAAAGGGGGCATACTGTGATGAACAGTATATACAGCATTCACAAGCCGAGCGTAAAGGCATACCAGAGAAGGGATTCTTCCAAGATGGTGCTGTGGCTTGTCCAAAGTGCAGACTAGCGGATCCAGTCAGGAAGGAAGCGCAACAGGAAACGCCCACTTCTGGAGGTGTGTATCCAGGGACGGGATCCGTAGCAATTCCCGTTGCTACTCTCCAAGGAGCTCTGCGATGCTCCGTGAGTTCATCAGCTAGAGAAACCTTTCCAAGCTTACTAACCACTTGATTCTACCTTCCGGGTTCTAATTCTCCATTCTGCTTTCCTTCAGATCTCAATCTGTTCCCTCGTGGACCGAGGTACCGTTCAGCATTTGGAGCAACTCATCTTCCGGGTTGCCAGATCCTCCCCTGCTCATCGTAGGTCATTTCCTCTAATCCCGTGTCTTTAAACCAACTTTCCATTTCCGTTCTATGTACGATATTTATCCCTCTACCTTTCCTTTAGATTCAGCCTATGTTATCAAATCATCTGTCCTCTTTTTCCGACCAAACATTACAGAGGGAAGAGGGATATCTAAGATCTCTCGCGGTAAGAACATATCATTGTTTATCTTGCCGTAGGGTTAGTAACAGCGTGGGACAGATTCTAATCCTTTCTCTTCTGTATCTACCCAGAGCTTCCATTCCATTCAAACCCTTTAACCATTCGCGTTTCTGCAGATCAGCAGCCTCATCTGTAAACTCCTCATTCTATCTCTGCAGGGGTAAAGAGGCAGAGGGAGGAGGAACTAATCTTTACGAAATACCAGGAAAGTGGTTGTTACCCGAATCCAATCTAATCACTGAATCTCTTGTTTACTGTAGTAAACTCCGCAAACATCTTCCAGTCAGCCAGTTCACAAATTAAGACCTCCAGTTGAACAGGAACCTGATCACGGACCTATGCACCTTAGCAGCCCTGCACAGGGTTTTCTCCCTTCGGGGTTTTCCTGGGGGTCTCTCTGTTTCCATGCCTTGTGCAGGGAAGCCGAGGGAAAACCAGGTGAATTCCACATCCGTCCTGCTCAAGGACTTCCAGCCCGATTAAGACCGTCTATCCACATACTCAGTGGTTGATTTACGTTGATGTACCTGCTCTTTGAAAAAATATTGAGTTTAGGTATAACAGAGACTAAATAAGTCGAGCCCAACAGATTGGAGTGTTGCACGCTCGGGGGAGTCGGTCGCTGGTGCTAATGTTTCTCAATAGTATGGGTCTGAACCTTGTATCAGGTTGTTTGCATTCCACTTCAGATACCACTTGTGGTAAGTCAGAATCAAGAGATGGAGAAGGTGGCATTTTGAATGATTAGTCTTTTTATTCAAAATAATGCTTTCTGTCTGCAACTGTCTGGGCCTTATTCTAAAGAAAAGAAAGAAGTTAAAAGAGTGCTTCTCAGGATGTCCAACAAATTAATATTCATCTGTCCTCCAAAAAAACCTAATCTGCTCTATCTGTTGCTACTACTAATACAAAAAGAAACTAACAAAAGTTATGGTTCTCATCCACGATTTGGATGTGGATGCTGGTTGGCTTCTGTTCCAGGGTTCAGATTCTACCTTGTAAAGGAGTCCTGAGCGCGGCAGTTCAGCCTGTAAAATAATGTCTCTGTCATCTCCCCTTATCCTGGGTTAAGAGTTCACTTAAGTCAGTGTCCTTTCTTCCCTCTTTCTCCCTCTCCTCTTGTGTTTATCATATAGTTTGTAGCAGATCTGAGTGTGTGATACTATTGGTATGTGTAAGTCTTGTACCTGGTAATCCCTGGTGTTTCATTTTGAAGGATTCCAATAATGTCCTCTCCACTCTTTACCTTGTTTGCCCCACCCTGAGGTCTCGGGATCCTTCTCCACATTGGGGTCTTCCTCTTTCTGGCACACCTCAGGGCTGGTTTATTTCTTCCCCGCCTTGGGGTCGCTTGCTGCTTACACCGTCTTGGGATGTCCTTATTTTCAGCAATATTGCAGTAGTGGCTTGGACTTGATTTTCCAATCGTCGACGTGTACTGAAATACAGAGAGCTGCTGATGAAATATCTTAGGTGATTGTTTTAATGATTTTATCGACTCTTGTTGAATTCTGTCATTATTGCATTTTCACTGTCAATAAGCAATTAATGGCACTGAGCTATGAGGGCATGTTGGGACCACAGCCCTCACTATTTCAGAAGATAAGTATATTACAGGTTTATTAGACCTCCCTCGATCTTCCTCCATAAGTGTGTTGCTGCTGAATTGGAATGGACAAAAGTTAAAGCGGTAGCAAAATTGAAACTGGTATGTAACTGGTTCAAATTATCGTAACATCCCAATTTAATAAAATGTAAAGATGCAATGTGTGATGTATTAGGAAATACAGATGGCCCCACACTCTCATGGTCCATATTTGTGAAGCAAATATTATTCAAATAGACTATATAATATCTGTCTAAACCCAAAAACTATTGTTATAAATGTGTATCATCAAGTGAAATCAGCCTATCATGATTGGGTTGGAGAGCAAAAGTTGAATGAGAATAGGGGGAGCAAGGTGATTATAGACAATCCTTTGAGTGCTACTTTGACAAAGTGTGTCCATACTATGCACAAGCATTGTTTATTAAATGAAGATGTGGAATTCTGGAATTCTGCTTATTTGAATAGCCAGTCTGGCTTCAGAGCTCCCAGAGGCACGGAAACTGCTCTCCTTAACACCTGTGAAGGCATGCTGTCTAACCTTAATTCCAACTCACCTGCCAATCTCATTCTCCTTGATCTTTCCTCTGCCTTTGACACAGTCAATCATTCCATCCTCATAAAATGGCTCTGCAGTATCCTCGGCATCACAGACCGGGCACTGGACTGGCTGACTTCCTTCCTATCTAGTCATCCTTCCCAGTTGCAACTAGGCTCTTTACTCTCCTCCACCTCACACTCTACCTGCGGCATTCCTCAGGGCTCTATCTTTTTGCTGTGGCTCTTCATCATCTATCTCGCCCCTCTTGCCCACTTGATCTCCTCCTTCTCTCCTCATTTCCAGTGTTATGCTGACGACACACAGCTCTTCTTCAAGTTTCCCTCCACTTCCTCCGTCTCTCCCTCTCTCATTCCTGACTGTCTGACTGCTATTCAGGCATGGTGCAATGCTAACGATCTCTGTCTTAATGCCAGTAAGACTGAGATCCTTCCCATTGGGAACCCTGCTCCCTGCTTCCCTCATTCTCTCTGGCTGCCCTCCTTGGGTCCTATCCCCTCACCATCCTGAGATGCCAAAAACCTCTGTGTCATCTTCAACTCCTATTTTTCCTTCTTCCCTCATATTATAGACCTGGTCAAGAAGGCACATTTTCAGCTTCACCTCATTAGAGGCATTCTCACCTTTCTCATCCTTTCCCCAAGAAACACAGGGCTTCATTCCGAGTTTTGCGGTAAGTATGGGTTTTTACCGGCATGGCGGAAAGACCGAGTCTGGTCTGGTACGATGCCGCAATTTACAGGCCATTGGGCACTTCGCGGACACGAGCTTTCCGCCATGCTGGTAAATCCCCTAGCGGCATACCGCTAAAGGACCCGTAAAACCCCTTAGCGGCATGAAGCGAGACGGTCATTACAACACCGCCACCGAAGCTTCGCTGTCTGTTATTAGCGGTGACCGTAATTTACGGTATCCATAAATTACGGTCACTGCTAATTAACGGATACGGAAATTACGTCATCGCACAGGAACGGGAAGGAGCGCGGCGGCCATCTTTAAAAACACAATACATTGCCATCCTCTTAATACAGTACCTGGAGGTATATTTTGACCCTTAAAAAAGCCATCACTGACCAGCATCATGCCGAAAGCACTGAAGAAAGGTGCCGCCCGCATCAGGAAGGAGCGTTTCACGCAGGACGAGCTCCAGGTCCTGGTGGACACCCTGCACGCAAATGCTGAGATAGTATTCAGCAGTGACATGCGTAGGCCCACCATTGCCAGGAAGAAGGAGATCTGGGACTTGGTTGCACAGAGGGTGAGCGCCGTAGGGAACACCCCCCGTACGACGAGGGACTGCAGGAAACGGTGGGATGACCTCCGTCTCAGGGTGCGGGCCATCCTATCGGCCAACCGAACACAGGCCCTGGAGACAGGAAGAGGCCCAGCTTCTCCCATCAAGTTGATGCCCTGGGAGCAAACGTGTGCGGACATGATGGGCACTGAAGCCATAGAGGGGGTTGGCGAGATGGAGTGCGGTGCCCCGTCATCGGCAGATGGAGGTGAGTGTCATGAGTGAAGATAGTAAATGCATTCCCAATGTAAGGCACCGCCAAGGGCTGGGCAAGCAGTCACATCACATATGGGAACCCCCCACCCGCCCCCCCATCAAATCATGCCGTCACAAGTGAGACCCAGGCTGATGCCAGGTGCAAGGCTCCAACCCATATTGGCCATAGCACACAAAGAGGCAGTCAATGTGAGTCAGCACAGTACTCCACCAACATGAGTGACCCAGACACCTGCATGCATTTACCATCCAAGCCCAGATCACTGTCCCACTCCCCACCCAAATGTCAACAAAACGCTGCAATCCCATTGTTATACCATAGGCTTGAAGAAATGCTGACCCCCAAATCATAGCTCATGCCATCTCTCTCTTCCCCCCCACAGGCAGCGGCCATGAAAGTGAGGGCCAGGAAGCCACGCAGCCCTGTACCTCCAGGGGCACAGCCAGGGGACAGCGTAAACCTGCAGGAAGGAAGAAGGCACAGGCAACACCACCTGCACCAGCAACCCCCATGGAGGCTGCACAACCCACACCCACACCCCTACCCATGCCTGCACTGCCAACGGAGACATGCCCCAAGGTGCACACAGAGGAGTCCAGTGTGTCAGGGGAGAATGCTGAAATGTGCCTCCTCGAGGAGCCAGATAGCCCAACATCAGTTCCCGTATCCGACGTGGAGGAGCCCTATGACATTGTACACAGCCCAGACACCCCATCCTACAGTCAAGTTGCACACAGCGACTCCGGGGAGAGTGACACCCCAGGCCTCACAGGCCAAGGAGCACCACCTGCCAGTCCTGGATCCACCTCCCCTGCAGAAAGCCCCGAAAGGGCTGCAGGCTCAACACCACGGCTGCCGAGCACATCTGCCACACCGGCCATGGATGGATTGCACTCCCAGCGCCTCACGGGCCTGATTGAGGACTTTATCTGGGACAACCGTGAATCCAGGTCGGAGTGCCACAATGACCTGCAGGCCCTGGGTGAAGTCATCACTGCCAACACAAACCGGCTCTGTGAGGTGCTGGGCCGGATCGCTGATGCCCTGGAGGCAGCACCCCCCAGACCACAGCCCCAGTGGGAGTACCCACCCTCACAGTGCTCCTCCACGCAGACCAGCCCTGTCCGTCGGTCAATGCACACACTCCGCCGCCAGAACATGGATACCCCTGGCTCTGGAAGTACACAATGACCATACTGCCACACACATGTGGCCTATGTTGCACTGATGGGACTATTGTGGGGTTGTTGTGGGGGGAGGGGGAGGGGGTGAGGGTGTGTGTGGGAGTTGGGGGGGAGGGGGAGTGGGGTGAGGGTGTGTGTGGGAGTTGGGGGGAGAGGGAGGGGGGTGAGGGTGGTGGTTTTGTTGTACACGTTCCTACATAAATGTTGAATACACTGGTTGTTCATTCCCAAAAAACAGAGTGGACATTGCTCATTTTGCTTGTGTCTTTTAATGTCGCACATTGCATGGTGTACATGTATCCCCACACCCAGTGCCCAATGTCCACTCACCCTCACACCCTCAGCTGACTTGTGAGTCAGAGATATTGTCCAATCAATGATTGACGCACTGAATGTCCCTCCTGTGCATCGGCACCGTGCTGCTATCCTGCCATTCCTTCCTCCTCCCCCTCATCATCATCTGGTGGTAGCAGTTCCACGTCAGGAGGCAGTGGCACGTTCCGACGGATGCACATGTTGTGTAGCATTACACATGCCATGGTGATCTTGGACACCTTCTCGTGGCTGTAGATGATTGCCCCACCAGACCGGCTGAGGCAACAAAATCGTGCCTTCAACAGGCCGAAGGTCTGCTCTATCAACACCCGTGTACGGGTATGGGATCTATTGTAGTCCTCCTCGTGCCTGTTCTGTGGGTTGCGGACCGGGGTCATGAGCCACGGCTTTAGAGGGTAGCCAGCATCACCTGCATGGAAGTGGAAAGGAGGTAATTGTGTGTGCATTCATGGTGGAGAATTGTACTAGTCTTACATGGCCGCAGATGACTACTGGGATGAGTATGCATCCCCCCGTTTCCCACCCAGGTGGAGTATGCATCACCCCCCCCCTTTCCCACCCAGGTGGAGTATGCATCCCCCCCCCTTTTCCCACCCAGGTGGAGTATGCAGGCGACCTACTCACAGCCCCAATGCACTGCCATGGCCCATTCAGGTTACTCACCATGCAGCCAGGCACGTCGTCCGGCATGTCGCTCCATGTAGCGTGGTAGTGTTGAGTTCCTCAGGACCAAGGAGTCATGAGTTGATCCGGGGTATCGGGCATTGCAATGTGTGATGAATTTACTGGCATTACACACCATCTGGACGTTGATGGAGTGGTATTGCTTGCGGTTGCGATACGGCACCTCCATGGCATGCAGGACCACTAATTCCACGTGGGTGCAGTCGATGGCTCCTATGCAATTTGGCATGCCTGCCAGTGCATGGAAGGCAGCTTTGGTGTCATATATCTCCTGGGGAGTACGGGGTAGGGATATGTATTCCCTTGTGTGGGTGAGGAGGGCATCCAGCACTTGTTTGAGTATCCGTGAAAATATGGGCTGTGAAATGCCATGCATGTGCCCCACTGTATGCTGGTAGCTGCCTGTGGCAAGGAAGTGGAGCACAGACACTACCTTCAGTAGAGGGGGGATGGCAGTGCGGATTTCTATGAGGCTCACTATATCATCATGTATCATGTCCACTATGCTGGTAATGGTGTCCCAGTCAAGCCGGTACAGGGTGTGGATCTGCTCTGGTGTGCGGTTGAAGGGGGTGGCTCTGATGCGGGGGATTGGGGGCTGCCGGCGTGGTAATGGTGGCTGCACCGGTAGGGCATGCTGGACCTGTCTCACCCTCCTTCTCCTCCTGTGTATCCTCTGTGGTGGGGGTTGTTGTAGTTGCTGTTGTTGTAGTTGCTGCCTTGCAAGCAGGGCCTCCAGCTCCAGGAATGCTGCTACAATTGGTATCATTTTTGTGGGAGGGGGTGTGGTGTGTGGGTGTGCTCCTTTTGTGCTGTGCCAGACTCCATTGCCTCCACCTGTGCTGATTGAGTGCACCTGTTCCTCTTGGAAACACTGCTCAGGGTCCTTAACACCTTCTCGGCGATGCCGGTATTTACTCCATGGCGGTAAGGTACTTTGCGGTCTTGTGGAGGCCGTTTTTTCCATGTCCGCTTTACTTGGGATCAGCTCCGGTTCATGCCATGCCGCTAATTACGGCATGGCGTGTCAGGCGCGCGCCACTAAACCGCTATTTACGGCATCGTACTTTACGACGCCGTAAATAATGGTCTGGTGGGTCAGAATGGGCCGTAACGGGAAACGATGCTGGTAGTCCTTTACCGGCATCATTTTTCCCTTACCACCAAACTAGGAATGACCCCCACAGTGTCTCTAGAGCTCTGGTCATCTCCAGGCTTGACTACTGTAACAGCCTTTTCCTCAACCTTTCTCTTTCCTCTCTTCGCAGTCCCAAAATCCCTCCACTGGCTCCTGGTTGCTGTGAGGATAAAAATCACGACCCTCTGCATCATCCATAAGGCTTTCTGGGGCCTTGGACCCCACTATAGTGAAGTCTCTCTCTCTAAATACCTCCCTTTCCGAGCCCTTCGGTCCTCTAGCTCCAACTCTCTGCATGTCAGATGTTTCACCAAGCAGAGATTGGGGGGTAGTGCCTTCCTCTGGAATAGCCTACCTGCCCCTCTCAGACTTGCGTCGTACCTCCTTATGTTCTGGAAACTTCACAATACCCTGCTTTTCTTTACTTCATTCCCCCTCTACCTCCTCTGCTATATCCACTTCTGCTGCTGCAACTGGTGGCCTGGTCACCTATCAGTTTTACAGGCTACTGGGTCATACCTAACCAGTCTATACCAGAACTCCCCCTGATTAGCACTTCCCTTCTGTGCCCCCTCACTGACCAGCCTCCCTCCAAAGTATGGTCCTCTCTTGTCCTTGTACTTAGTCGGTTGATTTACACCTCTGGCATCCCCTGGCATTTACCCCCCTGTGCTCCCGTCAGCACGTCCTAGCCCCTGCACACCCATCCCCCCTCTGCACAGTACACAGTTCCCCCACCCCTCCCTGCTTCCTCTTTGCACATCTTTTTCTGCACTTGCACGATCGGAATGTCACAAAACCTAGTATGACGGTTATTGTTTATTATTTCCCCTGTTCCCTCCCCCTTTGCATTGTTGCGCCTGGGAACACCATTTATTGTGTAGGTGCCTTACAAATACTCAGTATATAAATAAATAAAATGAACTGCCTATCTTGTAAAAATGTGGACAAGACTGTTCCTCCTTTTATGTTGTAAAGACTTATAACAGAACCTGAAAAGGTGCTTGAATAATCACCAGGTGAGGACAATAGTGAAGGCTGAAGCACTCCTCTGTTAAAGCTTCAGGAATCCTGGTCTAGTCTGTTGCAGGAATGTTTTACTTGAAAAGGACATGGTGCCACAGGAATAGACTCTTGAATCTTAAGGTACCATGATTATTTCCTTTATAGCTGAGGAGATTCTTTGATTAACTTGCTGTTACCACTTTTTAAGAAATCACTTTTGCTGGGTGCACAACTGTTACTTTACTACCTTTTAAACATAGCGTTAGCTGTGAGCACATCCTGCATTAACGCCCTACACATCCTACCGTGTCCTCAGTGATTGCCCCCCTTACCCTCTGCCCCCCCTGTGTTTTCCCCCACCTCTCGTGCCTCAGTACATCAGCCTGGTAAGTGATGTCCTCACCACTGCAGCTAGCTATGTCGCTATCTATCTCTCCTATCTTCTCTAACTGCTTCTCTATTTTCCATCCCTCTCCTATCACTAAATCTGGCCAGAAGGAACTTAAGAAGGACATGCAGGACTCTTACCCAGGCCTTCCTATTGCAGACACCTATGTCAAGGCTTCCGCCAGAGAGACTCTCACATACATCCTCTTTGTCGTTCCTTCACCCGACATGTGGACTCTCCACATGGTCATGTTTCTCTCTCCTGTCGCCTCTTCTCCCATTAATGGTGGCACCCACTGGGAGATCCTCCTTGGCCTCTTTGCCATTTCCAGGGTCATCATTAATGTCTATCGGAATGGAATCATCATGGTTCAGGGTCCTCAACCCAAACTTCACCTCTTTCACAGGCTCCCACCTCGCCTTTCAAACCTTACCTGTCCCCCAGGACAGGCTCCATTGCCAACTGTGCCCTCCTCCTCTGCCCAGGCTCCCTTGCCTACTGTACACAAAAGGTAGAAGGCACCCCTCTAGAAAGAACATGGCATGACAACCTGTTGTGGTTTTTTCCACTTTGAAAGTCTGCAGCCATCGTTTTTTGCTCACTGTACTTTTCACAAAGGAGGAATAACCATCTGCATATCAGTCTTTGTCCCGCCCACAAGGGCAGTCCAGCACTGAACTGCCAGGCAAACCTCCTTTGAACAAGAGTACGGACAGCAACCCAATACACGTGTTTCAGCCTTGTTGGGCCTCATCAGTGAGGTGGAGCTGTGCCTTTCTCAGCATAGCGAGCAAGGGGTTCACGTCTGGGTTCCCCCAGGTAACTTAGGGTGACCAACCCCAAGGTCCTTGCAAACATACAAAAAAGGTAGCAGGCCCCCCTCTCTACAAAGAATATGCCATGATAACCTGTTCTGTGTTTTTTTCTACATTGAGATTCCGCGGCCATCGCTTTTTGCTCACTGTACTTTTCACAAAGGAGGAATAACCATCTGCATATCAGTCTTTGGCCCGCCCACAAGGGCAGTCCAGCAGCGAAATGCCAGGCAAACCTCCTTTGAACAAGAGTACCAACAGCAACTCCATACATGTGTTTCAGCCTTGTTGGTCCTCTTCAGTGAGGTGGAGCTGTGTCTCTGTGAGCACAGTGTGCAAGGGTTCCACGTCTGGGTTCCCCCAGGTAACTTAGGGTGACCAACCCCAAGTTCCTTGCAAAAATACATAAAAGGTAGCAGGCCCCCCTCTCTAGAAAGAACATGGCATGATAACCTGTTCTGGGTTTTTCTCTACATTGAGAGTCCGCAGCCATTGCTTTTTGCTCACTGTGCTTTTCACAAAGGAGGAATAACCATCTGCATATCAGTCTTTGGCCCGCCCACAAGGGCAGTCCAGCAGCGAAATGCCAGGCAAACCTCCTTTGAACAAGAGTACCAACAGCAACTCCATACATGTGTTTCAGCCTTGTTGGTCCTCATCAGTGAGGTGGAGCTGTGCCTTTCTCAGCATAGCGAGCAAGGGGTTCACGTCTGGGTTCCCCCAGGTAACTTAGGGTGACCAACCCCAAGGTCCTTGCAAACATACAAAAAAGGTAGCAGGCCCCCCTCTCTAGAAAGAATATGGCATGATAACCTGTTCTGTTTTTTTTTCTACATTGAGATTCCGCGGCCATCGCTTTTTGCTCACTGTACTTTTCACAAAGGAGGAATAGCCATCTGCATATCAGTCTTTGGCCCGCCCAAAAGGGCAGTCCAGCAGCGAAATGCCAGGCAAACCTCCTTTGAACAAGAGTACCAACAGCAACTCCATACATGTGTTTCAGCCTTGTTGGTCCTCTTCAGTGAGGTGGAGCTGTGTCTCTGTGAGCACAGTGTGCAAGGGTTCCACGTCTGGGTTCCCCCAGGTAACTTAGGGTGACCAACCCCAAGTTCCTTGCAAAAATACATAAAAGGTAGCAGGCCCCCCTCTCTAGAAAGAACATGGCATGATAACCTGTTCTGGTTTTTTCTCTACATTGAGAGTCCGCAGCCATTGCTTTTTGCTCACTGTGCTTTTCACAAAGGAGGAATAACCATCTGCATATCAGTCTTTGGCCCGCCCACAAGGGCAGTCCAGCAGCGAAATGCCAGGCAAACCTCCTTTGAACATGAGTACCATCAGTAACCCCATACACGTGTTTCATCCTTGTTGGGCCTCATCAGTGAGGTGGAGCTGTGCCTTTCTCAGCATAGTGAGCAAGGGGTTCACGTCTGGGTTGCCCCAGGTAACTTAGGGTAACCAACCCAAGTTCCTTGCAAAAATCCAAAAAAGGTAGCAGGCGTCCCTCTCTAGAAAGAACATGGCATGATAACCTGTTCTGTGTTTTTTCTATTTTGAGAGTCGGCAGCCATCGCTTTTTGCTCACTGTACTTTTCACAAAGGAGGAATAACCATCTGCATATCAGTTTTTGTCCTGCCCACAAGAGCAGTCCAGCACCGAAATGCCAGGCAAACCTCCTTTGAACAAGGTATGATATGATATGATAGGTTATTTATAACATGCTTAATACCCAGAGGTTTCTAAGCGCGTACCCGGGGATCGAACCTGTGTTGCTCCGTGTCGTCTTGCTTCCAAGGCGAGCACGTTGCCGCTGAGCTATCCTCTCAAGAGTACTAACAGCAACCCCATACACGTGTTTCAGTCTTTTTGGGCCTAATCAGTGAGGTGGAGCTGTCTCAGAACACAGTGAGCAACGGGTACATGTCTGCGTTCCCCCAGGTAACTTAGGGTGGACAACCCCAAGTTTACTCCCCCTCCTCTGCACAGGTTCCTTTGCCTGCTGGGCCTTCCTCCTCCTCTGCACAAGCTCCCTTGCCTACTGTGCCTTTGACCTCCTCTGCAGAGGCTCCCTCGTCTTTCCTCACTGTCCCAGCTCCCTTGTCTGCCTTGGCTCCTCTGCCACCCTCCACCATCCCTCTTGCTATTCTGTCACCCTTGGGGGACCACCATCCCCTACGACCCACCCCGCAGAAGACCTTCAAAGATGGCAAGCTGCTCCATATTGCCATGCTTAACTCACGCTCTGCTGTCAAACACTTGTCTGACATCTGCAACCTCCTTGAACCATCATGGAGACATGGTTCAAAGACAACTATGTCACAAGCTTTGACACACTCCTTTCTGAAGGATGCAAGATTCTCACTGTGCCCAGGCACAAGGGGACAGGAGGGGAAGTGGCCCTGATCTTCCCAGAATGGATACCTGTGTTCATCATCCCTACCCAAACCTACTCCTCCTTCGAGTGCCTAGTCTGCAGGCTCTCACTCACTCCCAAATCTTCTCTCCTTATGGCCACCATCTATCAGCAACCAATACAGTCCACTCTCTTCGTCTCGGAATGGGCGGACCTGGCCTCCTCTCTACTTTCCTCCTCCTCTTAACTCCTCCTGTTGGGTGATCTCAACATCCATCTGGACTCTCCTGACTCCTCGGGACCTTTCTGCAACCTATTCCATTCTCTCTCACTCTCTACGTTACCCACTGGCTCCACACACACAGCAGGCCACACTTTGGATGCTTTCATCTTTACCGACATCCTTCTCTCTGTCCCTCTCACTACCTCTCTCTTTTAGACGGACCACACTCTACTCTCATCACACTTGAAGCTCTCCTCTCCTCTTGCATCGGCACACTTAGCGGGGCCACTCGGTCTCAAAGTCACCAGACCAATGAAAAGAGTGACAGAGACTGCCTTTGCTTCCAGCTACTCTCTACCTCCTATTCCTGCAGCAGAATCCCACCCTGACAAAGCCCTCGCTAATTTCAATCTCCCTATCTCTAACACACTTAATGCTATTGCCCCTGTCATGAGGGTCTGACTGAAGCCTTCCAAAAAGTGCAACTCTTGGTACGACTCCGATCTGGCTTCCCTTAAATGCAATTGTACGGCACCTGAGCGGAAATGGAATTCGTCGGGCGGACTCCCTGACAAACTGGCCTACCGCCTCCTTCAAAGGCAATATCGACTCTGCATCCACACCAAGAAAAGAGTCTTTATTCAAGCCTGCATCTCAGCGGCATCTAACAGCATGGCTGAACTTTAAAAAGTCTGTAAGGAACTGGCCAATCCTGCAGCAGCCACCTCTTCTGTCACACCCATCCAGGACCTTTGCTCGGCCCTGACTGCACACTTCACTGCACATACCCAAGACATCCTTTCCTCTCTCTCCTCCACACCATATCATACACCAACAGCTCTGGAGCCTCCCTTGGCCACTCTGCCACTTCTCCTCTCTTCTCTCACTCCCATCACACCTGATGAGGTCGCCAGACAAGTCCTGTCTATGAAGGCTTCATCCAAACAGGAGGAATCCTGCCCCTCCAAAACCATTAAGGACAATATTGACTCTCTTGCTCGAGCCTTGGCTGATCTCTGCAATCTCTCGTTTGCCACTGGAGTTTTCCCAACTTCTCTTAAGCACTCCCTTGTGCACCCTCTACTTAAGAAACCCTCTGCCGACCCCTCCATTACTGCAAACTACCGCCCTATCTCTATCACCCCTTTACTGGGAAAACTCCTGGAGAAGCTGGCTATCTCTCAGCTCACCCTCCACACTGAATCTGCTGGTTGTTTCCATGACCATCAGTCTTGCTTCAGAGCATCCAGAGGCACGGAAACTGCTCTTCTGAACAACCGTGAAGACCGGCTCTCAAATCTCGACACCAACACTCCCTCTATCCTCATTCTTCTTGACCTCTTCTCTGCCTTTGACATGGTAAACCACAACATACTGATTGCACGTCTGCATGACACTCTGGGAATCACAGGTCAGCCTCTGGCGTGATTAACCTCCTTCCTTTCCTACCGCCCATCCCAGGTGGCGATGGCTGCGGACTCTCACAGTGGGTAAAAACCACAGAACGGGTTATCATGCCATGTTCTTTCGAGAGAGGGGCGCCTGCTACCTTTTTTGCATTTTTGTAAGGAACTTGGGGTTGGTCACCCAAATTACCCAGGGGAACCCAGACGTGGACCCCTTGCTCAGTGTGCTCAGAGAGGAAAAGCTCCACCTCACTGATGAGGCCCAACAAGGCTGAAACACATATATGGGGTTGCTGTTGGTACTCTTGTTCAAAGGAGGTTTGCTTGGCATTTCGGTGCTAGACTGCCCTTGTGGTCGGGACAAATACTGATATGCAAATAGATATTCCTTCTTTGTGAAAAGTACAGTGACCTAAAAGCGATGGCTGCGGACTCTCAGAGTGTGTAAAAACCACAGAACAGGTTATCATGCCACGTTCTTTCGAGAGAGGGGCGCCTGCTACCTTTTTTTCCTTTCTCTCTACTATCACTCTTTCAACTTGTGGTGTTCCCCAGGGTTCTAACCTATCCCCCTGGATCTTCAATGTCTACATGGCTGCCCTTGCACGTGTGATTGCCACTTTCATATCTAACTTCCAGTGTAACGCAGACGGCACGCAACTCTCTTTCAGGCTTCCCTCGGCCACCTCCTCTACCTCTCTCATATCTGACTGTCTGTCTGCAATTCAGTCATGGGTTGCTGCAAACAACCTCTGCCTCAATGACAGTAAGGCTGGGATCATTTGCAATGGGACTCCTGCTCCCGCTTTCCCACTCTCACTCTGGCCAGCCTCCCTTGGCCCTGCGCACGCACCCACCTGCGAGGCAAACACCCTTGGGGTCGTCTTCGACTCCACTCTCTCCTTCTCTACTCCCATTTCGAATATCTCTAAAAAGTCCAACTACTAGCTACACCTCCTCAGAGGTACTCTTTCTTTTCTCACCTTCCCCCAGCGGCTCCCTGTCTTCAGAGCCCTGGTTCTCTCAAGGCTGGACTACTGCAACAGTCTCTTTCTCAACCCCCCTGCCTCTGCTCTGCACACTCTGCAACTCATACAGAACAGAACCGCAAGACTTATCCTTGGCCTCAAGCCCAGGTACCACATCTCTCCAGTGGCTGCACGGATCAAGTTCAAGACCCTCTGCAGTGTCCAAAAGGCTTTCTGGGGCCTGGGACCTACCTATTTGCAACAATGCCTACCTAAATACTGTCCTTCCCAAGCCCTCCCCTCATCTACCTCCAACTTTCTGCGAGTTAGCCGGTTCTCCAAACACAGATTTGGAGGTAGATATTTATCCTCTGCAAGGGCCTCCCTCTGGAATAGCCTCCCTGCTGCACTCTGTCTTGAGGCAGATCTCTTTAAGTTCTGGAAACTCCTTAATAATTCCTCTTCTCCTCTTCCTTCTCTCTCGCTCTACCTTGCTAACCTTTCTTTCCGCTCTATCCCTCTCTCCCTCCTTTTCCGCACAGCCTTCTGACTGGCTGCCTGGTGTACCTCAGATTCTCACAGGTCCCCGGCACCCTCGCCAGTCCTCTCGCACTTCCCTCTGGGCCTGCACTAACCTCATAGTTACTGCACTTGGTCAATGACCCTTGAGAGTGGCATCTCCCAGCACTGACCCCAGCTTCTGACTGACTGGGTGCACTAGCCCCCCTGCACTTGTCCTCCCTTCTCTTGCATCTGTCTGCACACTTGCTCAATCTGAATGCACCATGCCTTGAAGATCGTCTATCTGTTTTTTGCTTGTGTCCCCTCCTCAATGCCCATGGAAAAACTGCAGAATCCTCATCAGATCTATTTGCTGTTATCTACACTGTTAATTGTATTATATGGGAACGTTAAGTTTTGACCGCATCCAAAAGTTTGCATGGATGAAAAGTCCTAAAAATGCTACCACCAAAGGTTTGAACACCAAAAGTTCACGTAGATCCATTATATGCACTTGTACCATGCACCCACTCTGCCTGTGCAGACTTGTATCATTCAGAAATTCAAGGGCTCTGAATGACATTTGTTTTTTCCCCTTGTTCCCTCCCTCCTTGAGTGCTTTGAAATACTTGCTTTGTGTATAGGCGCTTCACAAATAATACCACACCATACCAACTTGTATTTTTACTTGTTTATATTATACTGGTGGATAAGCTCATAAGGCCATGTACACGGGCTAATGTGCGTAAAAGAAGGCAATAGGCCTCATTACAAGTCTGGCGGTAGCTGTGCCGGTAAAACCAGCAGGATGCCACCGGACTTGTGATGATTTATCGCTGCCTGACTTGCTGGAATAACCGCAGCATTACAGGCCCGGCGGTCCGGTAAATCAGGCAGCAGCATTTGTAAATCCCCATTACCATTTGGACTCAATAGGAATGGGAACCACTGAAACACTGGCACCGTTAATGACGGTGCCAGTGTTTCAGTGAAACTGCTGGTGGGTGCCATTCTGCCCCCCAGGGTCATACCTGGTGGGCTGAATGGCACCCACCAGCAGACTTGTAGTTTGCCGGTCCGGAAACAACGGTGCCGGTAAGTTTACTGGCACCATTGTTTTCTGACCGGCAAACTTGTAATGAGGCCCAATATATTATGTGTTGTATTTTAACGTAATTTATGTTACTAGAAAAAAAATTGTAAAGGATCTTACTCCTTTTAGGTGGAGGACTAGTAACCTCAAACAAAATCTCACAGAATCCATTGAAAGTTCAACATAGTACATACGGCCAAATGTTGTATATGCTCATCATTGGCTTATTTTTCACTTACAGGTTTTGGACTCAAATATATGATGTTGAGTGATGACAGAATAATACAATTCAAGTGCAGCATGATTCGAAGTAGACATGCAATCATAAATTAAAGTCGATTGAAGTCAACTAAAGTTTCAAACGAAATGTACATGAAGAATATTATTGATATGATAAAACATACCAAGAAATATTCCAATGACTAATTACATAATACCTAAGTACATTGAAGAAAAAAAAGTAATTTATTTTATTGGAGAAATAGTGCTTCATCAAATGAATTTCTGTTTATATATATTTTTTGGAAATGCAGATATTTTCTTAGTGTATGCAGCTTGAGGTATGCTGTTACAGTGGTATCCCTGTCTTGGGCCTTTTCTGCAGTATGTTATCATTGTTGAAATACAGGAATTTGTTTGCCTTGAAGATGAACTTGAAGTCATTTTGTTGTATGTGTAAGGCAACAGCTCCCTCTAGCGTTGCTAACAGGTGAAGTGGGCATGACGAATTCGTACAAACATACATCTGGCCTTTTATTATATAATATGATGTGTATTGTTTGTAAATCACAATATTCATGTGGATCTTATACGTATATGTGGTGTTTTGGCATTTGCCAAAATAAACATTAACTACAACTACTTACTTTGTTTTTACATTTATTAACAATCAGGTTGTGTACATCTATGGATAGATTTATCAAAAATAAAGTTATTTGACTGATTTAAACATTAAATCTTGAGAATACCTATGAGGCTTTTGCAAGAACAAAGTCTGAGACACAACACCCAGTAGAGATCCTCTGTCCTTTGCCAGTTCTGCACATGCTGTGGCATATGCTATCTATGGATTTTACAACAGAATTACAATTAGATAAAGGATGTACCTCTTGCTCCCTCCTCAAACCCACAATTCAAAAAGTTGAATGTCATTACTTTAATAGGAATCGTAGAGCACAGAACAACATCATGCCATGCACTGGTTTGTGTTGCACGGAAATGCCGCCTCCACTCTTCATATTCAGAAAGATCATAAACATTTCTCCTCCTTCACCTTCCCAGGCACTTGCGCGATCTGAATGACACCTCGCCTAGTAGGATGGTTGTCTGTCCTCCCTCTGTTCCCCCTCCCTTGCCTCGTCACGCCTTGAAACACTTGTGTATAGGCGCGTTACAAATGCCATATCATATCATATCATATCATATCAAAACATTCTCTCGTAATGCGCTTTATTTCTAAAGCACAGAAACACATGCCTTATGCTCTCAGGTCTCAATGTTGTTATTTATGTCCCTCTTCTTCTTTCCCTCTATGTTCCCATCTATCATTAATTGTACTTTCACTTTTCTCCACATGTTATTTTTTAGGTGGTCAGCCCAGAAAAGCAATTACTTTCTCGGTTACACCAACACCAAGCCACCATCACTTTCAGGGAGATGGTTGCAAATACTCATTTTACCTGTTTTGAGGGGGGATTGGGATTCCAGTAGAACACCTTTGTACTTAGCCTGTGCATGGTTGCAAATGTTGTCAAATGTGTTTATTTTTCCTAGATCCTTTCCGGAATGGAACATCTGGATGTTGAGTCCTCTTTGGATTTAGTAAGTAGTTAAATCCAATATGAAAATGTATTACGTTGAGTGATTTGATTTCTTCACACAGCGCAGGATGCTAGCAATGTTTCCTAGACTGATCATATGTTGTGGTTAGTCCCCATACTGAAGTCCCAGAGGGATTCATTGGGAAACAGAAGAGTTACCTCCAATTCCTCCAATTTCCTCGAGATAATACCTCCATGTGCATCCTACAAATATTACCTCTTGCTTGGCTTGAAATTAATAATCGGTAGGACTGGGAAAAACTGGAGATAACTCAATTACCTTGTCATAACTGCAAATACAACTTAGTATAAAAAGGCAGTTGATAAAAAGAGGCATAGCAGAAACCGTTTTATTTCTTTACAACTGTGGAGAAACAGAGCAACTGGCGGACTATTCCTGTCCTCAGAAATTGGTGCCCGATACTAGTTTAGATTCACAGGAGATCTATAGGATTTTACACAATAGGAATTGATATATTCAACAGTGAGATACATTTAGTCGGTTACATTTCAATATTACACTTCATAGCATAACATCCTTTGAGTTTGGATAGTTTGTCAACCGCACCATCTCTCCTAGATGTACACAGTTCCATTTCCTCATTCCATGTGAAACATTCATCACCTGCTGCAGCTTCCACCTTCTGAAATTAGTCATGGTGTGGTTACCTGATATCCCACGTGATATCTGCCTCAGTTCTCAGGTAAAACCAACCCTCACCTTCATATATGAGGTGCCACTTGTCGTCACTGGCTGTGGCTTTGTTTCAAACAGGGATTTTTGTCACAGTCACACAGCCTTCTGGTCTTGAATAATCTCTGCCAACCATTTGTGCCATTTTAGCCGTGTCATGTCAGTAATCTTGGCTGTGGTTCTGCCCTGTTTGGAACAAGCAGCACACTCAGAGCTCATCGGAAAACATATGTATTTTCTCAGTATCCATCACCTCCAGCTTTATCTGCTACCACCAAACAAACAGTGAGGTCCATGTCATTTGAATCAATATCATGAAATAGAATATGTCCAGGGAATACTGAAGGAGCTCTTCACACACGAAATTAAGAAATTAGAGGTAACCCAACAAGAAAGTGGTCTAAAATGATCGCAAAACCTTCAGTGGGGAAGAGGAATAGTCATATTAATCATCTAATGCCTCCTAGCTCACTTAAGATAGTAAAACACAGATCATAGTAAAAAATGCGCATGGCGATTTCCCTGGATCCTTAGTGTAGTTTCCAAGTGGGCTAGTGATATAGAAAGGGCAAGGGTTTATAAGGCTTCCCCTGGCTTACCTATTAGCAACTGCAACTGAGCAGTGAAGAACAACCTCTCGTAAAAAGGGGCAGGGAAAACCAGAATACTGGGTAACAGGTTCCTGCTTTGAAAAAAGAATGTCCACACAAGAGGTATATTTGGCTAGAGGTTGCTTCTTTTTTCATGTACAGTAAATGGTTATAAATGAAATTGAAAGGTGATAGCGTTGTTACTTCCTAGCCGCCGGGTTACCGTCATCTGCCAGGTAGCTAATTTAGCAATCCATATGAAGCCAACATTTA
The DNA here is from genome assembly GCF_040938575.1 of Ambystoma mexicanum. NCBI lineage: Eukaryota > Metazoa > Chordata > Amphibia > Caudata > Ambystomatidae > Ambystoma > Ambystoma mexicanum. The sequence goes on from NC_090940.1 coordinate 337,082,935, forward strand.
CAAGAAATCTGCTTGTAAAAGGTCTGGGGCATGTGTGACCATTCTAAATATTACAGTGTTCAAAGGTTACCTCAGAAATATGGTCTGCAGCAAGGTATTGGTTGATTTATCAAGTCCTAGTTGTAAGCAGGTTTAAAATGGAAGATATAGTCAGCTAAGTAGGTTTTTTAGGTTCCTCTGTACTTCTAGGGTTCCATAGCCATGACACAAAAGTTCACAAAAGCTCCAGTAAGAGGACCAGATGCCAAGAGGGAGAGCTTGATGCAAAGAGGCCGCATCTTAGTTATTTGCCAAAGTCAATGACAAAAATGGTCTCTTCAGCGGGATACATTTGGCTATACTCAGTTGCAGTTGCCAAGTGTTCAGATCAAGTTAGATTTACTCTTAGAAGGCGCAGTATCAGCCAGATCCTGCATGTTATTCTTTCTTAGATTCAGCTGAAGGTGATAAATCCAGACAGAAGGACAGCTGAAGGATGTGGAGGTTATATATGACTTGGTTGGCGATCTTGATTGACTGAGGAATAACACGTATGGCAGATGGGTGACAATAGTTCCAGTGATGCCAAAGAGATGAAGTGGCACTACTTTTATTGTGGACAGGCCAGGATAGTCATATGGTTACATGAATTTGGTTTTCCCAGGGCAACTGCAAGCCTTTTTCTCGGTTATGTGCCGTGGATCACAAGGCCAGGGCACTTACCTCTCTGTGGATGGGAACAGTAAAGGGGCAATTCCCAGAAATACCTTTGGAGGACACAGGGGCCACATCTTGAGAAAAAGCGGGTTCTGCCCAGTCAATAGAGAAAATCAAAGCGCTTGGTCTCAAACGGTTGATGAATGTTTGGTTTCCACCAGGGCGATGCCATTATCAGGGGTATTTGAAGGTTGCAATACGGCTCACTCATGCCTGGTATTTGGGTTCTTCCATTTTCAGAGATTTTAATGGTACAGCAGATAAGTGAAAGAAGGCCCTCGATAATGAAGGGAAATCAGGACAGATGGGAGACCTAGGACCTTATTACAGAGAAGAATTCATGCACACATTTTGTGGGTATGCGATTAGGGAGAGTAAACACTCTCAAACTTGTCACATTTCTTCCCAGGCAAAACTCCTGCTATGGTTCAGGTTTAAATCCAGCTAATTGTTGTATCTGTTCATAGCCACTGCTACAGCCCTGTAAATACAAATCCACCTAAAGCTGTGATGATGTATGGGCACACCTGTACTCCAGCTACAGGACTGTGCATTGGCGAGTATAAAAAGGAATGATCAGAAGGCATGCATATATGGTAAAGAAAAAATGTACCACTTCCAATTAGATAAAAGCTGCCACCGAAAAATAAAGCACCCACTGATAACTATTTCAGATTAGTCACATTGGGAGTACTCGGGGGCATGACGTATCACATGATGTCTCCTGACACTGAGGAAGCTAGCGTTTTCTTAGCCAGCCATGATCGCAGAGTAAACAATTCCAATTTATTGCATAGAAGGGGTCTATGCTGCATAGATGCTTACCCTAGCATAAGCCATGTTTGATGGGATGAAGGGGCTGGTGAGGTACGGTTGTGGAAACATCTTCATCCACTACAGTTGCTCCTTGTGCAACTGTTTCTTCAATCAGGGAGTCTCTTAATGCTGCAGCTCTCTTTCAGCATTGAATTCATAGGAACTGTGGCCTATGCTTCCTTGCACAATACTGCTTACAGAGATTATCCTTGTTCGTTTTGCCCATACGGATACCTCAGTGATTGGAACATGTCTTATCGTTCTGCCTGCATTACCGTATTGAGACTTTCTGATTCTTTTTCACAATTTATTCCACCGATTCAAATTAGATGTCAGGTTCTATACCCAAAAGATCTAAAGCAAGGTTAAGGAAAAAAAGAATACTTGTTCGTAGGCTTTCGTCACCCAGGAGGGTGACCCACAACTGGAGAGTGAGCATTTTGCATCCTGACAAAAAACTTAAACCAAATGCTTGTGAGTCGGAATGTCAAGAAATAAGCAAGGCACTATATGCCTGGGCCTCTAATTGTCAAGATGGGAGCAGAGCATGTTATCACTGTTTCTTAGTTCCTTCTAATAATTAGTCGAACAGTTCAGTAATTATATGGCCTTTTTTAAATGCGTTAGATTTTAAATAGCAGTTACCAGAAGGCATGCATATTGCGTAAGGAGGCATTATTTTATTTATTTATTTATTGTGCATTTGTAAGGCACTTATTCATCAAGTAAATTGTGTTTGAGATCGCCCACAGGGCAACGAGGAGGGAACATGGAAAAAGAAAAACAAATATGACAATGAAAGATAGAGGCGGACCTACTAGGCCTTGTGAGCATTCAGAATGTGCAAGCGCAGAGAGAGAGAAAGGGTGAGGAAGTGGGGGGGTAAGTGCTAGGTGCTCCAAAGAGGGAAGTGCTAGGGAGTAAGCAGCTGTTAAGTGACTTGGTGAGAGTGCTCAGCAGCCAACAAATAAGTAAGTGCAGGCCTGTGGTGGAATAGGCCAGTGGGTCCCAAGGCAAGTGCGGTGAGCAGGCGGAGGCTGAAGGTGATTGGGTGTGGGAGGCCAGGACTCAGGAGGACACATAAGGGTCCTGGTCACCATTCTCAGCAACTGCGGGGTGTATCAGAGGAGGGAGAAAGGGAAGGAGGAGGTGAAAATGAAGGTCTTGAGGAGCTTTTGAAATTTGAGGTGATCCGGCTCAAGATGAAGAGGAAGGGGGAGGCTGTTCCATAGGAGGGAGCCTGTCGAGGCAAGAGATCGGCCACCAGCTCGCAGTTTAGCAAAGCTCTTGGCACGAGAGTTGGTGCTGGTGGAACATAAAGATCAGGAGGGAGAGATTTTAGTGAGACTCAGTTGTAGATGGCATGGTCCCCAGGCCCAGAAAGCCTTATGGATGATGCAGAGGGATTTAAATTTGATCCTTGCAGCAACCGGGAGCCAGTGGAGAGATTTTAGGGCTGGAGAGATGCAGTCCCTGGGTTTGAGGCCAAGGATAAGTCTTGCAGCCCTATTCTGTATTAGCTGGGGTTGGTGGGGTGTAGAGAAGAAGAGGGTAGATTAAGAAAAAGGCTTTTGCAGTAGTCTAGCCTAGAGAGAACAAGAGCTTTAGAGACATTGGGCCTCATTACGACCCTGGCGGAAGACCATGGTGCTATTAGCACCATGGTCCATGCCGGTAAGTTACCAACTCCGCCATGGAGAAAGGGGGAATTACCACCCCATTACAAGGTTGGCGGGGCGGTAATTCACCCTTCCTCCATGGCCCTTCCCCATTCCCATTTTTGCCCCATAGTGCTCAATGGGAATGGGGAAGGCGCTAAGTATGGTGCCGTAAATTGCGGCACCGTAATTAGCACCAAGGTCCCTTTGCGGGTCCCTACTTTAACGGCTGGTCTACACCAGCCGTTAAGGTCGGGTCTCGCAAAGGGACCTCGTTATTAGGCGCTAATAGGTTAACGGCGCCGCAGCCTTTTACGGCGCCCTTAACCCATTAGCGCCTGGGTCGTAATGAGGCCCATTGAGCTTCTGAGGAGGTTGAGTTGAAAGTGGACCTTCTTGGCAAGATCCTGAATGTGAGGGAGGAAGGAAAGAGAGGTGTCGAAGATGACTCCAAGGATTCTGGCTTCAGATGAAGGAGAAGGGGAAGGGCCCATAGAAGATGGCCAGAGTGAGGGAAGAATGAGGGAGCAGGAGTCCCAATAGGAAGGATCTCAGTCTTGCTGGCGTTGAGGCAGAGATCATTGGAAGTACACCAGGACTGGATTGCAGATATGCAATCAGGAATTATGGAGGAAGTAAGGAGAGGATCAGGGGGACATTTGAAGAAGAGTTGTGTGTCATCTAAATAACACTGGAAGTTGGGAGAGAAGGTGGAAATGAGGTGTGTAATCAGAGCAAGATAGGTGTTGAAGAGCCAGCGAGAAAGGTTGGAGCCCTGGGGGGACACCGCAGATGGAGATAGAGGTAGAGGTGGGGGAGGAGAAAGAGCCCAGAATAACCTGGGACAGACAGACATTGATGAAGGAGGTCAGCCAGTCCAGTGCCTGCTCCAAGATACCTAGGGTATTGTGGAGCCATTTTATGAGGTGGAGTGCTTGACCATATCAAATGCAGATGAGAGATCAAGAAGAATGAGAACAGCTATGGGAGATGGAGTCAAGAGAAGCAAGAAATTCCTCACAGGTGTTCAGAAGAGCAGTTTCCATGCCTCTGGATGCTCAGAATCCAGATTGATGTTGTATGCAAAGGCAGCAGCTGACACACATTTCATTGGATGGATGTTCGTGAACAAGGTTGGCAGGGCTGGAGGAGGTGCGGTCAGGGGGCTGAGATGACCAAGGTGAGAGGAGACGAGAGAGCGATATGACCAGTAGAGAGGGGTGATCAGTGGGGGGGAGAGTGGAAGATCAGTGTGGATGAAGGCATCAAGAGTGTGTCCAGCTGAGTGGGTCAGACCAGAAGAGAGAATGGAGTTGAAATCACCCATGAGAAGGAGCTTAGAGGTGGTTGTGAGGAGAGAGGATGAGAAATCAGCCCATTCAGAGAGGAACAAGTTGGTATCACCAGGTGTCCTGTAGATAGTGCCAATGGTTTTAGATGAGGTGGGAGAGATGACCAGCTTGCAAAGCAGGCTCTAAAAGGAAGAATAAGGTTGGGTGGGTATGAGGGAGCAAGGGACCCATTCATCGAAAATCAGAGCAACCCCACCGCCAGCACAGTTAGGGCGAGGCTTGGAGATGATCTTAAAGGAATCAGGGAGAAGGGAGTAAAAGCAGTGTCTGAGCTGGCATTGAACCACGTCTCTGTGAAAACAAGGATATCGAGGTCAATGTCTTCAAGAAGGAGGAATATGTCTGCAAAGTGTTTGATGGCACAACAAGCATTTATTGTGGCTAGATGCAGGAGGTCTCAGCCTTTGAAGAGTTTCCGAGGAGGGGTACAGGGGCGTGATATACCAAACAGGGGGCAGAGATAGTGGAAGAGAGTGTAGCAGATGTACGGCATAGTGGGGTAAACCGGAGGACACTCACTTGCTTGGGTACATCACATTAAACTGCAGCCGAGTGCCCTCAATCTGACTCACTTGTGGTTGAACCATGAAATTATAACTATATGTAGTAAGCGCGCATGGAAACTTGCAGCTCTGAAAGCTATGCACGAACAACTGAAAAATGTGTGTTTACAGTTAAAAACAGGGGTGTATTATTTGACTGTGAAAAGTGAATTCAGATTTGAAGAATACCCTGATTTTATTGTTCCAGCCTATGCACAAGTACATTATATGGAATTTAGAACAGAGACACTGAAGGTTGTTAAATGCACTAGCAACTGGAAGGCTACCAGTGATATCTGCTCATTGTGTGGTAATGATGTGGAAACCACCTTACATTTCATGATCGTGTGTGATGCATTCAAGGACATGAGGCTACAGTACTTGCTGATGCTGTTCAAGATGGCAGAGATTCATAAAGCAGCGGATGACTATTGTTATGCCAGGTGACCACCAACTTGAACAATGGGCCTCATTAGGAGTCCGCCGGTCCGGACTTAACATTGCCGGTATAACCATACCGGTGACGTTTCCGTGATTGACACATTCTGACTTACGAATCCCGAAATACCACCACCATAAACCGCCACCGCGGAGTTAAGCCACCCATAAACTTCGTCGGCACGGAAACCCCCAAGTTTCCGGCAATACGTAACAATGTGCGCATTACGAGTATCACGGACATGGAAACACTGCCACAAAATGTGGATAAAAACTGTGAACACAGTGGCGGTATCGCCACCACCGCGAACATGATGTTAAACAGTGCCTGGTGAGCTGCATCAGGCCACAGGTGCACCAAATGAGCCCAGCTGGACTCAGCAGGCTACTGGGAGCTCACAAAAGGCCCACACCCAGGCCAACTCCAAACACAACTATGCAGGCAGCAGCTCTAGCAGCATTGGGACTGGGGCTATTGAACCAACAGGCAGCACTGCACATGGTGGCAGTAATGGTGCTGAGGAGGATGAGGCGGAGGCGGAGGAGGCGCAGGCGGCAGTTAGCAAACCCTGTACCCATGCCAAACCCAATTGTGCAGCCGGCACGACCCCACAGGCAGCCTGCAATACCCCGCATCAGGGCCTCAACCTGGAACTTGACCCCAGGACAGATCCACACATTATACCGGCTGGACCCTCCAACAATCATGTACATCACCACTGTGATAGAGGATGACATCAGCAGCCACATTGACATTTCCATCGCCACCCCCCCTCCTAAAGGTGGTGTTGGTACTGCATTTTCTTGGCACCGGAACTTATCAGCACACAGTTGGTGAGCTTAATGGGTTCTCACAACCCTGTTTTTCAAAAATATTGGGACATGTACTGGATGCCCTGTTGCGCCATGTGTCGGAACACGTCGCCCTACCCCGTACCCTTGCCCTGGTCATTGCCACCAAGTTGGCCTTCCATGCCATTGCGTGCATGCCAAATTGCATAGGTGCAGTAGACTGCACCCACATAGAGCTGACAGTACCACGTGCAATCGAGATGGTGTACCGCAATAGGAAACTGTACCACTTACTGAATGTACGGATGGTATGTGATGCTGGGCAAGTTATAACACATTGCTGTGCAGTTTTCCCGGGCTCAACACATGACTCAATGGTCCTGCGGAATTCGACATTGCCACAGTACATGGAACGCTACGCTGGACAAAGCACATGGCTATTGGTCGAGTACAACTGCCAATGCACAGGCCCTGTGGAAGGGAGGTGTGTGTCCAGAGCAATGACCTATGTGAGTGGGCTGCTACAACGGCACATGCAACACCCCCCGCCCATGTAATGGACAGTCAGCACAACCCAAACATCACAAAGCTACACATGACATGTTGCCACAGTGTGCCCGTACACACCCTACCTAATGAGATACACAACCAATACTACCACAAGCCCATACAACTTGAGCCACTCAATGCATCTACCCACACTATGCACCACTGCCCCCCCAATGCACATGATGCCTGCACATGAGACATCCTGCATTGACCACATCATTACAGTCAATTGATTGACTCTGCCATGTGTGTACATCACTGCACAATGCCATACTTATCAACCAGTATTGTCCGCAAGGGCAACTACATATGCACAGCAAGTCGTTGGTCAATGTACAAATGCCAACGTCGAGAACAATGACCCAGGAATGATAATCACCCACCAGTCCAACCACTGCTTGACACATATGGATGACTGAATGATGACACAAGATTGAACTGCATCTGATCAAGACATGGTATCACAGACACTGACATGTCCCCCACATTTTCATCCCATGTAGGTGATGCTGGATATGCACTGACGCCATGGCTGATGACGCCTGTACGGAGGCAAAGGGACAGGCATGATGAGGCCTACAACAGGGCACACGCCCGCACACTTGGCATGATTGAGAGGACATTTGGCCTACTGAAGGCCAGGTTCCGCTGCTTGAGCAGATCTGGCGGATCACTGCTCTACAGCCCAGTGAAGACGGGTAAAATTACGCTCGTGTGTGCCATGCTGCACAATCTGTGCATGCGCAGGAACATTCCACTGCCCCCAGACACAGAGGATGATGATGGAGCTGAAGATGGGGATGGGATGGCTCCACCTCCTCCCGGGGGTGCACAAGATGGCCAACGAGCACGGAATACACTCATTCACCTTTACTTTTGAGCGGCTGCACATTGACAGCATTGCATGGATATGACGATGCCAGGAAATAAATCAATTGACTGCAAATGAAATGATGGATGTCCACTCATGAATGATTTTCTCAAAGATGATATATTTGAAACAAAACAGGGAAGAAGGTGAATTGGTAGGGAAGCTGTACACTCGTGCACACCCACCACCCAAACATACCCACCCCCAACACGGCCCCAATGTACTAACCCCCTAATGGGCCTCCCCCACCACCCAAACGTACCCACCCCTTTACACCCTTTTTGTCCATGTATGTGTCCTGCACTGCCAAACACACATGGCATTATTTGCATGTGCACTTCTGCGCATCGGCATCCTTGCCTGAGGGCCCTGTCAGGTGACTTGAGCGCCTCTGTGGGCTGGCAGTGGTGGAGCTAGATGGGGTGGTGCTTGTGGATGCACTGTTGGTGTCAGTGTTGGCATATGTCCCAGATACGCCTGCTGGGCAAACAACATGGACTCCGCTATGGTGGATGTGTTGTTGTTGCCCTCCCGGACATAGCATGCCAAGGTCACAATGGTGGTGGCAAACCGTCCAATGGCCCTGGACATCCGACACACAGATGTAATATAACTCTCTGACTGCAGTCTGGCCTCCTCCCGCTGAAGCCTGGACTCCTCCAGCTGCCTTTCAATTAGCTGGGTAAGGGTGGCCTGCCGATCCTCCATCCGCTGCATACAGGCATTCAGCTCAGCCATGGAGGGGGTTGGCGACCTCATGTGACTATGCAGTGATGGGGGGCTGAACTGGAGGTCTTGGAGGGTTGATATGTCATCCAGGTTGGGCTCCTCCCCCTGTGGCCCTACATCAGCCTGCAGGGCTGGGGCACTGTTCTCAATGCCTGCAGCCTCCTCCGCAGTGCAGATGTTCTCAGGGATGGGATCTGTGGGCATGATGGGTGGGCGTGGCACTTGTGTGGCAGCAGGCAGCATGAGGATTGTGGTGTTGACTTGTGCATCCGTGCCAGTTGCAGCTGGTGGCTGAGTTGCAGAGCAGCTTGCCTCATCCTCCTGTGCAGGAGTGCTGGGTTGTCCACGTGCAGGTGCACGTTGCCTCGCCTGTTGGGCGTTGTCAATGTCACTTGAAATGGATGTGGGGAGACAGAGGGAATGCTATTAGTTGTGTGCTGGTAACTGATGGGTCCCTCACATGCATCAGACAGGTCGATCAGTGAGCATTTGCAGTAACACGCATATGACTGTTGATGGCCATGTATTGTGGGGGTTTTGCTTCTCATCTGGGTCTTGAAAGGGTCCTTTAGTGCACTCCTGCACTGACTCGGGGTGGTGGTTGTGAATGGGTCCTTTGGGGCACTCCTGTACTGACTGGGGGGTGTTGTGAATGGGTCCTTTGGGGCACGCCTGCACTGACTGGGGTGGCCGGGGGGGTTGTAAAGGGGTCCTTTGGGGCACTCCTGGGATCAACAAGTACTCATGGCATTGTAATGTGTGCACAAACCAGCATCTGCAGGTGGGCTCACTCCTGCCTCTGCATCGCCAATTCCATGTATTGCCTCAAGGTGGGGGACACTGTTGCAGCACTCCTCCCATGTCTGCAGTCTTAGTGGTGAAGCAGGCCCTCCACCTGTGACACTGCTGCGCTGCCAATGTGCAGCAATTAGGTTTCGCACCCTCAGTCTGAGGTCGTCCCATCTCTTGTGGCAGTCCTTCACGCTGCGTGTGGTGATACCCACAGCTGTGCACTTGCGTGCAGCTTCTGCCCACACCTCCTTTCTATGCTGCTGGGTTGCACGGCATTGGTCAGTGCTGAACAGCATTTCTGCATGCTGCACAATGTGGTCCACTAGTAGAGTCAGCTCTGCCTCGCTGAAGCACTGTTTCCGCTGTCTCTGTGCAGGGATCCTGGCTGCCATGGTGTTGGTCCTTTTTGCCTTCTCAGAGTGGTGATTTAGCCTGTGCTGACTCTGGATGGCAGTGGATTGTGGTTTATATAATGGCCGCCTCTCTCTTTCCGGTTTTCGTGGTCATGGTATTTCCACTTCCGTGTCCGTGAGGACGGCGGCGGACACGGTTTTGACACTTCTTTTGGGGGCGGTATCTCCATTTTCGTCGGTGGTTACGTGGCGACGGTGACACCGTTTCCGTGTCGGCGTGGTGCGCGCAACTGACAGGCCATAATCTTCCGCTCTTTCCGCAACCTTGCGGATGCGGAAACTGTATCACCGTCGTCACGGAATCACCGCATTCCGGACCGGCGAACTCGTAATGAGGCCCAATGTCTTTTTTGTAGCAAAGTACATTCATCAGGCCTGTGCCCATAGGAACTATTTGATTGGACTTTTAATTGATGTTAATTGATAGTTTTCTCTCTTTTTTGTGATGCTTTTGGTACTGTATTTTATTCATATGTTTATCTATATTGTGATTGATGAATTTTATGGTGTTTAGTAATTCCACCTGTAATGTATGCGTATCCTTTTATTGACATGTGTAATTTTATTGTTTGCTAAAGACTATTGTGAGGTTAAAGCCTTTATGAAATAAAAGGAACCTCAGGGAACACTGTGTGATTTGATACTTCCAGATAAGATGCTTCTTTTGCTGCTAAATCTGATGCATTGTTGCCATAAGAAATTGGATCTGTAGCTTTAGTGTGTGCTGCACACTTTACTACTGCGACTGCTGTGAGGAGTGCTAATCCATCAATTAATCTGGAGAGCAATGTATGTTGCATGGGTGTGACATCTGATTTTTTTAACACTTGTCTCCTCCATCTGGAGAGGCCTAAAAGTGCTGTCTTGGACTGAGTAGTGCAAGGTTGTTCATACCTTGGTTATCACTACATACTCACCTTCTTCAATCCTCGTGACTGCTGCCCACATGTGCTCGATTCCCATGTTCTGGTGAATCGTCAATGACTCATCAGCGAAGAGTACTTCACCATCATCAAGTGCGTCTTCCCTAAAATGGGTAGTGTCACCTGCAGTTTCTTTGTACACAGCGCAATCTTAAACTTCGTACCCTTGCTGTACTGGCTCTGGAAGAATGTGGCAGGATTGACAGTGTGACAGCTCACTATGTGAATGTGAACTCGTGTATCCAACACTAGGCCCTTTAAGACGAGGTAGCAATACTCTGAGATAGACGGTGATGCAGAATATACTCAAACATCAAAAATCAGACCGACCCGGGTCGTTGGCAAAGTAAATCTGTTTTATTTTTAATCGTCTAAAACAGGGAGTACAATGCGCCTCAACGGAACCACATGATCTTCTGACAAAACATATGTTATATAGTAAAATCACATCATCATTGACATCAATCTACGTGGCAAACTATTAAAACCTACTTGGGAAAGTGATAGGCTTACAAGGAACATCTAAGTATACGTTCCATACTTGTCGGGAAGGTGATTGAGTTTCTAAGATCACGTGGGCAACTAAGCCCTCCTCTAGTGCAACTTACTACGAACGTCATCAAATACACAACATCCCATTGGTTATACAAACTGTAGGGCTCTTTATTACGTGGCCCTCTGCAATTGGTTGGTACACTCATACCCCTCTGTAGTATTCGACACACGCTAGCAGCATGCCAGCTGGCACCCAGGCGCTAGTGGGTTGGTCATAACCATAGCTTCCCACCTCATTAGCCTGCTATCTATTATCACTTTGCCATCTGCCAGTCAATTAGCTCTTTGAACATTGGCCTTGTGAATGTTCTCTGTGCCTGGAAATAAAAGGGAGTGTAGGCACACTTATCTCTTGGTTTTCTTCTTCAGTGTTCTTGCTCCTCACCTCAAAACAGGGTTTTTTCTTTTCACACGTTAATTGTATCACCTGCATGAACATCCAGGCTCAAGGTGGCCTTAACTGTCTGGTGCTGGGCAAGCCAAGCCTTTTTTGGATTTACCTTGTTCATTAGTTGATTTCAAACTGTGACACACTGAAAAAGCCTTTCTGCTCACGGGGTATAGACCCTGCTGAAGTGCATCGTGGAATATCCATAGTTCATTAATTCCTATACATATACATTGGTGCATCGCTACAATCTATTTTACTACGTAGCCAGCCTCAAGAATTCTTTGTCATACTTGCGTTGCTGCATCTGTACAAGTGTAAAATGACTTGGTATCTTCTTTATTATTTCTTTAGCATGAGCATCTTCATCTCGAGCCTGACATATATTGTTCATCTTTAACACCTTCTTCTTTGCTGCTATACAATGTCTTTACACGTCAGCTTCTTCTGGGTGCGTCAGCTCCACTCTGCATGATGTCACCAATCTTCTTCCATGCTCGCTTTTCCCACTTCCTCTGGCATTTTATTCAAATGGCCATCATATATTCAATAATGCATATATGGTTTTCTCAATGGGAACCTTGCTTCCATGATTCTTTGCGGTATTGGTATTCTTACTGGCACTGCAAATGTCTCACACTCTGGCTCCCAACATATAGGTAGCATGGGACGGAGCTTTGAGTGGGGGTACTTGGCTCCACCTCTACAAATGCATGGGTTGGACAACATTACCTTGTATCCTGATGCTCTTTGCGTGGTGACAGTGGTTTTGATTTGTCTAGTAATGGCAAAAACTGCGTGTTCTATATCCAACATGAAAGGGCATCCCATTGTGATTGTAGATGATTTTTGTATTGCACAACAGCTGCTGATAGAGCCTGCTGGCATTGGCAATGTCTCTGCATTAGTGGGACTAAGAGACCACTGTAGTAAGCCAAAGGCTTGTGTCCTATCATTGTTTGTTGAGTGAGGACAGTCGTCATCACTTGGCCATTTGAACGTGAGAACAGGAATAATTGCTTTTTGTAGTCTGGTGTTGTTAAAACAGGTGCATTTCTGATTGCATTTTTGAGTTCCTGAAAACCTTGAAGCATCTCATCTGTCTAGACAAGGGCACCCATAACTTTCTGTGCTTCTTTTAATACCTGCAATAGTGGTTTGTTGTAGCTATAGTAATCAAATATCCAGGCTCGACAATAGGTAAATAAGCCTAGAAGTTGCTACATTTGTTTGACTGTTATTGGCTGTGGGGTGTGGTGTACTGCTGCTGCCCTTTCTGGTGTCACTCTCCTCCCTGCTGCCCTAGGTATACAACTTCTTGCTGGCAGTACTGCAATTTGTCTTTGTTGACCTTGTATCGTTTCTCTGCCAATAAGGTCAAAAGTGTCAGAGTAATTTCTGCACTGCTCTTCTGTCATGCTACACACTAAGAGGTTGTCTACATACCAAATTAATGTGCTCTGTACCTGTACCTGTAAGTGTCCTAAGTCTATTTATAATACCATATTGAACATGCTCAGTGACTCACAGAACCCCTGTGGTAACTGAGTGTGCTGAAACCTCTGTCCTCTGTAGGTACACACTGTGAGATACTAGGAGTTTGGGTGCTGGGGATGGAGAAAAAATGCATTCTTGAGATCGATTACTGTGAAATTGGTCGCTGCAGTGGGGATATTGCAAAGGATGGTGGCGTGATTGGGAACCATTGGAAACTGCCTCTACAATATTGTTCAGCGGACATACGTCCTGAACCATCCTCCGTGACAACCCTTTCATTTTTTTCACTGGGTTCACATCCATGTTGCATGGGGACTCTGATGGCACTATTACACCTGCTGCCATAATGCTACAATGGTGGGAAAATCCCTTTCTGTTTCTCTGGTCATGAGGTACTGCCTGACCCGGGGCAACACGGCCCCGGTTTCAGTTTGATGCAAACTGCCCTTAGCCCTTTTCAGAGACCTACATTCTGGAAGTTACCAGTCCATAATTTCTTACGGCACCTTCCCTAAATCTTTCTTCTGGTGTGGTTGCAGTGTCTTAGCAATGAACACTGTATCTGATACTTCTCTCTGTTCGATAATTATCTGACACACCATTTCCCATGCGTCATCAGTGTCTTCGAACAATTGCTAGTCGGACACCTCTCGCAATTACTCTGCTGGATTGATACATAGAACTTTATGCCATTCAATGGCATTCTCGTTTGTACCGGACAATATTACGTTGTCTGCCTCAGTGATCAATGCGTCTAAATCTAGTGTGATAATGGTGCCTGGTGCTACTTCCTGGGGAACTGGTGGGTCTGAATAGAAATTCTGAAGGTATGTGTAGTGTTTTGTTCTAAATCCCAGGCACCCAACCTAACAGAAATATTACCCCATAGAATAACACATCTGAGTTTTGGGGCACGACCCACAGGGCGCTGTGGCCACAAAGTGCTTGTTTTACTGCTGTACAACTGTCACAGTATGTACCAGGGGTAGAACAAACTATGCTCTCCTCAGTAAATTAAATGGTCATGTTCAACTTGCTCATGACGTCCCTGCCCAGGCAGTCAACTGGGGTGACTCATGAATACAGTAAGGATACTATCAATTCTTGTGTGCCTAGGGAGACGGGCACATCTTCAATGAAAGGAGGGGATACAACTGCCCAGGTAATCCCTGCATGTTCATTATTTCACCTGACAGAGGAATCTTCCCCTCCCTAATGGAGGGCTTCATAGCTCCTGTGTCGACCATAAAAGAAAATGTTTGATCTCCTATCTTCACTCCCACTCAGGGTTCCTCGTCCGGGTCTGAAGTTTCTGATAGTGCTTGGAACATCAGATCTCTCTGTGGGCTGTCCTATTGCGGGTGAATATCTGCGTCTGGGAGCGAGTAAGGATTGCCACCTATCACACTCGTCTCTGTGTAATTAGTTACCATGCCCTGTGGTATGGGGTTTTTGTCCCAGGGCTGAGAAGCTGCCTGCTGCATATGGTTGAGGGATATTTGGTACCTGTTGCATGTGTGCCTGAGGGAGATTTGGAACCTGCTGCATGTGTGTCTGAGGGATATTTGGTGCTGGGTATTGGATCGCCTGTGGCTGGAAGGGACCTGGGGCATATGGGAAAACCGGGGGCTGCATGTGGGATGGTGGGTGATAAGTGAGCGAAATGCTGGACCACTAGGGTTACTGGAGGACAATGGTGGTCTTCTTCTGCACTCTCTCGCAAAGTGTCATATCTTCCCACAAGTCCAGCACAGCCCTCCAAACCTAGGTCTCATTTGTCCTTATCTACCGCCTAATCCTCTATGGTAACTACCCCTTGCCCTCTGGAAACATCATATCTCCAATCTGCCATCTACTGATCCTTATGTCCATCCCTGCATGGGACCCTGCTGGATGCTCTGTCGTTGCTGACCTTCCATGGTGTTAGTAATCACTGCTCCCTCCATGCTGAATTTAGCTATATCTTTCTGTACTTGTTTTGCTTTGGCCTTCTGTGTTTGCTCTACGCTCTTCTTCTCTTTTTGTTGCTTCAGTCTACAGTGGTGTACTATGTATGCCTGTATTTCAGGCCATGGCTTTGCTTTGATGCCAATCATCTTATACAAATCTCCTCGCACTTCTGTGGGTGACAGATTTTAAAAGGGACACCATTGTGTGTATTAATGCTCAATCAATCCTACGGCCCCTCTACTAGCGCCACCATGTTTAACCAGAAATTAAAAAAGCATCACAGTAGACAAAAGTATCCCTGCTATCCTACCTACGCACTGCCAGAAAATCTAGACCCTAGGGATCTAGTCCATGAATTCAACAATATCATGCTCACTACTATGGACAAAATCGCCCCTCTTAAACTTAGATCAAGCAAACCCAAAGCCCATTTAAACAAATGGTTTACTCCACAATTTAGAGACCTACTCCTCCTGAAAAGAAAAAGTGAAACTAATTGGAGATTATTCCCCTCCAACGACAACAAAGTCAAATTAACTTCCCTCTCTTCACTCTATAAGAAGGAAGTCCGTTTGGCTAAGCACAATTCTTATGACGAACACATTGCCAAATCTAACTCTAGCATGAAGGAACTCTTTTCCATATTAAAAGAACTAGAGTCACCAATAGCCACACCTGATATTTGCACTAAGGATAAGTCCTGGTGCGCAGACATCCAACAGGCACTATCTAATAAAATAAACAAGCTCCAAAACAAAATACAGCAAAGGAAAGAAACGATGAATCTATAGCACCTGCCTAATATCCAGGCACCCAGTGACCCAGCTACGGAGCACAACTATACATTTCATTTCACCAAAATGTCTACCCTGGAAGTAGAAAAAATTATCTTTTCGCTTAAACCTTCCAACTGCAAAGGGGACATCTGCCCAGCACAACTAATAAAGGATGCTGCCAGAGACTTATCCCCGTTCATCTCCAAATTGATTAATGCCTCCTTTGCCTCAGGTACCATCCCTGCCAATCTAAAACATTCTTGGGTGCTCCCACTCCTCAAGAAACAGACATTAGATCCTCTCATCCCTACCAACTACCGGCCCATTACCTCAGTACCATTCCTTCTTAAAATACTGGATAAAGTTGCGTATATCCAGATTCAAAAACACTTAGAACTGCATAAACTACTAGGAACTAGACAATCTGGCCTCCGCCCACTACATGGGACGGAAACTGCTTTAATTGATTTAAAAACCCAAATTGACGAGCTGAGAGACAAAGGGAAGACAACACTTCTGCTCCTACTGGATCTCTCAGCTGCAATTGATCTAGTGGACCACAAGGTCCTATGTAGACACCTGGACCCTGCCGCTCACTTCCTCTCTGAGGCCCTCAGATGGATCGAGTCGTTCCTGAGCGAGAGAACCATGAGAGTATTCTCTCCATCGGCAGCTGCAGACCCTACCCCCATCCCGTGCGGTGTTCCTCAAGGCTCATGTGCCTCGTCAACTCTATACAACATCTTCACCAAGCCCTTGTTTGATGATCTGGACCATCTGGGTATACCTACACCAACTATGCAGATGAAACACAGATTCTCCTCCCGCTTTCTGGGGATCATAGTAAGGACACAGAGTTGGTGAACAGGGTATATCTTATCATCCAAGCATGGATGGCCACTCATGGCCTTTGACTGAACGATGATAAAAATGAGTTGATAATCATGGATACACACGCCAACATTAAAAAACTAGGCCAGGAATTTTCCTCATTCAATATTGACAGGAATATCATCAAAGTCTCCAAGGAAGTAAAAACTCTTGGTTTCTACCTTGATTCCACCATGTCCTTTGACAAACAGGTAAAATCCCTGGTCTCCACCACTGCCTACACCTGCAAGCTGATAAGAGCTGGCAAGCCTTTCCTCTCCAATGACAGCTGCATGATCCTGGCCAGAGCATTAATACTATCTAGAATTGACTACTGTAATGACTTATACAGTGGTGCTAATGAAATCACCATCCGGAGGCTACAAACATTACAAAATAATGCCCTGATACCAGCACTCGACATAAACAAAAGAACTCATATCTCCTCCATTAGACGCCAACATAAACGGCTTTCAACCAGCAACAAAATACAGCTATAAATTATATCACTGACCCACAAAGCCTTAAACAACGCGGCCCCTAGCTACCTCATAGATAAACTTCATAGAAGAACCTCCTTCAGACCAACCAGAGCTGGTAATGCCAAATGCCTGGCAGTACCTAGATAAAGACTTACCACTATTGGTGGTAATAATTTCCCAGTGCAGGCTGCTAAACTATGGAACCTACTGCCACAAAATCTGAGAGTAGACCAATCTTACCTACACTTTAGAAAAAATACTATCAAACATTTCATTTCTACTGACCCCTAGTCGTCCATCCTCTAGGCTGTCCAAGCATTTGGCTTAGTATACTCGCCCAATATTCCCATTTGAATCTTGTGTCACTATTTATAAACTATGTGTAATTTTTATTTTATTTTTGTGAATCAGTGTATTTTATTGCAACCTGTATATTCTTGTAACTCTGTAAGCCTTGCATTTTCCTACTGCTGCGCCCTGTTACTCAAGGGTCTGCTGCGCATAAAAAGTGAATAAACAAACAAACAATTCTACTCTATTATACCCTGCGTTTCTCCATATCTCGTCAGCCTTTTCCATTAATAGGGCGCAAACAAACTCAAGATGTCCCCAACAGCTAAGGTGATCTCTGCTGTCTTTGTTTCAAAGGCATACATCCACTTACCTGCTATCGCTGTGCGGGAGTGCAAGGTGGGAATTAAGTTATTCTGATCCATTTGGGGCCAGGGCACATATTCGTCTCTCTCGGCACCGTTCTGTAGCAGCGGGAAATGCATTCCTCGTTTTTTATTCTGGGAGGCTTTCGTCCTACCCTTAACTTGGGCAACTCGGCTGAGCTGCGTTCTGAGCCAGTGGTCCCATGGTGCTATTTCCTCCTACTCATCTGTCTTCCACTCATCGTCATCAACTTCTGCTTTTTCTTAGATGTGTTTTGAGAAATAGGGGCTCATTATGGGTTTGCCGGTAATGGGCTAGTGATTCCAACGGGTTACTGGCAAACCTGCCATTCTGTTACCAGAGCCCGATATCCCTGTATTACTGGAAAACTACGGGTACCAGCAACAGTGGTAAGTTCACATTCCAGTCCCACAGGAATGGGTTTGCCGCAGGTTTGGAGCGCTCACCGGTACCAGTAGTATTGGTGCCAGTAATTGGGGTAATTATCTGCCGGTAGTGGCCGAACTCCTGGCAGGTTCGGCCTGCCAGTAGTTCACTGCTCCTACCGACAAACTCGGAGTGTGCCGGTCTGCTAAAATTTCTGGAGCCGGTATTACCAGCATTTTTACGAGATCAACGCACCCGTAATGACCCCCATAATCTACACTGTTGTGGCATATGTTCCCATCTTGTAGACCCTCTGAAACCTCCCCTGATTTAGAGCATTGCTAATTTGTATCTACCCTAATATCCTTGATAGCTTTACTGTTGATCTTAAAGATAATCTGTCCTGCCCTCCATTCGTCTGTGCCCATCGCCCCACACTGCCCACCCCTTATCCCTGGCCCGCTTTCGCTAACTACACTTCCGCCTTCTGAAATGCTGCCTCTAATTCTCTGCAAGCCTTATTTTCTATTTCCAAAATTAATAAGTCTCGGGTCACTTCTTTGGTTTCCCTGATGTTCCCTGTTTGTCAGTTGTGGGTGAAAACCAGGGGTTGGTGTACCCATCAGCGGACTATAAAGCAAAGCACTGGAAAGTAGGCAGGCGGTGGCTTGTATGAGTACTTGATTGGTTCCCTCTAGACTGTCAATAGGGGTGCTCTCTTCCTCCTCAAAGGTTTCCACAATTCGAGCATACTCTGCCTGTTTTTCCACTTCTTCCTTTTATAAGTTGACAACAAATGTGTATAAATATGTTCCAATACAATTATTGTGCCTGCCCCCTTTGAGCCAAGGTTTAAACAATTTACCAACAGTTTCCTGAACCCACTCT
The DNA here is from genome assembly GCF_040938575.1 of Ambystoma mexicanum. Classification (NCBI taxonomy): domain Eukaryota; kingdom Metazoa; phylum Chordata; class Amphibia; order Caudata; family Ambystomatidae; genus Ambystoma; species Ambystoma mexicanum. The sequence goes on from NC_090940.1 coordinate 337,101,956, forward strand.
TGGTCGTACTTCAGGATCTTCGCTTTGATTTGCAGGAATGTTTTACACATATGATCCAACGGAGTACCTATAGCAACATGAGGTTCCGACCTCCTTCAAGACAACAAAAACTCCACAGAGTATGAAAACTCCAGATCCTGAATCATTGTCACCTGCCCACAATTGCCAAGAACTCCTTACCCACGAACGATGAGACCCAGTATCCCCCTCCTTTCAACACCTTTTCTCCATCCTACCACTTAGGACATTCAAAACCACTGCCTCCCTCTTTTCCGACACAAACACTTTCGCACGACACACCAGAGAATGGACTAACACCAGAGCCATTTACCTGACATGTCCCAATACAAGGGTCAGGCAAAGTCAGGCAATTGATCAGAATTACACACACGTGATGGCCCTTTCACTTCCCCACAGGGATAAAAGGTGGAGCAAGAGAGCAAAGTGTGATCAAGACAAACCGCACGATGAGACAGCTATCCAGACCTGGCAGTTCAAAGGGAGGAGAAAAGCCGCAAACATCAAGAGGCTGATGAGGAGAGACACAACCTTGCCCTCTTCAACAACACCCCGCGAACCCTCAGCTGAAAGAATCTTAAGGCAGAGGACAATAGCATAAGTATGCTACATTGGATGTCAACGGAGCATATCAACGCTGATAAGTCGGAGAGAGGGAGACTCATGCTTCCTTGGTACCAGCCTTTTGTCCTGGGAGGACAGCCACCCTTCAGTGTGCTTGACAGCTAGGCTGCAATGAATGGGAGAAACCTGCATAAAAGGCGAGGCTTTTTGGCTTGGAAGGCAGAGTCGACCACTGGACGAAGGAATCCGAAGAAGAACTTGGAAGAGATGCCTGCTGCAACTCCTGGACTGTTGGTTTGCCCGGTGAAGCCCTGCTGCTGTGCTGAAGCTCCGAATTCACCTCAACTAGAGAAGCCCTGCAAGGACGACTTCTCCCCTTGGGTTGGTGGGACCAATCCACCCCAAAGTGAACTCGTCTGGACATCCTCTCGAAGCTGGCTGTACTTCCACTGCTGCTGCCGCTGGAACCAATGTACCAGGGAGAGGAACACCAGATTGAGTGCATTGCTTTTAAGTCAGATACAAGATCCAGGAAGATCCTCCGGACTCCCAGGAAGCAGGACCGACCAAGCCTCAGCCACCTCAACAGAGTGGTGTACCCCAGATGTGAAGAAAGTCTGAAGAACTGCGTGGTGCTAATTGCTTGAGACATGAGGAGCTGAAACCGCAAAGTGCCACTGATTTGAAGTCTGCCCATTGCTGCCACTGACCTTCAAGTTGTAGTGTAGAGTCCCCAGGCATCCTCCCTCTTGTCCCCATGACTGAGGCCCAGGAACAACAGGATCTGCAGACCTACACAGGGACTTAAGCCAGCTGGAACTAGTTTCTTCAAGCTTAAGGTACTGTAAAACTAAGTGGACTTACCTCTTCTTCTGTAGCCTTACTTGCTCTCAGTTGAGACTTGCCTTGTTTTTTTTTGTAGAGTTGCTTGCAGCTTTACCCCTCACAAGCCCCCCAGCTTGTGGCCCTACGTTGAGTCTACTTTTCTACAAAGACTTCTAAAACATTGGGCAAGACTTTTACTTACCTGGACTTTTGTTCAATTACATTGGCTGTCGTTGCTCCCTGAGAGACTCTTCTTACCTCTGACATTGTGTTTTACCTTTCCTCCAGGAAAGGGTTCATTTACTTTGCATTGGGGGTTCAAAAGTACTTACTTGCTTCAGAATATTTGTGTGACCTTTGCTTTATTCCTAAACCCCTTTTCTTTGACACTAATCTCAGTATGGCTCTAAATGTACCAGTGATATATTAATGTTGGTTATTTCCGAGACGATGAGCAAAGCCTCTTGTTTTGAGCAGGTATAGGAGGGTGTTCTTTGAGTTTGGTCAAAGAATTTGAAGTACCTGTGTCCATATATAATGTCCAAATGCTCCTAACATTTGCTGCTTTTTTGTTTTCTTCCAGGACCAGGAACCCGTGGAGGTTCCCCTTGTTATGGTAAATATGTGCTCTAATCTATATTTGTATACCAAAATGCGTACAGTTTGCAGTTGTACATGCAACATAGGATCCATCAACAACATGCCAATACATTGAATGGTCTAATCTATTCTTAGTCACTTATGAGTGTGTCGATTGTGGCAAATTATCGTATTTATTTAGCTCACTGCAACGGGACACATATAGTTCAAAGGCTTTCAATAGCAGCAGACTTTTAGCTACATCGTTTCACAGTGAGACCACTCACTAATTGGGGAATGTGCGTTAACTTGGTCATATGATGTATTTTCGGGCCAGATTTGCTGATGCACTATTTCCTGGGCTTGCCTTTGGCAGTGCGGAAATAGCTCCATTCTTGGGCCTGCTCAAACTCTGCAACCTGCTCTTATATGGAGGACATCCCCGATATTCCTATAGTCACCTTACTGCACCTCCACCCTGCTCATCTCCCTCATTTTAGGCAGAGTAAACATTGCAATCCCCAATCCCCAGTCAGGCCTGTCTGTCCCCTCCCAAGATACTGCTAGCTCTCCTTTCTCCTCATTACCTGCCCTCCCATCACACCCCAGATCCAACCATTCCCCCCACTCCCAACCTCTCCCTCATGCCCGTTCATTTACGTTATTATCCAGAATCCACCACACCCTGTTCCGTTCATGAAAGGTGGTCTGCTGGGTATCGGTCTGTGGTGAAAGTGGCCCCAACTTTAACAAAATTTATAAAGGGCACCCATTAATGTATTGTTTCTATTTAAATGGCTGTGTTTCAATTGCAATAATCTTTTTTAAACAAAAACACAGGACCACTTGTAGGCGGATTTCAGAGACTTCCATATCTAGGAGACACTTGTTCATGTGTAAGGTTATTTTGGTGCTCTGTGTAAACCTCGAAGTTCTCCACTCACCTGCAAGAAGGTCAAAGAACCATTCTGCACCTAAAGCCTATAACAAAAGTACTCTTTTGGGATTCATCAGCGTACCCTGCATGCCTCAGTTCGAGAGTGCTGATTTCAAGCACATCCATGCCTGCATTCTACAGACTTATACCTTGAAACAAAGCCACCCTTCTGATTGTCTGCATTATAATGGAATATTGACACAGTCATGCAATTTGATACCACCCTTTTCATCTCTTACATGTTGTTGTCTTGTATCTTCCTTATCCCCAAACATTAGTTACTGGTGAGGCCAGATGAGTATTGACTCATTTTCCCTGAGGAAACAGTTATGGCCCTTGTGTGTTCAGGTTTTAACTGGCCTGTTTTGGACCAACCGTTAAATGCCAAATCCTACAGTGCCACACCCACATGCCAGACTAAATATTTGGGGCTAGTAACATCCTACATGACTATAACGACACATCTGACAACACACTTATTGGCTACCGGTCAATGTAAGAGAGACATATTTTAAAATTCTCAGCGATGCCAGAAGTGATGCATAAAGTTACATGTTTTATGACTTTCTCTTTCTTTGTAGACACCACACAAGGATGATGATTTACCTTCAGATTCCGTCCTTGATACCGTAAGTACTTTAAAATACCATTCAACATATGAATCTGCCAAACCCCTTAACAAAAGAGAAAAGAATACTTGCTGGTCGGTTTTTACAACCTAGGATGTTGAAGAATGGCTGGAGGGTGAGAATATCACACTCTGACAAAATAGCCTAAAAAGGGTGATAGCAAAACATGTGAGTAAGTGTGCCAATACGCTAGCATGACCCTATATCCCTGGCCGTACTCTTGTCAAGGAGGAAGCAGAGTATTGTATCACTGTTTCTTAGTTTCTTCTACAGTTTTGTAATTATCTGGTATTTTTTAAATGTGTTGGATTTTAAATAGGAGTAACCAGAATTCATACATATGGAGGCATTAGAACACCTACATGCAGCTAAAAGGTGCCATCAAACAATGGAACCCCCATATATAACTATGTCAGATTAGTCACATTGCAACCAATGGGGTACATTATGTATCCTGATAGTGAGAGACTTATGGTACGAGTTCAAAACAGTTTTCTGCTCCACTAGCCATGCTCTCTACATACATCGGCAGGCCCAGTACGATAGTTAATTTCATATCCTTACTGTTCATGGCCTCTAAAAATGTAGTTGTATTTTCCCTTGTTCCCTGCCTTCCTGTGAAGCGCTTTAAAGCACATTGGGCCTCATTAGGAGTTTGGAGGTAGCCATGCTGTTTTTAGCGGCATGGCTACCCCCAAACCGGGTACCAGGTCCGGGTCCCGAAAATAGGGAATTACCGGGCCATGCCGACTTTAGCCGGCCGGGTAATTCCCATTCTCGGGACCCAGACCCGGTACATCCCCATTCCCATTTGAGCCCCTATAGGGCTCAATGGGAAGGGAGAGGATGCTAACAATGGGCCCGTTAATGACGGGCCCGTTGTTAGCATGCTGGACTGCTAGCGGGTCCCGCACTGCACGTCTGGTCTGGCCAGGCGTCCAGAGCGGGACCCGCTGGAGAACTCATAATGGGGCGACCCGGTATGAACGGTGCCGGCCCTTACCAGCACCGTTCATACCGCTGCCGCCTTCGTTGTAATGAGGCCCATTGTGTATAGGCGCTATATAAATAAACTATCATATCATACCCAACTCCAAATTATTGCGGTGAAAGGATAGCATTTAAGGAGCTGATGCTGCAAATAATCTTACCCTAGTATGAGACAAGTTTGATGGGAGGAAGGGGCTGGTGAGGTATGGTTGGCGGATGGGAGGAAGGGGCTGGTGAGGTACGGTTGGGTTAAATATCTTCACCTACTACACTTCCTCTTTGTGCTACTGTTTCTTTAATCCGGCGAGTCTGAGCTTGCTCCTTCTTTTAATGCTGCATCTCCAACTCTGCGTTGAATTCATCAGTTGTGCGATATGTGCTTCCTCTGACAACATTGCTTACAGAGATTATACTTTTTTGTGTTGTGCATACAGACTCTTCACTGATTGGAAACAGCTTCTATCTTTATGCCTAGCTGTGCACAAAATATTCCACTGCTAGATGTCAGGATCTTTTCCTAGAGTTCTAATATAAGGTCAAAGTAGGCATGGCAGGTTGGATCCCCGGATTATCTTGGCTTGTTGATAACAGTGTTTAATAAGGCAATCCTAGCATTGAGAAGGATAACCGTTTTTTGAAGAAACAGGTAATATGCTCATATGTTTAATAAAGCAATATCTACATCAGTGACAGATCGTATATACTCTATGGGTCTCATTACGAGTTTGGAGGTAGCCATGCCGCTATTTACGACATGGCTGTCTCCAAACTCGGGTCCTGGTTCCCTGAATGGGGACTTACCAGGTCATTCCAACATTGGAGGACCCGGTATTTCCCCATTCAGGGAAGCCATCCCCATTCCCATTCAAGCCCCCATAGGGCTCAATGGAAATGGGCAGGGAGCTAATAACGGGCCTGTTAATAACAGACCTGTTATTAGCTCCCTGGTCCTTTAGCGGCTCCCGCTAAGGGCGGCTGGTTTTCACCAGCCACCCTTAGCGGGACCCAAAGGACCTCGGAATGCGGCGGTAAGGTGTTAACGGCACTGGCATCCTTACCAGTGCCGTTAACCCCTTACCGCTGCACTCGGAATGAGGCCCTATGAATACCTCTGTAGCTGCCCCAATTAAAGATTATTTTCAAAACTATTTGGATTTCATGTTAGAAAACATGCACTTCTCAATCATTTTCATTCTATAAACACAAGATGACGGAGAGCAAATTAAAAAATGTGAACATGTCCCAACATCATATAAAATAATGAAAATGTATCCACTTCTTTATCTTTTTCCCATGTATATATTACTGCAAAGCAAAACTTTATTATGTGCTTATTATAAAGGGAACATACAATGTGATCAGATGTAAATCTTGAAAACCCTTTGATATGCATAAAGCAAATTATAATGCAAACACATGTTGAGCATATTCAATCAAAATATAATTTTGAAATCAACTATTATAAAACATGTGCTGTAAATAATTATCAACTGCATAATACCCATCACTACTTTTTAGCTGCAATTCTAGAATTGTGCCATGTCTAACATACCATATTTGTCTGGCCACTCCGTAAAAAAGCTGAGCCCTGCCTTTGCCATATACAATTATTAATTCCTTAACAAAGGGTCTGCTTACAATGGATTGAATAGGCAATGTCCCCAAGTGTGGGGAGGATAGGGCGGAAGATGCGGAAGGGCAAGCAAGACGGAACAACATAAGAATTGTGGGATTGCCAGAAGGGACGGAGGGCTCGGACCCCACTACGTACATTGAAAACTTGTTACTGCAAGAGATAGCAGCAGGCAAACTCACGCAAGGATTTACGATAGAAAGGGCGCACCACTCCCTCATCAGGTGGCTACCGGCGGGTTACCCGCCCAGACTTGTGATAGAAAAAGTCCTCAACTACAAAGATCGAGAGAAGATTCTTGCATTCTCAAGGGCCGGGGGGACGATACAAAGAGCCTTGTCAAAGATCTCTGTATACCCTGACTACACCTTTCAAGTCCATAATAGAAGAGCCCAGTACATTGCAACGAAAGCTAGACTCAGGAAGGCGGGCCTGAAGTATATGTTGTTGTACCTGGCGAAGCTGAAGGTACTCCACAATGGCAAAGCACTTTTCTTTAAAGCACCAATGGAAGCACAAGATTGGATGCACAGTGTGCAGATCACAGAGGCTGCAGACCTGGAGCATCAGAAGTGAATTAGAGCTATAAAGTTGTCAAGTTTCTCCATTGGTTAATTGAGGATGCATAGATGGGCTGAGCAGGGGAGAGTCATCTTTCGTTCATAGTGTACATTGCTCATAAGGTGTATGGAAGCAGTATAATATGTAAATTGCAACAGGAGCAGTTTATTGTTCCCACAGAAACCCGGTAGAGGGAAAGTTATGCACAGTCCCACTACTCCCACAAAGGTTAGTATGCTTTAGGGTTACTGCATAGTACCCTGCCCGCTGGGCACCAAGAGACTAGGCTACTGTCGGGTTGAATGGAGCGGAAACGGGGAAGTCCTAGCATGCTTACCACTGCTGGACAAGTTAAGTTTGTAGTTTGTTTGGGGTTAGTTAAGGGGGAGCGGAGAGAGGGAAGAGAGGGACATACATGGAAAAATGCTGCATACCTTCAGCATGGCTAGTATTAGACTGATGACCACAGTAATACCCTGTGTAGAGAAACGCGATGGCTGAGACAATAAATATGATGACATGGAATGTCAGGGGGCTTAACAACTATGTCAAACGTAAAAGAATAGACATGTATATAAAACATAACAAAGTGATCATAGTGCTACTTTAGGAGACACATCTGGATGCACAAAAGTAGAGAAACCTGGCGGTGGTGGGGGAGTGATGGTGGGCTCCACCTACTCTACATCTGCGAGGGGGGTCCCTATTTGGGTTGACCCGGTAATACCACTGAGAGTGCTGGACATGAATACAGACAATGAAGGGAGGATGGCTATGATACATGGGATGATAGAGAATCAAGAGATATGCATTGTTAACACCTATGCCCCAAATCATGAAGGCACAGTCTTCTTCAGATCATTATATGCTAGGCTGGGACCTTAAGGGGACAGAGGGGGTCATTCCGAGTTTGGAGGCAGCCATTGTGCTGTTAGCACCATGGCTGCCTCCAAACTCGGGTCCGGGTCCGGTCAGTCGGAATGGGGACTTACCCGGACATTCCGACCTATGCGGAGCCGGAAAGTCACCATTTCGAAAACCATTCCCCATTCCCATTTGAGCCCCCATAGAGCTAAATGGGAATGGGGAAGGAGCTAATAACGGGCCCACAAATAGCGGGCCCGTTATTAGCTCCATGGTCCCTTACTGGGTCCCGCTAAGGACGGCTGGTCAGACCAGCCGGTCCTGGTGGGACCCGCTAAGGGACCTCGGAACGTGGAGGTAGGGGGTTAACGGCACTGGCATCCTTACCGGTGCCGTTAACCCCATACCGCCATACTCGGAATGACCCCCAGAATGTTGATATGGGCAGGGGATTTCAATTGTACACTTGACCCCAGTCTTGACAAATCTGATACCAAATACAAGCGGCCACCCCCTCTGGCCAAAGTATTAAACACGCTGCTAGACCAGTTACAGCTAAGAGACTTGTGGAGAATACAACACAGAGATACCAAAGGTTATTCTTATTACTCTGCCCCACATAAGGTATACATGAGGATAGATTGCCTGTTTGCAGGGGGAGAACACGTAGTTGAATTTACAGAGGCAGAATATTTGCCCAGGATTCTGTCAGACCATTCTCCACTCATGGTAAAATGGCGGGTATTTGCCGCTAGGGCACCCACCCATACACACATAGAGGTTGAGAAGCAAATCATTATTGGATATAGCATTTGCTGATCACATTAGGAAAAGGACAGTGGAATTTATTGCAGTTAACAAGGGAAGCCTGCAGAAGGTGGGCACTGTCTGGGAGGCATATATATCGTGGTCATCAGGGGAGAAATTATAGCAGAGTCAGGGGGAGTACAAAAAACTATAGTTACAGATTTGGAGAACATCTAGAGGAAACTGCTAACAGCAGAGAGGGAAGGTGAGGTAGATAGAGAACATTTAAAAGAGGTAATACGATCTCGAAACAGACATGGCTGGTGCAATGGGATAGGTTGGGGAAATGTCATTATGTGAGATATCTTGAAAGGATCCACGCACAAGGTGACAAACCAGGCAGAATGCTGGCCTGGCTGTGTTAGCGGCAGGATACAAGATCCCCTATATGCTCCATCCGAGACTCGGACCAGGAGGAAATAAATACGCATGCTGGCTTAAACGGGGTCTTTGCTGAGTATTATAAGGCTCTGTATGCAGATCCCCAGGTGGATGAAGAACTAGAGATACAGGATACCCTAGACCTTATCGCCCTGCCACATCTAGCTGCACAGCAGTCAGATATGTTAGAAGCGCTATAACCCCAGAAGAGATGACAGCCTGCCCACCGGGAAAGCCCCAGGCACGGATGGATTAACAGGTGAATTTTATAAGCCCTACACTGACACGTTGGCACCTCTTCTTGCCAAGGTGTACAACGAGGCGTATGATGAGATGGTCCGCCCGGATAGTATAAGGGAGGCCCTGATAATCCCATTACTTAATCTGGTAGAAACTGATCGCAGGTTTTACAGACCGGTTTCACTGTTAAATCAAGACAGCAAGATTCTAACAGCGATTTTGGCCAATAGACTCCGTGGAGTGATACCGGCATTAATTAATCCTGATCAGACGGGGTATGTACCAGGGAGGAGCATAACAGAGAACCTGAGAAGGCTGCACCACATGATTTACAGTACAAGAGACAGCGCAGCACAGTGCAGTGCGCAGTGGCTTCACTAAATGCAACTAAAGCATTTGATTCCATACATTGGCATTCGCTGTATGCCCCAATGGTAAAGATGGGATTAGGACCGCAGTATCTGAAATGGGTACGGCTCATGTATACCAAACCAATGGCTATGGTTAGGACGGGAAGCATGTACTCAGAGAAATGGCAATTGTATAGAGGCACGCGACAGGGATGCCCCCTATCCACCATGCTATATATCATAGCGGCGGAACTTGTAGCCGCCTACTTGAGGCAGGAATATAATGACGTGGGTATTGAAGTAGACAGGCGAAGCATACAGTGTCCATGTGTGCTGACAATATTCTACTGTACCTGAGCGACCCACAGATACATTTGCTATATGTACTAGAGGGGTTGGATGGCTTTGGTGCATTGACAGGGATCAAGATAAACAAAAGCAAGTCATGTCTGTTCACACTAGCTAAAACGGCGAAGGTGACAGAGGAGGACCTCCCTGCTCTCCCCCTGCCTTGGAACAGGACCTCTTTTTGGTATCTAGGTATTAGCATATTTCATGATCCTAAAAAAGAACACGAAAATAACACATTACAAGCTAGGAATAGGTTGGTGATTTCAATGAACATTTGGAGTAAGTTACCTCTGTCTATGATGGGTAGAGTGGCATTGCTAAAAATGGTGGCACTGCCGAGACTCATGCATTGCTTTGGAAATGTCCCATACAGTATTCCACAGCAATTTTTCCGAGACTTGGACAAGCTACGTAGAGGCTTCCTCTGGCAGCGGGAGAGACACAGGGTTGCGTTGAGTGTGTTACAAAGGCGCGACGGACAAGGGGGGCTCAGGATACCAAATTCTGAGTTGTACTTTCTGGCGTGCCACCTACACTATGTGATACAATAGATGGCAGACGATCCCATGGCAGAGACTGTACTTTTACAACCAGCGATTAAAGGGGAATACCTTAGAGAACTAATTTGGATCGGAGCAAAGGAATAGTATAGTTACCCTCACCTAGTGGCATTGGGCATCCAGATTTTGAGAAGGACTTGCAAAGTTATGGGAGTGGAAGATACACTCTCTCCACTGACCCCTATAGCAGTGCTAATGGAGGGCATATCAGGCAGTAGTGCAATGGTAAAATCACAATGGGAATTGTGTGGCATAGGTATGGTTGGAGACCTGAGAAATGAGAAGAGGTTGATGAAGTTTGCTGAGCTGCAGGAGGTCACAGGTATACATAGTGGTCAGTTTTTGCTGCACAACATGCTGATAAGGGTGTTGAAGGGCAGGTGGCCGAACAGCACTGAATAGACTATAGAAAGTGAAGACATAGACATTGCTTACTGTGGCGGGGGGGGGCACATCATCTCAAGGATCTACGACATATTGATAGAATGTAATTCAAAAACGAAGCGCGGTGTGTGGCACAGTGTGTCTGGTGGAGTCTGGAGGCTGACCGCTGTGCTCTTTCTCCCGTTTTTCAGCAAAATCTGAGTCCGCTTTCTACTGCTACTGCTTCGAGTGGAATTTTGGATTTAATCACCGCGCAGGCGCGGAGCGCGGCGCGGTGTGTGGCACAGTGTGTCTGGTGTCCGGTGCTCCGTGCACCATGCACTGAATCCGAAGTGCTGACTGCTGACTGAAGATCAGAGGTGAGAATCACTAAGAACTAACAAGAACTAATAAGAGCGTTTTGTCTGGTATCAATCAAACACTGAGTGGCATTGGACTTCCAGTGACTGCTACTTATACCATCTCCTGGGTCGCGCTAGAACTCTTTTTGCTGCCCAAGTTCCCAGCAGAAGGCGACCAACCCCTGGAAGCCGTCTCGGGCTTTCGTAACCCGTGCTTCTCAAGTGCTTCTCAAGTATAGTTCGTAGTATGGTATCGCTACCCCCTGAAGGGGGTCAAGGGCGCTGGACCCGCAGCATGAAAATCCAACAAAAGACTGCGCACAGAAGTCTGAGCTCTCTCGGAACTGATGCAGAAGGAATTGACCCCGCAGTCGAGACTGTGGTGGAGCATGGGAGTCCCTGTACTCCTCCGCCTTCCGATAGGGCCCCCCAGGTGACTAGGGCGGAGGAGGGGGGCCCAGGCTACCTTCGAGACCAGATTGAGCTATCGCTCGTAAGTACTCAGCGGCCAGCACTACTCCTAGACCAGGAAAGGAGAAAAACTGTATTTACCCTCAATAGCTCGATTGATGAAATGCCTCGTACCCCCTCCTCCTCAATCCCTGGCCAGCCAACCGTGCAAACGAGAGGTCCCGGGCCCGAGGCTGTCGGAGGACAGCCCCGGCAGGGATCTGTCTGGCTGGGGGACCTGGGGGTGGAGGCAATCAGTGAACAGAGAAGCCAAAATCGGAAATCCAATTACCTGGGCCCGGAGAAGTCTAGAATGACACAAGGAGGAAAACAAATAGGCTCGGATAGCCCACAAATGCTCGGGCCTGCACCGAGCCAGGTGACTTCAGTGGTCATGCACAACAATAAAGACACAGGAGTTTGCATGAGCAGAGAGGAAGAGGTCTGCACGGATGTACCCAGGTTCAATCGAACAGAAGAAAGCGTCATGGCGCCAGAAATTGTACTGGACTTGTGTGGAAGGGGTCACAAGGCAAATATAGATGACTTAGTGTTTGAAGCTCCGGAAGGTTCAAACGCCCCGTGTCTCAAAGCCCCCGAGAAAACACTAACTGCAACGGGCCCCTTAATGGTGCCCCTCCCAAAAATAAGTCTGGAGTGTGACGGTAACTCCGGAAGTACGACCGCCAAGGATCAGGTCTTGGAACCTACGGGGTCCGTATCAATTCACACATTAAGTGCATCAAATGATTCGCTCTCCGCTCTAGAGGAAGAAGAACAAACAACAAAATTAACAAGTCTCAAAAGAACCTGTAAAGGAACGGCAAGAAGACCCAGATCAAATAAAAAATACAGGAAAGATCATGATAAAGGAAAGATTGGAGCTGGAAGAGGACCTGCCAAAAAGAATTTACAAACAGGTCTAAAAGGGCATGGCGGAGTAAAGGGGCTAGCAACTCCTCTACTGTCGACCTCCCTGAAAGACTTTTTCATAAGATCTACCAAGCGTAAACTAGGCCCGGACCATGAAATGTCCGACGCAGAAATACTGGAGGCTATAGAAGACCCTCCCCCACTGAATAAATCTCGGAAAATTAATCTAATACAGGGGAACTCGGCGCCCAGAATTAAATGGCATGCTCACACCACATCTACTGAGGTGGGGGTCACCGAGGCAGTAAAAACTATCTCCAACGTCACTCAAAGTGCCAGTAACCAACCATCACCGGCCAAGTGTATAAACAGTCCATCAGCGACGGAACCATCGATAGAACAAGGTTATCCGAGGCCTCGGGCGGGTGGAGAAGCAGGTCCGACCCCTTCACTCGAACCCCCTAATCCCACACAACTGGGATCTATATCTATACATCACCCGGAGAAAGAACTAGAAGTAAGCATGCAGTCTGTGGTTAAGCCCCTCGAACTCCCCCCAAGCCTCGACAAACAAGAGAGACCTTCAGCTAGAGTGAGGCTTTCTTTGGGGGACGATCCGGATGGTTGGACTCGTGCGCATATACAAACTAATGCTAACAGAAGGACTGATTCATTAAGCGCCACCCAACCTCTAAAATCATTTATAGATAAAAACACAACGGAAAGATTACCCCTTCACCAAAGTGAAAGGGGCATACACACGCCCCATAGATCGAGGAGGCAAAGCGAAATATCAGCAATCTCCGATAAAGAGACGCCGGCTTCGAAAAAAAAAACCGACCTGCTGTCCATTATGTCGGCCCTCACCATAGCACTCAACCCCTTCAGTAAATTGTACGAATCTATACACGAGGCTCTAAATGACAATACAGCAATAATCAGCACCTTAAAGGATAAACTAACCTTCATTGAAGGCTACGTAACGGCAGTAGAACAGAGCTCGGCTGTCATGCATCATAAAATCGAAGAAAAAATAGAAAACCTGGGGAGGGAGCTAGCCAACACTGCACAAAGAGTGAAGTCTACCAACTTATCTACCGCCAGAGGCACACAAACGGACGAAGCTGGCCTTATTAAAAAAAAGGACGTAGCATCCATCTTCTTAACAGGCCCACCTAAGTTACCATCATGCCCCACAAAGCAAAAACTAGCCCCAAAAAGTCAAACTAACGACAACGCCAAGACGAAGGGACCAGTGTTGTGTCTTAATACAAAAGAATCCTTAGATGGACCAGAGAGGGCGAAACCCCAGCTGCTTAAGGGCCAAACAACAAAAAAGGACGCAAGTAGCCCTCCAGAAGACTTACCGCGGCAAAGCGCTGCTGTGGAGAGGGGAGGGCCTCACCACAGTCAAAGCCAACTGAGACCCGTCGTTGTGCCGTCTACACAAATGGATGGAACAGATTCATCAATCCTGGATCTGGATTCCACAAATGGCTCCCGGCCCTTGGAGTGCGTAGAAATAACGACATCATCACCTGAGAGACAGATAGTTGAAACAAGACAATCCAGCCCAGATGAGAAGGAGGGACAAAAAGAAAGAGAAAAAGAAAAAACAAAAAAAGAGGCTCAACAGCCACCGCAAAAAAAATTTAATACGGATGAAGTCCGGAAGCACAGTTCCCAAAGACAACGCTCAAGCACCCCAAGCTCAGGCCTAGAGGCCATTGAAGCCCTAAAAAATAAAGAAAGAAATAGAACTCAGACCAAAGAAATGACCAAACTCCCATGGAAATCACGAACACAAGATCAAAGAATCGATCGGAAGTATTCCTTCTAAGAAGATCTGAGTAGGTCTAAACAAACAGGAAAAAAAGATCAAAAATCAAATGAGATAACAATTCTCAAGTTAGAACAATCCTCTTCAGGACATAAGCACATCGTCCTGAACAGAAGAACTGTCTTAAAAATAACAGGGCAAGTGGAAACACTAAGGCACTTATCGACTTCGGATCTGGTTCTGGTGGAACCGTATCACAGGGACAACACAGCGAAGGCCTACTTACACGTGAAATCAAAAGTCCTAAAGGATTGCTCTCTAGAAACATCAAAAGAGCTGCAACATCTGGGACTAAAATTAACACAAGTACAGATTACCAAAACAGCGAATGAAAATGGGACCAAAGAATATCAGACTAGCTCACAAGAACACTCGGTCAAATGGAAAAGAGAAACTCCTAGGAAAAAAGGCAGATACCGAAAATACACCCCAGAACGGTTTAGAGAAGAGAGGAACAAACAGGATGAATTCCACCATAAATATCGAAAACCGATACTTTCAACAACTACTATGAACGTACGACAAGAAATAAACACGATTCCAGATCAAACAACAAGAGTCCAAAGTGCTCCATCTCACATGTCCTCTAAAGCCCAAGTGCCCTCAAAACCATGGAAATGGTTAACAGACACCTTCGGGCGCCAAAAGAAGGATTAGCAGTTAGCCCATGACGCCATCCAGCAGAAGGATACCAACTTCAATGTGTCCAATAGCCTGAACAAAACCACACTACAGATGGCGTCATGGAACACCAGAGGCTACCTTCACCTGACTAAATCTAATACTATAAACTGGAACAAATTCGATTTAATCTGTTTCCAAGAGACCTGGCTTGCGGATAAACCTTCCCTGGAGGGATTCACCTTGGAAATCTCCCCTGCCAAGAGAGCAGCCGTGGGGAGACCATCATCGGGACTACTCACGGCAGTCCGTTTGGGTTCCGGAATTGAAATAAAGAAAAAAATCAGCGAAGATTACGGCATGTTAGCCATTCTAGCGAACTGGAATCACGAGGCTGTGGGAGAACTCGGAAAGTCCACTACCGAGCTGGTTGTGATAAATCTCTACTGGAACCCGGAAAAAACATCTACAAAAGAATTCTGTACCATGGTTGCAAATACTATTGATGACGCGAGAATTCACTATGGCAGCCCCGACATTATCATCTGCGGGGACCTGAACGCGAAATGTGGAACGCACTCAAGAAACGAACTGGTCCACCCCGCTTTAAATAAAGTAGATGAAAGAGGACGGGCATGGCAGTCCCTGATGAAATCAAGACACCTTTATAACATTGCAACCTTGCAGGAGGGTGTGACCAAAATCCCTACTTGGGAAAGAGATACCGCAATTGCTAATATAGATTACATCTTCATATCAGACGGGATGACACCCTTCTTTCAGGAATTTAAAGTTATAAGAACCGTAGAAAGCGACCACAATCTGCTCCAGTTCACTTGGAGGGGAGTAGTGAAAGTTCATCTTACGTACCAATTCGATATTGAAACCAACAAGCAGCAAAACAGAATCCGCATCACGTCAGAAAATCTAAAAATAATGAGGAAGGCCCTCGTCAAAAACCAAGCAGCCGGGCAGAATGAACCGGATAAACAACGTCCAGAATATGTGTCCTTATTGATTCCACATAAAGTGGCCTTTGGAGGGAAGCCTTGTAATCAACCATCGCATACTCATACGTTCAATGCAACTTTAGTAGCAAAACGCAAAGTAATGAGAAAATTAAAAAGATTAGCGGCCAAAGAGGCGACTGAGGACGCGTGGTCTGCGTATCGCTGTGGAAAAATAACATACAAAGCATGGCTGAGAGAAGAGCGACAAAAGCTCTACCAAAATGACGCTGAGGCCATGTTAAAAACCTGGGCCTCGAAAAGTAGTCGAGACTTCTGGTCATTATTAAAGGTCGTAAAGAAACAGCGACCAGCACAGATTCTTAGCTGTGTTTCTGAACAGCAATGGGCAACCTACTTCTCAAATCTCTATGCACTCCCAGAAAACGGCACATTGAAGAAGGGACAGCAACAGCATTCAGTTTGCCAGACGGAACCCTGGAAAAACGTAGCCGTCTGGGGGGATATTAGGGAGACCATCACCCGCCTTAAAACTTCTAGGGCACCAGGCCCGGATGGCTTGACCAATAATGACTTGAAGCTCCATCCAGAAGCGTGGTCCGACGTGTTGTGTGAGCTGTTTGATCAATGTGCAAAGACCAAACAAATCCCCATCTCGTGGACGGAGGCGGTCCTAATACCGATTTATAAAAAGGGCCCCAGATCAGAACCGGCTAACTATAGACCAATTGTCTTACTGGACATAATCGGTAAAATATTCGCCACCTTGATACTAACCCACTTTAAAGAGTGGGTTAAGAATTCGCCAGCACAAGACAGATTCCAGACTGGCTTCCAAAAAGGAGCAGGTACTGCGATTAATATCTTAATACTAAACACCATCAAGGCCAGAGTAAAAGGTGGTGGTCCCGGAGTACATATGGCAATGATTGATCTTACCCAGGCTTTTGACACCGTGGATCGTAACAAACTATGGGCAAAGCTGGAAAAGTGGAACTGTTCACCAGCTATCCTAGAACCGATCAAGGCTTTGCACACAAAAACTTCTCTTTGTGTTCGACTTTGCCAACAAGGAACCCTTTCAGATAAGATACTTACAGAAAGGGGTGTCAAACAGGGCTGTCCTCTGGCTCCGGCACTCTTTGTCGCCTTCATCGGAGACTTCCAGAACACCGAAGATCGGGTGCGATCGTTTCCTCCGAAGTTAGGTGAATCATCAATATCAAGATTATGCTACGCAGATGACCTGATCTTGTTAGACCACACTCCTATTGGTCTACAAAGACAGATTGACAATCTCTACAATTACATGGAACAGAATAACCTTAAGATAAACACGAAAAAAACTAAAATCATCTCGTTCACCAAAACAACCCAAAAAACAAAGTCTCCCCACGCATGGTATTTGAATAAGACCAAGATTGAATCAGTAAAAGACTTCAAATACTTAGGTGTCATGCTCGACAATACTCTGAAGGATAAATCGCTCCAGCAGTCGCTGTGGGACAAAATCCACAACCTAACTGCCCAAACCAGAGCTGTGGACACCAAATTTGGGAAATTCTCCTGGGCACAGGCACTTCATTTTTATAAATCAAAGGTCCTACCAGCCTTAACTTATGGTATGGCTGCAAATCTATCACTCCCGGCAGAAATCTGGATCAAATTGGAAGGTTACTTTTGGAAGTCAGTCTTGGCTCTTCCCAAATCAGCCCCTATGCCAGCCATTCGTAGGGATTTGGGTCTGCAATCGATAAACGCAGTAATAATTCAAAGCGCAGTCCAGTTATATACAAAAATCTTGAGCCCTAGTTCGCTTCCCATCTTTCAACTTATGAGCTCTGAAATTGCCAAAGGCACTAGCAAACCCCTACGGGATTGGGTTGCAAAAATTTCTGAAAAATTGACCGAAGTGGCCTGCACTCCAGAAATGCTGCTAATCAATCCAGGGAAGGTGAAAAGAAAATTGGAAGATCAAGATTGGATCAATACCTGTGAAAGAGTTCACCAATACAAATCCTTAAAACATCTTCCGCCGACCCATAATGGCCTGAAATCACCCTTAAAATACTGCGTAAAATTTCCAGACAAGAAGCTCAGAAAGACTTTTATGAGAGCACGTCTGAATCTACTTATCACAAAAGAAATAGTGGCAAAAAGAGCTCCCTCGCAGGAGAACCATTGCAGACTATGCAAAGATCCAGAACAAGTCGAAACACCATACCATTTCATCATGAAATGTCCGGCCATGGCAAATGAAAGACACTCTTACCTGACACCACTGGCTTCTAATGAAATCATCTTAGACGATGAAACGCGCTGGTTCCGTCTAATTGCAGGAGACTCGGCAAGATGGTCTAGGATGACGGCGAAATTTCTTATTGAAGCCCTAAGAAGGGCGTCTGCTATTCCATCACAAAGTGGGGACTCTCGCATCCTAGAAATTGTCGAAGCCTAAACCGAGACTCAATTATTGATTGACAGATTCAGTGGTGTCCCAAGTAGGTAGCAGGAAGACGAAAGATAAAAGACTGAATGTCTTCATGTGTGAAGTTTTTTTGTAAAAACCTAAACGGTTAAAACAAATAAAAAAAAATAAAAAAAAATAAAAAAATGAAATCTAAGTGCAGGGTAGGACGGGAGAGAGAATTGTGCAAGACATTTGGGGATGGGGAATGGAAGGACATAATAACATACCACAAGAGGGTCTCTAGGAATGCTAGGTTACAACTAAGCCAACTGTATGTCACTCAGAGAGCGTATCTCACGCAAGCTGCTATTGCAATATTCAAAGGAGCCAGTAAATTAGTATGTCCCACATGTTATTATATGAGGCGGGGTTTATACACATGTTCTGGGGATTCCCAATTGGACAAGTCTTCTGGGAAGGGGAGGCACAGGAAGCGGCTACAGGAGGTATCGACCTTGATATCACAACCCCAGAGGCCTGCATGCTGGGCCAGTACAAAAGAAGCTCAAAGTATAAACCTCTTAACAAACTGAAAGATCTGATGTACATACTAGCTAAGCGCAGAATAGCCATGAGGTGGAAGGACACAAGAGCACCAAGTGTTACTAGATGGTGGGGAGATTTGAAAAAGTTTGCGAAAGCAGAAACTGGCATATGGGAAAAGGCGCTAGGAGAACAAAAGTTGGAAGCGGGAATGGACATCCAATGGTGGATTGCCCTAACCGTGAGTGTATTCACACGAGAAGAAGGGGAAATCACTATGAAGACTATAACAAAGGAAGTGAATGCAGTGTAAGGTATAGGTATAGGTTGTATAACGCGTTTGGAAGACACTATGAACAGGCCATTTTGGGGGTTAAGAGAAGATATTAGACTTGATGCTGTACTATGATAATGTATACTATTGTGTGGTTTGTTATGGTTTGTTGCTTGAAAAATGTAATAAACATATTAATACAAAATATTTCTTTTTCCCAAGTGGGGATTTAGTCGCATACACGGATGCTGGTTGACATATACCATGCAGTCCGTTCTTCATATCCCCCACTGCTCAAAGTTATTCCTTGGGCCTAAAAAAAAAACATAGGTTGTTTGCCTTAGTCACCAATGTCAGAGCTACCTCAGAGAAGTACAGTCATTCCCAGCCACTGCAGTCAAGTTTATAGCTCAGGTTAGGTATGAGAACTACGGGAAAGGACCTGGCATGTCCCTGGAGGTTCCTATACATTGGTTCCCACTGTGGGAGATGAAGCCATGTGAAAGATCAGCTGAAGAATGAAGATATCATTTGGCTGAATTGAGTGGTGTGTAACATTGGAAGGCTTTGAAATCCAATGGATGTGCAGCCAAAATGTACTCTTGCACCCCATTCCCATCTACGTTTGGGATGCACCTCGGCATGGGGGAGAAGCCGGAGCATGTTGCTAAAAAGCAGTGCAGACTTATTTGTACACATGCATGCCTCGACATGCCCCGCGTGTTACTTCCACTGCACCCAACTGTCATTCTCTTTCTCTGCATTGGATGGGACAGAGAATCGAGCAACAGCTGTGTCTCATTGCGCATACATTTAGTCTCCAGTGGCCCATGCCCAATACATTTAAAAGGTTTTCTTGGTGCCGACGGTGCTTCGCTTCTGTGGACATGCACACTTTTTGTTTGCTGTGTTTGGGGAAGGCACAAGCATGGCACTTTTGCAGCGCTTGTGCTTCCACTCATTCACTAGCTAATCGGCACACACACTCGGTGGCTACTTTTGGAGAGCAGCTTGCAAGACAAGACAAATAATTATTTACATCAAGGCTAATTGTAAATGAAGTTGATCAATTTTCAAGGGCAACCCATCTGGCATCCCGGTCAGCATCAGACTCGTAACCACGCTCCTACAATTCAGAAAAGAACTCAAGACCCACCTCTTCAAGGAGTCTCTATGCCTCAACACCTAGGCCATCATGTTGCTGCCTGTGCCACCATCACTCACTAGACATTGTCTGCCCCTCTCCTCTACGCTAACCTCCCAGTCCGCCCAACACCCTTTCCTCAAGAATCCACCCCCCTGCCCTCTGAGACCCCTGCTTTCTGCTCTTTCAACCCTAAGTCGAGTGAGGCGTTTGTCAAACTACTATCCGAAAGCCAACCCTGCGACTCCCCCCTTGACCGTTGTCCCGCCTCTCTCCTTTAAATAAATGTTTACCTCCACTTGTGCAGGAGAGCTGGTGAGGTCCATACTTAATGATGCCATTACCTCTGGCAACTTCTCAGAACCTGTCAAAACCGTGCATGTCATACCCCTTCTAAAGAAAGCATCCATCGACCCTCTCCAACCAAACAACTACAGGCCCATCTCAACACCTGATTCCTGGAAAAGCTCATCGACCGCACTACATATTCACAGCTCACCTGCTTCATGGAATCCAACATCCTTGGATGTCACAGAACAGAAACTGCACTGATCTCAAAGTCTCAGCAGACTCAGAAGGATGCGCAGCACTTGTTCTTCTCGACCCCTCTGCAGCATTTTACACCGCTAGACACACAATCCTCCTTGACAGACTACACTCTCTAGGAATTTGAGATTTGACACTCAACTGGATCGTGCCATTCCTCACTAACAGACAGCAAATCACCTACCTCCCCTGTTCCTCTCCAATGCATGCCCAGTGAACACTAGAGTACCCCAAGGTGCCTGCCTTTCACCCCTCCCTTCAACCTTTACAAGACCCTTCTGCTAGGAATCATCCGTTCGCACAACCTCACCTGCTATAACTAGGCCGATGACACATAAATGATCCTGAGAATTCCTAAATCAACTGCCGATCCACGTCCTAACCTAGCAGCATGTCTCAAAGACATTGACCTCTGCTTGATGAATAACCCCCTCCTTCTGAACCCAGGGAAAACAGAGCTCATGGCCTGAGGCAAGACAGCTCTTTTTCCGCAACCGTCTCCTGGGCCACCTTCCCTCTGCAACCCTTCACCTCCACCACTGTCAAAAACCTGGGCTGCACAATGGACTCCAACCTAACCCTTTCTCACCACATCAATAAGGTATCTTAATCCTTTCACTTCCACCTCATGCGTTTGAAGCGCATCTTCCCTTACCTCATCTACCCCAATAGACTGGATGCATTTATGTCCATTATTATGTCCAGACTTGACTATGCAAACTCCCTCTACCTCGGTGCACTGGCCAACCAACTAAACAAACTCCAATGAGTATATAGCTTGGTTGCCAGATTGCTTCTTGCACCGGGATAAAGGGATCACATATCTCCTGCTCTCCGTACCCAACAATGGCTCCCAATTGGATAAAGGGCCACCTTCAAAATCCTGTGCATTACTCACGAGCGGTGCAGAAAGCCGGTCCCAAATACCTCAAAGAAAAGTTTATGCCTTACCACCCAACCCGCACCCTATGGTCAAGGACTGCCCACCTCCCAGTGGTCCCGCCCTCCAATTAAGCCAGGAATGGAGGGTCGGCCTACTCAACCCTGGTGCCAACATTGTGGACCTCGTGCCTCCCCACATTCGACACAGCCAACGCTATATGGCTTTCCAGAAATCACTAAAAACCTATCTTTTTCCCTAAATCATGTAAGGAACGGTTTTGGCCACTTGAACAGCCAACAATGGCTAGAAGTGGCTTGGAACCCCACCAATACAGAATGGTAGAACAGCCAGGACATGGAATCTGCTTTTATTGATCAGTTACATTTCAGCGCTTGGAACCTGCTGGCCCTTTGGGCTCGGCAATAATACATGCTCATGAATGTGCCACCCACAATCAACATACTATCTAATGCCAAAGACTGCATATCCGAGATACAATAGCACTTGTGCGTGCACGCTAGGATAGGGATTGCTCACTGTGCACCACCAGGCATGCACTACGTTGCTGTGACCAGAAGATATTATCTCTATGCATTAAGAAATTAACATCCATGAATCCTAAGCCAAGTCCTAGTAGCCCCTATGTTGGGACTAGCTGCACACATAATCTCACACAAAATCTCAACCACTGCCAGAATGTAGACACTGAAATTATCTCGGGACTGCTACACACATTGTACTGATCTAACACAATCCAGAGTTCCATGCCTAGCTTTATAATGCAGCTACACACCACGCAATCTGCTCTAGCTGGACACATACTGAGCGCACCCAAGCACTATCTTCCACTCTACTCTCGCTACTGACCTGGACTACGGTCCCCGAGGGCGTTCAACCCACAGCACCTAGAGATCATACCAGTGATAAAAATGCACTATACAAATGCCCAATAACATAACACAACACCTTATACAACTGTACCCCTCCTCTGTATCCTACCCCCCGCTGTATAGCTGTTCTGCTGTTATTTATGAAAAGTGCTGTGTTATGCATCTCTACTGTTGTATACCTCTGTAAATTGCTCAGTGTGTATCTGTATTGTTGTATACCTCTGGAAAGTGCTCTGTTATGCATCTCTACTGTTGTATACCGCTGTAAAGTGCTCAGTGTGTATCTGTATGGTTGTATACCTCTGGAAAGTCATCTGTTATGCATCTCTACTGTTGTATACCTCTGTAAAGCTCTCCGTTGCTTCTCAAAGCTAGGTCTGTACTCAATAAATATTATTATAATAATAATAATAATAAAAATAACAATAATAATGCGGGTAATACCGTATGGGGTCTCACCTCACACAGGAGGGCTCCAAGAGACCCTCCCCCTCACACTAGCATGCAACAAGAAGCACAGCCTAAGGTCCCTCCAGGGACTAAGGTGATACCTTGCTCTTTGCCCATTCATGTGGGTCATAGTGGGTATGAGCCAGAGGTTCTTTTGGGGACCAAGTTGACACCCCATTCCGTACCAACTGTGTTCCAGACCAGGAGGGGGTATGCCCCTAAGACCACACACAAAGCATCGGCACAGCCAGACAAGCTCAGTCATGGGAGGAATGCATCCTTCTGGCACATCAAATTACGCCCTGTTGGTTTCAAGACCCCTGGGATGGGCAGAGGTTTTGCTCCACAGCCTCATAATGAAGACATTGACTGCGTGGACTCCCAAAAGGGAGAATAACAAGATGCCTCCACAAGCCCCATAACAATAAAGACCTGAAAGCAGGGAATTGCACCTGAGAATCACGAAGATGGGAGAGCCTTGAAAGAGGCAAGTTGCAGCATTACAGGGGAACGCCCCAGATGAACGGTAGGATTTCCCCTCACACACCCCCCAGCCCACGAGGGAGTTAGCAACAGATGCGTCCCTGCATGTGAATGTGCACATATATATAATCTATGGGGGAAGGAGGGCCTTCAACAACACATACATTATTCCTTCTTCCTTGGCCTGAGGGTTTTTCTGCCAGAATTGAGTGGCAGACGGATTTGCACAGACAACACTACTGACACGTTTTATTTAAACAAACAGGGTGAGACAAAACCAGCAACCCTTTGCCACCTGTCTATGGAGACCGGGCCATGGTGTCTATATCATGTGATCTGACCAGTGGCTTCCCACCTAACAGGGGTGGAGAATATCAGAGCGTGTGTCCTGAGTCATATCACGTATGCATGCATGAATGGGAACTCGCTGTTACCACTTTTCCGGGCCTGGGGCACCACAATGGTGGACCTTTTGGCAACTGAGGAGAACAAGAAATGTACACTGCATGACTCCTGAAAGGGAAAAGGGCAGGATTTGCTGGGGGATGCTTTCCTGTTCCTGTGGGACAGACAGACTTTCATGCTTTCCCTTCGATTCCACTAATGAGCAAAGTGCTTCACATATTGAAATATTGAAAAATGCCACATGATCCTGGTGACACCCAGATTTGGTTTTTGGAACTCTTAAATGTCAGAATGCATGGAAAATGCCCATCTGGGCGGACAACAGCAAGGCAGTGTCTTTCACCTCAACACTCAATCGCAGTCCTTGGCACCATGGTCCCTGAGGACCTAGTGTATGGTCACGTTGGTCTTTCAGACAAACATGTAAACATTATTAAAGCGACGTGCAAGTACAGCTCTAGAGATCAGTACACAAGCAGGTGTACCCATTTTTGTCACTGATGTTTAGAGAAACACAGGGAGCCACGGCAAGCATCACACAATCACGTCATGTCCCAGCCAGGATTCTGAAGGGCAAAGATGAGCAGGTTTATGGCAAAGTGGAGCAGCTGAGTCAAGGAAGTGATCACTGCTCTTAAGCTTATATAGAAGTCAATCTGGTTTCTCAGTCACTGGGCACAGCTTTGCCTGGCTCCAGTAGGGAATCCTCACGTGGAATCATCTGTTCGGCATCTTTTTCTATGTTCAGAGACAAGTCTGTGAAGGTCTAGTTAATAGGGTAGCCTTACCAGCACATGCTGGACAGATGGAAGATTGTATACTAATTGACCTTTTGGCAATTGACCTCGAGAGAATTGACCTAATTTAGAAGGTCAATTAGGACATATATGCGGGGGGAAAACCCCCTGCAGCCCCACACCCAATCCAAAACCCCCTGCAAACCCCCACCCAATCCCCTTATATTATTTATAATCCAAAACCAACCCAATACATATATAAAATAACTAAAATAATATAAAGGTCAATTGTGCAATTGTGCAGAAGGTCAATTAGGAGCACTATTATTAGGTCAATTGTGCAAAAGGTCCATTGTAAAAGGTCAATTTGGGTAATACCCAGATATTGGAACGCTGTGAGTCTTTTGTTCCTTTTTCCCTTTAATATTGTCAGGAAGGAGTGCAGCCATGAACAAAAAAATCATGTATGTATCAATTCCTGGGTGGCACATATTGCCCCTGCCCTCCATTCCTTGAAGTTACTACTGGAAAGTCCAGCTAGCATGTATGTATGCCTGGTATGCCAGCGCAGGTGTCCATGATTATTGGCTTCTGGCACTAGGTCTAGTGAAGAGGGTCGAAGCGGCATGCTCAGTGGGCACTCATTATATTTGAGGTCATTGTTTGCCAACCATTGCTTCTGTTTAAGGACACTGCTTTGTAATATAGTGATTTAGCGCAGGCCGAATGAGTCAGAGTTTGATTGCTGAAGAAACATATTTCTTTGGCTGCTGAAACATTGAGGAAGGAACCCCTTTAAAGTATCGCAATTAACATTGTAGACGCTTGATATGATAGTTGATCGTTGTGATGATTATGGTGCCGCTTTGCAGCAGCTATGGTTGATGATATTCATGTGGGAGTCTCAAACAGTACCAGCGGCGGCGGTCGATTTCCATGTGGACACGTGCATCGAAATTTGGTATTTCCCAGATGATGAGCGGGAGGAAGGAGGGCGTTCTTTGAGTTTGGTTAAAGAATGTGAAGCAATGTGTGTCTGTATATAAAATCTACATGCTCCTAACTTGTGCTGCTTTTCTGGTTTCTGCCAAGACCAGGAATGTGTGGAGGTTCCCCTTGCTATGGTAAATACTTTTTCTTACCTATATTTTTTATTAGAAAATGGTTACTTGGTACCAGCCTTTTGTCCTGGGAGGACAGCCACCCTTCTGTGTGCTTGACAGCTAGGCTGCAATGAATGGGGGAAACCTGCATAAAAGGCGAGGCTTTTTGGCTTGGAAGGCAGAGTCGACCACTGGACGAAGGAATCCGAAGAAGAACTTGGAAGAGATGCCTGCTGCAACTCCTGGACTGTTGGTTTGCCCGGTGAAGACCTGCTGCTGTGCTGAAGCTCCGAATTCACCTCAACTAGAGAAGCCCTGCAAGGACGACTTCTCCCCTTGGGTTGGTGGGACCAATCCACCCCAAAGTTAACTCGTCTGGACATCCTCTCGAAGCTGGCTGTACTTCCACTGCTGCTGCCGCTGGAACCGATGTACCAGGGAGAGGAACACCAGATTGAGTGCATTGCTTTTAAGTCAGATACAAGATCCAGGAAGATCCTCCGGACTCCCAGGAAGCAGGACCGACCAAGCCTCAGCCACCTCAACAGAGTGGTGTACCCCAGATGTGAGGAAAGTCTGAATAACTGTGTGGTGCTAATTGCTTGAGACATGAGGAGCTGAAACCGCAAAGTGCCACTGATTTGAAGTCTGCCCATTGCTGCCACTGACCTTCAAGTTGTAGTGTAGAGTCCCCAGGCATCCTCCCTCTTGTCCCCATGACTGAGGCCCAGGAACAACAGGATCTGCAGACCTACACAGGGATATAAGCCAGCTGGAACTAGTTTCTTCAAGCTTAAGGTACTGTAAAACTAAGTGGATTTACCTCTTCTTCTGTAGCCTTACTTGCTCTCAGTTGAGACTTGTCTTGGTTGCTTTTGTAGAGTTGCTTGCAGCTTTACCCCTCACAAGCCCCCCAGCTTGTGGCCCTACATTGAGTCTACTTTTCTACAAAGACTTCTAAAACATTGGGCAAGACTTTTACTTACCTGGACTTTTGTTCAATTACATTGGCTGTCGTTGCTCCCTGAGACTCTTCTTACCTCTGACATTGTGTTTTACCTTTCCTCCAGGAAAGGGTTAATTTACTTTGCATTGGGGGTTCAAAAGTACTTACTTGCTTCAGAATATTTGTGTGACCTTTGATTTATTCCTAAACCCCTTTTCTTTGACACTAATCTCAGTATGGCTCTAAATGTACCAGTAATATATTAATGTTGGTATTTCCGAGACGATGAGCAAAGCCTCTTGTTTTGAGCAGGTATAAGAGGGTGTTCTTTGAGTTTGGTCAAAGAATTTGAAGTACCTGTGTCCATATATAATGTCCAAATGCTCCTAACATTTGCTGCTTTTTTGTTTTCTTCCAGGACCAGGAACCCGTGGAGGTTCCCCTTGTTATGGTAAATATGTGCTCTAATATATATTTTATACCAAAATGCGTACAGTTTGCAGTTGTACATGCAACATAGGATCTATCAACAACATGCCAATACATTGAATGGTCTAATCTATTCTTAGTCACTTATGAGTGTGTCGATTGGGGCAATTTATCGTATTTATTTAGCTCACTGCAATGGGACACATATAGTTCAAAGGCTTTCAATAGCAGCAGACTTTTAGCTACATCGTTTCACAGTGAGACCACTCACTAATTGGGGAATGTGCGTTAACTTGGTCATATGATGTATTTTCGGGCCAGATTTGCTGATGCACTATTTCCTGGACTTGCCTTTGGCAGTGCGGAAATAGCTCCATTCTTGGGCCTGCTCAAACTCTGCAACCTGCTCTTATATGGAGGACATCCCCGTTATTCCTATAGTCACCTTACTGCACCTCCACCCTGCTCATCTCCCTCATTTTAGGCAGAGTAAACATTGCAATCCCCAATCCCCAGTCAGGCCTGTCTCTCCCCTCCCAAGATACTGCTAGCTCTCCTTTCTCCTCATTACCTGCCCTCCCATCACACCCCAGATCCAACCATTCCCCCCATTCCCAACCTCTCCCTCATGCCCGTTCATTTACGTTATTATCCAGAATCCACCACACCCTGTTCCGTTCATGAAAGGTGGTCTGCCGGGTATCGGTCTGTGGTGAAAGTGGCCCCAACTTTAACAAAATTTATAAAGGGCACCCATTAATGTATGGTTTCTATTTAAATGGCTGTGTTTCAATTGCAATAATCTTTTTAAACAAAAACACATTACCACTTGTAGGCGGATTTCAGAGACTTCCATATCTAGGAGACACTTGTTCATGTGTAAGGTTATTTTGGTGCTCTGTGTAAACCTCGAAGTTCTCCACTCACCTGCAAGAAGGTCAAAGAACCATTCTGCACCTAAAGCCTATAACAAAAGTACTCTTTTGGGATTCATCAGCGTACCCTGCATGCCTCAGTTCGAGAGTGCTGATTTCAAGCACAACCATGCCTGCATTCTACAGACTTATACCTTGAAACAAAGCCACCCTTCTGATTGTCTGCATTAGAATGGAATATTGACACAGTCATGCAATTTGATACCACCCTTTTCATCTCTTACATGTTGTTGTCTTGTATCTTCCTTATCCCCAAACATTAGTTACTGGTGAGGCCAGATGAGTATTGACTCATTTTCCCTGAGGAAACAGTTATGGCCCTTGTGTGTTCAGGTTTTAACTGGCCTGTTTTGGACCAGCCGTTAAATGCCAAATCCTACAGTGCCACACCCACATGCCAGACTAAATATTTGGGGCTAGTAACATCCTACATGACTATAACGGCACATCTGACAACACACTTATTGGCTACCGGTCAATGTAAGAGAGACATATTTTAAAATTCTGCAGCCATGCCAGAAGTGATGCATAAAGTTACATGTTTTATGACTTTCTCTTTATTTGTAGACACCACACAAGGATGATGATTTACCTTCAGATTCCGTCCTTGATACCGTAAGTAATTAAAAATACCATTCAACATATGAATCTGCCAAACCCCTTAACAAAAGAGAAAAGAATACTTGCTGGTAGGTTTTTACAGCCTAGGATGTTGAAGAATGGCTGGAGGGTGAGAATATCACACTCTGACAAAATAGCCTAAAAAGGGTGATAGCAAAACATGTGAGTAAGTGTGCCAATACGCTAGCATGACCCTATATCCCTGGCCGTACGCTTGTCAAGGAGGAAGCAGAGTATTGTATTACTGTTTCTTAGTTTCTTCTACAGTTTTGTAATTATCTGGTATTTTTTAAATGTGTTGGATTTTAAATAGGAGTAACCAGAATTCATACATATGGAGGCATTAGAACACCTACATGCAGCTAAAAGGTGCCATCAAACAATGGAACCCCCATATATAACTATGTCAGATTAGTCACATTGCAACCAATGGGGTACATTATGTATCCTGATAGTGAGAGACTTATGGTACGAGTTCAAAACAGTTTTCTGCTCAACTAGCCATGCTCTCTACATACATCGGCAGGCCGAGTACGATAGTTAATTTCATATCCTTACTGTTCATGGCCTCTAAAAATGTAGTTGTATTTTCCCTTGTTCCCTGCCTTCCTGTGAAGCGCTTTAAAGCACATTGGGCCTCATTAGGAGTTTGGAGGTAGCCATGCTGTTTTTAGCGGCATGGCTACCCCCAAACTGGGTACCAGGTCCGGGTCCCGAAAATAGGGAATTACCGGGCCATGCCGACTTTAGCCGGCCAGGTAATTCCCATTCTCGGGACCCAGACCCGGTACATCCCCATTCCCATTTGAGCCCCTATAGGGCTCAATGGGAAGGCAGAGGATGCTAACAATGGGCCCGTTAATGACGGGCCCGTTGTTAGCATTCTGGACTGCTAGCGGGTCCCGCGCTGCACGTCTGGTCTGGCCAGGCGTCCAGAGCGGGACCCGCTGCAGAACTCATAATGGGGCGGCCCGGTATGAACGGTGCCGGCCCTTACCAGCACCGTTCATACCGCGGCCGCCTTCGTTGTAATGAGGCCCATTGTGTATAGGCGCTATATAAATAAACTATCATACCCAACTCCAAATTATTGCGGTGAAAGGATAGCATTTAAGGAGCTGATGCTGCAAATAATCTTACCCTAGTATGAGACAAGTTTGATGGGAGGAAGGGGCTGGTGAGGTATGGTTGGCGCATGGGAGGAAGGGGCTGGTGAGGTACGGTTGGGTTAAATATCTTCATCTACTACACTTCCTCTTTGTGCTACTGTTTCTTCAATCCGGCGAGTCTGAGCTTGCTCCTTCTTTTAATGCTGCATCTTCAACTCTGCGTTGAATTCATCAGTTGCGCGATATGTGCTTCCTCCGACAACATTGCTTACAGAGATTATACTTTTTTGTGTTGTGCATACAGACTCTTCACTGATTGGAAACAGCTTCTATCTTTATGCCTAGCTGTGCACAAAATATTCCACTGCTAGATCTCAGGATCTTTTCCTAGAGTTCTAATATAAGGTCAAAGTAGGCATTGCAGGTTGGATCCCCGGATTATCTTGGCTTGTTGATATCAGTGTTTAATAAGGCAATCCTAGCATTGAGAAGGATAACCGTTTTTTGAAGAAACAGGTAATATGCTCATATGTTTAATAAAGCAATATCTACATCAGTGACAGATCGTATATACTCTATGGGTCTCATTACGAGTTTGGAGGTAGCCATGCCGCTATTTACGACATGGCTGTCTCCAAACTCGGGTCCTGGTTCCCTGAATGGGGACTTACCAGGTCATTCCAACATTGGAGGACCCGGTATTTCCCCATTCAGGGAAGCCATTCCCATTCCCATTCAAGCCCTCATAGGGCTCAATGGAAATGGGCAAGGAGCTAATAACGGGCCTGTTAATAACAGACCTGTTATTAGCTCCCTGGTCCTTTAGCGGCTCCCGCTAAGGGCGGCTGGTTTTCACCAGCCACCCTTAGCGGGACCCAAAGGACCTCGAATGCGGCGGTAAGGGGTTAACGGCACTGGCATCCTTACCAGTGCCGTTAACCCCTTACCGCCGCACTCGGAATGAGGCCCTATGAATACCTCTGTAGCTGCCCCAATTAAAGATTATTTTCAAAACTATTTGGATTTCATGTTAGAAAACATGCACTTCTCAATCATTTTCATTCTATAAACACAAGATGACGGAGAGCAAATTCAAAAATGTGAACATGTCCCAACATCATATAAAATAATGAAAATGTATCCACTTCTTTATCTTTTTCCCATGTATATATTACTGCAAAGCAAAACTTTATTATGTGCTTATTATAAAGGGAACATACAATGTGATCAGATCTAAGTCTTGAAAACCCTTTGATATGCATAAAGCAAATTATAATGCAAACACATGTTGAGCATATTCAATCAAAATATAATTTTCAAATCAACTATTATAAAACATGTGCTGTAAATAATTATCAACTGCATAATACCCATCACTACTTTTTAGCTGCAATTCTAGAATTGTGCCATGTGTAACATACCATATTTGTCTGGCCACTTCGTAAAAAAGCTGAGCCCTGCCTTTGCCATATCCAATTATTAATTCCTTAACAAAGGGTCTGCTTACAATGGATTGAATAGGCAATGTCCCCAAGTGTGGGGAGGATAGGGCGGAAGATGCGGAAGGGCAAGCAAGACGGAACAACATAAGAATTGTGGGATTGCCAGAAGGGACGGAGGGCTCGGACCCCACTACGTACATTGAAAACTTGTTACTGCAAGAGATAGCAGCAGGCAAACTCACGCAAGGATTTACGATAGAAAGGGCGCACCACTCCCTCATCAGGTGGCTACCGGCGGGTTACCCGCCCAGACTTGTGATAGAAAAAGTCCTCAACTACAAAGATCGAGAGAAGATTCTTGCATTCTCAAGGGCCGGGGGGACGATACAAAGAGCCTCGTCAAAGATCTCTGTATACCCTGACTACACCTTTCAAGTCCATAATAGAAGAGCCCAGTACATTGCAACGAAAGCTAGACTCAGGAAGGCGGGCCTGAAGTATATGTTGTTGTACCTGGCGAAGCTGAAGGTACTCCACAATGGCAAAGCACTTTTCTTTAAAGCACCAATGGAAGCACAATATTGGATGCACAGTGTGCAGATCACAGAGGCTGCAGACCTGGAGCAACAGAAGTGAATTAGAGCTATAAAGTTGTCAAGTTTCTCCATTGGTTAATTGAGGATGCATAGATGGGCTGAGCAGGGGAGAGTCATGTTTCGTTCATAGAGTGTACATTGCTCATAAGGTGTATGGAAGCAGTATAATATGTAAATTGCAACAGGAGCAGTTTATTGTTCCCACAGAAACCCGGTAGAGGGAACGTTATGCACAGTCCCACTACTCCCACAAAGGTTAGTATGCTTTATGGTTACTGCATAGTACCCTGCCCGCTGGGCACCAAGAGACTAGGCTACTGCCGGGTCGAATGGAGCGGAAACGGGGAAGTCCTAGCATGCTTACCACTGCTGGACAAGTTAAGTTTGTAGTTTGTTTGGGGTTAGTTAAGGGGGAGCGGAGAGAGGGAAGAGAGGGACATACATGGAAAAATGCTGCATACCTTCAGCATGGCTAGTATTAGACTGATGACCACAGTAATACCCTGTGTAGAGAAACGCGATGGCTGAGACAATAAATATGATGACATGGAATGTCAGGGGGCTTAACAACTATGTCAAACGTAAAAGAATAGACATGTATATAAAACATAACAAGGTAATCATAGTGCTACTTTAGGAGACACATCTGGATGCACAAAAGTAGAGAAACCTGGCGGTGCGTGGGGGAGTGATGGTGGGCTCCACCTACTCTACATCTGCGAGGGGGGTCCCTATTTGGGTTGACCCGGTAATACCATTGAGAGTGCTGGACATGAATACAGACAACGAAGGGAGGATGGCTATGATACATGGGATGATAGAGAATCAAGAGATATGCATTGTTAACACCTATGCCCCAAATCATGAAGGCACAGTGTAGGGGAGGACTGGCCGCGAGGCCCTCCTCACCTGCAGCCTTCTCCCCAGGTGAGGACCATGACTCGGCGGCCGTCCCCTCATGCCACCCGGGCCCAGGTGGAGGAGGGGTCACCCGCCGACGACATTGCCCACACATATCCGTTCCCTACATATACCCAAATTCAGTTAGGCCTAGAAGCCATCTTGTTTAGCAAACATGGCGTGAGTTCAGCACACTGTAACGAGGCCCCCACCTTTGGAGGACCTTTCATGCATCTCTGCCGCCGCAGTAGCCCTGGTAGATCCGCTGCGAGCGCGTTCCCATGAGAAAGTCGGATATGAGCTAACCCGAGATGCTAACACTGTAACATTATTCTCATCCACAATGTAATATCGCACCCTGCATGACCTGGTCCGCGAGGCCGGGGTGACGGGAAAAAAGCTGAAGCATCACTATCTGAAGAAAGTAGAAAATAATTCAAGTATTGGTATTAACGAACTACCTCGGTTTAAACAGATCATGTAAACTGTGAATAAACCATAAAGATGTAACGTTACATGATACCACCCTAGGTCTGGACTAGTGCTGCTACAACCACAGAGAAAGATGTCGACCAAATGTATAGCCTTTACTTACTCATATATGTTTTCTTAATCACCTAAAGCAGCGAGCATCAATTTCTGTAGGCCATAACCTAGAACGACCTCGTGTAACGTTTAATGTACATAAAATAATCACATCATGTAGTAAATATAATGTTAGGTAACGAAAAGGTACTCGGACCGACTGTATTAAAGAAATGTGTAACGAAATGGAAATATATATGTGTGTTTAAATAACATCAAAATAAGGCGGAACGTTATAAAAGTTCTGCATTTAAAAGTTAGCAACGCACGAGGAAAAAACCTTTGTGAGTATATGCAAGGCCCCGGTACCGCACCCAAGGCCACAGCCCACCACCTGTGTTATTTACAGCACGGTAATAAACCCACGTTTTGAATCCACTGATCTACCAGCACCCTCTCGTAAAGTCCACAACCCTCCCCCTAGACCACCCCAAGAACGACCCCCATCACTGGGACAAGACACAGAGACCCATTTATATAATAATTTCTAACGCGGCAGACAGGCATGTACCAGTCGGCTCAGGCCCCAAAACTCAGCCCCCTCGACCTAAAATACCGGTTAATGGGACACAGGTAAATCTCACCCTAACCGACAATCACCGGACCTCTCAAGAGGTGCATTCCTCATGCGTTGCGTTTATTGTATAAGACAAACTGCCGAGCGATTTATTGATGAACTTAGATGTCGTTTCTTGAATAACTGCAGTGTGCATGGCCTAGGGCAAACGAGTCAGGAGAGGTATTCATCTTTGTCACAGGCTGCCCCAGCATACCAACACCGCTCGGATGACCTCAAGCTGGCCTGCCAGGCCCAACCCAACCCACGAGGCTGACCAGTGACGTCCTCACGCCAAGACCAACCACGCTGCAGCAACACCTATAGTTAGTCGACGCCACCCAATCCCAATTAACTTGTGCCCCCTATAGTGTGTAGGTTCTGATGACGTTTTTTGTATTAGAAATACGCCTGTCTTTGCTATTGTCAGACAGAGCGCTCTCGGAGGTTGCAGAGTTCTTTGCATGCCCTATTCTTTGGATAAACTCCCACTTACGCTCACCCGCACTCTGTCTTGGCCTTATTCCCACTACGGGAGAGTCCCTTATTGTCTCTCATTGCGGGGAGGATCGTGCTGAAATTGGGGGCGCTTCCTTTCAGTGGTGACCCCGATAGCGTGAAATCTCCAAATTATTTATCCTAACTCCTTTCTAACGACCCCCTTGTGGCACGAGAATCTCCGGTCGAGAAGGGATACGCACGGTGAGCCGGCTCCGGGAGGCCGCCCGCCAACGGCGACCGGCACAATAAGAAGTGCGCACTCAATGAGAAAGGGTACGGGATCCCGATTGGAAAAAAATCCCCTTTGAGTGCCGCTCGCCGGAGCCAGGGGCTGACCGTTGAGTTACCGGTGACACCGCCTGGACGGACCCAGTTTCGGAGACTATCGGTTCAAGACGGGCACGTGAGTACTGAGTGCGAGCGATCGTAAAGGGGAAGGGAGGGGAAACGGTGAACAGGAGAACGGGGACAGGTAGAGGAGAAGAATAACGGGGGGCTACTAAAGACGGGTCTTGAAACTTTCTTTATCTTTTCTTTGCATATGGCCATTAGGAGTAAGAAATAAGTGAAGTGGTAGAAGTGACGGAAACCTAGCTCCGAAAGGGGGTGGAAGGCGACGCCGCAAAGTGCTATCTAAACTAGTACTGGGAATATATGAAGAAGTAAGAAATAAGTTATTGGTGTCTGGCAAAAGGAGACACCGGGAATATTTTTTAGTGATTGCTACTCTCTCTATTTCTTTTTTCCATTTCACGGGGCAGGGGAAGAAAGCGAAAAGGGTATAAGATAAATATACTTGTAGAAGGACTATAAAATAGGGAGCACATTTTGAGGAGTGGGGACTAAGTAGTGGCACGTACAGACGTGAACATAGCAACCTTAGCAGAAAAATAGGGACAGCTGGCCAGGGAGGAAAGGGAGGAAATAAGACGAGGTGTGAGTGGAAAGGCATTGTGATGGGTGCGCGCACCGCGTGAGTGTTGGAGACGATCGGTTGACCGCGAGGTGGCGCCAGAGAGTGTTGACCATAACTAGTACTTGATCAGTTGTGAGCGGAATCACATGAGAGTGTATGGGAATGGGAAGGAGATGAGCTATGGTGAGTGCGAAAGGATTTGCGCAGTGAATAAACTTGGGTGATAATATTTGAGACGTCTGCTCTTGTCTGTGCCATAAAGGTATACATACATAGGTCTACACCTAACTAAACGTAAAGAAGGTGGACACGGCTGTGAGAGTGATTTAGAGGATGGGGGCCGAAACTCCCTTGTCACATATTTGTAAGAGCTTACCGGGATACGCTGAACGAATAAATAAATATCACGATCAATGGGTAACAGAATTGAAGGGGGAGGGTCTGCCCCAGATTTGGCCCGAGGGAGGGTCTTTTGACAAAAGCGTTCTTGATATGGTACGAACATGCATTAGCCTCAAGTATAAGGGGAAACAATGGCAAAATAGGAAGGAGATACTAGACCTCTGGAGATTGTTTGAGGAGGTACCCCCACCCAAAGCTCCGGCACCAAATATTGATCTACCTTCCACCACAGATAATCCATTGATGATTCCAAGAGAGGAAAAGGAACAGCTAAGTACAGCACAACCTGCGGAGGTGATTAGTTTGTACCCGATATTACCTAAACCAGCCCCCGCAGCAGGATACAGCGACCCTACGTATGTGCCTCCCCCCACAACTGGTACACCACAAAGACCAACAGCCCCCCCGCCATACGAAAGCACCAGAGAGCGCGCCCAGGGAAGCACACAGAGAGTGGATATAGAGAAGCTAACGAGTGACTTAGAGTCGAGGCTTACTGTGGCAAGGGATGAACTCTCAAGAATAAAAGACATATGTGAGCGCACAGCGTGTGCCCCCACACAATCAGGACGCACATCTAGAGCGTCGAGCGAAGGTAGACAGATTGAGGAAGGATGGAAAAAGGGGGAAATACTGTTCAGGATTGAGGAAGAGCCGACACGAATAATAGAGGTAGGAGCAGTAGGAGGGAGCATTGGTGATGTATCACGAGAGAGAGGGATCAGAGAGGACTTGTTATGTGATGTCAGAGGAGGGTTGGATGACAGTGATAGGTTGAGTATGGCAGTGGGAGGGGAAAGCGAGGAAGTGGACGGTGCATGTTCACTAGGGACTATAGACGACGAATGGATGGGACGACTAAGAAATAGGGTGGGGAAGATGGCGTCATTGGAGTCAGCAGCGACTAAGGAAAGGGAGGGTGCAACTGCAAAAAGGAAGTTACAACTTCCATTGATACACAGAGGGGGGGGGGAGACCAAACTATATACCATGGGCTCAGATGGATAAGGCTAATTTAATGAAATTATTGCCCCAGCTGTCAGGAGGGGCGAGCAAGAGGATATATGCATTTGAGAAACATACCGCCGGCATACCGCTGGCAGTAGGCGATGTGAAAAGCCTACTAGTAACCGCAGTAGGAGATCAAGCGGACAGAGTATGGGCTAAGGCTGGTTTCCCGGCCGTGACGTTAGATTATGATCGTCATGATGGGGCTTCCTTTAATACAGTACGAGCAAGGGTGTGGGACGCGCTGCGGGAGACATTCCCAGATACCCCTGATTTACAGTCAGTAATGCAATGTACAATGAATGACGGGGAGGATGCTATGGATTACATTCTCCGGGTGCAGGAGATGTGGAGAGCGGAAACGGGCACGCCCTGGCACCAATCCACATCTCTATTTTATTTTATCATTAAGAGAGGGCTCCCAAAAGAGGTGCAGAAGGCACTCGATAAGATAGCGGGCGTTGAGGCGAAGGGGTGGCCAGAGATCCAAAGTATAATAGTGCACCATTGCAAAAGGATAAAAGAGAGAGAGAGGGAAGTAGCACAGAAAAGGTTGGCAGACGAGGCAAAGTTGGTACAATCAAAACTAGTGAAGGTTGCAGCAGCGGTAGCAGGACTCCCACTCATGAGGGAGGGAGACGAAGGAGAGGAGGGGCAAATAGCAATACAAGGAAGAATAGCAGCAAATTGGGCAGGACAAGGACAACGACAGTGGACTGAGCAGGAGCAGAACGGAGGTCCAATGTGGCAAGAGTGGGCCCCAAGAGGGGGAAGAGGTGGGTACCGGGGCCGAAGAGGAGGACAAGGGTATGGAGGAATGGGAGGTAATGGGTGGCAGGGTCCCAGAGGTCCACAGGGGAGCTGCTGGAATTGTGGGAGATGGGGGCACTACTCAAGAGAGTGCAGGAGCAGACAAAACAACGGGTTCCAGGAGACAGAACAGTACGGTCACCCCCACCCAGGAAGCCCCTACGGCCTCCCCATGGGACAATACCAACAACCAGAAAGTGTAGGACAAAGAAGTAACGCACAACTACACGGACATCAGTACAGGACACAAAACCACCCACAGAATAATGACAATATGCAATACACGCCAGGTAACACTTTCGCCACAGTAGCTAACGGAGCACCTGCTCCTGCACCTTACAGCGGGGTGTCAGTAGTTTCGGGGAACATTTTTGATCAAGGGGGGGCAATGAGACACCCCGCATAGGACAGCCCACAGAGAGCACTTGCGTGTCCAGTACTATCTACGACCCACAATGCATCAGAGGAACCATTGATAGGAGCGCAGATAGGAGACAAGCAGTTCATATTCATGGTGGATTCGGGAGCGGAGAAATCATGCATTAGAGAGGGCCGGTTCCCGTTATCTAATAGAACGTTAGAGACGCAGGGGTTCTCTGGGGCTGTAATTGAAGTTCCTTACACAGAGGCATTGGATGTGACAGTGGGGGGTAAAACAGTGAAAGCACCCTTACTGTACTATGAACACTCTCCCATTAATTTGCTGGGGAGAGATCTCTTAAGCAAACTAAATATGACAATATCATTCACAGGGAGCGGTATCATATGTTCGACGCCAGGCATATGCCCCCTCCGCATATTAGCAGTAATACACGGCCACACAATTATGCAAGAGATCAGAGGGTTACCAAGAAACGAGGAGATGTTCGTTGAGGGCATGAGAGCATTGGCTCTCATAGTACCAGAACTAAAAAGGATGGATTGGAGGATTCCAGCCGAATTCCTCTTCCGCCCCATAGCAAGCCCCGACACTGCTCTCGGGTCAGTGGTATCGTTGGATTTACACGCAGTACACGTGTCAGCAAACAGAATATGTGTGATTGGCGTTGACATGGAAGGATGTGAGTGGCGGACAGTACTGTGTACAAATGCAAATATCCCACTGAGGGAGCTCTCGGACGAGGAGCTATTTTCAGACACTGAGACAGATGGCGAAATAGTGATGGAACTAGCAATGCCGTGTGACATTGTAGTTACAGCCAGAAAAACTAAAGTTGAATTAATGGCAGTGGTAGGAGCACCACATGCATTTTTTGATGACGACATGAGGTTAGTACCCACTAACATATGGACAAATGGCCCCCATGACGTGGGGTTATTACATGAGGTTCAGCCTGTGGTAATAAAACTGAAACCGGGAGCAATTATACCCCGGGTAAAACAATATCCATTGTCACGCGAAGCAGAAGAAGGGATCAGAGAGACACTAGATGCACTGCTAGCACAAGGAATAATAGTGCCCTCAAACTCCCCATGCAACACATGCATTTACCCGATTAAAAAGGCGAAGGGAGGTTCATGGAGAATGATACAGGATTTACGCCCACTCAATGATGTGATTCAGAAGGAGTTCCCTTTAGTCCCGAACCCATCAACAATACTGTGCAACATTCCGAAAACGGCATCCCACTTCACAGTTATTGACTTAAAAAATGCATTTTTCTCGATTCCCTTAGCAGAGGAGAGCAGGTACTTAACAGCGTTTACACTAGGGGGGAGGAGGTTCGAACACTGCAGACTACCACAAGGGTATTGCGAGAGCCCAAGCATATTCAACAGGGTACTACATGAAGATCTGGGGAATCTGTGTGTAGAAAGCACAGTGATTCAGTACGTTGATGATTTATTGATCTGTGCACAAACTGAGGAAGAGTGTAGAAAGGACTCAATAACACTCCTGACATTATTGGCCAATAAAGGGTACAAGGTGGACAAGGGGAAGTTACAATACTGTCTGACCGAGGTCCTATACTTGGGACAGCTGATATCAAAGGATGGCAAGCGGATCATACCAGACAGGGCACAGGCGATTAGAGCAGTTGGGGAGCCCAAAACAGTAAAAGAGATGCAGAAATTTCTGGGTATGTGCAACTATTGCCGAGCATGGATATTGGATTATGCAGCATACACGAGGCCCTTGTTACAGGCACTAAAAGAGGCACAGCAGGAAAACAAACACATAGAATGGACAGAAGAGATGAACACAGCATTTGACTCACTAAAAGAGCTGATATCAAGCGCTCCAGTACTGGCAAATCCAGACTATGGGCGCGAATTCTTCTTATTTTCACACTGCAAAGGAACACTGATGACAGCAGTATTGACACAAAAGACATCGTTAGGGCACAAACCACTGGCTTACTATAGTGGCACCCTAGACGCAGTAATGCAAGGTCATTTCGCGTGCGAGCAATCTCTAGCTGCAGCCGCGTTCGCGATTGAGAAAAGTGCCACGATAGTGATGGGCTGTCCTGTGACACTGTTTGTGGAACACTCACTCTTTGCAATATTAGAGCGATCAAAGAGCACATTGACAACACAACGCGCCACAGCATATGAAATAATACTGTCCAGCGCAAACATCCACATAGTAAGATGTAAAACAGTGAACCCAGCCACATTCATCACAGAGGCGTGCACCGTAGAGGACATGCAAAACCACAACTGCGCTACGTTCACAGGTGACGAAGGTCAGGATCAAGTGATTTTTGAGAATGCCCTGAACGAGGGAGAGGTGTATTTCGTAGACGGGTCAGCATCAATAGATATGGAGACAGGAGAGAAACATGTGGGTATGGCAGTTGTACGATTAGAGGAAGATGAATACGAGACACTAGTGCAACACCGCCTCCCATCCCACTATTCAGCCCAAGCAGCAGAACTAATTGCGCTAATAGAAGCATTGCATGCCGCCAAGGGGTGCGCAGTGACAATATATACCGACTCAGCATACATGACAACGACAGTACACGGCGGGTTGGCACGGTGGGGGCGGAGAGGGTTCCGACGAGCAGATGGAACACCAGTTCAGCATGCAGAACTATTGAAAGAACTGATTGAGGCTCTGCAAGACCCCACGGCAGTGGCCATTGTAAAATGCCAAGCCCACACCACAAATACAGATTTTATATCTTTGGGGAACGCGGCAGCAGACGCCGCTGCCAAAGAAGCTTCGTATTTACAGAAAGGTGTAGTAGGAGAATACATGTTGCACCACACAGCAAGCCAAGAGGTCCCTACAGGATACAACATGATGCCCACACAGGAAATAATAGAGCTGCAAGAGGGAGCTAGTGCAGAAGAAAAATTGCTGTGGACTAAAAGGGGATGCAGCAAATCGCCGACTGATTTGTTATGGCGACAAAAAAGTTCAGGAAAAGCGGTAATGCCAGTCACATTGTTAGAAATAGCATTTCAACAACTACACTTTCCCGCACATAACGCAAAGCAACACATAATGGCAGAGATACAAGAAGATTGGTTTGCACCTTGCCTCCATGAACATGTCACAAGACTGGCTTTAGAATGCACGACATGTCAGATTTACAACTCAGGTATGACATTGCGCACACTGAGAGGAACGATACCCAAACCAAATGGCCCATTCAGAGAGCTCCACATTGATTATGTAGACATGGGAGAAAGATGTAACGGGGCTCGCTACATGATTGTGGTTGTATGTCCATTTTCGAGATGGGTGGAGGCAGGCCCCTGTGCGCGCCCTGATGCGAAGGGCGCCGCGAAGTTCCTAGTGCGGGAAGTGTTCCCGCGCTGGGGGATTTGCGAAGTTATCCGCTCAGATAACGGCACGCATTTTGTTAATGAACTATTCAAGGAAGTGACTACCCTATTGGGAATAAAGCACAAATTATGTTCAATTTATCATCCTCAAAGTAATGGCGTAGTGGAAAAGATGAACGGTCTGTTAAAAAGCAGATTGTCAAAACTGTGTTTTTCCCTTAAAAAGACCTGGATGTACTGCCTGCCTTTGGCCTTGTTCGAGTTACGAAATCAGCCAAGTAAAGACCACCACTTGTCCCCGCATGAGATCGTCACGGGAAGGAGAATGCACACAGCGCATTCACCTCTCCGTGAACGTTCTGATGCACACAGAAGCGCAGCGATATTAGGAGAGGAGTTCACAGAGTACTTGAGAAAACTGACACGGGCAGCGCGTGTAATTGCAAAGCAACTAGCCCCCCCCTCTACAAGAGAGGAGGGGAACACAACAGAAACAGAGACAATGCCTGAAAAACCATTACAACTAATGCCTGGTGACCTTATATATGTCCGAAGTTTTGTGCGAAGGTGGAATGCACCACGTTTCCATGGCCCTTATGAGGTAGTGTTTTGCACACCCACAGCAGTAAAGGTAAAGGGCCTACGATACTGGGTGCATTTGACAGACGTACGCAGAGCTTATAGCGCCGCGGAAGGTGAGGTACAGGACGAGGCACAGACAACTGCGGACAATGAAGTTGTGCAGAATGGATGATGGGAATTTTGTGTGCATTAAGTGTTGAACACTGAACACGAATGGCGCACGACATGCGTACTGAAATGAACATGTGTATATACATATATATATATATAATTTTTTACAACTTTTGAAGGTTTTTTGGTCCTTTTTGGGTTTTGGAGAAGTTTTCTTTTTTCTCTCTCTCTCTCTCTCTCTCTCTCTCTCTACTTTTCTCTTTATGTATGAAATAATGTACTGATAGTAATATTTGTAAAGTCACCTTGTCTGTGGACATACCCCCTCCTTCACCCACTCCCATACTTTGCCGAAAAAATTTCACAACGTTCTAAATGTTTACATGCGTGTACTTAATGCACTTTTATGTCTCAAACAGGATTTACTATGGCATCGGATGGGCAGCCTGCAACTAATAGATTTGTTAGATTTAGAGAAATGTTAGTAGATAGATTGACATATTCATACGAATGCGGTTTATCAATGTGTGTTATTGTGTTCTTCATCTCAATATTATGCCTAATGACACATTGGGTCATAGCGTTCATCTCTACTGAGATGAACGAGGGGGGAGGGGGGAGTAACACCACCCTTGCCCCTGGCACGAATTCAATTACAAATATGAATATTAAAGAAGGTGATTTTTTGATCTGGGATGGATCCCGCCTTGTATGGGGTTACTACACTGCACCACCCACTGCTGCCCCGTCACGATCAAAAAATAAAGATATGGAAAATGACACAATGTCCCTACCTGATATATATAACAGCCCCACTACCCTTCCCACCCTGATACAAAACAGCGACTTGTTGTTTATTGAGGAAAATGGAAAAGTAATTACAATGACAGAACACAAGTCCCTATATGAAGAATTGGAAAAGGGGGGAGGGAATGAGAAAGGGGGGCCTATTCTTACACCTATCGAAACTATAAGGTATAGGAGGGGGGAGAGAAGTAGGCGAAGAAGAGAGACAAGCAGGAGGGGGTATGATGAGTATTATGGGTTAGGATTAGACAAGATGGAAGACCCACGACACCCCCACCAAGCAAATAAATGGTATGCAGATATGAGTACAACAGCTAAACAGACAACTAATGAAAGCTGCTATGTCTGTTCGCTCATCCCCCATGCATCAGGTACACCCAAAGTGTTGTTGCCAAGAGAATTGCCCATTGTGGATGCCCAGTGTCTCCTTCATCTCACACTGTGTAGAATAAAGAACACCTTTCAAGCACACGATGTCTCTTTCAAAATAATACAGGACAACAAAACGTGCTATTCAAAAGCGTCTGGAGTGGTCTGTCCTAAAGAACCTTTCTTTGCAATACAAGGGACGCTGTTTTCAGAAAACAAATGGAAAGATGAAGAAGTACTGTGCAAAGCGGAAGCACTGAGAGGTGTCCAACCAGACAAGCTGCGATGGATGGAAAACACGTGCTTACCAATATGGAAAGAACACATCTCTAAACTAACATGGGTAACAGCGATGGAGAAACCCTTCAAGCTACAAAGTGAAATACAAAACGAACTATGTTTCAAGGGAGAAGGAAAAGTGGCAATGGGAACGAACAAAAACTGTAACAAAACTCTCACCATCCCAGACATGAAAAAAGGAACAGCAGCACTAATGGACACATACTGGGTGTGCGGGAATCAGGCTTACTTGCACCTTCCCCAGGCATGGAGTGGCAGCTGCTCAATGGCCACTTTGCATTCGGCCCTAATGGTGATTCCAGAAAGCCACGTCGACAAAAATAAAAAGACGCAAGGAAACATGAACAAGGACGAGACGTCTCCCACTGCAGAAGCACACCTCTATGTCCTGTCCTCCGGAGGGAAAGAAGAGGAGCTACCACGGAACAAGCGAGCATCAAACTATATATCACAAGCGTCATCCGATTTATTGGCACAGATCCCAGACAGGTATCGCCTGTTCAGCTCCGTGGAAACATTTTTTGCCTCACTGGTTTCAAGTGTCCAAGCAAGAGCAAATGCAAAATGGCTTCAGATCACACGGTGGGAACTGATTCAGCTGGCCAATGACACTGAAGAAGGATTCAACATAATAAAGGTGGAATTACGAGCTCTGCGACTAATGACCATGCAGAACAGGTATGTTCTGGACCTGCTAACAGCAATCGATGGAGGTGTTTGCCGAAAAATAGGAAGTGCGTGCTGCACGTTCGTACCTTCTGAAGACGCAGAAAATGGGTCCCTGTCCCACGTCATTGAAGCAGTCCATAACCTGGGAGAGAAAATGAAGCTGGAAGGTGGGGCTAAAGACAGCTCATGGTTCGACAATATCTTCTCCTGGGTTCCCTCCTGGCTTGGAATGACGATGAAATTATTGATACCGGTTGCGGTGGTCCTCCTCGTGGTGTTCTGCCTGTGCCAGGTGGGCCTTCGATGTTGTGCTAACGCAGTCCCTAACGGTGCGATGATGATGGTGACAATGGGCAACTCTGGTGGTACAATTAAGGCGACACAAGAAGTACATGTACAGACAGGACCGGATAACACTCCCAGATACCAGTTAGTGCCTATGTGCCGTGATAAGTACATAGTAGACAAACTATGGCACACCACTATCAAAGAACCCCGAGATGTGGAACTGGAATGGTATGAGGAGGTCTGGGTAGACTTGGAAGAGACGGGTGACTGTATATATTTAACATGTACCCCAGATGAGTATGCTAGAAGAGGTGAGAGCTTGAGGGGGGTATGCAGAGCCTGGATGCCTAGAAAAGGAACACCTGCATGGGATGACGCAGTGATAGAGGAGCAAGAATGTAGAAGATTAGAAGAGCTAAAGAATTCGTTACTTTAGTAACGAAAGGGGGGAAATGTAGGGGAGGACTGGCCGCGAGGCCCTCCTCACCTGCAGCCTTCTCCCCAGGTGAGGACCATGACTCGGCGGCCGTCCCCTCATGCCACCCGGGCCCAGGTGGAGGAGGGGTCACCCGCCGACGACATTGCCCACACATATCCGTTCCCTACATATACCCAAATTCAGTTAGGCC
Source organism: Ambystoma mexicanum (assembly GCF_040938575.1). Taxonomy (NCBI): domain Eukaryota; kingdom Metazoa; phylum Chordata; class Amphibia; order Caudata; family Ambystomatidae; genus Ambystoma; species Ambystoma mexicanum. Next base: position 337,146,842 of record NC_090940.1, read on the forward strand.
TAGAAGCCATCTTGTTTAGCAAACATGGCGTGAGTTCAGCACACTGTAACGAGGCCCCCACCTTTGGAGGACCTTTCATGCATCTCTGCCGCCGCAGTAGCCCTGGTAGATCCGCTGCGAGCGCGTTCCCATGAGAAAGTCGGATATGAGCTAACCCGAGATGCTAACACTGTAACATTATTCTCATCCACAATGTAATATCGCACCCTGCATGACCTGGTCCGCGAGGCCGGGGTGACGGGAAAAAAGCTGAAGCATCACTATCTGAAGAAAGTAGAAAATAATTCAAGTATTGGTATTAACGAACTACCTCGGTTTAAACAGATCATGTAAACTGTGAATAAACCATAAAGATGTAACGTTACATGATACCACCCTAGGTCTGGACTAGTGCTGCTACAACCACAGAGAAAGATGTCGACCAAATGTATAGCCTTTACTTACTCATATATGTTTTCTTAATCACCTAAAGCAGCGAGCATCAATTTCTGTAGGCCATAACCTAGAACGACCTCGTGTAACGTTTAATGTACATAAAATAATCACATCATGTAGTAAATATAATGTTAGGTAACGAAAAGGTACTCGGACCGACTGTATTAAAGAAATGTGTAACGAAATGGAAATATATATGTGTGTTTAAATAACATCAAAATAAGGCGGAACGTTATAAAAGTTCTGCATTTAAAAGTTAGCAACGCACGAGGAAAAAACCTTTGTGAGTATATGCAAGGCCATTCTCCCTCCCACCCTGCCAAGCCTGCCAGATAAGGAAGCTAAGGCCTGTGCCGCGCTCCCTCACCTCCCCCAACCAAGCTGGAGCCGCTTCAGAGAGTCAGAGGCCCCGGTACCGCACCCAAGGCCACAGCCCACCACCTGTGTTATTTACAGCACGGTAATAAACCCACGTTTTGAATCCACTGATCTACCAGCACCCTCTCGTAAAGTCCACAACCCTCCCCCTAGACCACCCCAAGAACGACCCCCATCACTGGGACAAGACACAGAGACCCATTTATATAATAATTTCTAACGCGGCAGACAGGCATGTACCAGTCGGCTCAGGCCCCAAAACTCAGCCCCCTCGACCTAAAATACCGGTTAATGGGACACAGGTAAATCTCACCCTAACCGACAATCACCGGACCTCTCAAGAGGTGCATTCCTCATGCGTTGCGTTTATTGTATAAGACAAACTGCCGAGCGATTTATTGATGAACTTAGATGTCGTTTCTTGAATAACTGCAGTGTGCATGGCCTAGGGCAAACGAGTCAGGAGAGGTATTCATCTTTGTCACAGGCTGCCCCAGCATACCAACACCGCTCGGATGACCTCAAGCTGGCCTGCCAGGCCCAACCCAACCCACGAGGCTGACCAGTGACGTCCTCACGCCAAGACCAACCACGCTGCAGCAACACCTATAGTTAGTCGACGCCACCCAATCCCAATTAACTTGTGCCCCCTATAGTGTGTAGGTTCTGATGACGTTTTTTGTATTAGAAATACGCCTGTCTTTGCTATTGTCAGACAGAGCGCTCTCGGAGGTTGCAGAGTTCTTTGCATGCCCTATTCTTTGGATAAACTCCCACTTACGCTCACCCGCACTCTGTCTTGGCCTTATTCCCACTACGGGAGAGTCCCTTATTGTCTCTCATTGCGGGGAGGATCGTGCTGAAATTGGGGGCGCTTCCTTTCAACAGTCTTCTTCAGATCATTATATGCTAGGCTGGGACCTTAAAGGGACAGAGGGGGTCATTCCGAGTTTGGAGGCAGTCATGGTGCTGTTAGCACCATGGCTGCCTCCAAACTCGGGTCCGGGTCCGGTCAGTCGGAATGGGGACTTACCCGGACATTCCGACCTATGCGGACCCAGAAAGTCACCATTTCGAAAACCATTCCCCGTTCCCATTTGAGCCCCCATAGAGCTAAATGGGAATGGGGAAGGAGCTAATAACGGGCCCACAAATAGCGGGCCCGTTATTAGCTCCATGGTCCCTTACCGGGTCCCGCTAAGGACGGCTGGTCAGACCAGCCGGTCCTGGTGGGACCCGCTAAGGGACCTCGGAACGTGGAGGTAGGGGGTTAACGGCACTGGCATCCTTACCGGTGCCGTTAACCCCATACCGCCATACTCGGAATGACCCCCAGAATGTTGATATGGGCAGGGGATTTCAATTGTACACTTGACCCCAGTCTTGACAAATCTGATACCAAATACAAGCGGCCATCCCCTCTGGCCAAAGTATTAAACACGCTGCTAGACCAGTTACAGCTAAGAGACTTGTGGAGAATACAACACAGAGATACCAGAGGTTATTCTTATTACTCTGCCCCACATAAGGTATACATGAGGATAGATTGCCTGTTTGCAGGGGGAGAACACGTAGTTGAATTTACAGAGGCAGAATATTTGCCCAGGATTCTGTCAGACCATTCTCCACTCATGGTAAAATGGCGGGTATTTGCCGCTAGGGCACCCACCCATACACACATAGAGGTTGAGAAGCAAATCATTATTGGATATAGCATTTGCTGATCACATTAGGAAAAGGACAGTGGAATTTATTGAAGTTAACGAGGGAAGCCTGCAGAAGGTGGGCACTGTCTGGGAGGCATATATATCGTGGTCATCAGGGGAGAAATTATAGCAGAGTCAGGGGGAGTACAAAAAACTATAGTTACAGATTTGGAGAACATCTAGAGGAAACTGCTAACAGCAGAGAGGGAAGGTGAGGTAGATAGAGAACATTTAAAAGAGGTAATACGATCTCGAAACAGACATGGCTGGTGCAATGGGATAGGTTGGGGAAATGTCATTATGTGAGATATCTTGAAAGGATCCACGCACAAGGTGACAAACCAGGCAGAATGCTGGCCTGGCTGTGTTAGCGGCAGGATACAAGATCCCCTATATGCTCCATCCGAGACTCGGACCAGGAGGAAATAAATACGCATGCTGGCTTAAACGGGGTCTTTGCTGAGTATTATAAGGCTCTGTATGCAGATCCCCAGGTGGATGAAGAACTAGAGATACAGGATACCCTAGACCTTATCGCCCTGCCACATCTAGCTGCACAGCAGTCAGATATGTTAGAAGCGCTATAACCCCAGAAGAGATGACAGCCTGCCCACCGGGAAAGCCCCAGGCACGGATGGATTAACAGGTGAATTTTATAAGCCCTACACTGACACGTTGGCACCTCTTCTTGCCAAGGTGTACAACGAGGCGTATGATGAGATGGTCCGCCCGGATAGTATAAGGGAGGCCCTGATAATCCCATTATTTAATCTGGTAGAAACTGATCGCAGGTTTTACAGACCGGTTTCACTGTTAAATCAAGACAGCAAGATTCTAACAGCGATTTTGGCCAATAGACTCCGTGGAGTGATACCGGCATTAATTAATCCTGATCAGACGGGGTATGTACCAGGGAGGAGCATAACAGAGAACCTGAGAAGGCTGCACCACATGATTTACAGTACAAGAGACAGCGCAGCACAGTGCAGTGCGCAGTGGCTTCACTAAATGCAACTAAAGCATTTGATTCCGTACATTGACATTCGCTGTATGCCCCAATGGTAAAGATGGGATTAGGACCTCAGTATCTGAAATGGGTACGGCTCATATATACCAAACCAATGGCTATGGTTAGGACGGGAAGCATGTACTCAGAGAAATGGCAATTGTATAGCGGCACGCGACAGGGATGCCCCCTATCCACCATGCTATATATCATAGCGGCGCAACCTGTAGCCGCCTACTTGAGGCAGGAATATAATGACGTGGGTATTGAAGTAGACAGGCAAAGCATACAGTGTCCATGTGTGCTGACAATATTCTACTGTACCTGCGCGACCCACAAATACATTTGCTATATGTACTAGAGGGGTTGGATGGCTTTGGTGCATTGACAGGGATCAAGATAAACAAAAGCAAGTCATGTCTGTTCGCACTAGCTAAAACGGCGAAGGTGACAGAGGAGGACCTCCCTGCTCTCCCCCTGCCCTGGAACAGGACCTCTTTTTGGTATCTAGGTATTAGCATATTTCATGATCCTAAAAAAGAACACGAAAATAACACATTACAAGCTAGGAATAGGTTGGTGATTTCAATGAACATTTGGAGTAAGTTACCTCTGTCTATGATGGGTAGAGTGGCATTGCTAAAAATGGTGGCACTGCCGAGACTCATGCATTGCTTTGGAAATGTCCCATACAGTATTCCACAGCAATTTTTCCGAGACTTGGACAAGCTATGTAGAGGCTTCCTCTGGCAGCGGGAGAGACACAGGGTTGCGTTGAGTGTGTTACAAAGGCGCGACGGACAAGGGGGGCTCAGGATACCAAATTCTGAGTTGTACTTTCTGGCGTGCCACCTACACTATGTGATACAATAGATGGCAGACGATCCCATGGCAGAGACTGTACTTTTACAACCAGCGATTAAAGGGGAATACCTTAGAGAACTAATTTGGATCGGAGCAAAGGAATAGTATAGTTACCCTCACCTAGTGGCATTGGGCATCCAGATTTTGAGAAGGACTTGCAAAGTTATGGGAGTGGAAGATACACTCTCTCCACTGACCCCTATAGCAGTGCTAATGGAGGGCATATCAGGCAGTAGTGCAATGGTAAAATCACAATGGGAATTGTGTGGCATAGGTATGGTTGGAGACCTGAGAAATGAGAAGAGGTTGATGAAGTTTGCTGAGCTGCAGGAGGTCACAGGTATACATAGTGGTCAGTTTTTGCTGCACAACATGCTGATAAGGGTGTTGAAGGGCAGGTGGCCGAACAGCACTGAATAGACTATAGAAAGTGAAGACATAGACATTGCTTACTGTGGCGGGGGGGGGCACATCATCTCAAGGATCTACGACATATTGATAGAATGTAATTCAAAAACGAAATCTAAGTGCAGGGTAGGACGGGAGAGAGAATTGTGCAAGACATTTGGGGATGGGGAATGGAAGGACATAATAACATACCACAAGAGGGTCTCTAGGAATGCTAGGTTACAACTAAGCCAACTGTATGTCACTCAGAGAGCGTATCTCACGCCAGCTGCTATTGCAATATTCAAAGGAGCCAATAAATTAGTATGTCCCACATGTTATTATATGAGGCGGGGTTTATACACATGTTCTGGGGATTCCCAATTGTACAAGTCTTCTGGGAAGGGGAGGCACAGGAAGCGGCTACAGGAGGTATCGACCTTGATATCACAACCCCAGAGGCCTGCATGCTGGGCCAGTACAAAAGAAGCTCAAAGTATAAACCTCTTAACAAACTGAAAGATCTGATGTACATACTAGCTAAGCGCAGAATAGCCATGAGGTGGAAGGACACAAGAGCACCAAGTGTTACTAGATGGTGGGGAGATTTGAAAAAGTTTGCGAAAGCAGAAACTGGCATATGGGAAAAGGCGCTAGGAGAACAAAGGTTGGAAGCGGGAATGGACATCCAATGGTGGATTGCCCTAACCGTGAGTTTATTCACACGAGAAGAAGGGGAAATCACTATGAAGACTATAACAAAGGAAGTGAATGCAGTGTAAGGTATAGGTATACGTTGTATAACGCGTTTGGAAGACACTATGAACAGGCCATTTTGGGGGTTAAGAGAAGATATTAGACTTGATGCTGTACTATGATAATGTATACTATTGTGTGGTTTGTTATGGTTTGTTGCTTGAAAAATGTAATAAACATATTAATACAAAATATTTCTTTTTCCCAAGTGGGGATTTAGTCGCATACACGGATGCTGGTTGACATATACCATGCAGTCCGTTCTTCATATCCCCCACTGCTCAAAGTTATTCCTTGGGCCTAAAAAAAAAACATAGGTTGTTTGCCTTAGTCACCAATGTCAGAGCTACCTCAGAGAAGTACAGTCATTCCCAGCCACTGCAGTCAAGTTTATAGCTCAGGTTAGGTATGAGAACTACGGGAAAGGACCTGGCATGTCCCTGGAGGTTCCTATACATTGGTTCCCACTGTGGGAGATGAAGCTATGTGAAAGATCAGCTGAAGAAAGAAGATATCATTTGGCTGAATTGAGTGGTGTGTAACATTGGAAGGCTTTGAAATCCAATGGATGTGCAGCCAAAATGTACACTTGCACCCCATTCCCATCTACGTTTGGGATGCACCTCGGCATGGGGGAGAAGCCGGAGCATGTTGCTAAAAAGCAGTGCAGACTTATTTGTACACATGCATGCCTCGACATGCCCCGCGTGTTACTTCCACTGCACCCAACTGTCATTCTCTTTCTCTGCATTGGATGGGACAGAGAATCGAGCAGCAGCTGTGTCTCATTGCGCATACATTTAGTCTCCAGTGGCCCATGCCCAATACATTTAAAAGGTTTTCTTGGTGCCGACGGTGCTTCGCTTCTGTGGACATGCACACTTTTTGTTTGCTGTGTTTGGGGAAGGCACAAGCATGGCACTTTTGCAGCGCTTGTGCTTCCACTCATTCACTAGCTAATCGGCACACACACTCGGTGGCTACTTTTGGAGAGCAGCTTGCAAGTCAAGACAAATAATTATTTACATCAAGGCTAATTGTAAATGAAGTTGATCAATTTTCAAGGGCAACCCATCTGGCATCCCGGTCAGCATCAGACTCGTAACCACGCTCCTACAATTCAGAAAAGAATTCAAGACCCACCTCTTCAAGGAGTCTCTATGCCTCAACACCTAGGCCATCATGTTGCTGCCTGTGCCACCATCACTCACTAGACATTGTCTGCCCCTCTCCTCTACGCTAACCTCCCAGTCCGCCCAACACCCTTTCCTCAAGAATCCACCTCCCTGCCCTCTGAGACCCCTGCTTTCTGCTCTTTCAACCCTAAGTCGAGTGAGGCGTTTGTCAAACTACTATCCGAAAGCCAACCCTGCGACTCCCCCCTTGACCGTTGTCCTGCCTCTCTCCTTTAAATAAATGTTTACCTCCACTTGTGCAGGAGAGCTGGTGAGGTCCATACTTAATGATGCCATTACCTCTGGCAACTTCTCAGAACCTGTCAAAACCGTGCATGTCATACCCCTTCTAAAGAAAGCATCCATCGACCCTCTCCAACCAATCAACTACAGGCCCATCTCAACACCTGATTCCTGGAAAAGCTCATCGACCGCACTGCATATTCACAGCTCACCTGCTTCATGGAATCCAACATCCTTGGATGTCACAGAACAGAAACTGCACTGATCTCAAAGTCTCAGCAGACTCAGAAGGATGCGCAGCACTTGTTCTTCTCGACCCCTCTGCAGCATTTTACACCGCTAGACACACAATCTTCCTTGACAGACTACACTCTCTAGGAATTTGAGATTTGACACTCAACTGGATCGTGCCATTCCTCACTAACAGACAGCAAATCACCTACCTCCCCTGTTCCTCTCCAATGCATGCCCAGTGAACACTAGAGTACCCCAAGGTGCCTGCCTTTCACCCCTCCCTTCAACCTTTACAAGACCCTTCTGCTAGGAATCATCCGTTCGCACAACCTCACCTGCTATAACTAGGCCGATGACACATAAATGATCCTGAGAATTCCTAAATCAACTGCCGATCCACGTCCTAACCTAGCAGCATGTCTCAAAGACATTGACCTCTGCTTGATGAATAACCCCCTCCTTCTGAACCCAGGGAAAACAGAGCTCATGGCCTGAGGCAAGACAGCTCTTTTTCCGCAACCGTCTCCTGGGCCACCTTCCCTCTGCAACCCTTCACCTCCACCACTGTCAAAAACCTGGGCTGCACAATGGACTCCAAGCTAACCCTTTCTCACCACATCAATAATGTATCTTAATCCTTTCACTTCCACCTCATGCGTTTTAAGCGCATCTTCCCTTACCTCATCTACCCCAATAGACTGGATGCATTTATGTCCATTATTATGTCCAGACTTGACTATGCAAACTCCCTCTACCTCGGTGCACTGGCCAACCAACTAAACAAACTCCAATGAGTATATAGCTCGGTTGCCAGATTGCTTCTTGCACTGGGATAAAGGGATCACATATCTCCTGCTCTCCGTACCCAACAATGCCTCCCAATTGGATAAAGGGCCACCTTCAAAATCTTGTGCATTACTCACGAGCGGTGCATAAAGCCGGTCCCAAATACCTCAAAGAAAGGTTTATGCCTTACCACCCAACCCGCACCCTATGGTCAAGGACTGCCCACCTCCCAGTGGTCCCGCCCTCCAATTCAGCCAGGAATGGAGGGTCGGCCTACTCAACCCTGGTGCCAACATTGTGGACCTCGTGCCTCCCCACATTCGACACAGCCAACGCTATATGGCTTTCCAGAAATCACTAAAAACCTATCTTTTTCCCTAAATCATGTAAGGAACGGTTTTGGCCACTTGAACGGCCAACAATGGCTAGAAGTGGCTTGGAACCCCACCAATACAGAATGGTAGAACAGCCAGGACATGGAATCTGCTTTTATTGATCAGTTACATTTCAGCGCTTGGAACCTGCTGGCCCTTTGGGCTCGGCAATAATACATGCTCATGAATGTGCCACCCACAATCAACATACTATCTAATGCCAAAGACTGCATATCCGAGATACAATAGCACTTGTGCGTGCACGCTAGGATAGGGATTGCTCACTGTGCACCACCATGCATGCACTACGTTGCTGTGACCAGAAGATGTTATCTCTATGCATTAAGAAATTGACATCCATGAATCCTAAGCCAAGTCCTAGTAGCCCCTATGTTGGGACTAGCTGCACACATAATCTCACACAAAATCTCAACCACTGCCAGAATGTAGACACTGAAATTATCTCGGGACTGCTACACACATTGTACTGATCTAACACAATCCAGAGTTCCATGCCTAGCTTTATAATGCAGCTACACACCACGCAATCTGCACTAGCTGGACATATACTGAGCGCACCCAAGCACTATCTTCCACTCTACTCTCGCTACTGACCTGGACTACGGTCCCCGAGGGCGTTCAACCCACAGCACCTAGAGATCATACCAGTGATAAAAATGCACTATACAAATGCCCAATAACATAACATAACACCTTATACAACTGTACCCTTCCTCTGTATCCTACCCCCCGCTGTATAGCTGTTCTGCTGTTATTTATGAAAAGTGCTGTGTTATGCATCTCCACTGTTGTATACCTCTGTAAATTGCTCAGTGTGTATCTGTATTGTTGTATACCTCTGGAAAGTGCTCTGTTATGCATCTCTACTGTTGTATACCGCTGTAAAGTGCTCAGTGTGTATCTGTATGGTTGTATACCTCTGGAAAGTCATCTGTTATGCATCTCTACTGTTGTATACCTCTGTAAAGCTCTCCGTTGCTTCTCAAAGCTAGGTCTGTACTCAATAAATATAATAATAATAATAATAATAATAAAAATAACAATAATAATGCGGGTAATACCGTATGGGGTCTCACCTCACACAGGAGGGCTCCAAGAGACCCTCCCCCCCCACACTAGCATGCAACAAGAAGCACAGCCTAAGGTCCCTCCAGGGACTAAGGTGATACCTTGCTCTTTGCCCATTCATGTGGGTCATAGTGGGTATGAGCCAGAGGTTCTTTTGGGGACCAAGTTGACACCCCATTCCGTACCAACTGTGTTCCAAACCAGGAGGGGGTATGCCCCTAAGACCACACACAAAGCATCGGCACAGCCAGACAAGCTCAGTCATGGGAGGAATGCATCCTTCTGGCACATCAAATTACGCCCTGTTGGTTTCAAGACCCCTGGGGTGGGCAGAGGTTTTGTTCCACAGCCTCATAATGAAGACATTGACTGCGTGGACTCCCAAAAGGGAGAATAACAAGATGCCTCCACAAGCCCCATAACAATAAAGACCTGAAAGCAGGGAATTGCACCTGAGAATCACGAAGATGGGAGAGCCTTGAAAGAGGCATGTTGCAGCATTACAGGGGAACGCCCCAGATGAACGGTAGGATTTCCCCTCACACGCCCCCCAGCCCACGAGGGAGTTAGCAACAGATGCGTCCCTGCATGTGAATGTGCACATATATATAATCTATGGGGGAAGGAGGGCCTTCAACAACACATACATTATTCCTTCTTCCTTGGCCTCAGGGTTTTTCTGCCAGAATTGAGTGGCGGACGGATTTGCACAGACAACACTACTGACACGTTTTATTTAAACAAACAGGGTGAGACAAAACCAGCAACCCTTTGCCACCTGTCTATGGAGACAGCTCTAGAGATCAGTACACAAGCAGGTGTACCCATTTCTGTCACTGATGTTTAGAGAAACACAGGGAGCCACTGCAAGCATCACACAATCACGTCATGTCCCAGCCAGGATTCTGAAGGGCAAAGATGAGCAGGTTTATGGCAAAGTGGAGCAGCTGAGTCAAGGAAGTGATCACTGCCCTTAAGCTTATATAGAAGTCAATCTGGTTTCTCAGTCACTGGGCACAGCTTTGCCTGGCTCCAGTAGGGAATCCTCACGTGGAATCATCTGTTCGGCATCTTTTTCTATGTTCAGAGACAAGTCTGTGAAGGTCTAGTTAATAGGGTAGCCTTACCAGCACATGCTGGACAGATGGAAGATTGTATACTAATTGACCTTTTGGCAATTGACCTCGGGAGAATTGACCTAATTTAGAAGGTCAATTAGGAAATATATGCGGGGGGAAAACCCCCTGCAGCCCCACACCCAATCCAAAACCCCCTGCAAACCCCCACCCAATCCCCTTATATTATTTATAATCCAAAACCAACCCAATACATATATAAAATAACTAAAATAATATAAAGGTCAATTGTGCAATTGTGCAGAAGGTCAATTAGGAGCACTATTATTAGGTCAATTGTGCAAAAGGTCATTGTAAAAGGTCAATTTGGGTAATACCTAGATATTGGAACGCTGTGAGTCTTTTGTTCCTTTTTCCCTTTAATATTGTCAGGAAGGAGTGCAGCCATGAACAAAAAAATCATGTATGTATCAATTCCTGGGTGGCACATATTGCCCCTGCCCTCCATTCCTTGAAGTTACTACTGGAAAGTCCAGCTAGCATGTATGTATGCCTGGTATGCCAGCGCAGGTGTCCATGATTATTGGCTTCTGGCACTAGGTCTAGTGAAGAGGGTCGAAGCGGCATGCTCAGTGGGCACTCATTATATTTGAGGTCATTGTTTGCCAACCATTGCTTCTGTTTAAGGACACTGCTTTGTAATATAGTGATTTAGAGCAGGCCGAATGAGTCAGAGTTTGATTGCTGAAGAAACATATTTCTTTGGCTGCTGAAACATTGAGGAAGGAACCCCTTTAAAGTATCGCAATTAACATTGTAGACGCTTGATATGATAGTTGATCGTTGTGATGATTATGTTGCCGCTTTGCAGCAGCTATGGTTGATGATATTCATGTGGGAGTCTCAAACAGTACCAGCGGCGGCGGTCGATTTCCATGTGGACACGTGCATCGAAATTTGGTATTTCCCAGATGATGAGCGGGAGGAAGGAGGGCGTTCTTTGAGTTTGGTTAAAGAATATGAAGCAATGTGTGTCTGTATATAAAGTCTACATGCTCCTAACTTGTGCTGCTTTTCTGGTTTCTGCCAGGACCAGGAATGTGTGGAGGTTCCCCTTGCTATGGTAAATACTTTTTCTTACCTATATTTTTTATTAGAAAATGGTTACTTGGTACCAGCCGTTTGTCTTGGGAGGACAGCCACCCTTCTGTGTGCTTGACAGCTAGGCTGCAATGAATGGGAGAAACCTGCATAAAAGGCGAGGCTTTTTGGCTTGGAAGGCAGAGTCGACCACTGGACGAAGGAATCCGAAGAAGAACTTGGAAGAGATGCCTGCTGCAACTCCTGGACTGTTGGTTTGCCCGGTGAAGCCCTGCTGCTGTGCTGAAGCTCCGAATTCACCTCAACTAGAGAAGCCCTGCAAGGACGACTTCTCCCCTTGGGTTGGTGGGACCAATCCACCCCAAAGTGAACTCGTCTGGACATCCTCTCGAAGCTGGCTGTACTTCCACTGCTGCTGCCGCTGAAACCGATGTACCAGGGAGAGGAACACCAGATTGAGTGCATTTCTTTTAAGTCAGATACAAGATCCAGGAAGATCCTCAGGACTCCCAGGAAGCAGGACCGACCAAGCCTCAGCCACCTCAACAGAGTGGTGTACCCCAGATGTGAGGAAAGTCTGAATAACTGCGTGGTGCTAATTGCTTGAGACATGAGGAGCTGAAACCGCAAAGTGCCACTGATTTGAAGTCTGCCCATTGCTGCCACTGACCTTCAAGTTGTAGTGTAGAGTCCCCAGGCATCCTCCCTCTTGTCCCCATGACTGAGGCCCAGGAACAACAGGATCTGCAGACCTACACAGGGACATAAGCCAGCTGGAACTAGTTTCTTCAAGCTTAAGGTACTGTAAAACTAAGTGGACTTACCTCTTCTTCTGTAGCCTTACTTGCTCTCAGTTGAGACTTGTCTTGGTTGCTTTTGTAGAGTTGCTTGCAGCTTTACCCCTCACAAGCCCCCCAGCTTGTGGCCCTACATTGAGTCTACTTTTCTACAAAGACTTCTAAAACATTGGGCAAGACTTTTACTTACCTGGACTTTTGTTCAATTACATTGGCTGTCGTTGCTCCCTGAGAGACTCTTCTTACCTCTGACATTGTGTTTTACCTTTCCTCCAGGAAAGGGTTAATTTACTTTGCATTGGGGGTTCAAAAGTACTTACTTGCTTCAGAATATTTGTGTGACCTTTCCTTTATTCCTAAACCCCTTTTCTTTGACACTAATCTCAGTATGGCTCTAAATGTACCAGTGATATATTAATGTTGGTATTTCCGAGACGATGAGCAAAGCCTCTTGTTTTGAGCAGGTATAGGAGGGTGTTCTTTGAGTTTGGTCAAAGAATTTGAAGTACCTGTGTCCATATATAATGTCCAAATGCTCCTAACATTTGCTGCTTTTTTGTTTTCTTCCAGGACCAGGAACCCGTGGAGGTTCCCCTTGTTATGGTAAATATGTGCTCTAATCTATATTTTATACCAAAATGCGTACAGTTTGCAGTTGTACATGCAACATAGGATTTATCAACAACATGCCAATACATTGAATGGTCTAATCTATTCTTAGTCACTTATGAGTGTGTCGATTGGGGCAATTTATCGTATTTATTTAGCTCACTGCAACGGGACACATATAGTTCAAAGGCTTTCAATAGCAGCAGACTTTTAGCTACATCGTTTCACAGTGAGACCACTCACTAATTGGGGAATGTGCGTTAACTTGGTCATATGATGTATTTTCGGGCCAGATTTGCTGATGCACTATTTCCTGGACTTGCCTTTGGCAGTGCGGAAATAGCTCCATTCTTGGGCCTGCTCAAACTCTGCAACCTGCTCTTATATGGAGGACATCCCCGTTATTCTTATAGTCACCTTACTGCACCTCCACCCTGCTCATCTCCCTCATTTTAGGCAGAGTAAACATTGCAATCCACAATCCCCAGTCAGGCCTGTCTGTCCCCTCCCAAGATACTGCTAGCTCTCCTTTCTCCTCATTACCTGCCCTCCATCACACCCCAGATCCAACCATTCCCCCCACTCCCAACCTCTCCCTCATGCCCGTTCATTTACGTTATTATCCAGAATCCACCACACCCTGTTCCGTTCATGAAAGGTGGTCTGTCGGGTATCGGTCTGTGGTGAAAGTGGCCCCAACTTTAACAAAATTTATAAAGTGCACCCATTAATGTATTGTTTCTATTTAAATGGCTGTGTTTCAATTGCAATAATCTTTTTTAAACAAAAACACAGGACCACTTGTAGGCGGATTTCAGAGACTTCCATATCTAGGAGACACTTGTTCATGTGTAAGGTTATTTTGGTGCTCTGTGTAAACCTCGAAGTTCTCCACTCACCTGCAAGAAGGTCAAAGAACCATTCTGCACCTAAGGCCTATAACAAAAGTACTCTTTTGGGATTCATCAGCGTGCCCTGCATGCCTCAGTTCGAGAGTGCTGATTTCAAGCACATCCATGCCTGCATTCTATAGACTTATACCTTGAAACAAAGCCACCCTTCTGATTGTCTGCATTAGAATGGAATATTGACACAGTCATGCAATTTGATACCACCCTTTTCATCTCTTGCATGTTGTTGTCTTGTATCTACCTTATCCCCAAACATTAGTTACTGGTGAGGCCAGATGAGTATTGACTCATTTTCCCTGAAGAAACAGTTATGGCCCTTGTGTGTTCAGGTTTTAACTGGCCTGTTTTGGACCAACCGTTAAATGCCAAATCCTACAGTGCCGCACCCACATGCCAGACTAAATATTTGGGGTTAGTAACATCCTACATGACTATAACGGCACATCTGACAACACACTTATTGGCTACCGGTCAATGTAAGAGAGACATATTTTAAAATTCTGCAGCCATGCCAGAAGTGATGCATAAAGTTACATGTTTTATGACTTTCTCTTTCTTTGTAGACACCACACAAGGATGATGATTTACCTTCAGATTCCGTCCTTGATACCGTAAGTACTTTAAAATACCATTCAACATATGAATCTGCCAAACCCCTTAACAAAAGAGAAAAGAATACTTGCTGGTAGGTTTTTACAGCCTAGGATGTTGAAGAATGGCTGGAGGGTGAGAATATCGCACTCTGACAAAATAGCCTTTAAAGGGTGATAGCAAAACATGTGAGTAAGTGTGCCAATACGCTAGCATGACCCTATATCCCTGGCCGTACGCTTGTCAAGGAGGAAGCAGAGTATTGTATCACTGTTTCTTAGTTTCTTCTACAGTTTTGTAATTATCTGGTATTTTTTAAATGTGTTGGATTTTAAATAGGAGTAACCAGAATTCATACATATGGAGGCATTAGAACACCTACATGCAGCTAAAAGGTGCCATCAAACAATGGAACCCCCATATATAACTATGTCAGATTAGTCACATTGCAACCAATGGGGTACATTATGTATCCTGATAGTGAGAGACTTATGGTACGAGTTCAAAACAGTTTTCTGCTCCACTAGCCATGCTCTTTACATACATCGGCAGGCCGAGTACATATCCTTACTGTTTATAGCCTCTAAAAATGTAATTGTATTTTCCCTTATTCCCTGCCTTCCTGTGAAGCGCTTTAAAGCACATTGGGCCTCATTAGGAGTTTGGAGGTAGCCATGCTGTTTTTAGCGGCATGGCTACCCCCAAACCGGGTACCAGGTCCGGGTCCCGAAAATAGGGAATTACCGGGCCATGCCGACTTTAGCCGGCCGGGTAATTCCCATTCTCGGGACCCAGACCCGGTACATCCCCATTCCTATTTGAGCCCCTATAGGGCTCAATTGGAAGGGAGAGGATGCTAACAATGGGCCCGTTGTTAGCATTCTGGACTGCTAGCGGGTCCCGCGCTGCACGTCTGGTCTGGCCAGGCGTCCAAGCGGGACCCACTGCAGAACTCATAATGGGGCGGCCGGGTATGAACGGTGCCGGCCCTTACCAGCACCGTTCATACCGCGGCCGCCTTCGTTGTAATGAGGCCCATTGTGTATAGGCGCTATATAAATAAACTATCATACCCAACTCCAAATTATTGCGGTGAAAGGATAGCGTTTAAGGAGCTGATGCTGCAAATAATCTTACCCTAGTATGAGACAAGTTTGATGGGAGGAAGGGGCTGGTGAGGTATGGTTGGCGTAGGGGAGGAAGGGGCTGGTGAGGTACGTTTGGGTTAAATATCTTCATCTACTACAATTCCTCTTTGTGCTACTGTTTCTTCAATCCGGCGAGTCTGAGCTTGCTCCTTCTTTTAATGCTGCATCTTCAACTCTGCGTTGAATTCATCAGTTGCGCGATATGTGCTTCCTCCGACAACATTGCTTACAGAGATTATACTTTTTTGTGTTGTGCATACAGACTCTTCACTGATTGGAAACAGCTTCTATCTTTATGCCTAGCTTTGCACAAAATATTCCACTGCTAGATGTCAGGATCTTTTCCTAGAGTTCTAATATAAGGTCAAAGTAGGCATGGCAGGTTGGATCCCCGGATTATCTTGGCTTGTTGATATCAGTGTTTAATAAGGCAATCCTAGCACTGAGAAGGATAACCGTTTTTTGAAGAAACAGGTAATATGCTCATATGTTTAATAAAGCAATATCTACATCAGTGACAGATCGTATATACTCTATGGGTCTCATTACGAGTTTGGAGGTAGCCATGCCGCTATTTACGACATGGCTGTCTCCAAACTCGGGTCCTGGTTCCCTGAATGGGGACTTGCCAGGTCATTCCAACATTGGAGGACCCGGTATTTCCCCATTCCTGGAAGCCATCCCCATTCCCATTCAAGCCCTCATAGGGCTCAATGGAAATGGGCAGGGAGCTAATAACGGGCCTGTTAATAACAGACCTGTTATTAGCTCCCTGGTCCTTTAGCGGCTCCCGCTAAGGGCGGCTGGTTTTCACCAGCCACCCTTAGCGGGACCCAAAGGACCTCGGAATGCGGCGGTAAGGGGTTAACGGCACTGGCATCCTTACCAGTGCCGTTAACCCCTTACCGCCGCACTCAGAATGAGGCCCTATGAATACCTCTGTAGCTGCCCCAATTAAAGATTATTTTCAAAACTATTTGGATTTCATGTTAGAAAACATGCACTTCTCAATCATTTTCATTCTATAAACACAAGATGACGGAGAGCAAATTCAAAAATGTGAACATGTCCCAACATCATATAAAATAATGAAAATGTATCCACTTCTTTATCTTTTTCCCATGTATATATTACTGCAAAGCAAAACTTTATTATGTGCTTATTATAAAGGGAACATACAATGTGATCAGATCTAAATCTTGAAAACCCTTTGATATGCATAAAGCAAATTATAATGCAAACACATGTTGAGCATATTCAATCAAAATATAATTTTCAAATCAACTATTATAAAACATGTGCTGTAAATAATTATCAACTGCATAATACCCATCACTACTTTTTAGCTGCAATTCTAGAATTGTGCCATGTGTAACATACCATATTTGTCTGGCCACTTCGTAAAAAAGCTGAGCCCTGCCTTTGCCATATCCAATTATTAATTCCTTAACAAAGGGTCTGCTTACAATGGATTGAATAGGCAATGTCCCCAAGTGTGGGGAGGATAGGGCGGAAGATGCGGAAGGGCAAGCAAGACGGAACAACATAAGAATTGTGGGATTGCCAGAAGGGACGGAGGGCTCGGACCCCACTACGTACATTGAAAACTTGTTACTGCAAGAGATAGCAGCAGGTAAACTCACGCACGGATTTACGATAGAAAGGGCACACCACTCCCTCATCAGGTGGCTACCGGCGGGTTACCCGCCCAGACTTGTGATAGAAAAAGTCCTCAACTACAAAGATCGAGAGAAGATTCTTGCATTCTCAAGGGCCGGGGGGACGATACAAAGAGCCTTGTCAAAGATCTCTATATACCCTGACTACACCTTTCAAGTCCATAATAATAGCCCAGTACATTGCAACGAAAGCTAGACTCAGGAAGGCGGGCCTGAAGTATATGTTGTTGTACCTGGCGAAGCTGAAGGTACTCCACAATGGCAAAGCACTCTTTAAATAACCAATGGAAGCACAAGATTGGATGCACAGTGTGCAGATCACAGAGGCTGCAGACCTGGAGCAACAGAAGTGAATTAGAGCTATAAAGTTGTCAAGTTTCTCCATTGGTTAATTGAGGATGCATAAATGGGCTGAGCAGGGGAGAGTCATGTTTCGTTCATAGAGTGTACATTGCTCATAAGGTGTATGGAAGCAGTATAATATGTAAATTGCAACAGGAGCAGTTTATTGTTCCCACAGAAACCCGGTAGAGGGAACGTTATGCACAGTCCCACTACTCCCACAAAGGTTAGTATGCTTTACGTTTACTGCATAGTACCCTGCCCGCTGGGCACCAAGAGACTAGGCTACTGCCGGTCGAATGGAGCGGAAACGGGGAAGTCCTAGCATGCTTACCACTGCTGGACAAGTTAAGTTTGTAGTTTGTTTGGGGTTAGTTAAGGGGGAGCGGAGAGAGGGAAGAGAGGGACATACATGGAAAAATGCTGCATACCTTCAGCATGGCTAGTATTAGACTGATGACCACAGTAATACCCTATGTAGAGAAACGCGATGGCTGAGACAATAAATATGATGACATGGAATGTCAGGGGGCTTAACAACTATGTAAAACGTAAAAGAATAGACATGCATATAAAACATAACAAGGTGATCATAGTGCTACTTTAGGAGACACATCTGGATGCACAAAAGTAGAGAAACCTGGCGGTGCGTGGGGGAGTGATGGTGGACTCCACCTACTCTACATCTGCGAGGGGGGTCCCTATTTGGGTTGACCCGGTAATACCACTGAGAGTGCTGGACATGAATACAGACAACGAAGGGAGGATGGCTATGATACATGGGATGATAGAGAATCAAGAGATATGCATTTTTAACACCTATGCCCCAAATCATGAAGGCACAGTCTTCTTCAGATCATTATATGCTAGGCTGGGACCTTAAAGGGACAGAGGGGGTCATTCCGAGTTTGGAGGCAGTCATGGTGCTGTTAGCACCATGGCTGCCTCCAAACTCGGGTCCGGGTCCGGTCAGTCGGAATGGGGACTTACCCGGACATTCCGACCTATGCGGACCCGGAAAGTCACCATTTCGAAAACCATTCCCCATTCCTATTTGAGCCCCCATAGAGCTAAATGGGAATGGGGAAGGAGCTAATAACGGGCCCACAAATAGCGGGCCCGTTATTAGCTCCATGGTCCCTTACCGGGTCCCGCTAAGGACGGCTGGTCAGACCAGCCGGTCCTGGTGGGACCTGCTAAGGGACCTCGGAACGTGGAGGTAGGGGGTTAACGGCACTGGCATCCTTACCGGTGCCGTTAACCCCATACCGCCATACTCGGAATGACCCCCAGAATGTTGATATGGGCAGGGGATTTCAATTGTACACTTGACCCCAGTCTTGACAAATCTGATACCAAATACAAGCGGCCATCCCCTCTGGCCAAAGTATTAAACACGCTGCTATGGCCAAAGTATTAAACACGCTGCTAGACCAGTTACAGCTAAGAGACTTGTGGAGAATACAACACAGAGATACCAGAGGTTATTCTTATTACTCTGCCCCACATAAGGTATACATGAGGATAGATTGCCTGTTTGCAGGGGGAGAACACGTAGTTGAATTTACAGAGGCAGAATATTTGCCCAGGATTCTGTCAGACCATTCTCCACTCATGGTAAAATGGCGGGTATTTGCCGCTAGGGCACCCACCCATACACACATAGAGGTTGAGAAGCAAATCATTATTGGATATAGCATTTGCTTATCACATTAGGAAAAGGACAGTGGAATTTATTGCAGTTAACGAGGGAACCCTGCAGAAGGTGGGCACTGTCTGGGAGGCATATATATCGTGGTCATCAGGGGAGAAATTATAGCAGAGTCAGGGGGAGTACAAAAAACTATAGTTACAGATTTGGAGAACATCTAGAGGAAACTGCTAACAGCAGAGAGGGAAGGTGAGGTAGATAGAGAACATTTAAAAGTGGTAATACGATCGAAACAGACATGCCTGGTGCAATGGGATAGGTTGGGGAAATGTCATTATGTGAGATATCTTGAAAGGATCCACGCACAAGGTGACAAACCAGGCAGAATGCTGGCCTGGCTGTGTTAGCGGCAGGATACAAGATCCCCTATATGCTCCATCCGAGACTCGGACCAGGAGGAAATAAATACGCAGGCTGGCTTAAACGGGGTCTTTGCTGAGTATTATAAGGCTCTGTATGCAGATCCCCAGGTGGATGAAGAACTAGAGATACAGGATACCCTAGACCTTATCGCCCTGCCACATCTAGCTGCACAGCAGTCAGATATGTTAGAAGCGCTATAACCCCAGAAGAGGTGACAGCCTGCCCACCGGGAAAGCCCCAGGCACGGATGGATTAACAGGTGAATTTTATAAGCCCTACAATGACACGTTGGCACCTCTTCTTGCCAAGGTGTACAACGAGGCGTATGATGAGATGGTCCGCCCGGATAGTATAAGGGAGGCCCTGATAATCCCATTACTTAATCTGGTAGAAACTGATCGCAGGTTTTACAGACCGGTTTCACTGTTAAATCAAGACAGCAAGATTCTAACAGCGATTTTGGCCAATAGACTCTGTGGAGTGATACCGGCATTAATTAATCCTGATCAGACGGGGTATGTACCAGGGAGGAGCATAACAGAGAACCTGAGAAGGCTGTACCACATGATTTACAGTTCAAGAGACAGCGCAGCACAGTGCAGTGCGCAGTGGCTTCACTAAATGCAACTAAAGCATTTGATTCCGTACATTGGCATTCGCTGTATGCCCCAATGGTAAAGATGGGATTAGGACCGCAGTATCTGAAATGGGTACGGCATATATATACCAAAGCAATGGCTAGGGTTAGGACGGGAAGCATGTACTCAGAGAAATGGCAATTGTATAGAGGCACGCGACAGGGATGCCCCCTATCCACCATGCTATATATCATAGCAGCGGAACCTGTAGCCGCCTACTTGAGGCAGGAATATAATGACGTGGGTATTGAAGTAGACAGGCGAAGCATACAGTGTCCATGTGTGCTGTCAATATTCTACTGTATCTGCGCGACCCACAGATACATTTGCTATATGTACTAGAGGGGTTGGATGGCTTTGGTGCATTGACAGGGATCAAGATAAACAAAAGCAAGTCATGTCTGTTCGCACTAGCTAAAACGGCGAAGGTGACAGAGGAGGACCTCCCTGCTCTCCCCCTGCCTTGGAACAGGACCTCTTTTTGGTATCTAGGTATTAGCATATTTCATGATCCTAAAAAAGAACACGAAAATAACACATTACAAGCTAGGAATAGGTTGGTGATTTCAATGAACATTTGGAGTAAGTTACCTCTGTCTATGATGGGTAGAGTGGCATTGCTAAAAATGGTGGCACTGCCGAGACTCATGCATTGCTTTGGAAATGTCCCATACAGTATTCCACAGCAATTTTTCCGAGACTTGGACAAGCTATGTAGAGGCTTCCTCTGGCAGCGGGAGAGACACAGGGTTGCGTTGAGTGTGTTACAAAGGCCCGACGGACAAGGGGGGCTCTGGATACCAAATCCTGAGTTGTACTTTCTGGCGTGCCACCTACACTATGTGACACAATAGATGGCAGACGATCCCATGGCAGAGACTGTACTTTTACAACCAGCGATTAAAGGGGAATACCTTAGAGAACTAATTTGGATCGGAGCAAAGGAATAGTATAGTTACCCTCACCTAGTGGCATTGGGCATCCAGATTTTGAGAAGGACTTGCAAAGTTATGGGAGTGGAAGATACACTCTCTCCACTGACCCCTATAGCAGTGCTAATGGAGGGCATATCAGGCAGTACTGCAATGGTAAGATCACAATGGGAATTGTGTGGCATAGGTATGGTTGGAGACCTGAGAAATGAGAAGAGGTTGATGAAGTTTGCTGAGCTGCAGGAGGTCACAGGTATACATAGTGGTCAGTTTTTGCTGCACAACATGCTGATAAGGGTGTTGAAGGGCAGGTGGCCGAACAGCACTGAATAGACTATAGAAAGTGAAGACATAGAGACATTGCTTACTGTGGCGGGGGGGGCACATCATCTCAAGGATCTACGACATATTGATAGAATGTAATTCAAATACGAAAGTGCAGAGTAGGACGGGAGAGAGAATTGTGGAATTGTGCAAGACATTTGAGGATGGGGAATGGAAGGACATAATAACATACAACAAGAGGGTCTCTAGGAATGCTAGGTTACAACTAAGCCAACTGTATGTCACTCAGAGAGTGTATCTCATGCCAGCTGCTATTGCAATATTCAAAGGAGCCAGTAAATTAGTATGTCCCAGATGTTATTATATGAGGCAGGGTTTATACACATGTTCTGGGGATGCCCAATTGTACAAGTCTTCTGGGAAGGGGCGGCACAGGAAGCGGCTACAGGAGGTATCGACCTTGATATCACAACCCCAGAGGCCGGCATGCTGGGCCAGTACAAAAGAAGCTCAAAGTATAAACCTCTTAACAAACTGAAAGATCTGATGTACAGACTAGCTAAGCGCAGAATAGCCATGAGGTGGAAGGACACAAGAGCACCAAGTGTTACTAGATGGTGGAGAGATTTGAAAAAGTTTGCGAAAGCAGAAACTGGCATATGGGAAAAGGCGCTAGGAGAACAAAAGTTGGAAGCGGGAATGGACATCCAATGGTGGATTGCCCTAACCGTGAGTTTATTCACACGAGAAGAAGGGGAAATCACTATGAAGACTATAACAAAGGAAGTGAATGCAGTGTCAGGTATAGGTATAGGTTGTATAACGCGTTTGGAAGACACTATGAACAGGCCATTTTGGGGGTTAAGAGAAGATATTAGACTTGATGCTGTACTATGATAATGTATACTATTGTGTGGTTTGTTATGGTTTGTTGCTTGAAAAATGTAATAAACATATTAATACAAAATATTTCTTTTTCCCAAGTGGGCATTTAGTCACATACACGGATGCTGGTTGACATATACCATGCAGTCCGTTCTTCATATCCCCCACTGCTCAAAGTTATTCCTTGGGCCTAAAAAAAAACATAGGTTGTTTGCCTTAGTCACCAATGTCAGAGCTACCTCAGAGAAGTACAGTCATTCCCAGCCACTGCAGTCAAGTTTATAGCTCAGGTTAGGTATGAGAACTACGGGAAAGGACCTGGCATGTCCCTGGAGGTTCCTATACATTGGTTCCCACTGTGGGAGATGAAGCCATGTGAAAGATCAGCTGAAGAATGAAGATATCATTTGGCTGAATTGAGTGGTGTGTAACATTGGAAGGCTTTGAAATCCAATGGATGTGCAGCCAAAATGTACTCTTGCACCCCATTCCCATCTACGTTTGGGATGCACCTCGGCATGGGGGAGAAGCCGGAGCATGTTGCTAAAAAGCAGTGCAGACTTATTTGTACACATGCATGCCTCGACATGCCCCGCGTGTTACTTCCACTGCACCCAACTGTCATTCTCTTTCTCTGCATTGGATGGGACAGAGAATCGAGCAGCAGCTGTGTCTCATTGTGCATACATTTAGTCTCCAGTGGCCCATGCCCAATATATTTAAAAGGTTTTCTTGGTGCCGACGGTGCTTCGCTTCTGTGGACATGCACACTATTTGTTTGCTGTGTTTGGGGAAGGCACAAGCATGGCACTTTTGCAGCGCTTGTGCTTCCACTCATTCACTAGCTAATCGGCACACACACTCGGTGGCTACTTTTGGAGAGCAGCTTGCAAGTCAAGACAAAGAATTATTTACATCAAGGCTAATTGTAAATGAAGTTGATCAATTTTCAAGGGCAACCCATCTGGCATCCCGGTCAGCATCAGACTCGTAACCACGCTCCTACAATTCAGAAAAGAACTCAAGACCCACCTCTTCAAGGAGTCTCTATGCCTCAACACCTAGGCCATCAT
Source organism: Ambystoma mexicanum (assembly GCF_040938575.1). Taxonomy (NCBI): domain Eukaryota; kingdom Metazoa; phylum Chordata; class Amphibia; order Caudata; family Ambystomatidae; genus Ambystoma; species Ambystoma mexicanum. The sequence continues at coordinate 337,170,416 of NC_090940.1, forward strand.
GTTGCTGCCTGTGCCACCATCACTCACTAGACATTGTCTGCCCCTCTCCTCTACGCTAACCTCCCAGTCCGCCCAACACCCTTTCCTCAAGAATCCACCCCCCTGCTCTCTGAGACCCCTGCTTTCTGCTCTTTCAACCCTAAGTCGAGTGAGGCGTTTGTCAAACTACTATCCGAAAGCCAACCCTGCGACTCCCCCCTTGACTGTTGTCCCGCCTCTCTCCTTTAAATAAATGTTTACCTCCACTTGTGCAGGAGAGCTGGTGAGGTCCATACTTAATGATGCCATTACCTCTGGCAACTTCTCAGAACCTGTCAAAACCGTGCATGTCATACCCCTTCTAAAGAAAGCATCCATCGACCCTCTCCAACCAATCAACTACAGGCCCATCTCAACACCTGATTCCTGGAAAAGCTCATCGACCGCACTGCATATTCACAGCTCACCTGCTTCATGGAATCCAACATCCTTGGATGTCACAGAACAGAAACTGCACTGATCTCAAAGTCTCAGCAGACTCAGAAGGATGCGCAGCACTTGTTCTTCTCGACCCCTCTGCAGCATTTTACACCGCTAGACACACAATCCTCCTTGACAGACTACACTCTCAAGGAATTTGCGATTTGATACTCAACTGGATCGTGCCATTCCTCACTAACAGACAGCAAGTCACCTACCTCCCCTGTTCCTCTGCAAAGCATGCCCAGTGAACACTAGAGTACCCCAAGGTGCCTGCCTTTCACCCCTCCCTTCAACCTTTACAAGACCCTTCTGCTAGGAATCATCCGTTCGCACAACCTCACCTGCTATAACTAGGCCGATGACACATAAATGATCCTGAGAATTCCTAAATCAACTGCCGATCCACGTCCTAACCTAGCAGCATGTCTCAAAGACATTGACCTCTGCTTGATGAATAACCCCCTCCTTCTGAACCCAGGGAAAACAGAGCTCATGGCCTGAGGCAAGACAGCTCTTTTTCCGCAACCGTCTCCTGGGCCACCTTCCCTCTGCAACCCTTTACCTCCACCACTGTCAAAAACCTGGGCTGCACAATGGACTCCAACCTAACCCTTTCTCACCGAATCAATAATGTATCTTAATCCTTTCACTTCCACCTCATGCGTTTGAAGCGCATCTTCCCTTACCTCATCTACCCCAATAGACTGGATGCATTTATGTCCATTATTATGTCCAGACTTGACTATGCAAACTCCCTCTACCTCGGTGCACTGGCCAACCAACTAAACAAACTCCAATGAGTATATAGCTCGGTTGCCAGATTGCTTCTTGCACTGGGATAAAGGGATCACATATCTCCTGCTCTCCGTACCCAACAATGGTTCCCAATTGGATAAAGGGCCACCTTCAAAATCCTGTGCATTACTCACGAGCGGTGCAGAAAGCCGGTCCCAAATACCTCAAAGAAAAGTTTATGCCTTACCACCCAACCCGCACCCTATGGTCAAGGACTGCCCACCTCCCAGTGGTCCCGCCCTCCAATTCAGCCAGGAATGGAGGGTCGGCCTACTCAACCCTGGTGCCAACATTGTGGACCTCGTGCCTCCCCACATTCGACACAGCCAACGCTATATGGCTTTCCAGAAATCACTAAAAATCTTTTTCCCTAAATCATGTAAGGAACGGTTTTGGCCACTTGAACGGCCAACAATGGCTAGAAGTGGCTTGGAACCCCACCAATACAGAATGGTAGAACAGCCAGGACATGGAATCTGCTTTTATTGATCAGTTACATTTCAGCGCTTGGAACCTGCTGGCCCTTTGGGCTCGGCAATAATACATGCTCATGAATGTGCCACCCACAATCAACATACTATCTAATGCCAAAGACTGCATATCCGAGATACAATAGCACTTGTGCGTGCACGCTAGGATAGGGATTGCTCACTGTGCACCACCAGGCATGCACTACGTTGCTGTGACCAGAAGATGTTATCTCTATGCATTAAGAAATTAACATCCATGATTCCTAAGCCAAGTCCTAGTAGCCCCTATGTTGGGACTAGCTGCACACATAATCTCACACAAAATCTCAACCACTGCCAGAATGTAGACACTGAAATTATCTCGGGACTGCTACACACATTGTACTGATCTAACACAATCCAGAGTTCCATGCCTAGCTTTATAATGCAGCTACACACCACGCAATCTGCACTAGCTGGACACATACTGAGCGCACCCAAGCACTATCTTCCACTCTACTCTCGCTACTGACCTGGACTACGGTCCCCGAGGGCGTTCAACCCACAGCACCTAGAGATCATACCAGTGATAAAAATGCACTATACAAATGCCCAATAACATAACATAACATAACACCTTATACAACTGTACCCCTCCTCTGTATCCTACACCCCCGCTGTATAGCTGTTCTGCTGTTATTTATGAAAAGTGCTGTGTTATGCATCTCTACTGTTGTATACCTCTGTAAATTGCTCAGTTTGTATCTGTATTGTTGTATACCTCTGGAAAGTGCTACTTTATGCATCTCTACTGTTGTATACCGCTGTAAAGTGCTCAGTGTGTATCTGTATGGTTGTATACCTCTGGGAAGTCATCTGTTATGCATCTCTACTGTTGTATACCTCTGTAAAGCTCTCCGTTGCTTCTCAAAGCTAGGTCTGTACTCAATAAATATTATTATAATAATAATAATAATAAAAATAACAATAATAATGCAGGTAATACCGTATGGGGTCTCACCTCACACAGGAGGGCTCCAAGAGACCCTCCCCCCCCACACTAGCATGCAACAAGAAGCACAGCCTAAGGTCCCTCCAGGGACTAAGGTGATACCTTGCTCTTTGCCCATTCATGTGGGTCATAGTGGGTATGAGCCAGAGGTTCTTTTGGGGACCAAGTTGACACCCCATTCCGTACCAACTGTGTTCCAGACCAGTAGGGGGTATGCCCCTAAGACCACACACAAAGCATCGGCACAGCCAGACAAGCTCAGTCATGGGAGGAATGCATCCTTCTGGCACATCAAATTACGCCCTGTTGGTTTCAAGACCCCTGGGATGGGCAGAGGTTTTGCTCCACAGCCTCATAATGAAGACATTGACTGCGTGGACTCCCAAAAGGGAGAATAACAAGATGCCTCCACAAGCCCCATAACAATAAAGACCTGAAAGCAGGGAATTGCACCTGAGAATCACGAAGATGGGAGAGCCTTGAAAGAGGCATGTTGCCCCAGATGAACGGTAGGATTTCCCCTCACACACCCCCCAGCCCACGAGGGAGTTAGCAACAGATGCGTCCCTGCATGTGAATGTGCACATATATATAATCTATGGGGGAAGGAGGGCCTTCAACAACACATACATTATTCCTTCTTCCTTGGCCTGAGGGTTTTTCTGCCAGAATTGAGTGGCAGACGGATTTGCACAGACAACACTACTGACACGTTTTATTTAAACAAACAGGGTGAGACAAAACCAGCAACCCTTTGCCACCTGTCTATGGAGACCGGGCCATGGTGTCTATTTCATTTGATCTGACCAGTGGCTTCCCAACTAACAGGGGTGGAGAATATCAGAGCGTGTGTCCTGAGTCATATCACTTATGCATGCCTGAATGGGAACTCGCTGTTACCACTTTTCCGGGCCTGGGGCACCACAATGGTGGACCTTTTGGCAACTGAGGAGAACAAGAAATGTACACTGCATGACTCCTGAAAGGGAAAAGGGCAGGATTTGCTGGGGGATGCTTTCCTGTTCCTGTGGGACAGACAGACTTTCATGCTTTCCCTTCGATTCCACTAATGAGCAAAGTGCTTCACATATTGAAATATTGAAAAATGCCACATGATCCTGGTGACACCCAGATTTGGTTTTTGGAACTCTTAAATGTCATAATGCATGGAAAATGCCCATCTGGGCGGACAACAGCAAGGCAGTGTCTTTCACCTCAACACTCAATCGCAGTCCTTGGCACCATGGTCCCTGAGGACCTAGTGTATGGTCACGTTGGTCTTTCAGACAAACATGTAAACATTATTAAAGCGACGTACAAGTACAGCTCTAGAGATCAGTACACAAGCAGGTGTACCCATTTTTGTCACTGATGTTTAGAGAAACACAGGGAGCCATGGCAAGCATCACACAATCACGTCATGTCCCAGCCAGGATTCTGAAGGGCAAAGATGAGCAGGTTTATGGCAAAGTGGAGCAGCTGAGTCAAGGAAGTGATCACTGCCCTTAAGCTTATATAGAAGTCAATCTGGTTTCTCAGTCACTGGGCACAGCTTTGCCTGGCTCCAGTAGGGAATCCTCACGTGGAATCATATGTTCGGCATCTTTTTCTATGTTCAGAGACAAGTCTGTGAAGGTCTAGTTAATAGGGTAGCCTTACCAGCACATGCTGGACAGATGGAAGATTGTATACTAATTGACCTTTTCGCAATTGACCTCGGGAGAATTGACCTAATTTAGAAGGTCAATTAGGACATATATGCGGGGGAAAACCCCCTGCAGCCCCACACCCAATCCAAAACCCCCTGCAAACCCCCATCCAATCCCCTTATATTATTTATAATCCAAAACCAACCCAATACATATATAAAATAACTAAAATAATATAAAGGTCAATTGTGCAATTGTGCAGAAGGTCAATTAGGACCACTATTATTAGGTCAATTGTGCAAAAGGTCAATTGTAAAAGGTCAATTTGGGTAATACCCAGATATTGGAACGCTGTGAGTCTTTTGTTCCTTTTTCCCTTTAATATTGTCAGGAAGGAGTGCAGCCATGAACAAAAAAATCATGTATGTATCAATTCCTGGGTGGCACATATTGCCCCTGCCCTCCATTCCTTGAAGTTACTACTGGAAAGTCCAGCTAGCATGTATGTATGCCTGGTATGCCAGCGCAGGTGTCCATGATTATTGGCTTCTGGCACTAGGTCTAGTGAAGAGGGTCGAAGCGGCATGCTCAGTGGGCACTCATTAAATTTGAGGTCATTGTTTGCCAACCATTGCTTCTGTTTAAGGACACTGCTTTGTAATATAGTGATTTAGAGCAGGCCGAATGAGTCAGAGTTTGATTGCTGAAGAAACATATTTCTTTGGCTGCTGAAACATTGAGGAAGGAACCCCTTTAAAATATCGCAATTAACATTGTAGACACTTGATATGATAGTTGATCGTTGTGATGATTATGGTGCCGCTTTGCAGCAGCTATGGTTGATGATATTCATGTGGGAGTCTCAAACAGTACCAGCGGCGGCGGTCGATTTCCATGTGGACACGTGCATCGAAATTTGGTATTTCCCAGATGATGAGCGGGAGGAAGGAGGGCGTTCTTTGAGTTTGGTTAAAGAATGTGAAGCAATGTGTGTCTGTATATAAAGTCTACATGCTCCTAACTTGTGCTGCTTTTCTGGTTTCTGCCAGGACCAGGAATGTGTGGAGGTTCCCCTTGCTATGGTAAATACTTTTTCTGACCTATATTTTTTATTTGAAAATGGTTACTTGGTACCAGCCTTTTGTCCTGGGAGGACAGCCACCCTTCTGTGTGCTTGACAGCTAGGCTGCAATGAATGGGAGAAACCTGCATAAAAGGCGAGGCTTTTTGGCTTGGAAGGCAGAGTCGACCACTGGACGAAGGAATCCAAAGAAGAACTTGGAAGAGATGCCTGCTGCAACTCCTGGACTGTTGGTTTGCCCGGTGAAGCCCTGCTGCTGTGCTGAAGCTCCGAATTCACCTCAACTAGAGAAGCCCTGCAAGGACGACTTCTCCCCTTGGGTTGGTGGGACCAATCCACCCCAAAGTGAACTCGTCTGGACATCCTCTCGAAGCTGGCTGTACTTCCACTGCTGCTGCCGCTGAAACCGATGTACCAGGGAGAGGAACACCAGATTGAGTGCATTGCTTTTAAGTCAGATACAAGATCCAGGAAGATCCTCCGGACTCCCAGGAAGCAGGACCGACCAAGCCTCAGCCACCTCAACAGAGTGGTGTACCCCAGATGTGAGGAAAGTCTGAATAACTGCGTGGTGCTAATTGCTTGAGACATGAGGAGCTGAAACCGCAAAGTGCCACTGATTTGAAGTCTGCCCATTGCAGCCACTGACCTTCAAGTTGTAGTGTAGAGTCCCCAGGCATCCTCCCTCTTGTCCCCATGACTGAGGCCCAGGAACAACAGGATCTGCAGACCTACACAGGGACATAAGCCTGCTGGAACTAGTTTCTTCAAGCTTAAGGTACTGTAAAACTAAGTGGACTTACCTCTTCTTCTGTAGCCTTACTTGCTCTCAGTTGAGACTTGTCTTGGTTGCTTTTGTAGAGTTGCTTGCAGCTTTACCCCTCACAAGCCCCCCAGCTTGTGGCCCTACATTGAGTCTACTTTTCTACAAAGACTTCTAAAACATTGGGCAAGACTTTTACTTACCTGGACTTTTGTTCAATTACATTGGCTGTCGTTGCTCCCTGAGAGACTCTTCTTACCTCTGACATTGGCCCTCATTACGACCCTGGCGCAGAAGGTTTTACGCCAGCGTAGTGCATGGCGTACCTCTCCGCCAGACTACGAGATTCCGTAGCGCCATGGTGAGTTTTATGCCCGTTTTTTTCGGGCGGAAAAATCCATGGCGCTACGGGACCTTGTTGTTAATTACGCCACCGTAATTTACGGTGGCGTATTTAACGCCTTCCCCACTCCCATTATACCCTATGGGGCAAGAATGGGAATGAGGAAGGGTAAAATGGGGATTGGGGACTTACCGCCCCGCCAACCTCGGAATGGGGCGGTAAGTCCGCCAACCCCCATGGCGGAGTTGGCAGCTCTCCGCCATGGACCATGGTGCAAATTGCACCATGGTCCTCCGCCAGGGTCGTAATGAGGGCCATTGTGTTTTACCTTTCCTCCAGGAAGGGTTAATTTACTTTGCATTGGGGGTTCAAAAGTACTTACTTGCTTCAGAATATTTGTGTGACCTTTCCTTTGTTCCTAGACCCCTTTTCTTTGACACTAATCTCAGTATGGCTCTAAATGTACCAGTGATATATTAATGTTGGTATTTCCGAGACGATGAGCAAAGCCTCTTGTTTTGAGCAGGTATAGGAGGGTGTTCTTTGAGTTTGGTCAAAGAATTTGAAGTACCTGTGTCCATATATAATGTCCAAATGCTCCTAACATTTGCTGCTTTTTTGTTTTCTTCCAGGACCAGGAACCCGTGGAGGTTCCCCTTGTTATGGTAAATATGTGCTCTAATCTATATTTTATACCAAAATGCGTACAGTTTGCAGTTGTACATGCAACATAGGATCTATCAACAACATGCCAATACATTGAATGGTCTAATCTATTCTTAGTCACTTATGAGTGTGTCGATTGGGGCAATTTATCGTATTTATTTAGCTCACTGCAACGGGACACATATAGTTCAAAGGCTTTCAATAGCAGCAGACTTTTAGCTACATCGTTTCACAGTGAGACCACTCACTAATTGGGGAATGTGCGTTAACTTGGTCATATGATGTATTTTCGGGCCAGATTTGCTGATGCACTATTTCCTGGACTTGCCTTTGGCAGTGCGGAAATAGCTCCATTCTTGGGCCTGCTCAAACTCTGCAACCTGCTCTTATGTGGAGGACATCCCCGTTATTCCTATAGTCACCTTACTGCACCTCCACCCTGCTCATCTCCCTCATTTTAGGCAGAGTAAACATTGCAATCCCCAATCCCCAGTCAGGCCTGTCTGTCCCCTCCCAAGATACTGCTAGCTCTCCTTTCTCCTCATTACCTGCCCTCCCATCACACCCCAGATCCAACCATTCCCCCCACTCCCAACCTCTCCCTCATGCCCGTTCATTTACGTTATTATCCAGAATCCACCACACCCTGTTCCGTTCATGAAAGGTGGTCTGCCGGGTATCGGTCTGTGGTGAAAGTGGCCCCAACTTTAACAAAATTTATAAAGGGCACCCATTAATGTATTGTTTCTATTTAAATGGCTGTGTTTCAATTGCAATAATCTTTTTTAAACAAAAACACAGGACCACTTGTAGGCGGATTTCAGAGACTTCCATATCTAGGAGACACTTGTTCATGTGTAAGGTTATTTTGGTGCTCTGTGTAAACCTCGAAGTTCTCCACTCACCTGCAAGAAGGTCAAAGAACCATTCTGCACCTAAAGCCTATAACAAAAGTACTCTTTTGGGATTCATCAGCGTACCCTGCATGCCTCAGTTCGAGAGTGCTGATTTCAAGCACAACCATGCCTGCATTCTACAGACTTATACCTTGAAACAAAGCCACCCTTCTGATTGTCTGCATTATAATGGAATATTGACACAGTCATGCAATTTGATACCACCCTTTTCATCTCTTACATGTTGTTGTCTTGTATTTTCCTTATCCCCAAACATTAGTTACTGGTGAGGCCAGATGAGTATTGACTCATTTTCCCTGAAGAAACAGTTATGGCCCTTGTGTGTTCAGGTTTTAACTGGCCTGTTTTGGACCAACCGTTAAATGCCAAATCCTACAGTGCCACACCCACATGCCAGACTAAATATTTGGGGCTAGTAACATCCTACATGACTATAACGGCACATCTGACAACACACTTATTGGCTACCGGTCAATGTAAGAGAGACATATTTAAAAATTCTGCAGCCATGCCAGAAGTTAAGCATAAAGTTACATGTTTTATGACTTTCTCTTTCTTTGTAGACACCACACAAGGATGATGATTTACCTTCAGATTCCGTCCTTGATACCGTAAGTACTTTAAAATATCATTCAACATATGAATCTGCCAAACCCCTTAACAAAAGAGAAAAGAATACTTGCTGGTCGGTTTTTACAGCCTAGGATGTTGAAGAATGGCTGGAGGGTGAGAATATCGCACTCTGACAAAATAGCCTAAAAAGGGTGATAGCAAAACATGTGAGTATGTGTGCCAATACGCTAGCATGACCCTATATCCCTGGCCGTACGCTTGTCAAGGAGGAAGCAGAGTATTGTATCACTGTTTCTTAGTTTCTTCTACAGTTTTGTAATTATCTGGTATTTTTTAAATGTGTTGGATTTTAAATAGGAGTAACCAGAATTCATACATATGGAGGCATTAGAACACCTACATGCAGCTAAAAGGTGCCATCAAACAATGGAACCCCCATATATAACTATGTCAGATTAGTCACATTGCAACCAATGGGGTACATTATGTATCCTGATAGTGAGAGACTTATGGTACGAGTTCAAAACAGTTTTCTGCTCCACTAGCCATGCTCTCTACATACATCGGCAGGCCGAGTACGATAGTTAATTTCATATCCTTACTGTTCATGGCCTCTAAAAATGTAGTTGTATTTTCCCTTGTTCCCTGCCTTCCTGTGAAGCGCTTTAAAGCACATTGGGCCTCATTAGGAGTTTGGAGGTAGCCATGCTGTTTTTAGCGGCATGGCTACCCCCAAACCGGGTACCAGGTCCGGGTCCCGAAAATAGGGAATTACCGGGCCATGCCGACTTTAGCCGGCCAGGTAATTCCCATTCTCGGGACCCAGACCCGGTGCATCCCCATTCCCATTTGAGCCCCTATAGGGCTCAATGGGAAGGGAGAGGATGCTAACAATGGGCCCGTTAATGACGGGCCCGTTGTTAGCATTCTGGACTGCTAGCGGGTCCCGCGCTGCACGTCTGGTCTGGCCAGGCGTCCAGAGCGGGACCCGCTGCAGAACTCATAATGGGGCGGCCCGGTATGAACGGTGCCGGCCCTTACCAGCACCGTTCATACCGTGGCCGCCTTCGTTGTAATGAGGCCCATTGTGTATAGGCGCTATATAAATAAACTATCATACCCAACTCCAAATTATTGCGGTGAAAGGATAGCATTTAAGGAGCTGATGCTGCAAATAATCTTACCCTAGTATGAGACAAGTTTGATGGGAGGAAGGGGCTGGTGAGGTATGGTTGGCGTATGGGAGGAAGGGGCTGGTGAGGTACGGTTGGGTTAAATATCTTCATCTACTACACTTCCTCTTTGTGCTACTGTTTCTTCAATCCGGCGAGTCTGAGCTTGCTCCTTCTTTTAATGCTGCATCTTCAACTCTGCGTTGAATTCATCAGTTGCGCGATATGTGCTTCCTCCGACAACATTGCTTACAGAGATTATACTTTTTTGTGTTGTGCATACAGACTCTTCACTGAGTGGAAACAGCTTCTATCTTTATGCCTAGCTGTGCACAAAATATTCCACTGCTAGATGTCAGGATCTTTTCCTAGAGTTCTAATATAAGGTCAAAGTAGGCATGGCAGGTTGGATCCCCGGATTATCTTGGCTTGTTGATATCAGTGTTTAATAAGGCAATCCTAGCATTGAGAAGGATAACCGTTTTTTGAAGAAACAGGTAATATGCTCATATGTTTAATAAAGCAATATCTACATCAGTGACAGATCATATATACTCTATGGGTCTCATTACGAGTTTGGTGGTAGCCATGCCGCTATTTACGACATGGCTGTCTCCAAACTCGGGTCCTGGTTCCCTGAATGGGGACTTACCAGGTCATTCCAACATTGGAGGACCCGGTATTTCCCCATTCAGGGAAGCCATCCCCATTCCCATTCAAGCCCTCATAGGGCTCAATGGAAATGGGCAGGGAGCTAATAATGGGCCTGTTAATAACAGACCTGTTATTAGCTCCCTGGTCCTTTAGCGGCTCCCGCTAAGGGCGGCTGGTTTTCACCAGCCACCCTTAGCGGGACCCAAAGGACCTCGGAATGCGGCGGTAAGGGGTTAACGGCACTGGCATCCTTACCAGTGCCGTTAACCCCTTACCGCCGCACTCGGAAGGAGGCCCTATGAATACCTCTGTAGCTGCCCCAATTAAAGATTATTTTCAAAACTATTTGGATTTCATGTTAGAAAACATGCACTTCTCAATCATTTTCATTCTATAAACACAAGATGACGGAGAGCAAATTCAAAAATGTGAACATGTCCCAACATCATATAAAATAATGAAAATGTATCCACTTCTTTATCTTTTTCCCATGTATATATTACTGGAAAGCAAAACTTTATTATGTGCTTATTATAAAGGGAACATACAATGTGATCAGATCTAAATCTTGAAAACCCTTTGATATGCATAAAGCAAATTATAATGCAAACACATGTTGAGCATATTCAATCAAAATATAATTTTCAAATCAACTATTATAAAACATGTGTTGTAAATAATTATCAACCTCATAATACCCATCACTACTTTTTAGCTGCAATTCTAGAATTGTGCCATGTGTAACATACCATATTTGTCTGGCCACTTCGTAAAAAAACTGAGCCCTGCCTTTGCCATATACAATTATTAATTCCTTAACAAAGGGTCTGCTTACAATGGATTGAATAGGCAATGTCCCCAAGTGTGGGGAGGATAGGGCGGAAGATGCGGAAGGGCAAGCAAGACGGAACAACATAAGAATTGTGGGATTGCCAGAAGGGACGGAGGGCTCGGACCCCACTACGTACATTGAAAACTTGTTACTGCAAGAGATAGCAGCAGGCAAACTCACGCAAGGATTTACGATAGAAAGGGCGCACCACTCCCTCATCAGGTGGCTACCGGCGGGTTACCCGCCCAGACTTGTGATAGAAAAAGTCCTCAACTACAAAGATCGAGAGAAGATTCTTGCATTCTCAAGGGCCGGGGGGACGATACAAAGAGCCTCGTCAAAGATCTCTGTATACCCTGACTACACCTTTCAAGTCCATAATAGAAGAGCCCAGTACATTGCAACGAAAGCTAGACTCAGGAAGGCGGGCCTGAAGTATATGTTGTTGTACCTGGCGAAGCTGAAGGTACTCCACAATGGCAAAGCACTTTTCTTTAAAGCACCAATGGAAGCACAAGATTGGATGCACAGTGTGCAGATCACAGAGGCTGCAGACCTGGAGCAACAGAAGTGAATTAGAGCTATAAAGTTGTCAAGTTTCTCCATTGGTTAATTGAGGATGCATAGATGGGCTGAGCAGGGGAGAGTCATGTTTCGTTCATAGAGTGTACATTGCTCATAAGGTGTATGGCAGCAGTATAATATGTAAATTGCAACAGGAGCAGTTTATTGTTCCCACAGAAACCCGGTAGAGGGAACGTTATGCACAGTCCCACTACTCCCACAAAGGTTAGTATGCTTTAGGGTTACTGCATAGTACCCTGCCCGCTGGGCACCAAGAGACTAGGCTACTGCCGGGTCGAATGGAGCAGAAACGGGGAAGTCCTAGCATGCTTACCACTGCTGGACAAGTTAAGTTTGTAGTTTGTTTGGGGTTAGTTAAGGGGGACCGGAGAGAGGGAAGAGAGGGACATACATGGAAAAATGCTGCATACCTTCAGCATGGCTAGTATTAGACTGATGACCACAGTAATACCCTTTGTAGAGAAACGCGATGGCTGAGACAATAAATATGATGACATGGAATGTCAGGGGGCTTAACAACTATGTCAAACGTAAAAGAATAGACATGTATATAAAACATAACAAGGTGATCATAGTGCTACTTTAGGAGACACATCTGGATGCACAAAGGTAGAGAAACCTGGCGGTGCGTGGGGGAGTGATGGTGGGCTCCACCTACTCTACATCTGCGAGGGGGGTCCCTATTTGGGTTGACCCGGTAATACCACTGAGAGTGCTGGACATGAATACAGACAACGAAAGGAGGATGGCTATGATACATGGGATGATAGAGAATCAAGAGATATGCATTGTTAACACCTATGCCCCAAATCATGAAGGCACAGTCTTCTTCAGATCATTATATGCTAGGCTGGGACCTTAAAGGGACAGAGGGGGTCATTCCGAGTTTGGAGGCATTCATGGTGCTGTTAGCACAATGGCTGCCTCCAAACTCGGGTCCGGGTCCGGTCAATCGGAATGGGGACTTACCCGGACATTCCAACCTATGCGGACCCGGAAAGTCACCATTTCGAAAACCATTCCCCATTCCCATTTGAGCCCCCATAGAGCTAAATGGGAATGGGGAAGGAGCTAATAACGGGCCCACAAATAGCGGGCCCGTTATTAGCTCCATGGTCCCTTACCGGGTCCCGCTAAGGACGGCTGGTCAGACCAGCCGGTCCTGGTGGGACCCGCTAAGGGACCTCGGAACGTGGAGGTAGGGGGTTAACGGCACTGGCATCCTTACCGGTGCCGTTAACCCCATACCGCCATACTCGGAATGACCCCCAGAATGTTGATATGGGCAGGGGATTTCAATTGTACACTTGACCCCAGTCTTGACAAATCTGATACCAAATACAAGCGGCCATCCCCTCTGGCCAAAGTATTAAACACGCTGCTAGACCAGTTACAGCTAAGAGACTTGTGGAGAATACAACACAGAGATACCAGAGGTTATTCTTATTACTCTGCCCCACATAAGGTATACATGAGAATAGATTGCCTGTTTGCAGGGGGAGAACACGTAGTTGAATTTACAGAGGCAGAATATTTGCCCAGGATTCTGTCAGACCATTCTCCACTCATGGTAAAATGGCGGGTATTTGCTGCTAGGGCACCCACCCATACACACATAGAGGTTGAGAAGCAAATCATTATTGGATATAGCATTTGCTGATCACATTAGGAAAAGGACAGTGGAATTTATTGCAGTTAACGAGGGAAGCCTGCAGAAGGTGGGCACTGTCTGGGAGGCATATATATCGTGGTCATCAGGGGAGAAATTATAGCAGAGTCAGGGGGAGTACAAAAAACTATAGTTACAGATTTGGAGAACATCTAGAGGAAACTGCTAACAGCAGAGAGGGAAGGTGAGGTAGATAGAGAACATTTAAAAGAGGTAATACGATTGAAACAGACATGCCTGGTGCAATGGGATAGGTTGGGGAAATGTCATTATGTGAGATATCCTGAAAGGAGCCACGCACAAGGTGACAAACCAGGCAGAATGCTGGCCTGGCTGTGTTAGCGGCAGGATACAAGATGCCCTATATGCTCCATCCGAGACTCGGACCAGGAGGAAATAAATACGCAGGCTGGCTTAAACGGGGTCTTTGCTGAGTATTATAAGGCTCTGTATGCAGATCCCCAGGTGGATGAAGAACTAGAGATACAGGATACCCTAGACCTTATCGCCCTGCCACATCTAGCTGCATAGCAGTCAGATATGTTAGAAGGGCTATAACCCCAGAAGAGGTGACAGCCTGCCCACCGGGAAAGCCCCAGGCACGGATGGATTAACAGGTGAATTTTATAAGCCCTACACTGACACGTTGGCACCTCTTCTTGCCAAGGTGTACAACGAGGCATATGATGAGATGGTCCGCCCGGATAGTATAAGGGAGGCCCTGATAATCCCATTACTTAATCTGGTAGAAACTGATCGCAGGTTTTACAGACCGGTTTCACTGTTAAATCAAGACAGCAAGATTCTAACAGCGATTTTGGCCAATAGACTCCGTGGAGTGATACCGGCATTAATTAATCCTGATCAGACGGGGTATGTACCAGGGAGGAGCATAACAGAGAACCTGAGAAGGCTGCACCACATGATTTACAGTACAAGAGACAGCGCAGCACAGTGCAGTGCGCAGTGGCTTCACTAAATGCAACTAAAGCATTTGATTCCGTACATTGGCATTCGCTGTATGCCCCAATGGTAAAGATGGGATTAGGACCGCAGTATCTGAAATGGGTACGGCTCATATATACCAAACCAATGGCTAGGGTTAGGACGGGAAGCATGTACTCAGAGAAATGGCAATTGTATAGAGGCACGCGACAGGGATGCCCCCTATCCACCATGCTATATATCATAGCGGCGGAACCTGTAGCCGCCTACTTGAGGCAGGAATATAATGACGTGGGTATTGAAGTAGACAGGCGAAGCATACAGTGTCCATGTGTGCTGACAATATTCTACTGTACCTGCGCGACCCACAGATACATTTGCTATATGTACTAGAGGGGTTGGATGGCTTTGGTGCATTGACAGGGATCAAGATAAACAAAAGCAAGTCATGTCTGTCCGCACTAGCTAAAACGGCGAAGGTGACAGAGGAGGACCTCCCTGCTCTCCCCCTGCCTTGGAACAGGACCTCTTTTTGGTATCTAGGTATTAGGATATTTCATGATCCTAAAAAAGAACACGAAAATAACACATTACAAGCTAGGAATAGGTTGGTGATTTCAATGAACATTTGGAGTAAGTTACCTCTGTCTATGATGGGTAGAGTGGCATTGCTAAAAATGGTGGCACTGCCGAGACTCATGCATTGCTTTGGAAATGTCCCATACAGTATTCCACAGCAATTTTTCCGAGACTTGGACAAGCTATGTAGAGGCTTCCTCTGGCAGCGGGAGAGACACAGGGTTGCGTTGAGTGTGTTACAAAGGCCCGACGGACAAGGGGGGCTCAGGATACCAAATTCTGAGTTGTACTTTCTGGCGTGCCACCTACACTATGTGATACAATAGATGGCAGACGATCCCATGGCAGAGACTGTACTTTTACAACCAGCGATTAAAGGGGAATACCTTAGAGAACTAATTTGGATCGGAGCAAAGGAATAGTATAGTTACCCTCACCTAGTGGCATTGGGCATCCAGATTTTGAGAAGGACTTGCAAAGTTATGGGAGTGGAAGATACACTCTCTCCACTGACCCCTATAGCAGTGCTAATGGAGGGCATATCAGGCAGTAGTGCAATGGTAAGATCACAATGGGAATTGTGTGGCATAGGTATGGTTGGAGACCTGAGAAATGAGAAGAGGTTGATGAAGTTTGCTGAGCTGCAGGAGGTCACAGGTATACATAGTGGTCAGTTTTTGCTGCACAACATGCTGATAAGGGTGTTGAAGGGCAGGTGGCCGAACAGCACTGAATAGACTATAGAAAGTGAAGACATTGAGACATTGCTTACTGTGGCGGGGGGGGCACATCATCTCAAGGATCTACGACATATTGATAGAATGTAATTCAAAAACGAAATCTAAGTGCAGGGTAGGACGGGAGAGAGAATTGTGCAAGACATTTGAGGATGGGGAATGGAAGGACATAATAACATACCACAAGAGGGTCTCTAGGAATGCTAGGTTACAACTAAGCCAACTGTATGTCACTCAGAGAGCGTATCTCACGCCAGCTGCTATTGCAATATTCAAAGGAGCCAGTAAATTATTATGTCCCACATGTTATTATATGAGGCGGGGTTTATACACATGTTCTGGGGATGCCCAATTGTACAAGTCTTCTGGGAAGGGGCGGCACAGGAAGCGGCTACAGGAGGTATCGACCTTGATATCACAACCCCAGAGGCCTGCATGCTGGGCCAGTACAAAAGAAGCTCAAAGTATAAACCTCTTAACAAACTGAAAGATCTGATGTACATACTAGCTAAACGCAGAATAGCCATGAGGTGGAAGGACACAAGAGCACCAAGTGTTACTAGATGGTGGGGAGATTTGAAAAAGTTTGCGAAAGCAGAAACTGGCATATGGGAAAAGGCGCTAGGAGAACAAAAGTTGGAAGCGGGAATGGACATCCAATGGTGGATTGCCCTAACCGTGAGTTTATTCACACGAGAAGAAGGGGAAATCACTATGAAGACTATAACAAAGGAAGTGAATGCAGTGTAAGGTATAGGTATAGATTGTATAACGCGTTTGGAAGACACTATGAACAGGCCATTTTGGGGGTTAAGAGAAGATATTAGACTTGATGCTGTACTATGATAATGTATACTATTGTGTGGTTTGTTATGGTTTGTTGCTTGAAAAATGTAATAAACATATTAATACAAAATATTTCTTTTTCCCAAGTGGGGATTTAGTCACATACACGGATGCTGGTTGACATATACCATGCAGTCCGTTCTTCATATCCCCCACTGCTCAAAGCTATTCCTTGGGCCTAAAAAAAAACATAGGTTGTTTGCCTTAGTCACCAATGTCAGAGCTACCTCAGAGAAGTACAGTCATTCCCAGCCACTGCAGTCAAGTTTATAGCTCAGGTTAGGTATGAGAACTAGGGAAAGGACCTGGCATGTCCCTGGAGGTTCCTACACATTGGTTCCCACTGTGGGAGATGAAGCCATGTGAAAGATCAGCTGAAGAATGAAGATATCATTTGGCTGCATTGAGTGGTGTGTAACATTGGAAGGCTTTGAAATCCAATGGATGTGCAGCCAAAATGTACTCTTGCACCCCATTCCCATCTACGTTTGGGATGCACCTCGGCATGGGGGAGAAGCCGGAGCATGTTGCTAAAAAGCAGTGCAGACTTATTTGTACACATGCATGCCTCAACATGCCCTGCGTGTTACTTCCACTGCACCCAACTGTCATTCTCTTTCTCTGCATTGGATGGGACAGAGAATCGAGCAGCAGCTGTGTCTCATTGCGCATACGTTTAGTCTCCAGTGGCCCATGCCCAATACATTTAAAAGGTTTTCTTGGTGCTGACGGTGCTTCGCTTCTGTGGACATGCACACTTTTTGTTTGCTGTGTTTGGGGAAGGCACAAGCATGGCACTTTTGCAGCGCTTGTGCTTCCACTCATTCACTAGCTAATCGGCACACACACTCGGTGGCTACTTTTGGAGAGCAGCTTGCAAGTCAAGACAAAGAATTATTTACATCAAGGCTGATTGTAAATGAAGTTGATCAATTTTCAAGGGCAACCCATCTGGCATCCCGGTCAGCATCAGACTCGTAACCACGCTCCTACAATTCAGAAAAGAGCTCAAGACCCACCTCTTCAAGGAGTCTCTATGCCTCAACACCTAGGCCATCATGTTGCTGCCTGTGCCACCATCACTCACTAGACATTGTCTGCCCCTCTCCTCTACGCTAACCTCCCAGTCTGCCCAACACCCTTTCCTCAAGAATCCACCCGCCTGCCCTCTGAGACCCCTGCTTTCTGCTCTTTCAACCCTAAGTCGAGTGAGGCGTTTGTCAAACTACTATCCGAAAGCCAACCCTGCGACTCCCCCCTTGACCGTTGTCCTGCCTCTCTCCTTTAAATAAATGTTTACCTCCACTTGTGCAGGAGAGCTGGTGAGGTCCATACTTAATGATGCCATTACCTCTGGCAACTTCTCAGAACCTGTCAAAACCGTGCATGTCATACCCCTTCTAAAGAAAGCATCCATCGACCCTCTCCAACCAATCAACTACAGGCCCATCTCAACACCTGATTCCTGGAAAAGCTCATCGACCGCACTGCATATTCACAGCTCACCTGCTTCATGGAATCCAACATCCTTGGATGTCACAGAACAGAAACTGCACTGATCTCAAAGTCTCAGCAGACTCAGAAGGATGCGCAGCACTTGTTCTTCTCGACCCCTCTGCAGCATTTTACACCGCTAGACACACAATCCTCCTTGACAGACTACACTCTCTAGGAATTTGAGATTTGACACTCAACTGGATCGTGCCATTCCTCACTAACAGACAGCAAATCACTTACCTCCCCTGTTCCTCTCCAATGCATGCCCAGTGAACACTAGAGTACCCCAAGGTGCCTGCCTTTCACCCCTCCCTTCAACCTTTACAAGACCCTTCTGCTAGGAATCATCCGTTCGCACAACCTCACCTGCTATAACTGGTCCGATGACACATAAATGATCCTGAGAATTCCTAAATCAACTGCCGATCCACGTCCTAACCTAGCAGCATGTCTCACAGACATTGACCTCTGCTTGATGAATAACCCCCTCCTTCTGAACCCAGGGAAAACAGAGCTCATGGCCTGAGGCAAGACAGCTCTTTTTCCGCAACCGTCTCCTGGGCCACCTTCCCTCTGCAACCCTTCACCTCCACCACTGTCAAAAACCTGGGCTGCACAATGGACTCCAACCTAACCCTTTCTCACCGAATCAATAATGTATCTTAATCCTTTCACTTCCACCTCATGCGTTTGAAGCGCATCTTCCCTTACCTCATCTACCCCAATAGACTGGATGTATTTATGTCCATTATTATGTCCAGACTTGACTATGCAAATTCCTCTACCTGGGTGCACTGGCCAACCAACTAAACAAACTCCAATGAGTATATAGCTCGGTTACCAGATTGCTTCTTGCACCGGGATAAAGGGATCACATATCTCCTGCTCTCCGTACCCAACAATGGCTCCCAATTGGATAAAGGGCCACCTTCAAAATCATGTGCATTACTTACGAGCGGTGCAGAAAGCCGGTCCCAAATACCTCAAAGAAAAGTTTATGCCTTACCACCCAACCCGCACCCTATGGTCAAGGACTGCCCACCTGCCAGTAGTCCCACCCTCCAATTCAGCCAGGAATGGAGGGTCGGCCTACTCAACCCTGGTGCCAACATTGTGGACCTCGTGCCTCCCCACATTCGACACAGCCAACGCTATATGGCTTTCCAGAAAGCACTAAAAACCTATCTTTTTCCCTAAATCATGTAAGGAACGGTTTTGGCCACTTGAACGGCCAACAATGGCTAGAAGTGGCTTGGAACCCCACCAATATAGAATGGTAGAACAGCCAGGACATGGAATCTGCTTTTATTGATCAGTTACATTTCAGCGCTTGGAACCTGCTGGCCCTTTGGGCTCGGCAATAATACATGCTCATGAATGTGCCACCCACAATCAACATACTATCTAATGCCAAAGACTGCATATCCGAGATACAATAGCACTTGTGCGTGCACGCTAGGATAGGGATTGCTCACTGTGCACCACCAGGCATGCACTACGTTGCTGTGACCAGAAGATGTTATCTCTATGCATTACGAAATTAACATCCATGAATCCTAAGCCAAGTCCTAGTAGCCCCTATGTTGGGACTAGCTGCACACATAATCTCACACAAAATCTCAACCACTGCCAGAATGTAGACACTGAAATTATCTCGGGACTGCTACACACATTGTACTGATCTAACACAATCCAGAGTTCCATGCCTAGCTTTATAATGCAGCTACACACCACGCAATCTGCACTAGTTGGACACATACTGAGCGCAGCCAAGCACTATCTTCCACTCTACTCTCGCTACTGACCTGGACTACGGTCCCCGAGGGCGTTCAACCCACAGCACCTAGAGATCATACCAGTCATAAAAATGCACTATACAAATGCCCAATAACATAACATAACACCTTATACAACTGTACCCCTCCTCTGTATCCTACCCCCCGCTGTATAGCTGTTCTGCTGTTATTTATGAAAAGTGCTGTGTTATGCATCTCTACTGTTGTATACCTCTGTAAATTGCTCAGTGTGTATCTGTATGGTTGTATACCTCTGGAAAGTGCTCTGTTATGCATCTCTACTGTTGTATACCGCTGTAAAGTGCTCAGTGTGTATCTGTATGGTTGTATACCTCTGGAAAGTCATCTGTTATGCATCTCTACTGTTGTATACCTCTGTAAAGCTCTCCGTTGCTTCTCAAAGCTAGGTCTGTACTCAATAAATATTATTATAATAATAATAATAATAATAATAAAAATAACAATAATAATGCGGGTAATACCGTATGGGGTATCACCTCACACAGGAGGGCTCCAAGAGACCCCCTCCCCCCACACTAGCATGCAACAAGAAGCACAGCCTAAGGTCCCTCCAGGGTCTAAGGTGATACCTTGCTCTTTGCCCATTCATGTGGGTCATAGTGGGTATGGGCCAGAGGTTCTTTTGGGGACCAAGTTGACACCCCATTCCATACCAACTGTGTTCCAGACCAGGAGGGGGTATGCCCCTAAAACCACACACAAAGCATCGGCACAGCCAGACAAGCTCAGTCATGGGAGGAATGCATCCTTCTGGCACATCAAATTACGCCCTGTTGGTTTCAAGACCCCTGGGATGGGCAGAGGTTTTGCTCCACAGCCCCATAATGAAGACATTGACTGCGTGGACTCCCAAAAGGGAGAATAACAAGATGCCTCCACAAGCCCCATAACAATAAAGACCTGAAAGCAGGGAATTGCACCTGAGAATCACGAAGATGGGAGAGCCTTGAAAGAGGCATGTTGCAGCATTACAGGGGAACGCCCCAGATGAACGGTAGGATTTCCCCTCACACACCCCCCAGGCCACGAGGGAGTTAGCAACAGATGCGTCCCTGCATGTGAATGTGCACATATATATAATCTATGGGGTAAGGAGGGCCTTCAACAACACATACATTATTCCTTCTTCCTTGGCCTGAGGGTTTTTCTGCCAGAATTGAGTGGCAGACGGATTTGCACAGACAACACTACTGACACGTTTTATTTAAACAAACAGGGTGAGACAAAACCAGCAACCCTTTGCCACCTGTCTATGGAGACCGGGCCATGGTGTCTATATCATGTGATCTGACCAGTGGCTTCCCACCTAACAGGGGTGGAGAATATCAGAGCGTGTGTCCTGAGTCATATCACTTATGCATGCATGAATGGGAACTCGCTGTTACCACTTTTCCGGGCCTGGGGCACCACAATGGTGGACCTTTTGCCAACTGAGGAGAACAAGAAATGTACACTGCATGACTCCTGAAAGGGAAAAGGGCAGGATTTGCTGGGGGATGCTTTCCTGTTCCTGTGGGACAGACAGACTTTCATGCTTTCCCTTCGATTCCACTAATGAGCAAAGTGCTTCACATATTGAAATATTGAAAAATGCCACATGATCCTGGTGACACCCAGATTTGGTTTTTGGAACTCTTAAATGTCAGAATGCATGGAAAATGCCCACCTGGGCGGACAACAGCAAGGCAGTGTCTTTCACCTCAACACTCAATCGCAGTCCTTGCCACCATGGTCCCTGAGGACCTAGTGTATGGTCACGTTGGTCTTTCAGACAAACATGTAAACATTATTAAAGCGACGTGCAAGTACAGCTCTAGAGATCAGTACACAAGCAGGTGTACCCATTTTTGTCACTGATGTTTAGAGAAACACAGGGAGCCACAGCAAACATCACACAATCACGTCATGTCCCAGCCAGGATTCTGAAGGGCAAAGATGAGCAGGTTTATGGCAAAGTGGAGCAGCTGAGTCAAGGAAGTGATCACTGCCCTTAAGCTTATATAGAAGTCAATCTGGTTTCTCAGTCACTGGGCACAGCTTTGCCTGCTCCAGTAGGGAATCCTCACGTGGAATCATCTGTTCGGCATCTTTTTCTATGTTCAGAGACCAGTCTGTGAAGGTCTAGTTAATAGGGTAGCCTTACCAGCACATGCTGGACAGATGGAAGATTGTATACTAATTGACCTTTTCGCAATTGACCTCGGGAGAATTGACCTAATTTAGAAGGTCAATTAGGACATATATGTGGGGGGAAACCCCCTGCAGCCCCACACCCAATCCAAAACCCCCTGCAAACCCCCACCCAATCCCCTTATATTATTTATAATCCAAAACCAACCCAATACATATATAAAATAACTAAAATAATATAAAGGTCAATTGTGCAATTGTGCAGAAGGTCAATTAGGACCACTATTATTAGGTCAATTGTGCAAAAGGTCAATTGTAAAAGGTCAATTTGGGTAATACCCAGATATTGGAACGCTGTGAGTCTTTTGTTCCTTTTTCCCTTTAATATTGTCAGGAAGGAGTGCAGCCATGAACAAAAAAATCAATCATGTATGTATCAATTCCTGGGTGGCACATATTGCCCCTGCCCTCCATTCCTTGAAGTTACTACTGGAAAGTCCAGCTAGCATGTATGTATGCCTGGTATGCCAGCGCAGGTGTCCATGATTATTGGCTTCTGGCACTAGGTCTAGTGAAGAGGGTCGAAGCGGCATGCTCAGTGGGCACTCATTATATATTTGAGGTCATTGTTTGCCAATCATTGCTTCTGTTTAAGGACACTGCTTTGTAATATAGTGATTTAGAGCAGGCCGAATGAGTCAGAGTTTGATTGCTGAAGAAACATATTTCTTTGGCTGCTGAAACATTGAGGAAGGAACCCCTTTAAAGTATCGCAATTAACATTGTAGACGCTTGATATGATAGTTGATCGTTGTGATGATTATGGTGCCGCTTTGCAGCAGCTATGGTTGATGATATTCATGTGGGAGTCTCAAACAGTACCAGCGGCGGCGGTCGATTTCCATGTGGACACGTGCATCGAAATTTGGTATTTCCCAGATGATGAGCGGGAGGAAGGAGGGCGTTCTTTGAGTTTGGTTAAAGAATGTGAAGCAATGTGTGTCTGTATATAAAGTCTACATGCTCCTAACTTGTGCTGCTTTTCTGGTTTCTGCCAGGACCAGGAATGTGTGGAGGTTCCCCTTGCTATGGTAAATACTTTTTCTTACCTATATTTTCTATTAGAAAATGGTTACAGTTGTTCGTTTTACATGTAACATAGGATCGGTAAATAACATGCCAATACATGAAATGGTCCAATCTATTCTTAGGCACTTCCGAGTGTGTCGATTGAGGCAAATGGGGATGTCTTAAGTTTAAATCCCATTTCCACAACATGCCCAAAATACAATAGAGCATTTTTAATGAACTCGCATTTTTTCATTAGCAGCAGACTTTTAGCTTTATCATTTCACAGTGAGAGCCCATAGCAATTGAGGACCATGTAGTAACTAGGGTGTATGTTGTTTTTTCAACAGGCCAGATTCACTGATGCCCGGTTTCTTGGAACCACCTTTGGTGCAGAGGGAAAAAAAGATTCTTAGGCCTGCTCCACCTTTGCACCCTGCAATTATGTGGAAACCTCTGTTGCAACTCTGATAGTCACATTACCTTGACTCCACCCCACCCGGCATCTCCCTCATTTTAGGCAGAGTAACTCCTGCAGTCCCCAATCTTCCACCAGGCCTTGCTCTGTTCGTCTCAACTGTCCCTTCCTCTCCGCTCCACAGTCAAACTTTCACCCCACACAGAACCTCTGCCTCCCTCCCTTTCTCTTCGTTGGTTGTCCCGCTGCCACCGCTTCCTGTTCCACTGGATCATGTGCAAATTCGCACATCTACTGACTGTCGATAACCCACCGTTCAAGAAAGGTGGCCTGTCGGAATCAGTTGTTGTGAA
This sequence comes from Ambystoma mexicanum, assembly GCF_040938575.1. Lineage (NCBI taxonomy): Eukaryota > Metazoa > Chordata > Amphibia > Caudata > Ambystomatidae > Ambystoma > Ambystoma mexicanum. The sequence continues at coordinate 337,194,428 of NC_090940.1, forward strand.
AGTGGCCCAAACGGTTTAAAATTTGATGAATGACACTCATACATTATTCTAATGGAAAAAATGATACTCTTTATGCTTAAAATAAATTCTTTTTTTTTATTGCAATAACCTGCCTTAAACAAGACCAGAGGACCATTTGTAGGGGGATTTTAGAGACTTGCAAAACTCTGAGATATGAGTTAATGTGTAAGTTTATTGTGGTGCTCTGTGTATACCTTCCCATTATGAACTAACCTGCAGGAAGGCCAAATAACAATCACTCCTGAGGCCTTTAATAAAAGCTACTCTTCTGGGAATTGTATGGGGACCCTTGTTAGTGCCCACCTTGTCTAACATGTGTAAAAAATGAATAAGACAGACACTCCCTGGACAGGGAATAAGGCACAAAAGCGCAGGCTGCGAGAGTTCCAAGGAAGGTTTATCTAGATCTCTGAGAGCGCTCTGACCACATCAAAGTTACAACACATTTATATAGTACATCTACATTTTTGACATATGATGCTACGTTGGACCAGGATTGGTCAGCCGTGGTGGTGACTTAGGTGTGGGCATCATCTCCTCCTCCGGGTTGGTTGCTTGGTTGGCGGGAGGTTTGACGTCAGACACTGTGCTCCGGATGGATGAAGGTCAGGTCGCTGCGAAACACGGTGGTCACTATCTAAGCTAAGAAAATACATTCTGAATAATGCATGCACTAAATAACAGTTGATCAAAAGACTCTTAGTAGTGTATAATGGCGTTATACAAATCACTCAAGGGTTTACACCATCGACACATTTGGGTTACACAGGTCACAGGATTAAAAGCCTTGACCACTATAATACTTTAATTGAACTATAGGGTTAGTCTCACAAGAATCTCAGGTATGTGGCATTTGTTAGTACTGGGCACGATATACTGCATCGGGGTCTAATGTTAGCTGGGGGGGTCTGTTGGGTGGGCTTCATAGAGAGATTGGCAGTCTGGCACATGAAAGGGATGCCTTGCAAGGACACAGGGTTAGAATGGTAATAAGTTTTGATTGGCGAGGGTAAGAGGGCAAGGACACTTTTGTGGAGATGGACGAGTGTGATGCTGGAAATGCATCGGAGGGAAAGGGCCTCCGTATCCTTGTCCTTTACTGCTTTTTATCGTGTGTTCTGTCAGGTTTTCTGCGCACGTGTTCATGTGGGACTCCTGGCGGTGCAGCTCTTTCTTTTGGTTTGGTGAACGGACCCGTGGGATACCCTTATGGCACCCATGGGTGGGGGTACAACCCTGTGCCCCTAGTGTATGTTTTTGGGCACCTGTGGGTGGCCTGCAGAGCAGGGTATGTGCTGGTGGCAGCTCCATGCTGAAGTTGACAGGTGCACCCAGTATCCTCCATTTTGGGATACCCCCGCCCTGCCATTGGGATCAGTTGATTCCTGATGGAAAACAAGATGGCCCCGGTGGCCTCTTGCTTTCTATTACCCATTACCTTGTTTTCCCAAAGTCCTGGGAACCCCTGACTCTGTCCCGTCCCCCTGACTGACTGTTGGGTGGAAATGCCATATATGGTGTTGTTGTGTAGGCCCGGCCAGACTAGCTGGTGCCTTCCCGGTGATGTATGTTGTGGGTACCTCCTGTGGGTGGGACCTGGGTGAATAGAGTGTATGACGGATATGCATTCTGTGTTGTGGGTGTCTAGTATCTGGTGGTTGACACAATGACTGAGACAACCCTGCCCAAAACCGGTATGAATGCAGCTTGGAGTGTTGAATGGCTCGGTACTTGTCCCAATACACATAACTTGTTGTGAGTGTCTGGAGAGAAGTGAATGGCCTGAATACCTCGTGTGCCTGATTGGCTGCCTGCCTGCCTGAATGCCCATAGTCGTGATTGGATGCTTGAGTGTGACCCAGCGGAATGAATGGGAGATCAACAGTATATCTGGGGACCTCTCACTGATAGGAATTGTGTTCAGAAGCTGAAGTCCACTACGACGAGTAACTGACGCTTGACCTTGAAACCCTGCTGGACGAGAAGAAGTGGCGTGGCTCTCCTTCGCAATCTGAAAGCTGCTATGTTTCCAAGGACTGACCCAGAGAGGACCTGGTAAGGCGCCCTCTTCCCGAGCTACGAGGGACCATCGTGCACAGCTGATCTTTGCCAACGCTCCCTGGTAGACAGACCTGCCGACCCGATACAGGGACTGCTGCGGAACTCCAAGGAGAAGCACTCGGACTGTTGTCCACCACTGTCGCCGACCGCGGTCGCCGACCAGAGCCACCGTGCTCCTGTTTGCCTAAGAACTTCCATTGATCATTGGTCGCTCTTGTCTGCATCGTCATCCGCTTGTCTCCCGCCGGAGATGGCCTGACCGTCAACGCGCAGAGGAGCATCCACCGGTGGGTTTCCCGCCACCTAAGGACCACAGAGACACCGACGACTCAACGCCCTTGCTGGGCCACAGTTCTTCATCATCTCTTTGTGGTCCAGAACTATCGTCACCGAGGTGCCCCTCACGCCTCTTCCTTGCAGGACACCAATGCTCTGTCGTCGACGAGCACCGCCAGAAACAAAGCTGCCACTTCCCTGCAGTAGTTCACCCTGTTCACCGCCGGACGTTTGACGACCCGTGACTCCTGCCTTAAAGGGAGGGCACTCAAGAAGATTCCCTGACACCTAACGCCAAGTTCCCCGACACCTCTCGACGATCCGTGGCTCCCGCCTGAAAGGGAGGCACTCAAGAAGGATCGGTCGACGCATCGTCGGAGAAATCTACTCCACCAGGTACATTCGGGGGGTAAAACCTTAATAGGAAGAAGTGAGATTATTGAACATATGGACTGGGCTTGTGCGATATATCTTATTTTACAGGTTGCCCAGGTGGGGGGATCTCCACACAGAACTGTGTCCAGGTAACGGGGCCAGCATTCTGCCTATTGTTTCAACCATCTTACGTTCCTGCCTATCTCTACTTCTGGTTTCCTCGTTATTAATCTGTGTGACATTTTAACCGTACAGTTGATGCACTTCAATGAGATTCGATAACATTAGTGGTACCACTTTAGAATTGTATATATTTATCATTATTGACTTCTGAGTACAAAGTGCGTTATCGTGACCTTTGAATATTAATTATATAAAGACTGTGTTTTCAGTAATACAGTGTGTGGACATTCCTTTGTGGGGGTTCGGGGACTACACTGTACTTACCCCTACCAGTCTTTACAACAAGCTCTGAGAGTGGCTCATGTCGGTTCACATGCAGGACAGTGATCTCTCAGGAAAAGGGATGTGTTACATTCATTATTTGTTGCAAGCAGCTCCGGCCTCAGCGTGAGAATGGAGTCGCAGAGTTTTCCAGTTGGTGTGGGGACGAGGGTGGGGGTTATGTTCTCCAGGCTGCGGCGGCGCAAAGGGGAGAGATGCATTTTGTACTATCGCAGTGAGGCCTAGTTACCAAGATGGAGTTGAAAGAGGGTACAGAAAATGGATGCCCTGTGTCCTGCTCGGTGGTCCCATCTACGCAAATCTAACTAAAAGTTATTATTGCATAAGGGCAAGGGGTGTACCCACCACTTAGAGGCACTTGGTCCAGGTTCAGTACTGAGAAGTGACGGTAGAGTGGGGCCCATTAGCCCCTCGCTCCCACACATTTCCCCCTTTCGTTACATCTAAAGTAACAAATTCTTCTACTTTTTATTCTTTTCATTTTCCCTTCAGTAGTACTCAACCTCTGCCACCGCCTCGTCCCATGCAGGGGTACCTTTTATGGGCATCCAAGCTCTGCAGACGCTTCTTAGGCTGTTCCCTCATCTGGCATATTCATCTGGGGTACACATTAAGTAAATACCTCCATCCTCATCTAGATCTACCCATACTTCTTGGTACCATTACAACTCTCTTGGCTCCTTTATTGTTGTGTAATGCAAATTATCCACTATGTCCCCATATTGCCGGTAAATTGCTGTCATTCTGTACTGTGGTGTGGTGTACTCCCCTGTTTGCATTTGTGCATCTATCATGGTAGTTACTGTTGTCGGTCGGCCCATTGTCACCATCATCATAGCCGAGGTTGGCATGCTTTTCTCACAACACCGCAGTCCCAGTTGGCACACACAAAAGAACAAGAGCACATAAACAATGATGGGGACCAGTATTTTCATTGCCACATTTACCCATGATGGTACCCAGCTGAACAAATTGTCGAACCATGTACTTTCCTCTGCTCCTCCTTCAACTCTCATCCTCTCCCCTAGGTTGTGTACTGCGCTTATCACATGGGAGAGTGTCCCGTTATCAGTGTCTTCAGTTGGCACGAATGTGCAACACGCCCCCCAATTTTTTGCCAAACACCACCGTCCGTCGCCGTGAGGAGATCAAGGACATATCGATTTTGCATTGTCATTAGGCGCAACGCACAGAGTTCTATCTTTATCACGTTGAACCCCTCTTCAGTGTCGTTAGCCAATTGAATGAGTTGCCAGCGCACGATCTGCAACCATTTAGCGTTTTCTCGTGCTTGTAGTCCAGGGGCGAGAAGTGAGGCAAAGAATGTCTCTGCTGATGAAAAGAGCTTGTATTTCTGCGGGATCTCTGCAAGTAGTTTCGATGACTCAGATGAGATGTAATTGGAGAATCTTTTACTTCGTGTCAATCTTTTCTTTAGTTCATATGCTGATAACAGTTCATATGCTGGGGCTTCTGTTTGCGTTAGTTGGGGCGCTACCGATTGTTCAGCCGATTGCCCTGCTGCCGATATGCCAGCCGTTTGCTCTGCTGCCCCTTGGATGTGGCTCCCCGGTATTACCATCAGGGCTGTGTGGAGGGTCGCTAAAGCACAAGTTCCTTTCCACGATACGGGGAGGTGCAGGCAAGCTTGTTTGCCGCAGACCCAATACATGTCCATTAGTGCAGCTGTGCCTTTCTTCATGTCGGGGATTATTACTGGCTTGTTACATTTTCTTGCTTTTCCCATGTTTACCTTTCCTTCCCCGTGGAAACACAGTTCATGTGGCACTTCTTTTTGTATTTTGATAGGTTTTTCTAGTGCTGTGACCCATGTTAGCTTTGCGACGTGTTGTGACCAGATGTGGTTACATGCCCCTTTTATCCATTGGAAAGTGTCATTTGGTAGGCCTCGAAGCGCTTCTGATTTGCATTGTATTGTTTCGTCGTGCCATTTATTGTCTGCAAATCATGTCCCCTTGATGACAAGAAATGGTTCTTCGAGGCAAACTACTCCTTGGCGTCGGCTTGTGCATGTTTTCTCGTTCTCCAGCTTTTCCAATGTGACAGTGTGCGCCTGGAATGTGCTCTTTATTCTGCATAGAACTAGATGAATCAAACATTGGGCCTCCGACAAGGGCACTTCCTGCAGTACTAACATTTTCGGTGTTCCTAATGCGTGCGGGATGAGTAAACAGACGTAGCAACTCTCATTTGTTGCTTGCTTCGCCGTGGCACTCATGTCAGAATACCATTTATTTGATTGATCAGGGTGGCGGGGATCTTCTATTTCATCTAATCCCAGGTCGTGATAGATGTATCTTTTCCCTCCCGCCCCCCTTTTCCTCCTCCTCCTCCTCTCCTGATCATTGTTTTTCACCCTTTTGTAACTATCGGAAACATCCCAGCCCATGTTGTATCATTACTATTCAATTTGGCATATGTATCATCATCGTATCAGCAATTTTGTGCGAGGTAGAATATATGGTTGTTTGTGCATTAATACTAGCATTAATTAAATCATTTGTCCAATAATAATCTCCATCATATTCGTTATATTCATAAACATCACTTGTATTTACATTGAAACGTAACATTGACACACTTGTTGATTCCACAGTGATGTACTCTGAGGGGTGCATTCCATCTGTTTTGTTAACATTAAGTCCATGTGACTCCTGCCATATTGTCCTTAGCACAGTCCATATCATTTGTGATCCTTCTTTTATCAAGTTAGCCCCGCTGCCCCCCTTTGCATGTCATCAACAAGAGATAAAAGGGTGTAGTACCATGCTGCAAAAAACACCATTACCGACATAAAAATTGCAGCACACTTCAAAATGCATTCAACATCACTGAACCTTTTAGCCCTAATGGCGACCCTATTGCTATCTAACATTAATTCGCTCTCTCCAATCGTGGGTCGTTGGGCCATTGTTCACCTGGAGGTGCGATATAAATTTGTTAAGTCATCATAATATATACAATTATTTACAGTCTTGTTCAACTTCACATTTAATAATTATTTTCAGTCAGGCTTGTTCTATTACTCTTTTGTTCATGTTCTTTTACTGTAGAGACAGTCATTAAAAAATGAAGGTGGGAGATAGAGGGGGAGTGATAGGTGAGGTTAGTTAGTATGCTTGGCCAATTGAAGAAGAGAGTGGGTAAGAGGTAAGAAAGAAGGAAGGAGGAAGCAAGTTGTGCAGAACAAAATACATATCATCATTTGTATCTCTGCATGTTCTTTTACAGACTCTTTTGTTATTTTCCTACGACTTCGTTTGTGGTCCCAGTGGCGTTGTCTTGCTCCTCTGGGGGGATTGTACTACTGTGTGCCCTCCTCACATCGGATAAGTGCACCCAATTACTTTCACCGCAGTGGGTGTACTATAAATGACTTCGTAGGGGCCATGAAACCTGGGTGAGTTCCACCTTCTCACAAAGCTGCGGACATATACATGTGCCCCTGGCATTAATGGCCCGCTTGTACTGTCTGCGGCCGGCGTAGTAGTATCAGTCATCACATTTTCAGTAAAAGGCGGTGCTATTTGTCGAGCTATGCTGCGTACTGCGCGTGTTAACTGAGTTAGGTATTCCTTTAACTCTTCCCCAAGCACTGTGGCAGCCCTGTGCGCATCCGATGCTCTTCTGATTGGGGATACTGGTGTGTGTATTCGCCTCCCAGTCACAATTTCGTGGGGGCTTAGGTGGTGGTCTTTGCACGGCTGCGTCCTGAGTTGGAACAATGCTAGGGGCAAGCAATAAACCCAGTTCTTCTTCAATGTGTTACACAATTTAGACAACTTACTCTTTAGTAGCCCGTTTATCTTTTCTACCATCCCATTCACCATTGGGTGATAAATCGAGCATAATTTGTGCTTTACCCCCAAAAGTGATGTCACTTCCTTAAAGAGGTCGTTCACAAAATGCGTGCCATTATCTGATCTAATGACGTCGCATATCCCCCATCGTGAAAACACCTCCCGCACGAGGAATTTGGCTGCACATTTTGCGTCTGGGTGGGGACATGGGCCTGCTTCCACCCACCTTGAAAAAGGACACACCATCACAATCAGATATCTTGCTCCGTTACACCGCTCTCCCATATCAGCATAATCTATGTGGAGCTCTCTAAATGGTCCTATTGGTCGGGGCAAAGTACCACGCAGTGTTCTTAATGTCATTCCAGAATTATATGTTTGGCATGTTATACATTCTACAATGAATTTTGACAGGTGCTCTTGTAAATTGGGGACGAACCAGTGTTCTTGGATGTCTGCAGCAATATGTTGTTTTGCTATATGGCCGGGGAAATGCAACTGCTGGAATGCTATCTCCAGTAACTCTATGGGCATTACAACCTTCCCTGTCGTCTCTTGTCTCCAAATGAGATCTGTGGCTGATCCTCGTTTGCTCCACAGCTCTTGCTCCTCCTGGGATGCACGTTTTTGTAACTCTATTATCTGTGCTATTGGGGTATTATTGTATGCTTCTTCTCGTGGGTCTATCGTAGTTGCTTTTGTGATGCACTCAAGTGTTGGTGTCATATTGAAATACGAGGCCTCCTTCGCGGCTGCGTCGGCTGCCGCGTTTCCCAATGAGATTGCGTCTGTGTTGTTGGTATGGGCTTGGCACTTCACCACTGCCACTACTGATGGTACGGCTAATGCATCTATCAGTTCATTTAACAATTTTGCCTGCTGTACTGGAGAACCATCTGCCCTCCTGAATCCCCTTCTACGCCACCGTGACAGCCCTGAGTGTACTGTGGTAGTTGCATAGGCTGAGTCTGAGTATATTGTCACTGCACAGCCTTTAGCAGTGTGCAGTGCTTCAATCAATGCAGTTAATTCTGCCGCCTGTACTGAATAATGGGATGGAAGGCGCTTTTGCACAATTGTCTCATATTCATCTTCCTCCATGCGCACTACCGCCATTCCGACGTGTTTTTCTCCTGTCTCGGGGTCTATTGATGCTGAACAATCTATGAATTATATTTCCCCCTCCTGTAGGGCATTCTCACTTGCTTTAGGGATATCGTCACCTTCCCCCTCATACGTGGCACAATCGTGTTCTTGGATGTCCTATGTCGTGCATGGCTTTTGTAATAAATGTTGCAGGGTTTACTGTCTTGCACCTCACAACGTGTACGTTGGGGCTTGAGATTATTACTTCATACGCTGTTGCTCTTTGGGTTGTTAGTGTTGATTTTGTTTGCTCAAGGATGGCAAACAAGGAATGCTCCGCATATAGCGTTACTGAACATCCCATGACAATTGTGGCGCTTTCTTCAATCGCGAAGGCCGCAGCTGCGAGGGCCTGTTCGCATGCGAAATGACCTTGCATTACTGGATCTAGTGTCCCACTGTAGTAAGCCAATGGTTTGTGACCCAGTGATGTCTTCTGTGTTAGTACTGCTGTCATCAGTGTCCCATTGCAGTGGGAAAACAAGAAAAATTCCCTCTCATAATCTGGGTTCGCGAGGAGTGGGGCGTCTGCGATAAGGTCTTTTAATTTCGAGTACTGTGTTATCATTTCCTGCGTCCATTTTATTGTTGCCCTATTTTTCTGTGCTTCTTTTAATGCTTGTAGTAAGGGGCGTGTATATGCAGCATAATCAAGGATCCAGGCTCGGCAATAATTACAAATGCCAAGAAATTTGTGCATGTCTTTCACAGTTTTTGGTATTATTATGTTGCGTATAGCAGCTGCTCGGTCTGGGAGTATTCGCTTCCCATCTTTTGATATCAGCTGTCCGAGGTATACAACCTCGGCAAGGCAGTATTGCAATTTCCCTTTGTCTACCTTGTATCCTTTGGCAGCTAGCACATTCAGTAGTGTTATCAAGTCTTCTCGACACTTTTCTTCTGTATGGCTACAGACGAGCAAATCGTCTACATATTGAATGATGGTGCTCTCTACATGTTTCCAATGTCTTCCCTCAATACCCTGTTAAAAATGCTGGGGCTTTCGCAATATCCCTGTGGGAGTCTGCAATGTTCATACCTCTTGCTCCCTAATGTGAATGCTGTCAGGTATCGGGATCCTGGGTCAAGGGGTATTGAGAAGAAGGCGTTTTTTAAATCAATTACAGTAAAACATGTTGATTCTTTTGGCACACTACACAGTATTGATGCCGGGTTAGGGACTAGAGGGAACTCTTTTTGAATGATGTCATTGAGTGGGCAGAGATCCTGGATCATCCTCCACGCCCCTCCCTTTGCTTTTTTGATCGGAAAAATCGCTGTATTGCATGAGGAGGTTGATGGCACTATAATGCCTTGTTTCAGGAGTGCATTTAACGTTTCTTTAATTCCCTCCTCCGCTTCCTTTGATATGGGATATTGTTTTACTCTCGGCAGCATTGCACCTGGTTTGAGTTTTATTTTTATTGGTGTCACCTCATGCAGCAGCCCTACATCGTGGGGCCCAGTAGTCCAAATTTCAGGTGCTACCCTTGTCATGTCTTCCTCAAATATAGTCAGTGGCGCTTTAACGCTGGCCATCAATGGGTTATGTACCTCTCCGTATTGGACCATAATATCACATGGTATGCTTATTTCCTTTATTATTTCTCCATCATCCTCACCATCGGTGAACAATTCCTCATCTGTTATGTCTCGTAGCATTACATTTGGGTCTATGCATAACACAGTCCTCCACTCGCACCCCTGCGCGTCCAGGACATTGACCACAATACGTTTACTGAATACTTGAACTGCCTCAATGTCTATGGACATTATCGTGCCTGGTACAATGTCTGTTTGTGCAATTGGGCGGAATATGAAATCTGATGGTGTTCTCCATTCTTTTCTCGTTATCTCCGGCACCACCCGTGCCAACACCTTGATACCATATATGAACATGCTTATATCAATGGGTACCCCTCGCACCACAACTTCATTCAGCACTGTGCTGATCATCAACATTGCTCGTACTGGGCACACTCCCGGTGTTGAGCACACTATTCCTCTTTCTGTAAAAGAGATTGTCATATTCAATTTGCTTAACAAATCTATACCCAGCAGATTTATTGGCGCGTCTTCGTGGTACAGTAAGGGTGCGTGCACGGTTTTTTCCCCCCACGTTATATCGAGATCTTTAGTGTAAGGAACTTTTAAAATAGTCCCAGAGAACCCCTGGGTCTCTAAATTCCTGCCTGAGAGCGGAAACCGCCCTTCCATAAGGCATGATTTCTCTGCTCCAGAGTCTACCATGAAGATAAACTGCTTATATCCTATCTCTGCCCCCACTAGTGGTTCCTCATCTGCACATAGTGTGGTGGATAGGACTGGACATGCAAGTGTTCCCTGTGGGCTGTCCTAATCTGAATGTCTTTCTTGCCCTGGCACGGAGAAGACATTATCTCTGATCACTGTCACGCCGCGGTATGGTGCAGGTGCACCATTCGCAGATGTTGCATAGCAATTACTGGTTGCGCTTCCCACTACATTTTGCCTTACCATTGGTTGTGGTGGTGGTTGTTGTCCTTGCTGTACCTGAGGTTCATTTTAGCAGTAGTCTTGTTGTCTCCCACTTCCCATTGGTAGCCCGTACGGGCTACCTGGGTGCAGACACCCCCAACCTTGTTCGTTCTCCATGGGCTGCTTCCCCTGGAAATATCCTGAAGGCCGCATTATACAATCTCTAGAGTAGTGTCCCCATCTCCCACAGTTCCAGCATGACCCTTGTGGTCCGCCTCTCATTCCTTGGCCGCCAAATCCCCTATTTCCCATACCTCCAAACCCCCCTCTTCCTCTTGCTGGTCGGTCTTGCCACTGTTGTCCACCGTATTGCTTTTCTCCGTTCCACTGTCCTGGCGCTCCTGTAGCCCGTAGTGCTGCTATTGTTGCTTGTCTGTTCCCTGCTCCTTCGCCCCCCTCGTTTTCTCAGTCTGTGGTTGTGCTGGCGTTGACTGCGGCGACCTTCACTAATTTGTTCTGTACCAACTTCGCCTCGTCTGCCAACCTTTTTTGTGCTATCTCCTTTTCTCTTTGATCCTCCTGCAGTGGTGTACAATTATACTCTGTATTTCAGGCCAGCCATTGGCTTCTATCCCAGCTATTTTGTCAAAGGGCTTCTGCACCTCCTTCGGGAGCCCCTTCTTGATGATAAAATAAAACAAGGAGGTGGACTGGTTCCACGCCGTGCCAGTTTCACTTCTCCATATATCCTGCACCCGTAGTATGAATTGCGTAGGATCCTCGTTCTCCTCCATTGTACACTGCATCACTAAATGTAAATCTGCAATGTCTGGAAATGTGCGCCTCAATGCATCCCATACCTGTGCTCGAATATTATTGAACGCTGATTCATCGTGGCGATCACAACTCATTGTTACTCCAGGGAATCCGGCTCTTTCCCACACTGCGTCTGCCAGGTCACCGATTGCTGACACTAATAAGCTCTTCACATCTCCTATTGCTAGCGGCACTCCTGCTGTGTTTTTCTCAAAGGCGTTTATCCATTTCCCGGCCCCTTCCGACAGTGGTGGGAGGACGTTTAGCAAGTTGTTTTTGTCCATTTGTGCCCACGGAATGTAATGTGGCCTCTCTGCTCCTTTATGTATCAATGGCATTTGCAACTTGTGTTTCTTCCCTATCTTACTTACCGCACCTTTCTTTGTCTTACTTACCATCACATTTCCCTCTCGCTGTCTTAACCTACCCTGCCATAGTGGTGGCGATGGTGTGTCTGGGTATTGTTTTTTAGCAGTGGGGACCCTGTCTCGGCAGCTGCCTCTTCATACTCGTCTAAATCACTCCATACTTCTTCTATTTCTGATACTTGTTCATTGTTCCCTTCACATCCTTCTCCTCTCTCACTTTCTGGGGTAGGTGGGCGTATAACCCTCATGGGTTTGTCATTTAGATGGAATAGGAACTCATCTGACCGCCACTCCCTCTATTGCCCTTGTGGTATGCGTGTTTCTTGTGATGATACTGACCGTGCTGGCTCTGAGACTGCTTGCACCACTTCTCCTGCTGTGCTTAATGTTGGTGTTAGATCCGCTATAGATAATGGTGGCTCCTCTCCTCCTCCTGGCAGCATCTGGCTCCTATCGCACAATGCTCGTAGCCGCGTTATCTCTATCTGTGCATGCGCTAGCTGGCGGTCTAATTCTCCAGTGATATGTGCTAAATTCACGGGGGGTGCGCTTGTTGGGCCATACAAACCTCCTTTATCATAAGGAGGTGGTGCTGTGGCAACTGCTCCTGTTGAAGGTGTAGGAGTTGGACAGGCTGGTACGTACAGGGGTTCACTATATCCTACTGCTGGTCTGGACATAGAGGGTATATTTTCGTTGTATCGCCTTCAGCTGTAGTGGTTGTGCACTCGCCCTTTGGTGTTCCACTTACCTCTTCCTGTGTTTTCTGTGTTTCATTTCCCTTCTCCTTGCTTACCTCTGCTGCAGGTGCAACATCCTCAAACATTCGCCATGGGTCTAGTACTTCCCTTCTGTTTTGCAATTGTTTCCCCTTATACCTTGCTAACAAGTGTGTAGACACTATATCGAATACTCTTTTGTCGAATGACCCACCTTCTGGCCAGATTGGTGTCACACTGTCCCCTTTTATCTCCGTCAACCATTGATCATGATATTTTTGTATTTTCTCACTGTATAAGGGAAGGTGCTGACAAATATGTGCTAGTGGTGTTATTCCTCCCATAATGATGTGTTCCCTTCCCTTCCTCTGTCTGTACTTACATTTTGACCTCCCTTTCCCCTTAATCACTTCTTCACCAGTTGGATAATATATCACAAACTTTGTCCATTACTTGTAATTTGTATGTATATATGTATCAAGATATATATATCATCCCCCCTTTCAACGTTAACCTTTTAGTTATTGCATGTTCAAATTCAACAGTTCATTGTTGCATAGTTTGCCACTTTAACCACAAATTAACCACAGTACTTGGATATCCTTGACAAAAAATGGACAGAACATAAAAGCACATAAGTGTTTGGATACAAAGTGAAGGAGTGTTTTAGCCTTTGGACGCTTACCTGCTTTTAGCTTTTGCACAGCACTGCGAGCGCTGCTCTTGCTGGAAAAGCATATTTTGTTTTCACCGCCCTGCTTCCTGGAGGAGGTGGGACTGATTGGCTGCACGTGACCAATCACGTGACTTCACCAGAGCATATCATCACGCTCGAGCCACACTTGCGGCGTTAAGCCCGATAGGGGTGAAGGGCGCTGACTGTTTTGCGGCTGTTTGGCGCTGGGGGAGACTGCAGAGGAAATCCCCTCTTTGATCCCTCTTGGACACCCGACCAACCCGCGCACCACGTGTAGGACTGATACATTACTGTACACGGTGCGCAGAGTTTGGGCAGCAGTGTTGGGCAGTCTGCGGCAGTCCGCGGCGGGAGATGGCGCCAGATGAAGGAGAACCGCAAAGATGTTTGCGTAGCAACAGCCAGCGGACGGAAGATTCAGAGCTCGACCATCGGAGCCCGCTGACACCTGCGACATTAAAACGAGGTAAGATCTTACTGGAGGACAAACTAACAGCGCAAGGAAAGCAAGGGCAGCGTTTACCCAGGCTTTCCGAAAAACCTCAAAGAAGCCCGATTCCACCAAACACTGACACTAATATCCCCGCATTCACCCTTTCCGAGGTGCCGATTAGAACGCCGTCAGTGGAAGGGGGGGAGAGAAGGTCAATGGAGCTATCACCTGTCTTTGTCCCAGTAGAGGAAAGGGGAAGGGAAAAGAGAGATGAGATTAAGAGGGGCGAAAAAGTCAGCTCACCCTCACAAGCTGGAATCCATTGTCGTGGGAGAAGGATGAGACCTGAAATGACAGATGAAAGCTACGTGGACGGAGTCCCTTTACACACGGAGACGATCAATATTTCGGTTGGGGAAAAAAAGAAAAAGGATGAAAGCATGCTCGCTTCCTGTGCAATTAGCGACCTAACAGAAAAAATGGACGGGAAAGATGTCGCTGTGTTAATAGACAAACCAGACAACGCAAAATCTAAAACGGGTGTATAACGGAGTGTACTGTCCACCCCATACCCAATGTCCAGAATCTCCAAAGCCCCCCGACAGGAGGCAGCATGTCTTACCTCCAAGACCAGGAATTTGGAAAAATATCATATGAGATATTGGACTCGAACGTGGTGAGCTTAACAGATAACGCTATAGACTTGGAGGAAAGGCTGGACCTCTCCCAGATTATAGAAAATCCACTAAGCTCTACGAACAACAGGCAAAAAATAAAATCAGCCTAAAGAAACAGAGAAAATCAAATTTGAAGGAACTAAAAACTAAAAAAACCAAGACAAATAACATTATAACAAAGCCACCTATCTTGATGAGAAAAAAAGAGAAGGAGCAGAAGAAACTGGAAACCGAGACTAAAGAAAAACGGGTATATAAAAAAATCAACCCGACAAATAGAATAACGACAGACCAACCCACGGTCTCACACTTTTTTCTGAAAAAGCAAAACACAAAGGTTCAAAACTTGGGGGAACTATCGGATGCAGAAATTCTACAAAGGGCAGACATAGACCCCAAGATCCATTTACCAGGTTTGCAGGTTTTTTCATGGTCAGGTATGGCTAACACACAAACCGAACAAAACTGGGAGAAAGACCCCACCAAGGGGGGAGGTCGCACGAGCCATGACGTAACAAGACCAACTGCTCAGTGTGGGAGAAACTCAATAGAAGCGGACTCCCCACAGAAGCAACGAGAGAATGTGGCAACGAACACACTGAATAGCCCAGGAGAGGGCATGACGAGACAGCCACGGTGCTCTGTACCGCAAAACACTTTAGAACCAACTAATATTAAGTTGACAACTCAGACGAAGGAAAACCGAGCACAGCTAGAAACTAAAACAGCAGAAGGCAAACATGTCTCAACAGTTGGAATACAGAGAGAGGAATCGACACCCCGATTAACTGAACTACATGACAGCACAGTGCCAGTCCTAACGAAAGAGAAAACCATTAATAAAGAGCAAACGCTGTTAAGGAACCAGACAGAAGGCAATCTCAGAAGCCCAACAAATGGACTAGTATCGAGGGAAATGAGAGGCAACAAAATTCAATCCCACACTTCAGGGGAAACCCCCTCGAAAGAAAGACACCAACGAGAAAGCAAAACGAGGGAAAGACCATCAGTGTAATGATCGAAAAAACACCGTCTCCAGAACCCCGAAAAAAGAGAACATCGGGCGAAGGTGAGATCAATGATATCGTCAAAGGGGGGCACAAAAGGAAATAAACCATCACAACCACTGTCTACCCCACTAACAAGAAGACATTCTTTATCAAGATTCCCGGAATATCCACAAAAAGAAACCCCGACAAAAAAAATGGACCTCATGACAATAATGTCCACTTTTACTATAGCTCTGGCACCTTTTACAAAGCTATACGAGGTACTTAATGATATGATCAAAGATCAGTCTTCATTACTAACAACGCTGCACACCAGTGGTCGAAGTGTAAGAAAAGAAGTAGTGGAACTATGTTCCCTGCTAGCCTGCCCCACTCCTCACAAACCCCATTGCCCTTCCCCCTCCCACACACAGTACAAACCCCCAAACACAGTTGCC
The DNA here is from genome assembly GCF_040938575.1 of Ambystoma mexicanum. Taxonomy (NCBI): domain Eukaryota; kingdom Metazoa; phylum Chordata; class Amphibia; order Caudata; family Ambystomatidae; genus Ambystoma; species Ambystoma mexicanum. Next base: position 337,210,207 of record NC_090940.1, read on the forward strand.
TGCTGTTTAAGGGAATGTTCAGTGCAGTGCACTGAAAGTGCAAGTTTCAACTTCTCCCTACACTTTTATTTTAAAACGAAACCGTTCCGGAACGGTTTCTTTTAAAAATAAAAGTATAGGAGCTGTAAAACTTAATTAAAAAAAGTAGAGGAGCACCGCTCCCGACCGCTCCCGCTCACTTCGACCACTGCTGCACACTAAAATGATGTATTTAGAGGGCTTTATTGCAGCATTACCAACGCAAAAAGAGCTGTATAAATCCACCAGCGGGGAACAATTTAAAGAGAATCAGGAGGCGAGAACACATAGTAGTAATCAAAAAACAGAAATTACGCAAATAGAAACAAGGAATCAAATGACACAAACAGGTTTGGAGGAGGAAGGACAAAATGAGGTGTTACGCAGAGTGGAAATCTGGAGACAGAAGACAAACGATAATAACAAGAAAAGAAAAGAGGAAGAGGAATCTGCAGGAGAGAGAGTCATTGGGGAAAACCTATTAGAAACACCCCTACAATCCCTAACGCAAACCGGGGGTCAAAGTAAGAAATCAGATCGAAAAATAAACTCTAAACGAAAAGAAATGCAATGTGAAACAACCAGGAAACGTGTGAACGGCTGCATAGTCCTGAAAGAAAAAAAATCATCAGAAATACAATTGAATTGTAAACTACAGGATAAACGACAACAACCTACACAAAATTTTAGAGGTGAGATATACTCGGTATTCTCCCAGATTCAAGGAGATAAACTCACCAAGAAAAGGAAAGTAATATTTGAATCTCCTCACAATAAAGAGAAGAAACAGGAAGCATACAATGAGGAAACAGAGGATGAAGTAGCCCTGTCGATCTTAGCACAACGGTTAGTACCAAACAACCCCCCTCAACTTAAAGAAACGGAAAAGGGAACGAGAAAAAAAAATACTAATCCACCGATCAAGAGAATCGTGATCATAGATTCAGAAGAATCCACAAACCTATTAGATCTGTCACAACATCAGGAGGAGGAGGGAGAAAATGAAACAAGTCATATAAAGGAACATCTAGAGAATACACAAACTCTAAGAAACAGCTCTAGAGATATTAACCTGGACGGTGATTTGTCACCATTTATCTCGCTAGAAGACAAGAGGAAAAAAATCGATAATGAAGAAAGAAAAAAACGAGACAGGATGACATGGTGGGAAAAACATACCGAAAGAGAACAAATAAATAATTACTCTAACAAGAGACCTCAACGCCTACAGGATGAGAAAGAAAAAACAGAATTCCCTAGCATTAACACATCTAGAAGAGCCTTCAGGGATAACCAGAGTTACAAACCAGGAAGACAGCGAGAACATCGATCGAGATCGAGAATTCGAAACTCGAGCTATACAAATACCAAAAACGACAGATTAACCTATAAAGAAAAAATAAAAAGCTGTAGAAGCTTTCATCTGGAAAGTATAGGAAAGTCAAACAATATTATTCTGAACAGGAAGAACATAATGACTTTGCTACAATGTATACCACCCCTAAGAACAATAACCTCTGTGGATATCAGGATTGTGGAATTCGCCAAGCGAGGCAAACAGGATAGTGTCTACCTACATATCCCTTCTCTGGTGGTAAGAACAATGATGGAACAAGCCACCAAATTTTTTTTGATATTGGGATATGAGTTAACAATATATAAAGATTTAAATCAGAAAAGGGAAAAAACAACGCAAATAGGATCCCCACCTAGACGAAGGGATGAACAAAGGAAACATGAACATGTAAACCTGTATAGAAAGGCAGCAGTTACATCGCCAAAAAGAAATAGAACTCGAGCTACTGATGAGAACAAAAAATCTACAGAACGAAGCAGTAGTCGCAATAAAAGTAGAAATCAAAAAGATCAGGAGGGGAAAACGCAGAGATATAGGAGGGACTCGACATCGCCACAAAACTAATCAGTCAAATCATATAAAGACCCTACGGGGGCGGGCCGGTTCCCTAAAGGGCCCCAACCAAAAATAAAGATTACATTCAATCCAGAAGATAACGAAAAAGAAGAGCTATCATCGGCAAATCTGGAAAAAGAATGGAAGAAACTGAAAGAAGGTCAAAAATGGAGATGGATTTCCAAAGTTCTCAATCAAAGTGATTCCAGTTAGCAAACGAAGATCAGGATTTTGGAACCTCCACCAAACAAGGAAATCAGGGAGGAGACGGTATCGTTGAAATTCGCTTCCTGGAACACTAGAGGTTTCGCACATCTCCTAAAACAAAGTGATGTACATCTAGGAGACTTTGATATTCTCTCTCTCCAAGAGACATGGTTAAGAGAGCAGCCCACAATGGATGGTTACGAAGTATATCTTTCTCCAGCGGCAAAAGGACTTTCAGGTAGACCGTCATCTGGCCTCCTGACAATGTTACGCTCAAACAAAGATCTACAAGTGACAAGAGTATTAGAATCATCGCTATACTTCCAAGTGCTACTATTAACATGGGAAGGAAGAAATCAAAGATTGCCAGCTCAGAAGCCAGAGAACATCATAATAATTAATACTTACTGGAACCCACTGGCATTAAGTGACGAACAGTTCTTAAAACAGTTAAATAATATCTTTGAGAAAATTGACTTGGAACTTCAACTGAGTCACTGGATCATATGCGGAGATTTGAATCTGGAATATCCTAAACTACAGAAATGTAATCAGAATTACTCAAAAACTCCAGCAAAGAAAAGGGGAATAAAATGGGACACACTAATGAAAACAAGATCCTTAAAAAATCTCCATTTTTTGATTGAGGAACACGTGCCCCGGATACCAACTTGGGAAAACGGCTCTTCAGCATATATCTTGGATCACATCTTTGTTAGCCCGGAATTCTTATCATATGTCACCAATTTTAAGGTCAAGCGTACCAAGAACAGTGACCACAACTTACTTGAATTCGAATGGAAAACCCAACAGGAACCAAGAGACCTAAGGAAAACAGAGATCGAAGAATCCCGAGGCAGAATAAGATTAAAGGTAAAACCGGAAGACATAACTAATCTTACCAAAAAATATGTAGAAAGAAATAACAACGAAAAAGAAAAAAAGTTGATTACGAACAATGTTTAAACATCTATAAACAAAGAGTGAACACGGTAACAAAGAGAAGAGGTGAATATATGCATAGTTATGACAAACTTTTGATAATCGAATGGAAAAAGTTAAGAAAACTGCAGAGACGGGCAAAGAAAACTAAAGATATAAAAGACATGGAGGTGGCCCAAAAAGCAAAAAAATATTATAAACACTGGCTAAGATCACGCGGAGCTGATGCTAAGATCATTGAATGGGCGTAACTCTAGAGATTTCTGGACACTAATTAAGCAAACAACGAATACTCCGAGAAACGCAATTGATAATAACGTAGGAGAAGGCAAGTGGATTGAACATTTTACCAATCTCTATAAAAACACTAATAAGAAAACAAAGACCGCAATCAACAAAGTGGAAGTAAAATGGGCACTCCCAAATGACATACCTTCAATTATAACGAGAATCAAACGACTAAATACCTCTAGAGCTCCGGGGCCGGATAGCCTGACTAACGCCCATCTAAAGGAATCACCACAAAATTGGGCACTATTTATTAGCAATGTATTTGACAACATCGAAGAAACTAAATCGATTCCGAAATCCTGGAAAAAGGCTATAATAGTTCCTATTTATATGAACGGCCCAAGACAAAATCCAAAAAATTACAGACCAATAGCGTTATTAGACGTCATTGGGAAAATATATGGTTCAACCTTGTTGGAGATGTTGGAGAAATGGGCTAATGAAAATGAACTGATGGACCCTTTTCAATCGGGCTTCGTGAGGAATGCAGGGACTCTGGGGAATATATTTTTAATTAACATCTTAAAAAGCAGAACGAAAGAAGGAAAACCGGGCGTATACATGGCGTTCATTGACCTGGTTCACGCATTTGACCAGGTCAATAGAGAGCGCCTCTTGAGAAAATTAGAAACAAAGAAATGCCCGGGTAACATACTAGAGCAAATTAAGAGTTATCAAACCCCATAGAAACAGCAAGAGGGTTGAAGCAGGGCTGCCCATTGGCGCCGACGTTATTTAACGCCTACCTGTGGGATTTCAGAGATTCGGAAGCTGAAATTAGATCTTACCCTTCAAAAATAGGTGGGACCACCCTGTCTCGACTACTATATGTGGATGACCTAATATTATTAGATCAAACGCCGATAGGATTACAAAGGCAACTTGAAAATCTAAGCAGATATGTCGAAAAAAACAACTTAGAGATCAATAAGAGTAAAACAAAAATCATGGTGCTACAAAAAAGTAACACCCCAAAAAACCCATTTACATGGCAGTTGGAAGGTGCAAAGATCCAGACGGTAATGGAGTTTAAATATCTGGGAGTGCTACTGAGCAACAACCAAACGGAAATAAGTATGCAACATCATCTCTGGGAAAGAATGAAGAACTTAACATCCCAAGCTAAGATCATTGAAAGGAAATTATGCCAGTATTCACTCAAACCAATAATACAATTCTATCGCACAAAAGTGATTCCATCAGTCACATATGGAGTGGAGGCTTTCTTTAACATCCCGGAAGAAATCTGGATAAAGGTGGAAAGCTACTTCTGGAGACAGCTTTTAAATCTCCCAACATCCATGCCCATGCCGTTAATAAGAAGGGAATTATGTACCCTATCATTGCAAGGCATTGTATTAAGAAATAAACTGATGATGTACAGGAAAGTGATCATGCCGGAGAGATCGAATATTTTTGATATCATCCACAGAGAAATCTCAGGATCAAATTCCGAAACTTTAAAGAATTGGCAACAGAAAAATACCCTATTACTGGAAGAAATAGGATCTTCAGAAGAAGAGCTAATTCATAATCCAACAAAAGTTGCAACAAGAATAGAAACTTGGGATTGGATAAAGACTCTTGACACAGTGGGGTCATACAAACTAGCAGCACACGCAACACCGATGTGCAGAAAGCTAAATGAAATAAGATCATACCTGAACCTCTTCCCAAGTAGAAAACATCGACAAATATTTTTGAGAGCACGCGTTAATATTCTACAGACAAACGAGATAAGGGCAATCAGAGGAACATCAGCTACTGATAAATACTGTTTTTGTCAGGAAATGGGGTGAAAGGAATCCTTGAGGCACCTGCTCTTAAACTGCAAGGGCTTAACTGAACTGAGAACTACGCACATGTTACATCTGTTTGAGGATTTACTCTTCTATGATGAACAATACTGGTGGAAACGCCTAATAGAAGGTGAAGGAGTAAAGGAAACAATTGCAGTGACACAATTTTTGCAAAATATCGACTTTAGAAAAACATGAATAAGGAAACCACGAGGATGAAATTAGGAAGCAATAGCGGGAGGTGGATTTTTGGATTTGAGTGAACTAATTTTGTAAAAGAAAATGTGAAAACATTTTTTAAGTCAAATAAAAAATAAAAAAAATAAAACAAAAATAAAAGCACATATAACACTTATCATGCACATGCACTACCTGCACGCGATTTCTTCCCCGTTGCTCCCTTTTTTTTCCACTCCTTTTCCCGTTTCACCTACTCTTATCATTTACTCCCCACCTCTTACACCCTCTTACTCTTTTCCAAGAATCCTTTCGTACCCAGAAAAAGAATGTTCTAAATAACTACTCCGAGTCTACTCAATATACAAGACTCCTACTATTTTCTCTGTAACTTCACTTATTTATTCTGCACTGGACGAGACAATGCTTCGCGGTGCCGCCTTCTACCCCGTTCGGGCTAGGATATCACTTCTCTTTTTCTCTTCACTTCTTACCAAAACCTCATGGCTATATAAAGGATAGATCAGAAAAAGCCTCATCATCACTCACACAGGCCCTACTCTTTCCCTGCTACACGTTACCACCTGTCCCCTCTATTTCCCCCTTACCTTTCCTTCGTAACCTTCGCAACCGGCACTCACGTGTTCAGTCAGGTGACCCGAGGATCGCTGCTCGCAGTCCGAACCCAGTCAGGCTCGCACCCCAACCAAGCCGTGGCCTGCCTCGGTGAGCAGCTTTTCAGTCGGGTATTCGTCAACCAGGAACCCTTGACCCTTCTTCGTAGTGCGCGCAGGCTGGTAGAACGCGGAGGCGATGGTTTTGCTGGGGGGCGACCCGGATCTCGCTGCTTGGCGCTGGCCTCGAGGCACCTCTCCGATCACGTCGCAGGGGGTCACCAAATGTTAGTGCCCACCCTGTCTAACATGTGTAAAAAATGAATAAGACAGACACTCCCTGGACAGGGAATAAGGCACAAAAGCGCAGGCTGCGAGAGTTCCAAGGAAGGTTTATCTAGATCTCTGAGAGCGCTTTGACCACATCAAAGTTATAACACATTTATATAGTACATCTACATTTTTGACATATGATGCTACGTTGGACCAGGATTGGTCAGACGTGGTGGTGACTTAGGTGTGGGCATCATCTCCTCCTCCGGGTTGGTTGCTTAGTTGGCGGGAGGATTGACGTCAGACATTGTGCTCCGGATGGGTGAAGGTCAGGTCGCTGTGAAACACGGTGGTCACTATCTAAGCTAAGAAAATACATTCTGAATAATGCATGCACTAAATAACAGTTGATCAAAAGACTCTTACTAGTGTATCATGTTGTTGTACAAATCACTCAAGGGCTTACACCATCTACACATTTGGGTTACACAGGTCACAGGCTTAAGAGCCTTGACCACTATAATACTGTCATTAAACTATAGGGTTAGTCTCACAGGAATCTCAGGTATGTGTCATTTGTTAGTACTGGGCACGATATACTGCACCGGGGTCTAATGTTAGCTGGGGGGTCTGTTGGGTGGGCTTCATAGCGAGATTGGCAGTCTGGCACATGAAAGGATGCCTTGCAAGGACACAGGGTTAGAATGGTAATAAGTTTCGATTGGCGAGGGTAAGAGGGCAAGGACACTTTTGTGGAGATGACGAGCTTTGTGCTTGGCTCATGTCGGTTCACATGCAGGACAGTGATCTCACAGGAAAAGGGATGTGTTACATTCATTATTTGTTGCAAGCAGCTCTGGCCTCAGCGTGAGAATGGAGTCGCTGAGTTTTCCAGTTGGTTTGGGGAAGAGGGTGGGGGTTATGTGCTCCAGGCTGCGGCGGCGGCAAAGGGGAGAGATGTGTTTTGTACTATCGCAGTGAGGCCTAGTTACCAAGGTGGAGTCGAAAGGGGGTACAGAAAATGGATGCCCTGTGTCCTGCTCTGTGGTCCCATCTACGCAAATCTAACTAAAAGTTAGTATCGCATAAGGGCAAGGGGCGTACCCACCACTTAGAGGCACTTGATCCAAGTTCGGTACTGAGAAGTGACGGTAGAGAGGAGCCCATTGGCCCCTCGCTCCCACACACCCTCCAGGCCTACATTTGAGATTGCTGATTCAAAACATGCACACTTGCGTCCTACAGACCCAGACCTTGTAACAAAGCTACCCTTCTACATGTCTCCATTACAATGGAAGATTGACACAGTTGTGCGATTTTCTAACACCCTTTTCATCTTTACACTTGTGTGTCTTCTATGTTCCTTATTGGTGAGGCCAGAAGAGATGGCAAACATTCTCTGAAGAAGCAGTTATGGCCCGTGTTTGTTCAGCCTTTTTCTGGCCTGTTTTGCACCAAACGTTTGGTGCCAAATCCTAAGGTGTCATTACTCACATACCAGACCATGCATTTGGGGTTGTTTTATAAAATCCTACATGACTATATCCACACGCCTGACAACACACGTACTAGCTACTGGTTAATATAAGACAGGCACTTTTTAAAACACTGTAACTATGCTGCATGTGGTAACATATTTCATGACTTTCTCTTTCCTTTTAGGCACCACGCAAGGTGGTGGATTTCGATTCAGAATCTGTCCTCGACATCGTAAGTACTTTATATTACCATTCCAAATAGAAACCTAACAAAAAAAATAACAAAGGGTAAACGATTACTTTCTGGAATGTTTTTACTATCCAGGAGGGTGACCCATGGCTTGAGGGGAATAATTTTCCAGCCTAGCAAAAACCGAAAACAAGGTGATAGTGATACTTGTGAGTAGGAGTGTCAAGAAGTGAGCAAGGCACTATATCCCTGGGCCAGAGCTTGTCAAAAATTTAGCAAAGTATTGTATCACTGTCTGTCAGTTCCTTCTAGTAATTAGTCTCACAATTTAGTAATTCTCTGGTGGTTAAATTGTAACTTGCAGGATTAACAGTTCCCTTAGATGTTCTCTGTATGAAAAGATGTGAATGTTAATGTTAAAGGTATTCGTACCATGCACCGTCACCACCGGAGTGGTCCCCAGGTTCTCTGGCGGATCTGAAAAGGAGGGAGTCCAAAAAAAGTGGAGGTGTGAGGGGGGTTAGTAGGGTTTAGCGGGAATAGGGAAGTGAAAGTTGTGATGTCCTGTTGGCAGCTTCAGTTCGGTTTGCACTGTTCGCTGAGGTTAAGTGCGATTTTCGGGTCAGTGCAAATTCCCCTGTGCTGTTGTGCCGGGATATGTGTTGTTAGGCTGTTATTGCAATGTGGGGAAGTATGTGCGGGTTGCTGTGCAGAGAAGTGGTTGTGTGAGTTTCTGTATGAGAAGTGTATGGGGAAAGTTGAGGTTTTAGGGTTGGGTTAGCAGGTTTTCCTTACCTCTTTGTCTATGATAGTGGGAGATGACCTAGGGACAAAGACCTAAACAGACGAGAGACATAAGAGTCTCGACTCAACTAACAGACAGAAGCAGACAGCAAATATATGATGAGATGGTAAAACGAGCACCCATTAGAAAACAAGGAAAAATGCAACAATAACGATTACAATCGACATAAAGTCGGACAATATCACTATGCTCATGGAATACGAGAGGTTCAGCACATCTGTTTGGGAATGGCAACTCAGATTTACAGTCTTTCGATGTGATATGTCTACAAGAAACATGGATATCGCAACCACCAACTTGCGATGGATACATAATGAGGATGAACCCTGCGATCACAAGAGCACAAGGTCACCCATCTGCGGGTCTTCTAACGTTCATTAAAGCAGAAGCAAATCTATCAATAATAGAGTTTTACAATCCTAATCCTTTTATACAAATCACCATACTTGAGCTTAATCCAGCAAAGGAGAGTCATGAATTACGGCACAGTCCGGAAAGGAATCACAATAGTTTCGCCCTGGTAAAAGTATACTGTAGCACAGCTGCTATACAAGTGACAACTTTCATCGACATAGTACTATCAAATGTCGATGCTTTGCAACCAAAATATGATCAGATAGAGGTATTATTATGTGGTGATTTAAATTTACGGGAATTCTTGAAGGTAAAACTTGAGCATGGGAAACGGAAATGGATAAGCAAGATATGGTTCTGCGAATGGGCTGTTTACAGAAGATTTGTCAGTTAGACCAACATCGCTGAGTGGTGGTTTAACTGCACTCTTGGGTTACATTTACATCTCCGATACATTAAGAATGAAAAGCCAAACGTTGGAAGTGATTCCGGCACACGTGAGTGACCATCATAAAATCACGATGAGATGGGAAGACACAGGTGATGGAGCCCAAACAAAACGACTGCCTCGACTAGAATTAACCAATGGAGGCACCAGACTTCGTATAACCAACCATCAGCTGGGAATGTTTAAGGAAACACTGGTTAACAGGACCCTGACAGACAGAGATGAACTGGAATATGAATGGCTATTAATACCATTTAGATCGAATAACGGCGGATTGCAGAGGTAGAGAGTGAAACATGTCCATGCGTATAATATACAGATTGTAAACAAAAAAAGGAAACTGAGAGCCAAAAACAGCCTTGAGTTTGAGTCCAGAAAAACAGCTAATAACAATTAAACATCTTAAACAACAATATAAAAATTGGATCAGAAATCGCAAAGTACAGATACTGCAAAATGATGTGAAGAATATGCTGAGTGCATTATCACAAAGAAATACGAGAAAGTTATGGACTCTAATCAATGGTAAAGGAAATCAAGCGGAACGCCTGCTTGCTGGCGTCTCTGATTTAAAAAAAAAGGGTAACATACTTTGCAAACTTGTATGGAAAACATAAAGACACATCTGAAGAATGGAACCAGAATCTGTCAACATCCTGGGATATAATCTGGGATCATGATGAAATCTTGAATCATATTGAACATCTAAATGGTTCAAGAGCTCCTGGCCCCGATGGGCTTAGTAATGCAGTCATCAAAGAAAATATAGATATATGGGCTTATATTAGTCTCTACTTTTTTAACACCAGTAAAAAACATGCACTGCTGCCAAAGACATTGAAAACAGCTATATTAATCCCAATTTACAAATAAGGGAATAGGATTTTACCATCAAACTATCTGCCAATTGTCTTCTTAGATCCGTCGGGTACATTTTTTGAGGTGATCCTGCTGAAAAGACTTACTGATTGGGCTACTAGGTCTGGACGCTTCGACCCTAGACAAACTGATTTTACGAAGAATGTAGGCACAAGTGTCAACTTAGTGCTGTTAAACTTCCTAAAACATGAAGCTTTAAGGAAAAGAATTACTATATATGCGAGTTTTGTAGACTTACAACTGGCATTTGATACAGTAAATCGCCAGATGCTATGGGGAAAATTGGCAGCATGGAAATGCCCTAAAGAAATAATTGAACCTATTAAAGCTCTCCATTCCCAGACATCGATTCAGGTCCGGCTATCACAAGAAGGTGTGATGTCAGCAGAAATCCCAACTGCAAATGGTCTAAAGCAGGTCTGTTCTTTGGCTGCCACACTTTTCATCCTTTATACATCAGACTTGGGAGAGAGCCAAGTAATACCATCTGCCAATCCACCAAACTTGAATGCTACCCCAATCCCATATATATGTTATATGCAGATGATATTGTCCTTCTTGACAGGACGCAAGTTGGACTGCAGAAAAGATTGACTAACCTGGTACAATATACTGAATTGAATAATCTAACAATCGACATCATGAAAAGGCGAGTGATGGCTTTAACACAATGCCCAAACCCCAAGAACAAACCATTGTTGGTTTTTATTTAAGGGGAAAAACTTGATTCTGTAAAAACAGTGAAATATCTAGGAGTCTGGTTGAACCAATACGGAATTGAATCTGGTTGGTCTGAACACCTCAAAACCAAGTCTCTCTCATTAGGTCGCCAAGGTTTAGTAATTCATAAAAAGTATGGAAAGTATTCCTTGAGGCCAGTGATGTCATTTTACCATCAAAAAGTGATACCCATTCTGACTTAGGCGAGCGAAACAATGCTCAATATACCGCAGCAAACCTGGAACCTTATAGAAGCCATATTCTTGAGAAAAATACTGTCACTGTCGGCATCGTATCCAATGCCACAAATCAGATACGAGGTAGCTGTCCAATCATTTAAATCAATAGTCAACTGGAAACATCTAGATCTATACAGGAAAATACTCTTAGAGGATCACATCCATCCAATCGACATCCTGCGTGAGAAGTTGCCTACATCAAATGAGGTTGTGATAAAAACATGGAAACACACATGTATGCAACTAATGCTGAATGCTGAAGTAACAAGCAAAATGTGAATCAATCAGCCACAGAAAGTAAAGAGTAAAATCCAAATCAAGGATTGGACCACCACTATTTAAAAAAAAACTCGGTATCAGATGGATATCCACTCAACTATTGAATCAAGAGCATTGAATGAACTTCCGCAATACTTACTATTGTTTCCAGATCAACATATGAGGGATACATTTTTAAGACTAAGACTTAGGGCCTGATTCATTGAACGTTTTACTAAGGGATTGCACCATTATAAAAACACTTCTATGAATCAGGCCCTAAATGTTCCCCCTACGCGTCAATATCTTATGTGTACGAAGCAATTGACATCAGAAGATGCCTTCTGCAGATTTTGTTAACAGCATGATCAACGAGAATCGCTTTTCCATCTAATTATGGAATGCCCAGCAGCTGCAGAGAAAAGACAAATATTTGCAAATATGCTCCCCCTAGAAGCCTGCCGGATGGATCCTGCTGAACGATGGGCACATACAGTCCGAGGGATGAACAAGGCGCTTATATATAGAGTAATCCAATTCTGGCAGTCAATTATGACCAGCAGCATAACATAAAGATAAGACAATTCTTTGGAAAACTCTAAGGCAAAGTAGATGAAACGAAATTTACTGAAATCTTTTGAAATCCTTTTTTGTATAGTTCTTATGAATTGATGATGCTGTTGTGTTTTTTCTAGACAACCAAATATAGTTTATTGTATATCGATGTGAAAAGTTTGTAATCAAACTAAAATATTTTAATAAAAATAAATAATAAATAGTGGGTGAAGAGGCCTAGGTTTCACAGAATGGTATACATTGATAAAACACAGCTAGATTGATAATTCCTAGAAAGTGAGAGAAAGGCCTAGGTTTCACAGAAAGGTATACAATGAGAAAAAGCACCTAGATTTGAGAATTCTTAGATAGTGGGAGAAAGGCCTAGGTTTCACAGAATGGTATACAATGGACTATGTCAAAGATAACATGAGATTAAAAGGAGGCGCGGTAGTGTCTCCATCACAGAGAAGGTGGGTCATTCCTCTGACTGCTGCTCTTTGGGTCTGCAATGCATATGCATAAGCAAACAAGATACATAAGCAAACCAATAAGCAAGAAAGATGCATACGCTAACCATTTTACATCATGATCCTGATGCATACTCTGGCACTCATTATATTAGATTTATGTTTTTAACATAATGACTAGAAAAATGTAGATTGTAAAGGCATGGACCTTGATCAATGAAGGCAGTGATGGAGCCAGGTAGGGATGATGGGGAGAAGTGCAAGGGAGCACCCATTTTAGCAATTAAATGAAGTTTAAGCAAAGCTTTGAAGAGATCCGCATTTGGGCTTGCTTCTTTTGTTATGAGCAGTGGGTTCCAGTGGAGTGGGGGCAAGTAGGGAGAAGAAGCAGAAGTGAGACGAGGCATAGCGTGGTTATGGGATGTAGAAGTTGAGTTCAGGATTGAAGGGAACAAGATGGAGAGATAACTGAAATACTGTCAGACAGGTACGGAAGAGCAATACCATTTATAGCTTTGTAGACTGGAATTCAAAAAGAGAGTGGTCGTGCATGGAGAGAACCAACCAGCTTGTTATCGATATATGGAGTTGGGGGAGAATCTTCGTAGGCTGTTGAAAGTGAAGGAAGTTGAGGGCATCTTCTAGATGGAGAAAGGAGCATAGAGGAAGGCTAGGTAGTAGGCTTGAGCAATAGTCCAGTTTACCTAGCTCATGAGTGGAAATTCGAGGTTTGTAGAGTGGTTAGTAAGAAAAGGACACATTTTCTGAATGTTGAGAATGTTTATTTGAGCAGCAAAGGCAGTGGTAGTGATGAATTGTTGCAGCCCTAGGTCTCTTTCAAAGAGGACCCTAAGATTGCATGAGGCAGCAAGAAGGTTGGGAGGGAAGGAGATAGGAGGGGGGAGGGATGGCATTAGAAGACGTTAGAAAGATAACGTCCATAAACAAGAGTTTTGTAGTGATTAGTTTTGAGATAGAAATATTGAAAACATGTTCCCATTTTAAGTTTTCTTTTACATTTCTTCTCAGATCATGCAGCATGATGATGAATTTGATATCGAATCAGTAAGTAATGTTCAATTTTAACATTTCTGTAGTGTTGTGTCATGATGTGTTGTGTTATCTTATGTCACGTCATATGCAATGTTTTGTTGGGTTTGGCTATGTTATGTCCTCTTTGTCTAGGTTTTGCAATTCTATGTTAAAAGACATGTTTGGGATTATTTTCAAGCATAATACCAAAGAGAGCGGTAAGGGGGTATTGGTCTCTGGGTGAGCAGGATATTAGGATGAGAGTTTGATATATTTGCATGTCTTTGGAGCTGTGATGAGTAGCTCTGCCTTTTTACATTGCTTTGAAATGGACTTCCCATTGGATTTATAAATTCAGTTGAAAGAGCTCCATTAAAGTGGCCCTTTGTGTTGTGATGCATTCTTCTACCAAACACCAGAATATTGTGACTAAGCACAGTGTACATTGACAGAACACATTTGACCCATTGCAGAATGTCACTTTATTTTAATGATACCTACAAAACTCCACCAGAGGTGTTCTCTCCAAATACTCCCTCATTTTTCCAACTGGTGAATATTTTGATCCACGTCTAACTCAGGATGGTGGTACTGGGGTGGCAAAACCTGTTTTTTTGCAACATTCAAGAGTAATGGATGGAACACTTTGCTTGAATCATCAACAAGGGCATTGCTTTGGTCAATCATTCTCACCAGACCTTTTCAGCCTTGTGCATTAAAAAAGGCTTACAAAAACCATATGGCAATCAGGCTTGGTGAAACGCCTTAATCAGAAGTCAAGCTAAAACTGCCATACTACTTCACTCAAAAACAAGACCACAAGCAACCCCAACATGTTTCAGCCTTTTAAGGAATCATTAGCGAGCTACACTTTGCGACTCTACACAAAGCAACCTTGATACACACATCTGGGCATGCTCATCTGATTTAAGGTTACTACCTCTACGGCACACATCTGTGTTCACTGTATCTGGACTTGTCTATGCCACCGATGAAGAGCTAGGAATTGCATTCGTCTGCCACTTCCCATTAATCCAATCATGCCTGTTTTATTTTAATTTAGCCTTGAAATACTTTTTGTGATTACTTACTAGAAACAACCCATTCAACATACTATCACATTCCCTTCTTGATACTCAGAGCAAGTTTGCACTTTTCAGCCAATGTAACTTTGAATTCTCATTCTTATAATTTTGTTTTTTCAATAAGATGTTTGGAACTGCAAATCCCAGCATGCAGATTATCGTTGGCTACTGTACAGATGCACATCACTGTGGGTACTACCCACTTTTTAGATATTGGGTGTCTGTTTCAGATGGAGAAGAACACACATAAAGCTATAGCAAACAGGGAAACAGGCTACCCCGCCCTTAAACACAAGGAAATTTGATAGTCACGAATGCCGGAAGCTGTCTTTATTCAACATCTTCTATAATAGTTTGTTTTCTGATAATAAAAAAAAAACATGCATTCATTAATTATTTCAACATTTCGATTTTTCCAATACATAAAACACATTCGTCAAAAATAACAATATTAAAAACATTTTGTCGGTTTATGCTGTGTGCCAATTAATGTCACCCACACTGTGAAAGAGCAAGGTTCACAACAAGGGGTTAGAACACCAAACAATGTGCACGGGTGAATTAGACATGATTACAGAGTCTGTAAAGCATGTAGCGAACATACAAAGAAAATGAGTGTGTAGATGAATAGAGACGATATACAGAGTAAGAACTGTCTTAAAGGAGCTTCATTATTAAAGTCTTCTATTCTACAAAATAGAAAAACTCGCTGTACAACAGGGTGGCTCGTTATGACCCAGGGGATACATCCCTCGAAAGGGTAACTGCCAAGGGTGTAATGTTTATATAAGGACAGGTCGATACACTGTGTTTCGGCCCCACATTAGGGATACGTCCATCCTGAGACATTCATCGCAGCTTTGAGGGCCTTCATTAGGACGTTGGATTTCTTTAAGAATGAAGATTAATCCAGCAAACCCTGTTTTTCCTTCAGGAAGAAAGATACAAAAATATATAAAAACCTATTTATCCACGATGCATTGGAAGATAAACTGCTGATTCACTGACCTTAACCTTAATGTAATGCATATAGGCTGTAATGACTGTTTTCGTCTTTAAATTAATAAGAAGGACTTAGATCTTCCATCTTGTGACAAAGAAATTGCACATATTACATGAACTTCGGGGCAGCTATGCATGATGTGCAAATGACAATTGACTTTGCAACATGATAATATTTTGTGGTCTAAATATTATTTTGCAAATTTATAACATTGTATTTTTAATTGCAGGACACATATACATCTGATGAGGAAGCAGAATTCCATCTTATTTCTGTAAGTATTTGCAAACAGTAGTCCACGTGTTTTCTCAAAGACATAAAGGTATTCTGCTGCAAACTCTTTTTCCCTATTTCTTCATAGTAGGCTATGAGGGCTGCCCTCTTTATTCTAGTAGTCAAGTCCTATGCCCACATCCCAAATTGCTGTGACTCAAAGTAAAGTGCACACCTGCATCTTGTAAGTTAGTGTTTTAGACACATCACCACATCTGATCTGGATTTCAAGCCTTATTGATAAAGCTTCTACTCACACATGTTTGTGTATTAGAAACCTTCCTTCTGTAATCATTCCTTTAGCCCGAGAAAGATGACTAGATGGAGTGCCCCACTGAGTCCAGTATGTACCACTGATTCTGAATCTGTGATGGGGCTGGGGCAGATTGGTCACATGACAGGTGCTGCCCGTCATGTGACTGATACTGGCTCAGCTATGTCAAGTTTTCAAATGATCCCACCTTTTCGGAATGCGCCATGTTTAAAATAAGAAAGTCCACCGCTGACATGACAGTGAACCATTTGAATAGTTTCAGAGTTGGAAAATGCATGTTTTTGGCTGTTTAGTTATTTCAACAAAGTGAAATATGTTGTTGTAATTCAAATTGATGCAATTACTTTGTGGGAAAGTAATTCATATATATATGTGGGGGTTTACTAACTACTAACTAACTAAAAGAAATGTTCTATAGCATACACACACCCGAAGGCCTCAGGGCGCTTACGTGACAAACCGACATAGAAACAGAAAGAAGCTGCAGGAGGAGCACTTAGGGCATAAGTGTGGGGTGGGATGGTTAGAAGGTTGGGTGGAAGATTAGAAGGGGAGAATCAGGGGAGCCCAATATGAATAAATAAAGAAAAATGAAAAAGAATTGAAATAACTGCATCAAAATGAAATATAACAAAGACATTCAGTTCGATGAAACAACATAGAACTATTACATACGGCCTCATTACGAGGGTGGCGGTGCGGAAACAAGGGTGCCGGTAGGCTTACCGGCAGCCTTGTTTCTGGACCGCCATACTACAAGTCTGCAGGCCAGGGCTGCCGCTCCCAGAGGTCTGACCCTGCCGGGCTCAATGGCCCCGGTAGGCAGAGTTGTTATGGAAGCACCAGCACTGTTAGCAACAGGTCCGGTGCTTCCGAGTCCCCATTCCCGTGGAGTGGAATGCAGACTTACTGAATTCCTTGCCTGACTTCCCGCTCTGCCGGGACTTGTAATGTCCCGGTGGCACCGGGTAGTCAGGCAGCGGATTCAGTGTTTCAAGGTCGCTGGCAACCCGGCAGTTTGCCGCCGACCTTGTAATGGGAGTGAATTAATGTATGTTGGTTTGTAGAAGTTCAGGATGGTCTCCAGTCTTTTTACTGATGTTATTTCTTCACAGATTGTTTTTACTGCAATTCTTTTGCCACATGTTTTCTGCAAAATTCAGAATGGGGGTTGGGTGAGGCAAAGTGGGATGGAAGAGGGTGTGATGAAGAGGAGCAGGGGTCTCAGCCCAAATCCTGTGACAAAAGATTATGAGATAAAAGTCCATAGAACCAGGGGGCGTGGCCACCAGCATGCAGTGAGGTAGCTTGATTTCAGAGCTCCCACAGGATCCTTTCATTGATATGTTTAACAGCACCCAATCCTGCAGACAAGCAGTGATTCTGGTGTCGGAATCGTCCTGGAGTACAACGACAGTGACTTCATACCCTAGAGGGCTGGCAGTATGCAGAGCTTTCTGGCGCTGATCCTTGAAGGTATCACATCAAGATGGTGCCCGCAGCTTAGTGGAACGCCGTGCTCAGCCCTGCACAATGGAGGTGATCTGCCACAGAGTAAGCAGCCTGGCTGTGATCAGGGCGACCTGGGCCACAACCAGGCCTGTGACTATGCAGTGCTGGGGACTGATTAAAGCAGTAGTGATACTGCATGGAGAGAAGGTCAGCAGGAGGCACCCAGTAGGAAGGTGTTCAAGCTGGGCGTGAGGATTCCCCTGCCACGGGGCATGACCGGATGGCCCCGGGGGAGGCACAACGACATATTGAAGGCAGAGTGCTTAACACGATCACCAGGCGCTGAAGGACGGCGGTGGCTAGCGAAGTGGCTATATAGCTGCCACGGCATAGGTGTGGCGCTGGTAGTACCCTGGCATACCCCAAAGTTGCGAGCTGCCGAGGGTAGAGAACCGGTAGCGGTGAGGGAGCGCTTGAAGGGAATAAGCTTTTGGCAACCGACCTGGAGATGACGGAGTGATCTGACTGCGCATTTCGAATGAACGTCCACACCCTGCTTAGGAGGAGCTGCAGGGTAGTGCAGGGTGCTGTTGCTGTGTGGAGAGGAGAGGAGCTGCACCCTGCAGACCAGCGGGCTGGGCTGCCGATCAGCTGGTTGGATCCCCATTGGAGAGAGCCTTACCTGGGAGCCGGCCCTGGGCTCAGATGGTGGATTGGTGACAAGGTTGCAAACGCAACTTGTGTGAGGGTGGACTGCCAGAGGAGGAATGTAACAGAACCTGGCACTGATACAGAGTCACAGGTGATGGGAACTACGTGGCCCGATGGGCTGGACAATGAGGGATAAGTAGCGGCGCTGCCCCACTGAGACACTAGAAGAGCAGCCCCTCTGCATTCGGTTCACCCGCGTCCAGCACCTGAGCTGAAGGCCCTGAGAAGAGGGTATGGGAGACATACTAGACATGGAGAAAGGACAAGGCAAAACACTCAAGGCAAACCCTGAAACACAATCCTGAGACAGTGGGGAAGGCAGCCTCGCCTATGGCATCACAGTTGGTGGTCCCACATCTCCTAAGGGGAAGCCCACTCCAGCGGACTAGAGCCCGGGCTTGGCCACTTGAGCGGGTGTTTCCCATTGTTTTGAAAAGGACGCCAAGGCCACTCTGATACACTAGGTCACAAAGGACCTTGGCACTGCCCAGATGTTGACGTGTGGAGCCCAGATGCTGGACAATAACACAGGATACATAAGGGTCAGTTATTATTGTATCTAGGCATGGCTGGGAGGATTGACAAGCAATGGCCAGGCCTGCAAGAGGGAACGGGGACAAATGCAATACTGGACATTGTGTATGACATGTCAGAGGTGGGCCATATGGTCTCTAGACTGTATGGCCTGTTTTTTAATGGCCTCAATCCTGGAGAACTGGCGGTGCGTGGTAGTTGGGAGGCAGGGACGGGGAAAGCTTTCGCAGATGCGGAATGGAGGAGGGTGCTCTTGTACACTAAAGGAGTCTCAGGAAATGCCAGATTTAAGCTCTCCCAATTGTATATTATGCATATGGGAAGAGGAGGTGCCCAAGCCTGTCCAAGGTGTGCTTAGGCAGGGCAGACATGATGCACATGTTCTGGCCATTTCCAGTGATTGGGGGTTTTGGAGGAAGATAGCAGAGAGGGCGACCAGATGTGGGATCCAGATACAGGCATGACCCCCTAAGTTATGCTTTTTGGGTTTGTTTCCGAGGGGCGGAAAAGATGCTATTCTTCTAGCCGAGCGCAGAATTGCAATGGCCAGGAAGTCGGCTGAGTTTCCCAGAATTGAGAGTTGGTGGGCTGACTTGAAGTGATGATCACTAGCTGAGTCTAAAGTATGGCATACAGCATTACAGAAAGGTGCACATGAGACGAGGATGGGGATTACAGTCTGGAACGAGCTAACACAGGCAATGTTTAGCTTGGATGCAGATGCGACTACCTGAATCTATATAACGGGAGGGGGGTTTGGGTGTGTGGACCTCTGCGGGTCAGTTGCAATTTACACCATAATATGACAGAGGTGGTGAGGGAACTGCGTAAAATGACACAGCACTGCTGGAATGGGGCAGGGGGAGGTACGAGTGGATTGGGGCAGAGGGAAGATATTGAATTGATGTATAGCCACATGTCTGTAATGTAATTGTGCACACCCGTCCATCTTGGTTTGTATGGTTGCTTGTGGTTTGTTTTTTCGTTCTTCAAAAAAAAGTAAAAACTGGTTTACCAAATAAAATGCATATAGCCATTCAGGATTAACAATATATCACTTACAAACAAGCTGTACTCTATTATTAAACTGAATGCACAAATGATATCACCTGATTCTGGCCAATTGCACACATTTTAAGTGATACTTGTAAATTGTGAATATATAACTCCAATCAGCCAAAAAACACATGAATTAAGATACCGGATGGTATGGGAACTAAACAACCCTATGTAAGAAACACTTAATACCTGACATATGAAGGGTCTCTAAAGACACCCAAGTGAGTATACTGATGACAGAATGCCCTAGACAATGCTCAGGCCACACAAATAAGGCAATATCTTACCAGTAGTGTAGAAGAAAAAGTACAGATCTTAGCATCTGTAAGGGCAAGTCGTCCTTTAGTCTAAATCCCAGACACAAGTCTCAAACAAAACCTTTTCAGAGATCAACATGAAAATATCCCATTATTGAAACTAGGCTGCACAAATATTGATGAAGGTAAAAGATAGGGAAAATATCAAATGAGAATTAGAAGGACCCAAAGGGCAAATATCAGTGCAACGTTTCCACAGTATACCAACCCTCAATGTAGGATGTTAAAGCTCAAGCAACAGGACATGGAGACCAATTTGGAAAAGCTAGAAGTGATCCACCTAAGAAAAATCATTCCGATAAATCTTCATCATCAGCCATATATAGTTTAATTGGAAAATATAGCAGTCCAGACACCCTTCACAATTGGATGAGCATGCATATGGGAATTCTGATGACAAAGAAGTAGATGGGGAACAGAGCAGGAGAATGTTTTTCTACAATGGTTAACAGATGGAAAGCACAGTATTATTGAGATGTTCCTGGTATGAATAATCTAGAAAACGAATATTAGAAAAAATAATTAACCCTACAGAATCCCTAATCCACAATAAATGTTGATGCTAGTGTTGGGGGACTTATTATTTGAGATCCATAAGACCAAATTGACGGCAAAGGGATCAAGGAACAGGATGTGGTGCAAATGCCAAAATATGGTATGTGTGGATAGTTATTAATATTTAGGCACTCTATTTTCAAGTTCACTATCCTGGGATAATCACATTAGTAAATCAGCCAGTCATTTGAATCAGCTGAACCCAGACATCTTTACATTTGGAAAGAACATTGACAGCTTTTTGTTAAAACCCATGTTATGATGTTATTGAACAGAAACACTAAATATAGTAACATACAGTCATGTATTTGGGGTAGCGACATCGTCAATTTGTTGGGGACTTGTTAAAATGATTTTGTAAGGAGATTTTTATGGTTTCCGCAAGCGGCTCCCACATTTTCTGTAGGCTCTGAACTTGGACTGCCGTATTTAACAGACTATATTAGGTTAAACCTTTGTTCATTTTGTGTCTATGTGGACAAGTCCATAAGCCAGTGTAACACAACATTTGATGTACGATCTATCCATAATTCAGGAAGTGAATCGGATAGAGTGGTTCAAATAAGGTAAAGACCTACTGAGATGGCTAGATTGGAAGGATGGTTTGTAAATCCTCAATTTCTAGCTGTGAAGTGAGAAAACATGCTTAGGAGCTGTTATTGTAAGCATTGAAATGGATGAAAAGATGACTAGGAGCTTGTGAAGCCTAGGAAGCAGCACCATATTATTCTGAAATCAATGATACAATTGGAGACCTAATTATCATGGGTGACACAAAGGAGCCCATGTTCTTTATTAACTAAATTAAGAATTGACCTGTTACCATTGAAGAGTGAGACTTGTAAATGGAATAAAGGGGGAACTGACGTGTATCACGTGGGTGTAAATGTGATCTACGAATGTTGGAAGGTGTAGTGCATTTTATGTTGTTCTGCGCACTGTTGGATTTCTTATGGTGCAGATCCATCAAACTGGTATTAAGCACAAGATTAGACATTAACACCCTACTTTACTATTTCTAATGAGGCATAAAGAACCTTTTAACATATTTAATTAATTCTGTTAGAAAAAGGGGATATTTTTGATATATACATTTTCATCATAAATTTGGTGTTTTAATATTGATTTCATTTTTTTCTGGGTGAATGTTTTTAATAGAAATGTATCAGAATATCTCAGCATATATACATATTAAAAAATGATCTGCTAAACCCTGGATATAATGTGACTCACTATTTTATTACATTTACCGTATTTACAAAATGGTGGTAGTTCAACCAATAATTTTGATATACAGAATCAACATGTGGCGCAGGAAAATATACAACATACATCCCATATATACATCTAATCAATCAATGATTCTTATGAACAAAATATACAGAAAACAAATTATATCAATGCAGATCGGCCCCTAAACATTATCTGGAGCCGGGTGTTCATGTCTATGCTCAATCAATCCGCTTGGGGTACAGTGTTATGAAGTAGACACTGTGTTGTGGTAAGATTGTCGATCAGATTGTACCAAATTACTTCCCTATTTCTTTGACCAATGAGGAAAGGGTCCCTTTTCAAAGATGGAAAAGCATGTGGGAAGTGGAAATGCAAAGGTCATATATAGTATGTGGGTGAAGACCAGGGATTCAGATGTGCCAGAGGTCTCATTTCATATAGTGTTTGGCCATTTTTAGGAGCTTTCCTAAAACATGAGTACTTCAAACAGGAATCTTGTTTAAAGAACAAATCTGACACAAAAAGTATAGCAACAAAACCAAATTAAACACAAAGATCTAATAAGTAAAAGCGCTACAATGCTATAACATAAATTAGCACATAGTCAAGTCTGAGGGTAAACTCATTGCATCCTTAACTCTACGAAACTCCTGCAGCCTTGACATCCTGTGTCTATTTCACAGCACCTTCACTCACCTAATCCCATTCCTTCCACTATACAACATCTTCCGATAGACAGCTGCCATGCAGAGTGGGCAGCTTTGACAGAATGCCTGTCCATCTGGGCGGAGGGGTAGAAATGTAATCCCCTCCTTTACATGTACCCTTTTTACAGTGGCGGAGCCAGGGTGTTTAGGGTAGGGCAGATCCTCCCTGGTGCCCAGTGCACCCTGAGTCTCCAGCTGGCACCCTATTATCTGCCTCCCCCCTTGCATCAAAGGCTGCCTCTGCCTCCACACCATCACACTCTGCCCATTTGACTTGCTTCATCATTCAACTAGATTTCAATGGATTGCTGCTGTGAGATACATCGAGGCAGGGCAGACCCCACATCTATCCATATTGCTACCTGGAGCTTGTTATGTTATCAATGTGCAATCCCTCCTACGAGAATTGATCACGGATTAAGCTAAATATATAGAAAATAATTGTAATCACTTTGTTTTGTTACTGTACTCTTATTTTCGTTTACAACATATTGGGAATGCTATTTTTTCTTTTAAACACAGCAAAATAATACAAATTAATTTTGAGAACTAGCTGCATGACACCAAAGTCAATATATATAATTTGGCAGTACAACATGAAGGCACTCCCACTATTCACACACCTTGTAGATTGGGAGCGTGCCACAACTAAGAGTACTTAAATCACAATTGAAAAGAGCAACATTTTTCATTGAAATAAAATTGTGATAGAATATAATTACAGTAATTCTAGAATAAACCCCACAAATGATCCAGCCGATGTTGATAAAGTGAGGCCTGGGAATGCTCAGCATGACTAGAGTACCAATGTCTGCTATACAATAACTTTCACGTGATTCAGTTTGTATTTTTATTAAGAGCTTTTACTTTTCTGATTCATCTTAGAACCTGTGTCAGGCGGCACAGGATTGTGACAACCTAAACCTGGATGAAGTAAGTAGATTTTCAGATCGATATGTAATGTTTGTTTGGTCACTTCTAAACCTTTACAATGGATGTTTGTTAATTTTATGTTACCCACTTACTCTTGTAACAGAAGAAAGACTACCCTAGTTCTCTCTCTCTGTCTCTACCCTGGTTTGTTTGATTTGTGTTAATAAATAGAATGATGAGAGTTATTCTATCTCCAAAAGGGGTAATTTGCCAAACAGATTCTCCTTTTCCGTCAACTCCATGCCAAAAGACTAGGGTACTTGTGTCGTGCCGCATCAGTAGCCTGATCCATGACACCCGCTCTACTCGTGGCACAGAGCACAGGTTGCAAGGTCAAGAGATGGCCACTTCACAGCTGCAGAGACGTCCAAGTCCCTGCAGCGCTGAGGCAGCATTTAAAAAATGCCCCTCTGTTTTCAAAACTATGATGATCATGAGTTACCCATGCTGGTGGAAATGTAAACTCTAAATAAAAGCTGTGCCTACATTTAGGCATAGTGCATGCTGCTACCTATGATCACAACCGCCGCATTCAAATTGATATCGCCCATGTGTCAGCTCCTGTGAGCCAGCTCAGCTATGGAAGGTGATGTTTCTTCTGGTCAGCTGGGTGTAGACCGCCAAATGGCAGGTCGAAAACACGATGGCCAGGCCTCCTCTTTGATATCTTTGTGAGAGCCCTTCACATCCTCCCCCCGAGACAACTGCACAGCAGGTAGTTGTCCCGGGCTCAGGCATCAAGGGAGCACTCCCATTCAAAAGGAGTAGCCTCACACCAGGGTGCTGCACACCTAAGGGCCTTTGTTTTCAGCAAGAAGGGAAGGGGACAGGATCATGATAGAGAGGAGGACTTTGGTCAAGGGAAGGAGGCTTTCACTATCTTGAATTCCACCGTCTCTCTCTCTCTCTCTTTCCAGTCCCTGTCACTTCCTCTGGAGCAAAGCACTTTTGGGTGTGACATCAACAGGGAAAGTTCACTGCATCCCGCAGCAGGGATTGGAAACTAAGGCAGGCCAGCTGTAGGCCAGTCACCTCAGTATGTTTGCCTTGAAAATAAAAGGGCTTACATGTTTTCAGCAGATTTGTTCAGTTCCTACCGGACTTTCTTTGGGAGAGTTGTACTCTCCAAAGCCCTCGGCCTGAGGTGAAGAAGAATCATCCAAGGCAGAAGCAAGATCTGTCCCTTACCGCTCCCAGGGCACATTGGGAGTAACTTCTACTGTGGATCAAGATCTACCACTCTGCACTGGAATCTCTTAAGCTGGCAGAACAGACCATGAACATGAATCATCCTATCCTCGAGTCCCCCTGAAAGGGCCTCACAGCAACCGGAGGACAAGACTAGCTGAAGCTCCCACTTCACTGCATCAAACAGGTCGCTCTGTCTTTAGTGCACCTGGAACAAGAGGGAAGTCGCTTCTGGCTGTGCTGCTCCAACAACCGAACATTTGCATGCACCTCTGACCAGCTCAACACAGCATCATGTCCCAGCGAAAGCTAGTCACCTGGTAGTTCTGAAGCGACTGCTCATCATCGGAACCCGAACCAAATCACTAAAGTTTCACTCGCTGACTCTAACTGGGGGTGACAACCACTGCTCAGCCCATCTAGCACTTGAACTTCCACCTCATTGATTGCACATCAGTACACCCAAGAACACCACTTCGACGACCATCACCCTCTGATTCAAACCACTGGGGCATCATTCATCGACCCCTTCCAGTGGCTAATGCCCGACTTGGCCTGACCAACTCTAAAGCATTCCTGGGACCACGCTGACGTGCATCATTTATGAGCTGCCGTATTACCACAGGAGTGCCTGCTTTTGCCCCTATTCATCGCCCACTTGCTGCCGGTGCCCCCACAATCCTATGTGCCTAAACTGACTCTGATCAGCTTGCATCAACGTTTGACTCCGGGTCTGACTTTGTCAGCCCACCAAGAACTCAATGCAGATACTGTTGACTCTGAACTGCCTCCTTAGTCCACTTGGACCACTGAGACAAGTTAGGTCATGATAGTTTATTTTTTATACAAGATTTTCGTTTTATGGTAGTACCTTATCTAACACCCACCTGGAACTACGCTAGAGTGCTACTTTCTACAGTCTGTTGCATCTTCTCTGTTCTTCCTTTGGGGGTGGGTTTCATATAGTAATCTCTTTTCGTTCTATGTGTAGATGGTATCTTTAATTAAAGTATACACATTTTCATAGAAATTTGATTGGACATTCCCTTTATTTTGGACTGTGATACTGTGTTATTTGGGTCACTACTGGTTCACCTTCACACCCCTCTTGAGAGAATTGCCTTTCTTCTGCCCTTGTTACCACAAAGGCAAAGGTGGAATATCTCTTAATTGACCCTGTTTTACCTTTATGATTGAGTTGTGTTTTGCTTCGTTGCATTGTGAGCGCTGAGTGGGCATTTTATGTTTACTAATCCATGTACTCCTGCAGAGCAGAATCCAATTTGTCACTGCCGCTCTCTCACACACAATCCCTTACATGTATCTTTTCCAATATCTCCAACACCTTTTTAGCATGCTGTGCTAACCTCTGCCTTTGGCCTGGTCTCCTGATCCATCAACTCTCCTCCAAGCTCTTCTGAATATCATTCATCCATGCTTGTGAGTGCAGGTTTTATATACCCCACCTTCCCTTCTCTACTGGTTCCTCCTGCTTACCATTGGTCCCTACCACTTTGGCCAATGTACCCCATCAGAGCCACGCTGGGATCTGACAAGAAAGAAAAATGAGAGTAAAGGACCCTCGCGTGTGACCATGCGAGAGCTCCTTTACTCTTAAACACATTGAGTCGGAGCAAGCGGAACACCATCAGGATAACAGTAAACCCTTCAAGAGGGTTTAGAGGCGCTCTGCTGTGCGACCATCACCGCCGCAGCCTAGGCCTTCATATTGGTGCCCCGCTGACAAGCAGGGGGAGTGCTGTGAGAAATGCACCCCTGAGGTAGCCACCAATCACCACCCCCACTGGAAGGGAGTACCCAACGCTTCCAGTCCTCCTGGGTTGGATATAAGTAAGCCCCCCCCCCCCTCCTTGACAGTTAGCCCACCAAGACCTGGCCCACACCTGGCATACACGGACCTGGTGTGAGAAAGTTCTGGGGGACACCCTAAACTGCACCTGATTG
This sequence comes from Ambystoma mexicanum, assembly GCF_040938575.1. Taxonomy (NCBI): domain Eukaryota; kingdom Metazoa; phylum Chordata; class Amphibia; order Caudata; family Ambystomatidae; genus Ambystoma; species Ambystoma mexicanum. Next base: position 337,237,157 of record NC_090940.1, read on the forward strand.
CTGGGCTGCATTTCCATTCGAGGATAAAGGTGACAAACTGATTGCTTCCTCCATGGCGGATCACTTCAAGGATGTGTTTCACAAGGCCATCGCAACACTATTAGAGCATGGCCACAATGCCCCCCTGACACCCTTGTCCAGGTAGAAACCAACCCCGAGTGGTGAAGAAGAATACCAACATTTTGCGTACCAGACCGACCAGATGATACATGACTGGAGAGCTACAGACTAGGAGAAGTGTTGTCTCATCATTGAGAGTCTGCTCAGTCCTGTTTTGAGAGTCATCCAGGTACCCCATGCTACGCATCCAGACCCCACAGCGAAGGACATAATGTACACGCTGGATGGAGTGTCTGGAGCCACTGTCTCCAGTGCAGAGCTGATGGTAAAGTACTACGCTACCTGCATCCAGCAGGGTGAGTGTCTCCCAGAATATCTGGCCAGGGCCAAGTTGATTCTTCAGCTTGCCTTACAAAGGAAGGGGACTGAGCTGAACAGCCTGAACTTTCTCTGGCTGCAACAGGTCATGCATGGATCCAAATTGCTGCCGCTGATGCTTCTGCAGCTATGACTCTGAGAACAGACACAGAAATCACTGTCAGGATGCTGTCTTGCCAAAACCGCAGGAGCTGCTGAACTCTGCAGACCTACAAGGGTGTCCATCTACAGCTGGTCGAACAAATAGCTGGACTCGAAACAACCCCAGGGAAAGAGGAGGTGGACAAAATAAAAAAGGGACATCCTTCAACTTCCTTACTTCAACTGCGTGAAGATCTGCAGGGATGTGAAGAAATTAGAAACATTGCAGTTCAATAATTGCAAACGCGCTCCGCCCATCCCATGACCCCATTCAGTACCTGTCTTTCCTCTTCAAGTTTCTTTAGTTTGCAGACTATAAACCTTTAACTTTTATTAGAACAAGGAATGACCCTACTGAGCCCTAACTTACTAACTAAATATTTCTTCCTGCACAAGTTCAACTATTGTTGTAACCAAAGCTCATATCAAACAGTTAATTAGAAATTAAACATAGTGAAAACTGAAACATTTGACTTTAAAACAAAATGTTTCTTTTTCTTAGTATTTTCTTTTCACACTGTGGTAGCGTGTTTGTCAGGGTCCGGCTTATCGGAATTCCGCAGGAGCTGATGCTGGCCCCACAGACCCTCACCAGGAGTTCACCTCTCAACCCTAAAATAAAAGCTGAGCTGAGAACCCCAAGAAAGGGAAAGGGGAAGTGGAGAAAACAACAAACGAGATACTGCTGCCCTGCAACCTTCTGGTAGGCTCTGGTATCTGTGATAAAACAAATACACCTGGTTACTTATGCATAATGTAATTTTCTTTTCTTAAAATATTTTTCAACATATACTAACTTCTTTACCTCTTGAACCTCTGTTATGACATAGAGGTTATTTACTCATATTAACAACCCTGAAAAACTGTTGTGGTTCTCTTAATGAAACTTGCAACAATGCCATTAATAGTCTCTTTAGAACTCTAAAGTAAATGACTCTTGCAAGTGCTTAATAGTCTTGGATATTCTTCACTTTTGCTTCATTACATTAAGCTCTGTAAAGTCTGAACCTAGATGCTTAAATGAATGCAGTTTTTCTTATAGTATAGAATCTCCTTTTAGTGTAAAAGTTACGTGAATATGAATATTCTTTAACTTTCTTGAATGCAGCTCCTCCTGCGCATGAGTTTATAATTCACACGCGCATATTCGACGAGAAAAAGAAACACGCGCAGGTACTTCTTAAACAACACGCGTTTCAAAACTCAGAAAAAATCTTGCGCTAGTTCTTTACTCGACCCGCGCTTAAAATTCACGTACACGCTCTTAGTTCTGATCGCACCCGCGCTCTTCTTTGAAAAAAGATCTCGCGCACAATTCAATAGAACACGCGTAATACTGCTCACCGCACACGCGGGATTTATACGAAACACTTCTAAAGACGTGAAAACTTGTACTCGCGCTAAAAACGATCTTGCGCACAGTTCATTTGGATTCACCCACTATCGCTTAATGCACACGTGCGATTTATACGCAACGCTGCTAAAGACGTGAAAATGTGTACTCGTGCTAAAAACGATCTCGCGCACAGTTCATTTGGACATGCGCACAATCGCTCTCCGTATCCCCGCGCTCCCATAAATGACGCTGCTGAAGATGCGAAGACTCGCACTCACGCTAATGCCGTTTGAAAGTTTATCACGCGGAAAACAACACTACAAACGCACACTGTCTTATATCTTCTTTTCTTATTGCTTTAAACAGTGTTAAGAAAGTTCACTCACTGTATAATCATAAATAGCTTCAGGTCAATTAAATTTGTTAAGTATTGAAAATTCTCTGTGAAAGTCTATAAACTTTTAAAGGAACAATCCCACCTGATGTCTTCAAGTTCTCTCAGGCACTGCAATTGGTTTTCTTACTTCTTTAGTGGATTCTGAACTCTGGAATGGCCTTAATTAAGAAGCTTAATAAATGTACAATCAGCCACTGAATTACTATGGATGAAAGGCAGTTTAGAATCTTGCTCACCTCCCAAGAATCCAACCCATTATCCTTCCACCAATCAGACAAAGCAAACATATAATTGTTCCTTAAACCAATCAGATAAGGTTTCCTTCTCTCCATCTTGATTTGGGCAACCCACAATGTTTATACTTAAGGAAACTGCTTCCTATTCTATGTACAGGCCCTTTCCTGCTACCAGACCATCTACTCCAGCCAGCCCTGACAGTGTGGAAGTTCTAATTGTCTGTGCACTTGAGCGCTACACTGTTCCTTGGCTTTAATGTGAAACACTGTTCTATTGCACTGCACGGAGAGGAGTACAACACAAGACTGATTGTGCGAAGTACAGTATCCGCGCCATGTAAGTAAGCAACTTGCTCCATGGATTTGTGTCTCTAGAGTTTGCAGAATGCAGCTAAGTATAGAAGTTGCAGTGTCTCCTAGTCACACAGCACAGAGCTCTCTGAGGAAAATGTATCTTAGCTGCGCATGCAGAGCTTGATTTCAAGAGTGCTGGCTCGCAAAGAACTAATGCAAGCAATAAGCCACTGTTCAGTCATTGACTTCTTAACATAAAAGGTGTATTTATAGAGCGCAAGTTGACCCCCAGAGGGATCCCTCTTGGCGCCGTTGACAGATAGAGTAGAGATAACTGAGTAGAGATAATCAACAAGTCAGCACCAGCAGATGGGTCCATGGCTGCAGTTTAACCATCAGTGGGCAAATATTCTGGGAACATGCATCCACCCAGCTAGTCCACCTAAGAGGAAGATTACCTCTAGTCAAACTACCAGCAAGCACAGCACCCGAGCATCATGGGCAATACCCGACAGGCTCTTAGAATCTCCAGCTCCTGTGACAATTGTCATCGCTGGATGACAGGCACAAGCGCATCTGTATAGTGGCTCACAGGTGATGATCGTCTATGACTTGTTCTACAGAAAATACTTGCCGCATATCCCATTGGAGCGCTTGGCTGAACAAAACCTTTTCTGCTTGCAAAACAACCCTTGCAAATATCTGGGGTATATCCGGGTCAGACTGCAGTTTCCACACGATGTAGCTGGAGTCAGCACTCCTATTGACTCCATTGCTCTGGTCTGCAGCCGTCGGAGTGAAGATCCTGCAACACTGGTGGTGATTGGAACTAATTCCTCGATATTTGATGCACTGGCAGCATTATGTTGGGAGATGGCTGGACCGCAATATTCCAGCATGTTGTCCATGCACCCCATGTACCAACAGGCATACTTGCAGAGAGAGATCCGGTCCAGATCTCCATCTGATGGACCCATTGGAGATGTTTGCATCACCCGGTTCAGGTACATCACAATTCCGGCACACGCCACAGTGATGGTTCCTGTCGAGTACAACTCAGCGGGGAGCAACGACCAAGACGGCTGGTGATGGAAGCACCAGAATGTGAGGAGTTCCCAGGGTGTTTACTGGTACAGCGGGTATGGTGACAATGGATGGAATGGACCTGAAGACCATCAAGATACAGGTCCTTAATGTGACCAATAGGACCATCCGTGTACCAGGATGCACCATCATTGCACAGTTCCACCTGGCCACTTCTGTAGCCGCAGTGAGTGTAGCCACCGGCCCATCCTAGACAGCGTTGGACTCGAAGACCATGCACTCTGCAGACTCCCCGATTTCAGAGAGGGACAAGCACTACTTAAAAGGACAGCTGCCCCTGTGCACTGAGGCATTTTCCACAAGCCACTGGGACATTGGCAAGGCCCACAGAGCCGAACACCGGATCCAAGTGTCTGATGACATTCCATGCCTGGGTGGACAAGGCATTGGACTGCCTGACTGGGAGTAAGTGGTCTTCGGTCCTGGACGTTGAAAGGAAGCGCCCCCAATTTCAGCACGATCCTCCCCGCAATGAGAGACAATAAGGGACTCTCCCGTAGTGGGAATAAGGCCAAGACAGAGTGCGGGTGAGCGTAAGTGGGAGTTTATCCAAAGAATAGGGCATGCAAAGAACTCTGCAACCTCCGAGAGCGCTCTGTCTGACAATAGCAAAGACAGGCGTATTCCTAATACAAAAAACGTCATCAGAACCTACACACTATAGGGGGCACAAGTTAATTGGGATTGGGTGGCGTCGACTAACTATAGGTGTTGCTGCAGCGTGGTTGGTCTTGGCGTGAGGACGTCACTGGTCAGCCTCGTGGGTTGGGTTGGGCCTGGCAGGCCAGCTTGAGGTCATCCGAGCGGTGTTGGTATGCTGGGGCAGCCTGTGACAAAGATGAATACCTCTCCTGACTCGTTTGCCCTAGGCCATGCACACTGCAGTTATTCAAGAAACGACATCTAAGTTCATCAATAAATCGCTCGGCAGTTTGTCTTATACAATAAACGCAACGCATGAGGAATGCACCTCTTGAGAGGTCCGGTGATTGTCGGTTAGGGTGAGATTTACCTGTGTCCTATTGACCGGTATTTTAGGTCGAGGGGCTGAGTCTTGGGGCCTGAGCCGACTGGTACATGCCTGTCTGCCGCGTTAGAAGTTATTATATAAATGGGTCTCTGTGTCTTGTCCCAGTGATGGGGGTCGTTCTTGGGGTGGTCTAGGGGGAGGGTTGTGGACTTTACGAGAGGGTGCTGGTAGATCAGTGGATTCAAAACGTGGGTTTATTACCGTGCTGTAAATAACACAGGTGGTGGGCTGTGGCCTTGGGTGCGGTACCGGGGCCTCTGACTCTCTGAAGCGGCTCCAGCTTGGTTGGGGGAGGTGAGGGAGCGCGGCACAGGCCTTAGCTTCCTTATCTGGCAGGCTTGGCAGGGTGGGAGGGAGAATGGCCTTGCATATACTCACAAAGGTTTTTTCCTCGTGCGTTGCTAACTTTTAAATGCAGAACTTTTATAACGTTCCGCCTTATTTTGATGTTATTTAAACACACATATATATTTCCATTTCGTTACACATTTCTTTAATACAGTCGGTTCGAGTACCTTTTCGTTACCTAACATTATATTTACTACATGATGTGATTATTTTATGTACATTAAACGTTACACGAGGTCGTTCTAGGTTATGGCCTACAGAAATTGATGCTCGCTGCTTTAGGTGATTAAGAAAACATATATGAGTAAGTAAAGGCTATACATTTGGTCGACATCTTTCTCTGTGGTTGTAGCAGCACTAGTCCAGACCTAGGGTGGTATCATGTAACGTTACATCTTTATGGTTTATTCACAGTTTACATGATCTGTTTAAACCGAGGTAGTTCGTTAATACCAATACTTGAATTATTTTCTACTTTCTTCAGATAGTGATGCTTCAGCTTTTTTCCCGTCACCCCGGCCTCGCGGACCAGGTCATGCAGGGTGCGATATTACATTGTGGATGAGAATAATGTTACAGTGTTAGCATCTCTGGTTAGCTCATATCCGACTTTCTCATGGGAACGCGCTCGCAGCGGATCTACCAGGGCTACTGCGGCGGCAGAGATGCATGAAAGGTCCTCCAAAGGTGGGGGCCTCGTTACAGTGTGCTGAACTCACGCCATGTTTGCTAAACAAGATGGCTTCTAGGCCTAACTGAATTTGGGTATATGTAGGGAACGGATATGTGTGGGCAATGTCGTCGGCGGGTGACCCCTCCTCCACCTGGGCCCGGGTGGCATGAGGGGACGGCCGCCGAGTCATGGTCCTCACCTGGGGAGAAGGCTGTAGGTGAGGAGGGCCTCGCGGCCAGTCCTCCCCTACATTTCCCCCCTTTCGTTACTAAAGTAACGAATTCTTTAGCTCTTCTAATCTTCTACATTCTTGCTCCTCTATCACTGCGTCATCCCATGCAGGTGTTCCTTTTCTAGGCATCCAGGCTCTGCATACCCCCCTCAAGCTCTCACCTCTTCTAGCATACTCATCTGGGGTACATGTTAAATATATACAGTCACCCGTCTCTTCCAAGTCTACCCAGACCTCCTCATACCATTCCAGTTCCACATCTCGGGGTTCTTTGATAGTGGTGTGCCATAGTTTGTCTACTATGTACTTATCACGGCACATAGGCACTAACTGGTATCTGGGAGTGTTATCCGGTCCTGTCTGTACATGTACTTCTTGTGTCGCCTTAATTGTACCACCAGAGTTGCCCATTGTCACCATCATCATCGCACCGTTAGGGACTGCGTTAGCACAACATCGAAGGCCCACCTGGCACAGGCAGAACACCACGAGGAGGACCACCGCAACCGGTATCAATAATTTCATCGTCATTCCAAGCCAGGAGGGAACCCAGGAGAAGATATTGTCGAACCATGAGCTGTCTTTAGCCCCACCTTCCAGCTTCATTTTCTCTCCCAGGTTATGGACTGCTTCAATGACGTGGGACAGGGACCCATTTTCTGCGTCTTCAGAAGGTACGAACGTGCAGCACGCACTTCCTATTTTTCGGCAAACACCTCCATCGATTGCTGTTAGCAGGTCCAGAACATACCTGTTCTGCATGGTCATTAGTCGCAGAGCTCGTAATTCCACCTTTATTATGTTGAATCCTTCTTCAGTGTCATTGGCCAGCTGAATCAGTTCCCACCGTGTGATCTGAAGCCATTTTGCATTTGCTCTTGCTTGGACACTTGAAACCAGTGAGGCAAAAAATGTTTCCACGGAGCTGAACAGGCGATACCTGTCTGGGATCTGTGCCAATAAATCGGATGACGCTTGTGATATATAGTTTGATGCTCGCTTGTTCCGTGATAGCTCCTCTTCTTTCCCTCCGGAGGACAGGACATAGAGGTGTGCTTCTGCAGTGGGAGACGTCTCGTCCTTGTTCATGTTTCCTTGCGTCTTTTTATTTTTGTCGACGTGGCTTTCTGGAATCACCATTAGGGCCGAATGCAAAGTGGCCATTGAGCAGCTGCCACTCCATGCCTGGGGAAGGTGCAAGTAAGCCTGATTCCCGCACACCCAGTATGTGTCCATTAGTGCTGCTGTTCCTTTTTTCATGTCTGGGATGGTGAGAGTTTTGTTACAGTTTTTGTTCGTTCCCATTGCCACTTTTCCTTCTCCCTTGAAACATAGTTCGTTTTGTATTTCACTTTGTAGCTTGAAGGGTTTCTCCATCGCTGTTACCCATGTTAGTTTAGAGATGTGTTCTTTCCATATTGGTAAGCACGTGTTTTCCATCCATCGCAGCTTGTCTGGTTGGACACCTCTCAGTGCTTCCGCTTTGCACAGTACTTCTTCATCTTTCCATTTGTTTTCTGAAAACAGCGTCCCTTGTATTGCAAAGAAAGGTTCTTTAGGACAGACCACTCCAGACGCTTTTGAATAGCACGTTTTGTTGTCCTGTATTATTTTGAAAGAGACATCGTGTGCTTGAAAGGTGTTCTTTATTCTACACAGTGTGAGATGAAGGAGACACTGGGCATCCACAATGGGCAATTCTCTTGGCAACAACACTTTGGGTGTACCTGATGCATGGGGGATGAGCGAACAGACATAGCAGCTTTCATTAGTTGTCTGTTTAGCTGTTGTACTCATATCTGCATACCATTTATTTGCTTGGTGGGGGTGTCGTGGGTCTTCCATCTTGTCTAATCCTAACCCATAATACTCATCATACCCCCTCCTGCTTGTCTCTCTTCTTCGCCTACTTCTCTCCCCCCTCCTATACCTTATAGTTTCGATAGGTGTAAGAATAGGCCCCCCTTTCTCATTCCCTCCCCCCTTTTCCAATTCTTCATATAGGGACTTGTGTTCTGTCATTGTAATTACTTTTCCATTTTCCTCAATAAACAACAAGTCGCTGTTTTGTATCGGGGTGGGAAGGGTAGTGGGGCTGTTATATATATCAGGTAGGGACATTGTGTCATTTTCCATATCTTTATCTTTTGATCGTGACGGGGCAGCAGTGGGTGGTGCAGTGTAGTAACCCCATACAAGGCGGGATCCATCCCAGATCAAAAAATCACCTTCTTTAATATTAATATTTGTAATTGAATTCGTGCCAGGGGCAAGGGTGGTGTTACTCCCCCCTCCCCCCTCGTTCATCTCAGTAGAGATGAACGCTATGACCCAATGTGTCATTAGGCATAATATTGAGATGAAGAACACAATAACACACATTGATAAACCGCATTCGTATGAATATGTCAATCTATCTACTAACATTTCTCTAAATCTAACAAATCTATTAGTTGCAGGCTGCCCATCCGATGCCATAGTAAATCCTGTTTGAGACATAAAAGTGCATTAAGTACACGCATGTAAACATTTAGAACGTTGTGAAATTTTTTCGGCAAAGTATGGGAGTGGGTGAAGGAGGGGGTATGTCCACAGACAAGGTCACTTTACAAATATTACTATCAGTACATTATTTCATACATAAAGAGAAAAGTCGAGGGAGAGAGAGAGAGAGAGAGAAAAAAGAAAACTTCTCCAAAACCCAAAAAGGACCAAAAAACCTTCAAAAGTTGTAAAAAATTATATATATATATGTATATACACATGTTCATTTCAGTACGCATGTCGTGCGCCATTCGTGTTCAGTGTTCAACACTTAATGCACACAAAATTCCCATCATCCATTCTGCACAACTTCATTGTCCGCAGTTGTCTGTGCCTCGTCCTGTACCTCACCTTCCGCGGCGCTTTAAGCTCTGCGTACGTCTGTCAAATGCACCCAGTATCGTAGGCCCTTTACCTTTACTGCTGTGGGTGTGCAAAACACTACCTCATAAGGGCCATGGAAACGTGGTGCATTCCACCTTCGCACAAAACTTCGGACATATATAAGGTCACCAGGCATTAGTTGTAATGGTTTTTCAGGCATTGTCTCTGTTTCTGTTGTGTTCCCCTCCTCTCTTGTAGAGGGGGGGGCTAGTTGCTTTGCAATTACGCGCGCTGCCCGTGTCAGTTTTCTCAAGTACTCTGTGAACTCCTCTCCTAATATCGCTGCGTTTCTGTGTGCATCAGAACGTTCACGGAGAGGTGAATGCGCTGTGTGCATTCTCCTTCCCGTGACGATCTCATGCGGGGACAAGTGGTGGTCTTTACTTGGCTGATTTCGTAACTCGAACAAGGCCAAAGGCAGGCAGTACATCCAGGTCTTTTTAAGGGAAAAACACAGTTTTGACAATCTGCTTTTTAACAGACCGTTCATTTTTTCCACTACGCCATTACTTTGAGGATGATAAATTGAACATAATTTGTGCTTTATTCCCAATAGGGTAGTCACTTCCTTGAATAGTTCATTAACAAAATGCGTGCCGTTATCTGAGCGGATAACTTCGCAAATCCCCCAGCGCGGGAACACTTCCCGCACTAGGAACTTTGCGGCGCCCTTCGCATCAGGGCGCGCACAGGGGCCTGCCTCCACCCATCTCGAAAATGGACATACAACCACAATCATGTAGCGAGCCCCGTTACATCTTTCTCCCATGTCTACATAATCAATGTGGAGCTCTCTGAATGGGCCATTTGGTTTGGGTATCGTTCCTCTCAGTGTGCGCAATGTCATACCTGAGTTGTAAATCTGACATGTCGTGCATTCTAAAGCCAGTCTTGTGACATGTTCATGGAGGCAAGGTGCAAACCAATCTTCTTGTATCTCTGCCATTATGTGTTGCTTTGCGTTATGTGCGGGAAAGTGTAGTTGTTGAAATGCTATTTCTAACAATGTGACTGGCATTACCGCTTTTCCTGAACTTTTTTGTCGCCATAACAAATCAGTCGGCGATTTGCTGCATCCCCTTTTAGTCCACAGCAATTTTTCTTCTGCACTAGCTCCCTCTTGCAGCTCTATTATTTCCTGTGTGGGCATCATGTTGTATCCTGTGGGGACCTCTTGGCTTGCTGTGTGGTGCGACATGTATTCTCCTACTACACCTTTCTGTAAATACGAAGCTTCTTTGGCAGCGGCGTCTGCTGCCGCGTTCCCCAAAGATATAAAATCTGTATTTGTGGTGTGGGCTTGGCATTTTACAATGGCCACTGCCGTGGGGTCTTGCAGAGCCTCAATCAGTTCTTTCAATAGTTCTGCATGCTGAACTGGTGTTCCATCTGCTCGTCGGAACCCTCTCCGCCCCCACCGTGCCAACCCGCCGTGTACTGTCGTTGTCATGTATGCTGAGTCGGTATATATTGTCACTGCGCACCCCTTGGCGGCATGCAATGCTTCTATTAGCGCAATTAGTTCTGCTGTTTGGGCTGAATAGTGGGATGGGAGGCGGTGTTGCACTAGTGTCTCGTATTCATCTTCCTCTAATCGTACAACTGCCATACCCACATGTTTCTCTCCTGTCTCCATATCTATTGATGCTGACCCGTCTACGAAATACACCTCTCCCTCGTTCAGGGCATTCTCAAAAATCACTTGATCCTGACCTTCGTCACCTGTGAACGTAGCGCAGTTGTGGTTTTGCATGTCCTCTACGGTGCACGCCTCTGTGATGAATGTGGCTGGGTTCACTGTTTTACATCTTACTATGTGGATGTTTGCGCTGGACAGTATTATTTCATATGCTGTGGCGCGTTGTGTTGTCAGTGTGCTCTTTGATCGCTCTAATATTGCAAAGAGTGAGTGTTCCACAAACAGTGTCACAGGACAGCCCATCACTATCGTGGCACTTTTCTCAATCGCGAACGCGGCTGCAGCTAGAGATTGCTCGCACGCGAAATGACCTTGCATTACTGCGTCTAGGGTGCCACTATAGTAAGCCAGTGGTTTGTGCCCTGACGATGTCTTTTGTGTCAACACTGCTGTCATCAGTGTTCCTTTGCAGTGTGAAAATAAGAAGAATTCGCGCCCATAGTCTGGATTTGCCAGTACTGGAGCGCTTGATATCAGCTCTTTTAGTGAGTCAAATGCTGTGTTCATCTCTTCTGTCCATTCTATGTGTTTGTTTTCCTGCTGTGCCTCTTTTAGTGCCTGTAACAAGGGCCTCGTGTATGCTGCATAATCCAATATCCATGCTCGGCAATAGTTGCACATACCCAGAAATTTCTGCATCTCTTTTACTGTTTTGGGCTCCCCAACTGCTCTAATCGCCTGTGCCCTGTCTGGTATGATCCGCTTGCCATCCTTTGATATCAGCTGTCCCAAGTATAGGACCTCGGTCAGACAGTATTGTAACTTCCCCTTGTCCACCTTGTACCCTTTATTGGCCAATAATGTCAGGAGTGTTATTGAGTCCTTTCTACACTCTTCCTCAGTTTGTGCACAGATCAATAAATCATCAACGTACTGAATCACTGTGCTTTCTACACACAGATTCCCCAGATCTTCATGTAGTACCCTGTTGAATATGCTTGGGCTCTCGCAATACCCTTGTGGTAGTCTGCAGTGTTCGAACCTCCTCCCCCCTAGTGTAAACGCTGTTAAGTACCTGCTCTCCTCTGCTAAGGGAATCGAGAAAAATGCATTTTTTAAGTCAATAACTGTGAAGTGGGATGCCGTTTTCGGAATGTTGCACAGTATTGTTGATGGGTTCGGGACTAAAGGGAACTCCTTCTGAATCACATCATTGAGTGGGCGTAAATCCTGTATCATTCTCCATGAACCTCCCTTCGCCTTTTTAATCGGGTAAATGCATGTGTTGCATGGGGAGTTTGAGGGCACTATTATTCCTTGTGCTAGCAGTGCATCTAGTGTCTCTCTGATCCCTTCTTCTGCTTCGCGTGACAATGGATATTGTTTTACCCGGGGTATAATTGCTCCCGGTTTCAGTTTTATTACCACAGGCTGAACCTCATGTAATAACCCCACGTCATGGGGGCCATTTGTCCATATGTTAGTGGGTACTAACCTCATGTCGTCATCAAAAAATGCATGTGGTGCTCCTACCACTGCCATTAATTCAACTTTAGTTTTTCTGGCTGTAACTACAATGTCACACGGCATTGCTAGTTCCATCACTATTTCGCCATCTGTCGCAGTGTCTGAAAATAGCTCCTCGTCCGAGAGCTCCCTCAGTGGGATATTTGCATTTGTACACAGTACTGTCCGCCACTCACATCCTTCCATGTCAACGCCAATCACACATATTCTGTTTGCTGACACGTGTACTGCGTGTAAATCCAACGATACCACTGACCCGAGAGCAGTGTCGGGGCTTGCTATGGGGCGGAAGAGGAATTCGGCTGGAATCCTCCAATCCATCCTTTTTAGTTCTGGTACTATGAGAGCCAATGCTCTCATGCCCTCAACAAACATCTCCTCGTTTCTTGGTAACCCTCTGATCTCTTGCATAATTGTGTGGCCGTGTATTACTGCTAATATGCGGAGGGGGCATATGCCTGGCGTCGAACATACGATACCGCTCCCTGTGAATGATATTGTCATATTTAGTTTGCTTAAGAGATCTCTCCCCAGCAAATTAATGGGAGAGTGTTCATAGTACAGTAAGGGTGCTTTCACTGTTTTACCCCCCACTGTCACATCCAATGCCTCTGTGTAAGGAACTTCAATTACAGCCCCAGAGAACCCCTGCGTCTCTAACGTTCTATTAGATAACGGGAACCGGCCCTCTCTAATGCATGATTTCTCCGCTCCCGAATCCACCATGAATATGAACTGCTTGTCTCCTATCTGCGCTCCTATCAATGGTTCCTCTGATGCATTGTGGGTCGTAGATAGTACTGGACACGCAAGTGCTCTCTGTGGGCTGTCCTATGCGGGGTGTCTCATTGCCCCCCCTTGATCAAAAATGTTCCCCGAAACTACTGACACCCCGCTGTAAGGTGCAGGAGCAGGTGCTCCGTTAGCTACTGTGGCGAAAGTGTTACCTGGCGTGTATTGCATATTGTCATTATTCTGTGGGTGGTTTTGTGTCCTGTACTGATGTCCGTGTAGTTGTGCGTTACTTCTTTGTCCTACACTTTCTGGTTGTTGGTATTGTCCCATGGGGAGGCCGTAGGGGCTTCCTGGGTGGGGGTGACCGTACTGTTCTGTCTCCTGGAACCCGTTGTTTTGTCTGCTCCTGCACTCTCTTGAGTAGTGCCCCCATCTCCCACAATTCCAGCAGCTCCCCTGTGGACCTCTGGGACCCTGCCACCCATTACCTCCCATTCCTCCATACCCTTGTCCTCCTCTTCGGCCCCGGTACCCACCTCTTCCCCCTCTTGGGGCCCACTCTTGCCACATTGGATCTCCGTTCTGCTCCTGCTCAGTCCACTGTCGTTGTCCTTGTCCTGCCCAATTTGCTGCTATTCTTCCTTGTATTGCTATTTGCCCCTCCTCTCCTTCGTCTCCCTCCCTCATGAGTGGGAGTCCTGCTACCGCTGCTGCAACCTTCACTAGTTTTGATTGTACCAACTTTGCCTCGTCTGCCAACCTTTTCTGTGCTACTTCCCTCTCTCTCTCTTTGATCCTTTTGCAATGGTGCACTATTATACTTTGGATCTCTGGCCACCCCTTCGCCTCAACGCCCGCTATCTTATCGAGTGCCTTCTGCACCTCTTTTGGGAGCCCTCTCTTAATGATAAAATAAAATAGAGATGTGGATTGGTGCCAGGGCGTGCCCGTTTCCGCTCTCCACATCTCCTGCACCCGGATAATGTAATCCATAGCATCCTCCCCGTCATTCATTGTACATTGCATTACTGACTGTAAATCAGGGGTATCTGGGAATGTCTCCCGCAGCGCGTCCCACACCCTTGCTCGTACTGTATTAAAGGAAGCCCCATCATGACGATCATAATCTAACGTCACGGCCGGGAAACCAGCCTTAGCCCATACTCTGTCCGCTTGATCTCCTACTGCGGTTACTAGTAGACTTTTCACATCGCCTACTGCCAGCGGTATGCCGGCGGTATGTTTCTCAAATGCATATATCCACTTGCTCGCCCCTCCTGACAGCTGGGGCAATAATTTCATTAAATTAGCCTTATCCATCTGAGCCCATGGTATATAGTTTGGTCTCCCCCCCCCTCTGTGTATCAATGGAAGTTGTAACTTCCTTTTTGCAGTTGCACCCTCCCTTTCCTTAGTCGCTGCTGACTCCAATGACGCCATCTTCCCCACCCTATTTCTTAGTCGTCCCATCCATTCGTCGTCTATAGTCCCTAGTGAACATGCACCGTCCACTTCCTCGCTTTCCCCTCCCACTGCCATACTCAACCTATCACTGTCATCCAACCCTCCTCTGACATCACATAACAAGTCCTCTCTGATCCCTCTCTCTCGTGATACATCACCAATGCTCCCTCCTACTGCTCCTACCTCTATTATTCGTGTCGGCTCTTCCTCAATCCTGAACAGTATTTCCCCCTTTTTCCATCCTTCCTCAATCTGTCTACCTTCGCTCGACGCTCTAGACGTGCGTCCTGATTGTGTGGGGGCACACGCTGTGCGCTCACATATGTCTTTTATTCTTGAGAGTTCATCCCTTGCCACAGTAAGCCTCGACTCTAAGTCACTCGTTAGCTTCTCTATATCCACCCTCTGTGTGCTTCCCTGGGCGCGCTCTCTGGTGCTTTCGTATGGCGGGGGGGCTGTTGGTCTTTGTGGTGTACCAGTTGTGGGGGGAGGCACATACGTAGGGTCGCTGTATCCTGCTGCGGGGGCTGGTTTAGGTAATATCGGGTACAAACTAATCACCTCCGCAGGTTGTGCTGTACTTAGCTGTTCCTTTTCCTCTCTTGGAATCATCAATGGATTATCTGTGGTGGAAGGTAGATCAATATTTGGTGCCGGAGCTTTGGGTGGGGGTACCTCCTCAAACAATCTCCAGAGGTCTAGTATCTCCTTCCTATTTTGCCATTGTTTCCCCTTATACTTGAGGCTAATGCATGTTCGTACCATATCAAGAACGCTTTTGTCAAAAGACCCTCCCTCGGGCCAAATCTGGGGCAGCCCCCCCCCCTTCAATTCTGTTACCCATTGATCGTGATATTTATTTATTCGTTCAGCGTATCCCGGTAAGCTCTTACAAATATGTGACAAGGGAGTTTCGGCCCCCATCCTCTAAATCACTCTCACAGCCGTGTCCACCTTCTTTACGTTTAGTTAGGTGTAGACCTATGTATGTATACCTTTATGGCACAGACAAGAGCGGACGTCTCAAATATTATCACCCAAGTTTATTCACTGCGCAAATCCTTTCGCACTCACCATAGCTCATCTCCTTCCCATTCCCATACACTCTCATGTGATTCCGCTCACAACTGATCAAGTACTAGTTATGGTCAACACTCTCTGGCGCCACCTCGCGGTCAACCGATCGTCTCCAACACTCACACGGTGCGCGCACCCATCACAATGCCTTTCCACTCACACCTCGTCTTATTTCCTCCCTTTCCTCCCTGGCCAGCTGTCCCTATTTTTCTGCTAAGGTTGCTATGTTCACGTCTGTACGTGCCACTACTTAGTCCCCACTCCTCAAAATGTGCTCCCTATTTTATAGTCCTTCTACAAGTATATTTATCT
Source organism: Ambystoma mexicanum (assembly GCF_040938575.1). Classification (NCBI taxonomy): domain Eukaryota; kingdom Metazoa; phylum Chordata; class Amphibia; order Caudata; family Ambystomatidae; genus Ambystoma; species Ambystoma mexicanum. Next base: position 337,253,068 of record NC_090940.1, read on the forward strand.
TATACCCTTTTCGCTTTCTTCCCCTGCCCCGTGAAATGGAAAAAAGAAATAGAGAGAGTAGCAATCACTAAAAAATATTCCCGGTGTCTCCTTTTGCCAGACACCAATAACTTATTTCTTACTTCTTCATATATTCCCAGTACTAGTTTAGATAGCACTATGCGGCGCCGCCTTCCACCCCCTTTCGGAGCTAGGTTTCCGTCACTTCTACCACTTCACTTATTTCTTACTCCTAATGGCCATATGCAAAGAAAAGATAAAGAAAGTTTCAAGACCCGTCTTTAGTAGACCCCCGTTATTCTTCTCCTCTACCTGTCCCCGTTCTCCTGTTCACCGTTTCCCCTCCCTTCCCCTTTACGATCGCTCGCACTCAGTACTCACGTGCCCGTCTTGAACCGATAGTCTCCGAAACTGGGTCCGTCCAGGCGGTGTCACCGGTAACTCAACGGTCAGCCCCTGGCTCCGGCGAGCGGCACTCAAAGGGGATTTTTTTTCAATCGGGATCCCGTACCCTTTCTCATTGAGTGCGCACTTCTTATTGTGCCGGTCGCCGTTGGCGGGCGGCCTCCCGGAGCCGGCTCACCGTGCGTATCCCTTCTCGACCGGAGATTCTCGTGCCACAAGGGGGTCGTTAGAAAGGAGTTAGGATAAATAATTTGGAGATATCACGCTATCGGGGTCACCACTGAAAGGAAGCGCCCCCAATTTCAGCACGATCCTCCCCGCAATGAGAGACAATAAGGGACTCTCCCGTAGTGGGAATAAGGCCAAGACAGAGTGCGGGTGAGCGTAAGTGGGAGTTTATCCAAAGAATAGGGCATGCAAAGAACTCTGCAACCTCCGAGAGCGCTCTGTCTGACAATAGCAAAGACAGGCGTATTCCTAATACAAAAAACGTCATCAGAACCTACACACTATAGGGGGCACAAGTTAATTGGGATTGGGTGGCGTCGACTAACTATAGGTGTTGCTGCAGCGTGGTTGGTCTTGGCGTGAGGACGTCACTGGTCAGCCTCGTGGGTTGGGTTGGGCCTGGCAGGCCAGCTTGAGGTCATCCGAGCGGTGTTGGTATGCTGGGGCAGCCTGTGACAAAGATGAATACCTCTCCTGACTCGTTTGCCCTAGGCCATGCACACTGCAGTTATTCAAGAAACGACATCTAAGTTCATCAATAAATCGCTCGGCAGTTTGTCTTATACAATAAACGCAACGCATGAGGAATGCACCTCTTGAGAGGTCCGGTGATTGTCGGTTAGGGTGAGATTTACCTGTGTCCTATTGACCGGTATTTTAGGTCGAGGGGCTGAGTCTTGGGGCCTGAGCCGACTGGTACATGCCTGTCTGCCGCGTTAGAAGTTATTATATAAATGGGTCTCTGTGTCTTGTCCCAGTGATGGGGGTCGTTCTTGGGGTGGTCTAGGGAGAGGGTTGTGGACTTTACGAGAGGGTGCTGGTAGATCAGTGTATTCAAAACGTGGGTTTATTACCGTGCTGTAAATAACACAGGTGGTGGGCTGTGGCCTTGGGTGCGGTACCGGGGCCTCTGACTCTCTGAAGCGGCTCCAGCTTGGTTGGGGGAGGTGAGGGAGCGCGGCACAGGCCTTAGCTTCCTTATCTGGCAGGCTTGGCAGGGTGGGAGGGAGAATGGCCTTGCATATACTCACAAAGGTTTTTTCCTCGTGCGTTGCTAACTTTTAAATGCAGAACTTTTATAACGTTCCGCCTTATTTTGATGTTATTTAAACACACATATATATTTCCATTTCGTTACACATTTCTTTAATACAGTCGGTTCGAGTACCTTTTCGTTACCTAACATTATATTTACTACATGATGTGATTATTTTATGTACATTAAACGTTACACGAGGTCGTTCTAGGTTATGGCCTACAGAAATTGATGCTCGCTGCTTTAGGTGATTAAGAAAACATATATGAGTAAGTAAAGGCTATACATTTGGTCGACATCTTTCTCTGTGGTTGTAGCAGCACTAGTCCAGACCTAGGGTGGTATCATGTAACGTTACATCTTTATGGTTTATTCACAGTTTACATGATCTGTTTAAACCGAGGTAGTTCGTTAATACCAATACTTGAATTATTTTCTACTTTCTTCAGATAGTGATGCTTCAGCTTTTTTCCCGTCACCCCGGCCTCGCGGACCAGGTCATGCAGGGTGCGATATTACATTGTGGATGAGAATAATGTTACAGTGTTAGCATCTCTGGTTAGCTCATATCCGACTTTCTCATGGGAACACGCTCGCAGCGGATCTACCAGGGCTACTGCGGCGGCAGAGATGCATGAAAGGTCCTCCAAAGGTGGGGGCCTCGTTACAGTGTGCTGAACTCACGCCATGTTTGCTAAACAAGATGGCTTCTAGGCCTAACTGAATTTGGGTATATGTAGGGAACGGATATGTGTGGGCAATGTCGTCGGCGGGTGACCCCTCCTCCACCTGGGCCCGGGTGGCATGAGGGGACGGCCGCCGAGTCATGGTCCTCACCTGGGGAGAAGGCTGTAGGTGAGGAGGGCCTCGCGGCCAGTCCTCCCCTACAACGTGCAGACTGGCTATTACCAGATCCTTATACATAAGGCTGATTGTGAAAAGATGGCCTTCCACTGTCGTTTAGGATTTTATAAGTTCATCAGGATTCCTCAGGGGATCTGCTTCATGCCAGCAACTTTACAGCACCTCATGGAAAAGACTGTTTGTGACATGAACCTTCTGGAATTATTTGTGTAACTGGATGACATCATTGTGTTCAGGAGGACCATTGAAGAACACAACAGGTCGCTCATGAGGTGCTGGATCGCCTGCAGAGGCAAGGACTAAAGGTAAGTGTGGACAAGTGCCAGTTTTTCCAGACAAGTGTCAAGTTCATCAGACACATCATCTCCACGGACAGAATCACTGCATATTCGGCAAAGAAGGATGCACTCCTCACATTGCCAAGATCTCAGGCCCTCAAAGAGTTACAGAGTTTCCTCGGATTCTGTAACTACTACAGGAGGTTTTTTTGTGGGGTACGCCCACATCACCTGACCACTTGTGGACCTCCCCAAAGGATACCCACCTACCAAGAGGAGCCAGAGGAATACTGTCAACTCTGTGGGTCATCTGTATCATCCACGGGAACCATTTGGTGAGCCAATCTGCAGTTGCCTTACACCTTGCATGTGGACATGTGTTTTGAGGGATTGGGAGCTGTTCTCTACTAGGAGGTCAATGGTGAGATGAGACCAGTTGCTTTCACCAGGAGAAGCCTGCACTCGATAGAAAAGAACAACCCAGTCCAAAAGTTGGAATTTTTGGCATTGAAGTGGGCCATTACAGAGAAGATCCCGGATTACCTCTATGGCGCCACGTTCATGGTGAAGACGGACAACACTTGCCGTACAGATGTGTTGAAATAGGCTTATCTGGATGCTACCGGACACAGATCGCTTGCCACATTGTCCACATACAAGTTAATTCTACAATACACATCTGGACGCACCAATTTCGATACTGACGCCCTTTCTCAGAGGCCTCGTGCTCAACCAGATAATACAGCAGGATCTGCCTTGTGGAAGGAGTTGTCTTTAGAATGTGTCAGAGCTATCTGCCAGGCATCAGGTCAGCAGAATCCAGACAGAGCCAGGTGTCTGGATTGCTTGGGATCCTAAGCTGAGGCAGTACCCTACATCTACTGCAACATCACCAATCTGGAGGTATCTGAGCTACTGCGTGGGACCTGAGATGAGATCTGTAAGTCACAGATAGTGGATCCTGGCATTGCAGTGTTCTGAATGCCAAGACCACAGTAGCAGATATGTCCAGAGATGGCCTTCATGACCCAGAGCAAGTTGCAATGCTGATGGATTCGAAGACGCTCATGCAGAAGGATGGAATCCTGTTCAAGGAAAGTAAAGTTGGAAACCGGCTACTACAACATCTGGTTTTGCCACAGATATTCCACTGAGCTGTATTGTATAATTATAATTATAATTAGTTTTTTTATAACGCACTTAATACCAGAGAGTGGTTTCTAAGCACGGGTCAGGATTCAAACCTGTGTTGCGATGCATTGTCTATCTTCCAAGACAAATGTGTTGCCCTATAGCTATCCTTCCTCAAACCTCCACAACTAGCACAGATATCCTGGCAGTAACAGAACCTACGATTTGGTCCACACAAGGTTTTTCTGGCCCAGACTAGCAGCAAATATTGAGTATTATTGCCAACACTGTGCTAGGTGTGTCACCAGGAATACCGTGGCTTGTCCTGATGCCTGTCTTCCTCATCTGAAGACTTACGACCCTGCGGATCTCATCTGCATCAACTTTATAAAGCTGGAGATGGACAGGCGAGAAGTACAGAACATCCTGGTGGTAACAGACCTCTGCACTCAGTATGCACAGTCGCTTCCCACCAAAGATCAGCATGCCACCATGGTTGCCCGTGTGTTGTGGCAAAAATACTTTGTGTAGTACAGTTGGCAGGCCAGGATTAATTCCGGTCAGGGACCAGATTTTGAATTGATGTTCATCAAAGAGATGCTGGAGCTGGTTGGCATCAAGACGACCCGTATAACTTCATATCACCCTCAGCGGGATGTCCAACTGGACAGGTTTAACTGAAGCCTCTTGGCAATGGTAGGCACCAAGAGTCCAGAGGAGAAGATCAGATAGTCAGCATGTGGCCACCCTGACCCATGTGTACAACTGTACGAATAATGATGTCACTGGGTTTACACCACATTTCTTGATGTTTGGAAGGGACCTGCCTGTAGACCTGTGTTTTGAGGGGCCAAATATGGAACAGGCAGCAAGAAGTACACCAGCTATGTAAAATAGCACAGGCGTCAACTGGAGCAATCCCATCAGCTTGCCCAGGGTGCTGCGGAGAAGATGGTGGAAGGGAACAAACGCTGCATACAACACCAAGGTCAGGGTTCAGACTCTGCAACCTGGCAATCGTGTATTGATCCACAGCCTGGGAAAGAGAGGATGCAACATGCTAGGCGACAAATGGGAGTCTCAGCCTTTCATCATAGAGTAGCAGCTGTGAGAGCTCCCTGTCTACCGACTGGAACCACCTGCTCCAAGTCGGGATGAGGTTGAGCTGACACCAGAGGTGTATAAGGAAGAACCTGCCAAAAGGATGGTGAAGGCACTCCTCTGAACGCTCACACCAGAAGAAATACAACCCACTGGGGAACAAAAGGCCAAGAGATTCTTGCAAGGATAACAAGTTTTAATTATACAAATAATAGATGTGCCAGCGAAGAACTCTGCTGCCCTGAAATGCTCTGAGCAAAACCGGTGCAAGCAGGAGCTTAAAAAGGGGCACAGTGTCATCAGTATACAGTAAAAACCTGTGCGCTGGTTGATGAGACCCTAGACATGGTCAGCCTGCCTCCATAGGAGATGCCAGGCCATTGGCCCCAGCCCCGTCCGTCCACCTTCCATCACGTGGGGACTGCTGGGCTCATCATCTCCAGGGAACCAAGGTCAAGTTGGCCATCAGTTACAATATGAGACAATGCTACTCTATCATTATGACATGCACCTGGGAGGCTCGGGGACTGGCACAGGGGTTGACTTGAGTTCAGGATAACCTACACATCCTTTTCTCATTCTGTATATTACCATCCGCACCCAAGATTTCCACCCTCGCTTTGGACTATAATTTATTCCTCCCTGTACCACACATTACAGATCTTGCCATTATGAAATAAAGTGGAATGGCCATGTTTTTTAGATCTTTTATAGCCAGTGGGTTTATGGTTGGTGGTCTGGGGTCATCTACTATCATGGAATTCAGGGGTCTTGGGACTGGGTCATTCATAGGGGGCTGTAACTCATAGTTGGCTGGGTGGGGGTCTGGGCCTGTGTTTGCCTGGCTGCTATAATTGTGCATGCGGAGGCGCCTGGTACTGTCTCATGGCCTTGTGGGGCACATTCCTTCTTGGGATAACACCTATTGGCAACAGTTATAGAACAAAGGGAAGTTTCTGTGGAATATTAACAGCATGGTGCTCTCTCTCATCATCTCTTGGGCCTATTCAGGTTTTTTCATTTGGTTTGTGCTCTGTGTTTACTGCGCTGCCATGCAGGCCCAAATGTTTCTACCTTAGCTCAAAAATGGCACCTGTTTATATGCGAGTACTAAGTCTAAACATCTACAGTTCGGGTAGTATTGTGTCTGTGCGGGGTCCCTTAGCATGCCCCCTGTCCTCTGGCACATCACAGGTATCTTCAAGGGATTTGCCTTACCCTAAAGTGCCTAGGGGGGTGGGATATGTTAATTTGCTTCCCAACATTCCAACCTTTTGTTACTTCTACTGTAGCAGACTCCCCCGAATGCATGCATTCAATTTTCCTACTTACTGCGGCCTCATATAGTGGAATTCCCTTTAATGGCATCCAGGTCCTACATACTGACCGCAAACTTTCTCCTGTTTGCACATATTCATCGGGTGTGCATGTCATATACATCCCCCATCTCGTGCTATATCAACCCATATTTCCTCATCATTTTCAGGGTCAGAGGGTCGGACAATGATGGTGTGGTATATAGGCGGTCTATGATGGTGTGGTATGTGGGCGGTCTACTTTGTAATAGTGACCAATCGAGGAATGGCATGGTCTGTTTGTATTTCAATATCATTTGTATTGCAATATACCTTTGAAACCAAAATTGATGCCATCATCATTGCGCTACTAGGCACAGCTTTGGCACAACATCAGAGGCCCATTTGACAGGTGCAGAAGATGACCAGTATGAACACTATGATGGGCACTGGTCCAACACAAAGCGGTGAATATGAACTTCAACCATATCACAAGTATTCTCGATCATGATACCGAGCCAAACCAAACTGCACTCCCCTCTGAAAATCTCTGGAGGTCCCTGACAGAATTATTTCAGAGGGACTTCAAAACCGGCAAAGGAAATACAGTCAGCTGGTTTGATGATACATATAGGGCTGCACAGAGCACATTTAAGGGAGCTCTAAGCAATATGCATTGTACCAGGGGAGATATTATTAGGGAAAGGGCAATCTATAAAAGGTCAGTGGAAAACAGGAAAATTCAGTTGGAGAATGCAGCGTGGGATGAATTTCTCTGGCCGCCTCCAACAAGGACTCTAAGAACTTCTGGGACTTTGTTGCAGATGGACCAGCATATAAGAGGGGAAAGACACATAGGGAAAATCACGTGGGTGCCAAAACCTGGCTAGACCATTTTACATCCCTATTCAAGGGAAAGGTAGTTAGATATGAGGACGGTGATTGGTGCGTTACACTACGCCTGACTTTGAAGGAGGTAGAAACTGCAGTCAAACAACAATCACAAAACCGTGCACCAGGCCCAGATGCAGTTCACGCAGACCTATTTAAAGGGGAATTCGAATTGTGGGCCCCATTGCTGACAATCTGCTTTAATTCATACCTGGAGTCAGGAGTATACCCACAATTGTGGAAAAATGCCATTATATACTCCATATTTAAAAAAGGGGACCCAGGTAGCCCCCTGGACTTAGGCCCATTACTGTGATGGACACTTCCTTCAAGGTCTTCAGATGTGCTGTTTTGAAAAATCTAGAGGAATTGATATCTCAAAGCCAAATCTTCTCGGAAACCCAATATGGCTTTAGGCCAGGTTTGGGTACTTGAGAACAACCATTACATTTATATCTGGTTGGGGGATCTTCCATTTTTGCAAGGTGCAGATCGATTTATCTGGCATTCATGGACCTGAGCACAGCCTGCAAAAGAGTGGACAGGGCCAAGCTATGGCAGGTGCTTGGGTCCATGGGATGCCCGGCCGAGTTGTTAAAGGTACAGCAAATCATCCATGAGGACAATAGAGAATGCTTTTGTTTTGGGGAGCATGGACAATGCACAGGCTACTTTGGGGTAGCCTCAGGAGTGTGCCAAGGTTTTGTCGTAGCCCCTGTATTATTTGTATTATATATTAATGGTCTAAACAAAGCACCAGTGGCAACAAAGGCAGATTTCCCTAGGTTGGCACCAAAGCCCTGCCTGTATTGGCGTGTGCAGACGACACAGTTGTAATTGCCCGCACCCCAAAATCACTACAACAGTTGATAAATGCATAAACCAAATTCATGTTGGATTTGAAGCTTTCAGTAAATACTAGTAAATGAGCAGTGATGGCATGCTCCCGAAGGGGGTGGGGGGATAAAAAGATTACAATGCATAACATGACAAGTAATGGAGCCATCATTCCACGGGTGACCAAATTTGATTACCTGGGCATTTGCTTCACTGAAAATTGGCAAGGGCTATCTCACCTACAGAAACAGAGTATGAAATTGAAACAAACTCTGGGGGGCATCTTGCGCTTTTAATTTACTTTACTTTAAGAATGTGTATTGCGCAGGCCATGGACCCGTAGGCTTAAGGGTGCTAGAGACACAGAGACAAGCAGAAAAACATGGGCAGGAACTACAGACCAGATTCTTAGCTATAACAAGCAACTTCAGCAGAACAGAAAGGTTTTTAATTTTCTCTTAATGAAATCTATTGACTTTAAACACCTGAGTTACATTGGTAAATCATTCCATGCCTTAGGAGCTGCAAAATGAAAGGCTCCCTTTTAGGCCTTCACCGTCCTACATCTAGGAATAGTCAATTGCTCCTGATTATTGGATTTCAGGGCTCTCCTTTGAGTTTTTTTCAGTTAAGAGATCCTGGAGGTAGGCCGGCATAACACCTAGTCTACATTTCATAGTAAGCAAACGGAACTGGATTCCTGACTCAACAGGGAGCCAATGCAGGGCCCGTCTCTCAGCTGAGACGTGGTCTCTTCTTCCAACTCCCACCACAACACACACTGCTCCATTTTGCACAACTTGTAATCTATTGCAGTCAGTTTTATTAATACCCACAATTAGGCTGCTACAATAGTCCAAGTTGGCCCCTACAATTGCCCTTGCTATGGTTTCTGCATTGGATTTGGTAATAAAAGGTCAACGATGAGAAAGGAGCTTAATATAGTATGCAGAAGACGATACCAGGCTCTCTACATGGGCTCTCATGCTAAGATGTTGGTCAAATATGACACCTAAGGTCTTGACCTTCTTCTGCAATGCTATTTTAGAGAAAACTTTCATAGACGGGGCCAAGTTTCTTGATTGTATTAGGAGCCCCAACAATTAGCAGCTCGTTTTATTTCTGTTCAAGACCAGATTATTAAGACCCATCCATTTCTCAATAATAGCATAGATCCTATTAAGCTGCGCTTCATCAATGTGGTGGATCCAAGAAATGGGGATGACACATTGCGAGTCGTCAGCATAGTTTGTAAACATCACCCCTTCTTGAACCAGGAGGGCAAAAAAAACAGGCAGTAAACATGTTATAGAAACATGGGGAAATGCATGCACCCTGCGGGACTCCGTATTGAAAGGTTAAGGGTGTTGCCGCTGCCTCCCCCAAGAAGACTCTACTCTCACAGTTACTAAGGAATGAAGATGTCCACTGAGCTGCTGAAGGCGAAAAGTTGGCAACCTCTCTCAACCTGGTAACCAAGATGGAATGGTCCACCAGGTCAAAGGCTGCCGACAGGTCCAATAGAATCAGCATATAGACTTTGTTCCTGTCCACCCGATCCATGAGTCTGGCCTTGAGTTCAAGCAGCACGGTCTCTGTCCCGAACCCCTGCCTGAAGCCAGATTGATGTTTGTTGAGTATGGGAAAATTATTGCAGTGCGCTGCAGTTTGGTTATATGCCACCCGGTCTAAGATTTTTTAATAAGATTGGGGTATTGGTGATGGGCCTATAATTAAGTGGGTATCGGCAGGTAACCCGTTTTTTTTTTAGGATCAGGGTTATTCATGCCTTCTTCAGGTCTTGGGGCACTGAGCCCTCCCTCCATAAAGGATAGATGTACAAAGTTGCAAATTGCTTCCAAAAGTCTGTGAGGACAGGTTTTAATAATAACCACTGAACAGGGATTGCCCAGACACTTGGTGGCCTTCAGCTGTTTCACTATGGTGTCCAATTCAGTGACTTTTATAGCTGAAAAGTTACATTCGGGAATGGAGGGGCACAGAGGAGGGATCCCTGAAGAGCCCTCTCCTGCTACCAAAATGTGCCCCATAATATTGTTCAGCTTGCCCTGCATGGCATCCTGGATCATAGAACACCAGTCTGCGTCCTTCACTAATTGAGAGGAATCAGGAAAGGGAGTGGTTTCTTGAATCCGACCTTAAGAATCCGAAACAGCTCTTGGACATTTGACTGAGCATTTTGGACTCTAGCATTAAAGGAGTTCTTTTTGGCTTTGATTATCTCCAGCCTGTAGGCTTTAACCGCCACTTTATAAGCTGCCAATGCTGACGGGTAGAGTTAAGCTTCCACTTATAAAAACCTTTAAGTGTTGAAGCTTTACATTTTTTTAATTCAGGGGAGAACCAAGTATTACTTTTATTCATATCCTTGCATCTTCTTTGGGTTAGGGGGGGCTAGTGTGTTTGATATATTATGAAGATTAGTAGAGATCAAATTCGCCAGGTCGTCAGAGGAGTTTTGATCAGAGATGGCAGCTAGAGGGCTCAGCAAGGTTCAACCCACTCCAAAGAAATCGTCTTAAGATTTTTTGTGGGCTCACTTTTGCTTTTTCCATTTTTGACTTTCGTGGGAAATGGCACCTGCACTATAAATTGTATAAAATAGTGGTCAGACCATGGGCAAGGCGACACTTGAAAATCCCTAGTGACTACCTTCAAGGTAGAAACCCAGTCTAAGGTATGCCCCAGACAATGGGTAGGTACAGAGATCTTATGATCAAAACTTAGGTCCAACTTAGCTACCTGCAAATCAGAGGCCATTTTATCTTCATCATGCCCCAGCCAATAGTTAAAATCACCCAACACTATGAAGTTAGTGTTAGGTTTCAGCATGGAGCGAAGGAAATTTTATAGACACACAATAAAATCCTCAGTCAAGGATGGGGGCCTATAGATCAACAGCACATTGACAGCTGCTTCAGCATTACAACCTATTTTAATGTAAATGGACTCAATCCCATCCATAAAATGGCCATTAACTTCCCAGATAGATGAAGACGATCTCAAAATGAATGCTCCCCCTCCCCCTCTTCCATCCCTTCTGTCCTGGCGTAACATACAGTAGCCTTCCGGAACAGCTAGATTCAGCGAGGGACCTGCAGCCTCATGACCACAGGTTTCAGTGATGGCGCACACATCTATTTTGTTATCAACTATGTATGTCGCCACCTCGACTGCATGTTTTACCAAGGATCTGGTGTTTAGTAGTGTGTATTTAAGAACAGATCTATGTAGGATGCTATTTCTACACAGAGGGTGCCGCAGTGTATCCTCTATTTCTTGATTAGTGTTCTCTGGCGCCATCCTGTATAAAAGTATCTCCTAGTCCTACAAGCAGGCCTCCTGATTCAATTTGAGAATGGGGGGGTACTATTTAGTATGGCAACTGCTTCCAAATTAGCATGTTTCTCAACCACAGTCTTATTCACCAGTTTAGGCGTAATTACGCTTTGAGACTTTGTCTAGAAATACAGCACTAACTGGATCTTGTACCGTTACTGTGGCTTGCCCCATAGTGCAACTAACGGTGCTACCTCACTGTTGACTTACTGTGTACCGTAAATCAGCTGGAGCAGCATTATGTACAAATATGTTACTAGCCGTTGCAATGGCTGCTAGGACTTCGGAAATTCTCATTGTGGAGCAGGAAATGCCACATAAAAAAAAGGAGCAGAGTGCCGAGGCTTCCTGCCTTCCTGTTCAACTCTGACCGGCACAGACCGGCTGGGCTTATTTGGACCAGCGTATTCTCACCTGAAATGCAAATTTTGTAGTTCCAAGAACTACGATACCGCTGGGAGATGTAGTTTCTCGGCTAATATAGGCGTGCAGAGCTCTAGCTCTGTTTCAAGTCGTAGCAACAAAATACAGGCAATTTAGCTTGAAGGAAAGCTCTTTAGTGGAGCAGGAGAATTAAGTAGAGGCCACAAAGCCCACAGCTAGTAGTTGTCACAATTTACAAAGTATAAAAATGGCACTAGGATAACGCCTTTAAAATGTAATTTCAAATAAAAACAATCACAAATGAAGTGGAACAAACAATCTACGAGGCGAGGAAGAGTAACAAGCCTTTTATACAGGTACAGACCGCTGATCTGATTTGATAATTCATAGTTCCAAGAACTACGATACCGCTGGGAGATGTAGTTTCGCGGCTAATATAGGCATTCAGAGTTCTAGCTCAGTTTCAAGTTACCAGCAACAAAATACAGGCAATTTAGCCTGAAGAAAAGCTCTTCAGTGCAGCAGGAGAACGAAGTAAGCTGTAGGACAATGTGCCAGGGTCAACCAATTAACCTAATCTTGGAAGTTTACAGAGTACAAGCCAAAGCCGCATCTAACTATGGGGCGCCACTTTGGGGCAATGAAAAAATAACATGTATTGAGGTAACCAAGAATAGCTTTTTTTTTAAACTATTGACCTCCCTTGTTCCGCCCCGAACTATGCTGCACATACAGAGTTGGGTATTACCCACATAGGGGATGACTGGTATGTGGCACTGCTGAATTGGCTAACATTATGGTCAAATCCAAGAGCCAGTCTCTCCCATAGTATCATTAAAGGTTTAATGAGGGGATCCTCTTGGCTAAAAAACCCATGGCTGAATTTTATTTAAAATTGCCTTTCACAGCTGAATGTTCTAAGTTTCCACTGACCAGACGTATTGCTATCCACTGCTTAGTTTAATGAGTATAAGCAGGTGTCTGCACTTTCGTTTTTTCAAACCAGGAAATATCTGGGTTTCTCAATGACTCAAATAGAAAACATATGTTAATCACTCAACCAGATCTAATTCAACCCTAACTGCTGTACAGTAACAAAGTGATAGACTGCTGGGCATTGACCAGGGCACGTTTCAACCTTATGGCATTTATTGGCCCAGGAGGCCTAAAGAGGCCATTTCAAGGCTTTCTGTGGAGGTGTCATAATTTCCCCCAATGTAGCACAGAGGCCCCAAAGCAAGACTGAACCAGCCAGGAGGTTGTGCCCCCACCCATGCACCCCAGTGGGAGGACGGCTGGCAGGCTATCGTCCGGAGTGGAAGAAGATCTCCACCGACCGATGGGTGCTGGACGCTCTTGCCCACGACACACTCTAGAGTTCCAACAGAAGTGTCTGCAGATACCTCTGGTGGCCTGGCAGGAGCAGCACATCCCTCAGCTCCTAAGAAAAGGGGTGATAGAGCTGGTTCCAAAGTGACTCTGGGGCTCCAGAGTCTACTCAAGATACTTCTTGGTAAAGAAGGAGACTGGGGGCTGGAGGCCCATTCTAAACCCGCGGCGTCTCAACAAATACCTCAAGTCCCAAAAATTCAGAATGGTCATGTCGTAGCATGTGCTCAGCCAACTGAAGGAAGGAGAATTCTTGATGTTGCTGAATCTGGAGGATGCATACTTACACGTCCCCATTCACGAGAAGCATCAGAAGTCCCTGTGCTTCATGGTACAGAGAAGACACTACCAATTCAAGGCCCTCCCGTCGGTGCCCAGGGTGTTTACGAAGTGCCTGACGCCAGTGGTGGCCCATTGTACATCTCCAAGGAATATACGTTTACCCATACCTTGACGACTGGCTCAAGGTCAAGGGAAACGGCCGTAGACCACATGGAGATGACCGTCTGGCTGCTGACGAATCTGGGGTTCTCTGTCAATTATCCAAAGTCCTGCTTGATACCATTGCAGGACGCACTGTTCCTGGGGTCCAGGCTCAAAACGGTCTCCTGCCTGGTGACGCCCTCGGGAGAGAGGATAGCGGCCCTGCTGTGCAAGGTGCAACTGAAGACCACCACGGTGCAGACCATCAAGTCACTGCTCGGCATGATGTCATCATACATCTACCTGATCCGGCTCTTCAGGAGTTCCTGGACGCTTGCTGGATCCTATTGTCCAGAAGCTTCACAGACAAGATTACCCTCGACAAGGAGTTCCGTCAAGCAATAAGGTGGTGGGGTATATGCTCCAACATCCCGCGGGACACAGGATTTCAGAGCCCCCGTACCAGGAGACGACCACCACGGACGCTTCTCTGGAGGGCTGGGGAGCCCACACTGGATGTCTCCATGCCAGAACCATGTGGTGGCTGTGTTAGGCAGAATCCTGTGCAGTTCCCTTAGGGAGCACTACAGAAGATTAAGACTACAGGTATGAGCAATAAATCCCCTTTTGTATCAGTTTGTACCACAAAGATTTAGTTGGTAGCTGTGGCTAAGCAGTCAGACTTATGTCAAGAGGGAGATGAGCAGTATTCAGGGCTATAGCACTATGGTACAAGGAAACACTGACCAAAGCTTTGTATTAAAAAGAATATATATATTTATTTTACACACTTCTAGTTCAACACATTAATCACAGTTAATAAAGCAAGATAAAATCAGTCAAGAAAAGTATACACAACTCCCTAGTTAAATTGTAGACAAGTTTGAGCAAGAGTGAAAACTGAGCAAAACGGCGCAGTGAAAACCAAACACAAATGGCACTCTAGCAATTTCTCACAAGGGAGGGAAAGGACAAGTTATACAGGAATATATTCTTAGGCACCCTAGCAACACTTCCCAATAGGTTTGTGAACAAGTTTAGGCAAGGCAGTACTTTAGCATAGAGAATACTTAAATGAAAACCGAGCAAAATGGCACTTCACAAGTTTTAAAAGTGGGAAGGAAAAGGTGGGTATAAGAATTAGGTGCACCAACACAGTTCTAGTTGAGAAGCAATCTAGAGAAGGCAGTTGTAACAGATTTAGCCAGAGTCAATAGGCCTGTGCCAGAGTCAGTGGTACAGGGTAAAGAGCCCAGGAGCCAATGTTTTTGTAGCTGCAGTCAAGTCTTTGGTTAACTATTCGAAAAGGTGGATGCAGAAGGCGAAAGACAATGTTAGACGATAGGAGCGGCCAACCCAACAGGTAGGTAAAGGATTTAAAACACCTTTAGCACTACCGCATGAAAAGGGAGGCCTGGCGGAACAAAGTACCTTAAAATGAAGAAGAGGCTCCTGCGGTGGTGGTTCTTCCTGGTAGTTCCTGCAGTTCAGGGGATCCAGCAGAGGAAGAGAGGCTCTCGTCATGGAGGAAGGTTCGAGTTACTGCACTACCCCGGGATGAAACCAGCCGCGGTGCTGCCAAATAAAATAAAAGGTATGCTCCTTTAAATTGCTGTCCAGGTGGATGGCTGCCTGGCTATCCGGCCTCCAAGTGCAGGGCACTGGCGATTCGACCAAGGAAGGTCCCAGAAAGGGGATTGACAAACTGATTGGCCCCACCAGCTCAAGGGAAGAAGGCTCTTTCAGATGGAGATCTCCTCTCGTCGTGTGAAGAAAAGTGGTGAGACGCTGAAGCAGGGCTTCACCGGTGGTTCAGTCATTGCAGATGTCTTTGGCTTCTCTCCTCTTCGGTCCCTCAGTTCCAGTGGCGACGTCTTGCTCTTCCAGTCCTCAGGACCCTGCTTTTATGCAAAAAGATCCCCATTCATAAAGCCTGGCTGTCACTCACACAGTGGAGTGGTCATCTTGGCGGGAGACCCTCCAGCCTACCAGGGCAGAGTGTGACATGAGTTGCTGCGGCAACCCTGTCCAGGGGTCCTACTCCCCCTCCCACACAATGGACCCACCCCAGACTCAGTGGCGCCAAAAGGAGGGCTTCTTGGCAGATGCCTGCCAAAAGGACGAACAAAGGATCCCCGACCTGGGTTAGGAGTTTAGAGAAAGACACAAGAAAGAATTTATATAAAAGTTCTGGCAAATAAAACCTACCGGAGTAAAGTTAATATGAGAATAAACCGGCGGTATGTTAGAGACTGTCAGAAAAAGTGGTAGCCTCGAACAATGGGAAAATCCCATAGGGAAAAATTTGCGGTCGAATATATTTTGTAGTAATCACTCCACCAGCCAGAAACTTTTGAGAGAGGGACTGTACGGTACCCTCTCGAAAATGAACACGAGGGAAAAACTATTAAACCTTCCCGGTACCTCCATAGTAAGATGGGTTGTATTGGTTTAGTTCATAAAAATTGACTAGTAAAGTCAATGGGGACTTTACATGCCCTGGGAGACAGTAGTCAGTCCCAGTGTATGGAGTCTATGTTTGGGGGTCGCTACGACACCCCTGTGTCACTGCACTGAGGGTGCTGTGTAACACATGTGTATGAAGATGGTTCCTATGAGGGCGAGATAAACCCCATAGACATTAAACACAAAAATAGCCCAGAACACGCGTAGCAAATATGCCTAAGAGTGGGAAAAAATGGGTCACACTCTTAGCAGGAGAAAAAACAAACCCTTCAAATCCAGCAAAGCTGCTGGGGGACTCTATAGGTAAGGGAAATTAGCCATAGAATGAGAATTCTCCCTAACACTCGCCCCCCCCCCCCCCCCAGACTAAGGGATAGGAGGATCTAATCCACTCCTGGATGAGTCTCTTACCTCTAGTTGGTTATAAACATCCTAGAGAGACCATCAGCATTTTGGTGGTGACATCCTGACCTGGGCTCAATGGTAAAATCAAACCCTTGGAGGCAGATTGACCATTTTAGCAGTTTTGGGTTTTCCCCTTTCATTTGCATCAGCCATCTCAAGGGTTGGTGGTCGGTTTGAATAATGAAAGTAGATCCATACAAGTATGGTCTAAACTTCTTCAAAGACCACACAATGGCAAAACATTCTCTCTCAATATGTCATGATGCCTACCTCCAAGGAGCCAGGTCCGACCCAGCAACCCCAGAGGCAGGCATCATTTCCCCCAGGGGAGTGCCAGCGGGCCCAAGCTGGGGCCCTTTGGACGCAGTCCTGGCGCCTTAGGCGCCAGGCTCATGTTGGACCTCTGTCCTGGCGCCTTAGGCGCCAGACTCATAAAGCTAGACGTGTTCAAGTGTTTTAATGTGCACTTACCTGATGCAGACCATGCTGCCACATCCAGGCCCTCTTGAGGCCTGAATGGAACCACTTTACCTGTGGGACTACTTTCCACCCGGGTGTGGTCGGGGAAGGATACATACCTGATCGGTGGAAGGATACACACTTGGAACTTCTTCCAAAGCTATTTAAACCACACCCGATCAGCAACTCACGCTTCGCGTTGTTCTGCTCCTCGCAGCTGGACGCTCACCGTGTCAGCTCCTGCATCTGGACCTCAGCCACGCCTGTCAAAATCCTGGGTCACCTGCAAAGGGAGATAAAAGACCTTACCTGCTAAATCAGCACCACGGAGACATCACACCGACGATCCTGAAAAGGAAGACATCATTTTAAAAGCATTTCGCTACGATCGCTGCAGCGCTGCATTTCACTCACCTATCCTGGACGCCACCATCTTCAGCAGCGATCATCCGGATCCACAGCCACTTCCCAGAGCCTAGAGAGAAAAAGACAAGAACAAGGTGAGAGAAGGAAGGGAATAGGAAAAGCTCAGTTTCCTTCTAAGACTTACCTGTTGGGTCATTCCCATTTCATTTCGGGTCTTGCCGCTTCCAGGCATTTTCCGGACCCCGGCCCCTATGGGGAAAAAAGACAAAGACATTGAATGAGCGAATGCAAAGACATTACCCGAGCGCTCATCCAGAACTTACCTGTCATTTACTGGAACTGCACGTTTCACTTCGGGTCGGCGCCATATCTCTGGCATTCCGAACCCCGGCCCCTAAGGGGAAAAAGACAATGAACATTATTACTAAGCTTGGACTTTTGAACTTGCAACAGAACTTTTACAGAGCCTTACCTGAATAGTCAAGCTTACCTGAACTCCCATCAATCCTCAATCCAGTGAAGTAACTGGGTTTCAACGCCCCCCTGCATCAGAAGCAGGATGGAGAGCTCATCCTTCCTGACCCTAAGGTGAGACTTCACGGGGAATCGTGGAAGGGTATCGTGGAGGGTTGGAGGAGAGTGGGAGGCTTGAGCATAACTCAGTCAGTAGGTAATACTCCCTTTTCACGCACAGGGGAATATTCCTGCGAGCCGGAGAAGCCAGAGTAGAGGGGCCCTTCCTGTCCATCTTTAGAGTCCTGCGCTTCACCATTGAAGAAGCATCAGCACTCGAAGCCAGACCTGCGCCTCCGTGGGAATCAGGTGAGCGTTACAGAACGCGAAGACTACCCACAATTTCCCACCCGGGCGCTATGGAGACTTCCGAGACTGACCAGCTGGCCCAGCTTTTGGGGGAATTACGGGCAGAGGCGCACTCAGCCCGCCAGGAGACTAACGCTCTCAAAAGAGAACTGATCTTATCCAAAGAAAGAACAGATGACCTAGCCAAAAGGTTATTACAGGCCCAGGCAGGGCACATTCCTTTACCTAATTCCGGAGACATTTCCACATCAATGGGTTTGAATAACCCGGTACAAATTAATCTACCTGGACACATGCCTTTGGCCCCGCCTGAACGTTTTGCGGGGGATCCCAAGATATATGCCATCTTTATGAACCAATGTCGTTTACACTTTCTATGCAGACCCGGAGCCCTCCCTAACGACCAGACCAAGGTAGCCTTTATACTATCTTACCTCAGTGGCAGTGCTGCCGATTGGTCTATTCCATTGGTAAATCAGGATGATCCCATTCTCCAGAATTTTCAGGGCTTCCAGGCCAGCATGGAAAGATTGTTCGCTCGACACTCTCAAGGACAGGCCCTTGATAACGAACTGCTATCCTTACGACAAGGTAATCAGGATCTTCTGCCCTACATTGCCACCTTTAACAGACTGGTTGTGGAAACTGGATGGCCAGAAAACAAAAGGATCACATTGTTTCATCGCGGCCTGTGCGGAGAGCTTAAGGATGTTCTAGCTCAGATAGTAAACCCACCCCAGGTCTGCGCAGACTACATAGACTTGGTGGTTCAACTTGATCACAGACTTCAAAATAGAAAAGCAGATCGGTTCAAGTATGAAAACCGAGTACCGATCAAAACCCACGCTAACTCCAAGAGTACCGACGCATCTGAACCTATGCAAATCGGTGGTGTTAAAGGACCATTAACGCAGAAAGTACGAGAGAGAAGGCGGCAAATGCAACTTTGTCTGTATTGCGGGACTTCCGGTCACTTTCTTCGAAATTGTCCAGTTAAACCACTTAAGAAGGTGGTTGGAGCTACTGATAACGAATTATTGACACCTGATTCGGGAAACGACCTAGCCCGACAAGCGTAGGGGTCCGCTTGTCGAGCTTGAAAACTAACTCTTTGACCTTGCATTTTGTCATGCCAATGGTGCTCGTGGACCCAAAACAGCCTCAGCAGTTGCATGCTATAAAAGCATACATCGACAGTGGAGCTATTGGAAATTACATAGACCGTGAATTGGCTTCCAGGATTAAGCTTCCTCTCCGCCCGAAAGTAACCCAAGATGTCATAACTACAGTAGATGGAACCGAAATAGCCTCAGGGCCTGTAACACATTCCACTGTTGAAGTGACACTGGTGGGTCAGGATGGACATCGGGAAGCAATCGTGTTTGATGTGATCAAGGCCCCAAAATTTCAAGTAATTCTTGGAATTCCTTGGTTAGAAACACATAATCCCAGAATTGACTGGCGAGCAAAGAAGATACGTTTTCCTGATTGGGAACCAACTTGTTATCCAAGAAATCCAGCTATGGGTCTAGCCTCAGCAACTTCCACCCCTGTACAGCTACCGTCAGAATACCAAGAATTCCAAGACGTTTTTCAGAAAGAACAGGCTAACACGTTACCTCCCCATCGGTCTTATGATTGCCAAATCGATCTGGTACCCAATGCTCAACTACCTTGTAGTAGGATTTATGCTCTTACGGAACCTGAGAACCTGCATTTGCGTCAGTATTTAGATCAGTACCTAGCCAATGGTTTTATTCGCCCGTCCAAGTCTCCTGTCTCTTCAGCTCTGTTCTTCGTGCCGAAAAAAGAAGGCGACCTTAGAACGTGTATAGACTATTGCGCCCTAAATCAAATAACGATTAAGAATCGTTATCCTCTGCCCTTGATCCCTGAGCTTATCGACCAGGTGAAAGACGCTTGTGTGTACACCAAGTTAGATCTCCGAGGAGCTTATCACCTGGTGCGTATAAAAGAAGGCGACGAATGGAAGACTGCATTTCGCACCAAATTTGGGCTCTTCGAATATCAGGTGATGCCCTTCGGTTTGTGCAATGCACCTGCCGCCTTTCAGTACTTTATGAATGATGTTCTTCGGGAACTTATCGATGTCTGTGTCATTGTTTACATTGACGACATCCTGGTGTACTCTTCTTCAGAATCTGATCAGAGAAAACATGTTAGGGCAGTTCTTGAGAAATTGCGCCAGCACAGACTATTTGCAAAACTCGAAAAATGCGTTTTTCATACCACAGAAGTTGAGTTTCTCGGATTCATCCTGACACCTCAAGGTGTCCGAATGGACTCGCGAAAGGTGGACGCCATCCTCAAATGGCCATCTCCTAGTTCGGTGAAGGGAGTTCAGGGCATGCTCGGCTTTGCCAATTTCTATCGAAGATTCATCTCGGAATTTTCCCGAACAGTCAAACCCATCACAGCTCTCTTAAAGAAAAACAAACGCTTCGAATGGACTCTTGAGGCCGAACAAGCCTTCCAGGACCTGAAAACCAAATTCACCTCTGCACCTGTATTGAAGCACCCGCACCCAGATCTCCCGAACATAGTGGAAACCGATGCATCCAGTTCGGCCATGGGAGCTGTCCCGTCGCAAAGAGACCCAAAAACTAACCAACTACACCCAGTGGCCTTTTGGTCCAGAAAATTTTCTCCTCCTGAAATCAACTACGCAATTACCGATAAAGAGTTACTGGCCATCAAATCTGCTTTCAAGGCTTGGCGTCACTACCTTCTCGGGGCAAGACACACCATCACCGTAATTACGGACCACAGAAACTTACAGTATTTAAAGACGGCCAAAGCTCAATCTTCACGACAACTCCGATGGGCTCTATTCTTTGCGGAATTTGATTTTGTAATTACCTATCGCCCTGGCTGCAAGAATGGAAAAGCGGACGCCTTATCCCGGATTGGAATGGAAGAACCTAATTCGAGCTTAGAACCTGTGCCCATCATACCTGAGCAAAGAATCTTAGGCTTAAATTCATTGCAAACTATTGAAGACATCCAAACGCAAGTAAAACAACTTCTAGACTCTTCAACCTTACTGGGATGGAGTCAAAAGGGTCCTCATTACACCGTTAAGGATGACTTACCCTACTTCCAGAAGCGGTTGTTTCTGCCAAGTAAAGAATTGCAAGAACTTGTTATTGCCCATCATCATGAATCTTTAATGGAAGGACACCCTGGTATCGCTAAAATGGAGGAAAAAATCAAACGCCACTTCTGGTGGCCTTCTTGGAGAAAAGACATAAAGTCTTTTGTTCTGTCTTCGGAATTTGCGCCCAAAACAAGGCTCAAAAGAAAAGGCCAGCCGGCCTACTTCAACCCTTGGATATTCCACCGGCACCATGGCACACCCTGTCAATGGACTTTATAACCGACCTGCCTCCTTGTGCTGGTTACAACACAATCCTTGTAATTGTGGACCTATTCTCCAAAATGGCCCACTTTATCCCTTTAAAGGGTTTGCCTTCAGCTTCCACCTTGGCCAAGGAATTCCTGGAGAATATAGTTTGCATACATGGTTTCCCTTCCATATTAGTCTCGGATCGTGGAAGTCAATTTATCTCCCATTTTTGAAAGAAGTGTTGCCAACTAGCACAAATAGATGTGCGGTTATCCACCAGCCACCACCCCCAGACCGACGGACAAACCGAGAGAACCAATCAGACTCTCGAGCAATATCTTCGGTGCATGTTACACCAATCCGAGTTAAATTGGAAAGACATCCTTTGGATCGCAGAATATGCATACAACAATTCAGTGCATTCTGGAACCGGACAAACCCCCTTTTATACTTTGTATGGTCACCATCCTCGGACCTCTGACCTAGATCCACCTCTGACCCTGGAAATGCCCGCAGTAAATCATCTGCATTCCACAATAACCCGAGCCTTCAAAGAAGCTGCAACTCATTTACAGCAAGCCAAGAAAAAGTATAAAGAAAACGCTGATTTGCACCGAAGTAAAACTCTTTCTTACCAAGTAGGAGACCAGGTATGGCTAGCAACTAAACATTTACCCCTCAAGGGCCCGCGAACCTTCAATCCCAGATTCATAGGACCTTATCCCATCAAGGCTATAATCAACCCAGTGGCCTTTAAACTGGATCTACCGTCCAACATGCGTATTCATCCAGTTTTTCATGCATCACTTTTGAAGCCAGTACAACCAGGAACCCGATTGTCCAATCCTCCAGATCCAGTTCAAATTGAAGGGGAATTAGAATTCGAAGTTAAAGACATTTTAGACTCCAAGGTGGTAAAGTCGAAACTCTTCTATCTTGTTGACTGGAAGGGATATGGACCTCAGGAGAGATCGTGGGAGCCTAGTAACCATGTCCACGCACCTCGATTAGTACAAAGGTTTCACCGGAGATTTCCGAACAAGCCAAAACCCCCGGAGGGAAGAACCTTGGGAGGGGCCTTGAGGGGGGGTACTGTCATGATGCCTACCTCCATGGAGCCAGGTCCGACCCAGCAACCCCAGAGGCAGGCATCATTTCCCCCAGGGGAGTGCCAGCGGGCCCAAGCTGGGGCCCTTTGGACGCAGTCCTGGCGCCTTAGGCGCCAGGCTCATGTTGGACCTCTGTCCTGGCGCCTTAGGCGCCAGGCTCATAAAGCTAGACATGTGTTCAAGTGTTTTAATGTGCACTTACCTGTTGCAGACCATGCTGCCACATCCAGGCCCTCTTGAGGCCTGAATGGAACTACTTTACCTGTGGGACTACTTTCCACCCGGGTGTGGTCGGGGAAGGATACATACCTGATCGGTGGAAGGATACACACTTGGAACTTCTTCCAAAGCTATTTAAACCACACCCGATCAGCAACTCACGCTTCGCGTTGTTCTGCTCCTCGCAGCTGGACGCTCACCGTGTCAGCTCCTGCATCTGGACCTCAGCCACGCCTGTCAGTATCCTGGGTCACCTGCAAAGGGAGATAAAAGACCTTACCTGCTAAATCAGCACCACAGAGACATCACACCGACGATCCTGAAAAGGAAGACATCATTTTAAAAGCATTTCGCTACGATCGCTGCAGCGCTGCATTTCACTCACCTATCCTGGACGCCACCATCTTCAGCAGCGATCATCCGGATCCACAGCCACTTCCCAGAGCCTAGAGAGAAAAAGAAAAGAACAAGGTGAGAGAAGGAAGGGAATAGGAAAAGCTCAGTTTCCTTCTAAGACTTACCTGTTGGGTCATTCCCATTTCATTTCGGGTCTTGCCGCTTCCAGGCATTTTCCGGACCCCGGCCCCTATGGGGAAAAAAGACAAAGACATTGAATGAGCGAATGCAAAGACATTACCCGAGCGCTCATCCAGAACTTACCTGTCATTTACTGAAACTGCACGTTTCACTTTGGGTCGGCACCATATCTCTGGCATTCCGAACCCCGGCCCCTAAGGGGAAAAAGACAATGAACATTATTACTAAGCTTGGACTTTTGAACTTGCAACAGAACTTTTACAGAGCCTTACCTGAATAGTCAAGCTTACCTGAACTCCCATCAATCCTCAATCCAGTGAAGTAACTGGGTTTCAACGCGCCCCTGCATCAGAAGCAGGATGGAGAGCTCATCCTTCCTGACCCTAAGGTGAGACTTCACGGGGAATCGTGGAAGGGTATCGTGGAGGGTTGGAGGAGAGTGGGAGGCTTGAGCATAACTCAGTCAGTAGGTAATACTCCCTTTTCACGCACAGGGGAATATTCCTGCGAGCCGGAGAAGCCAGAGTAGAGGGGCCCTTCCTGTCCATCTTCAGAGTCCTGCGCTTCACCATTGAAGAAGCATCAGCACTCGAAGCCAGACCTGCGCCTCCGTGGGAATCAGGTGAGCGTTACACAATAGTTGCCCACCTTGTTTCTGGTTACCTCAGTTTCCAACTGATGAAGCAAATGGGGTGCTCCCTACCTTTATCATCCAGTTGACTGAGGACTGCACCTATACCTATGTTAGAAGCATCTGTCTGCACAATGAAGGGTTGGTGGTAGTCAGGAGCTTGGAGAACTGGAGCTTGACAAAGGGCTTTCTTCAGGCTTTCAAAGGCCTGATTGCACTCTTCATTCCATTTGACCTTTTTAGGGAATTTTGGAGAGGAGATTACATTCAGAGGAGAAGCTATAGATTCATAGTTCTCAATGAAATTCCTGTAGTACCCAGTGAGGCCTAGGAAGGCTCTCACTTGGGTTTGAGTTGAAGGGGTTGTCCAATTTTGCACAGCTTCAATCTTGCTGAGCAAAGGCCTTTTTTCACCTCCTCCTACCTCATGCCCAAGGTAGACCACTTTACTCTGACCAATTTGACATTTGCTTGCCTTTATGGTCAGATGGGCCTGTTCAAGAGCCTGCAAAAGATATCCTGGGTGGTCAACATGTTCTTTCCAAGTAGGGCTAATCCAAGTATGCCATGCAGAAGTCCTCCATCCCATTCAGAACCTGATTAACCATCCTTTGGAATGTAGCAGGTGCATTCTTTAGTCCAAAAGGCATAACCTTAAACTGGTATAAGCCAACTGGGGTGGAGAATGCAGTTTTATCCTTGGAATGGTCAGTCGGGGCTATTTGCCAATAGCCTGACGTGAGATCAAATGTGCTGAGGAACTTGGCTGAACCAAGTCTATCCACCAGCTCATCTGTCCTTGGCAAAGGATGGGCATCAGTCTTAGTGACTGCATTTAGGGCTCTATAGTCCACACATAATCTCAACTCCTTGGATCCTGCCTTTGATACTAACACAACTGGGCTAGACCATGGACTAGTAGAGGGCTCTATTACCCCAGGATCAAGCATCTTGTTGACCTCTCCTTTGATGTAGGTTCTTACATTTTCTGACATCCTGTAACCCCTGCTCTTGACAGGCAAACAATCACCAGTATTGATATCATGCTGGCCCCAAGGGGTCAAGCCTGGTGCTAGAGAAAACAGAGGGGCAAATTGATTTAACAAAACTTTGCACTCCTCCTGTTGTTCAGGTGTCAGATTAGAAGAGAGATTAACTCCTTCTACTTTCTCATCTAAAGGTTTGCCTCTGAGGACTTCAATTAGAGGTTCACTCTCCTCCTCCTCTTGAGCTGAAGCTAGAAGCAAAGCTCCCAGTTCTGGTCTTAAGACATAAGCTTTTAGACGGTTGGTGTGAAAGACTCTAGGAGCCTCCTTAGTATTGCCTAAATCCACCAGATAGTTCACCTCTCCAAGTTTTCCCACAATCTTGAAGGGTCCCATCCATTTGTCCTGCAAGGCCCCCTGCCTTGTTGGTACCATAACAAGAACTAGCTGGTCTTGAGCAAACTCAACCATGTTGGCCTTCTGGTCATGCCAATGCTTCACCAGAGCCTGACCTGCTTTCAAGTTGTCACTTGCTTCAGCCATCATGTGTGACATTCTCCTCCGGAGTCCTATCACATAGTCAGTGACACTGACTGGGGTGGGGGAAGGAGCACTCTTCAACCCCTCCTTGATCAGGGCCAATGGACCTCTGACCGGATGGCCCTAGAGAAGTTCAAAGGGACTGTAACCCACTCCCTCCTGAGGGACTTCTCTATATGCAAAGAGAAGGCATGGCAGTAGAAGGTCCCACTTTTTCTTAAGGGGATCCTCCAAAGCTCCTATCATTCTCTTCATGGTTCTGTTAAACCTTTCTACCAATCCATTTGTCTGAGGGTGGTAGGCTGTTGAGAACTTGTAGGTAACTCCACAGTTTTTCCACATGGCCTTCATGTAGTGGGACATAAAATGTGACCCCCTGTCGGATATTACCTCCTTAGGAAACCCAACCCTGGTAAAAATACCAAGGAGGGCCTTAGCCACAGCCTGAGCTGTAACAGTCCTCATAGGAATTGCTTCAGGGTATCTAGTAGCATGGTCTACTACAACAAGTATAAACCTGTTGCCTGAAGATGTTGGAGGATCA
The DNA here is from genome assembly GCF_040938575.1 of Ambystoma mexicanum. Lineage (NCBI taxonomy): Eukaryota > Metazoa > Chordata > Amphibia > Caudata > Ambystomatidae > Ambystoma > Ambystoma mexicanum. The sequence goes on from NC_090940.1 coordinate 337,279,141, forward strand.
AGGGGACCAACAATGTCAATTCCTACCCTCTCAAATGGTACTCTCCACCACAGGGAGAGGCACTAAAGGTGCCACGTTCTTGGAGCCACTTTTACCAGAAGTTTGGCAAGTGTGACAACTCTTGCAATACTGATCTTCTTCAGCCCCCATTTTAGGCCAATAAAAGTAGAGAGAGAGCCTTTTCTTGGTCTTCTTGAAACTCAAGTGACCAGACAAAGGTATCTCATGGACTAGCTGCAAGACTAGTCTTTTGTAGTCTCCAGGGAATGACTCTGTTGGTTCACTATAGAAGAGGCCATCTTCCAAGTGTAACCTATACTTCCCAGGCTCTTGCCCTTCAAGCTGAGAAGCTGCCTGGTGGCGAAGACCTACCAGAGTTGGACATTCTCTTTCTCCCCTACTGAAGTCTGCCCTCTTGGGTCCACCTTCTGCAAGTAAAGACTGCAGCTCAGGATGGTCCACAGGGTCAAGATCTCCAATGAGTTCCTGGCCTTCTACTAGATCTGAGTCCTCAGTCTCTAGTTCAACCACACAGGGTGGTACCTCACTCTCAGCCTCAGCTGGAGGAGGAATCGCAGGTGTGATTTTTGCCAACCTAGGAGATTTCCTGGTTGGAAGCACTGGAGGGCTTTCTGCTGGTTTCTTCATTGAAGTCTTTGGTTTCCCCTTTGCTTCTGGTTGCTTTGAAATAGCAGTTAGTAACTCCAGTGGAGTAGGAGTGATTTATTTTTCTATCATCTCCTCAGGAGAGCCCCTCAAGGTCCTCTCCCTTGCCGGTCTGGTGAGCTCCTGCAATCTTTTGCTGGGAGGTCTGGGAGTACTTGACACTACCCCCAGTTCCTTAAGGTAATTCCCTAAAAGAACCCTTCCAGGCACTTCAGATTGCACACTAACAGGTATCCTCACAGTCATTTCATTGCACTGGATGAGAGCTGGTAATTGGGGAAGCATCTGCACAGGCCCTCCAGCTAACTTGGTGAGGCGTTTGGGTGCTTTAGCAACATCCTCCACCTTGAAAAAAGATTCATCCACCACAGTTATGCTGGCCCCAGTGTCTCTAATGGCAGGGGTCTCCTAACCATTTCACGAGGACACTGTCTTTATAATACTCTTTATTAAGAGGGATAGAATTATACACATCTAAATTCTGTTGTTCCCACAACCCTAGGGATTCTAAAGATACACTAGCTGAGACTCTGATGGGGTCTTCAGCTAGTAGTTGAAAGTTTCCACTGGCCATATGTACTTCCTCCTCTGGAGCGAAGGCTAAGGAGACAGGGTGGACCCCTGAAGGTTTACCCTTGCATCTGTGATCCCCTTTCACATGGTCAGTTGAGCCACAAACATAACATTTCCCAAATGTCTTTAAGAATGGTGGCTTGTTCTGACCTCCTTCTGGTCTGGTACCAGAAGGTACACTAGCCTGATGAGGTTTCCCTTGGGGCTTACTCTTAGAATTTTGTTTGGGGGCCTCTTTGGAATGGGAATTAGTTGAATTCTCTGTGTTGTCTTTCTTAGGCTGCTTTCCCTCATCCTTTTTCTAAGTGACCCCTGAATCCTTGTGAGTAGCCCTGTTGTCAACCCACAAGTCAGCAGCCTTAGCCAGTTTCCTAGAATCTAGTTCTTTTGAATCAGCCAAGTGCTGTCTGAGCTCAGGAGAGCAGGCATCATAGATAGACTCCAACAATACAAGAGTTCTCATTCCTTCATAAGTGTTAACTCTGTAACCCTTAATCCATCCCTCTAAGTTCTTCAAACACTCATTCACCCAAGTAGCCCAAGGGGTACTATCTGTCAGGCTTTTTTCTCTAAAACTTCTTTTTGTCCGCGGAAGCTGCTGAACTCCCACAGTCCCCTATGAATGCTGACATCTCTACTGATTATAAACAGTGTAGCTGAAAGCATTCCCGAGGGAAAGGGGGAAAATGGGACAAAATAATAAACATCAGGTCTTGTTCTGCTTCTTGAAGCCACTCAACATATTGAGAAAAGTCAATATAAAACAATGTTTTATTTACTAACCTTCCTTGTTCCAAACTATACCTTCCCTCCAAAATTATATCCCAGATAAGGAAAAGAAACTCTCCACCATACCTGATATCATCTTCTCACTACTTAGAGGAATATACTTCTTATTGTGGAATTTTCAGAATGTCACTGAAATAGTGTCTATCCTTTTAAAAACTCCTTAACTGGAAGACTGCTTGAACAATTTCTGGAAGAAGTCAGGAACCTCCTTCCGGGGATGCAGGTCAATTCCAAAAGAAAAGGTTGCACACTAATTCTGCTTAATAACTGTCTTAGTAGTAATAAAAAATGTAAAAATGAAGATTGTGAAGCACAATTTCTTCTTTACATAAAATCAGAGAAAAATCCCATTTGCGCATGCACGAATTTGTAGTTTCTCCCGTTTTAGAATTATGCACATGCGTGAGAAACTATCATCCTCTTCTAAATTTGCCAAAATAGTTTAAAGCATGCGCGACAGAAAAAACTGTTCCAGTAATAAGATTTTTCTTTAAGTCTCTGCGCCTGCGAACTCACACTCGCTTTAACGGCAAAAGTACATAACGCAATGCTGTTAATAAGGGAGGAAGTTCAATCCATTTGATGAACGCTCTAAAACATACTTTCTTATTCTCTAGTATAGCTTTTGAATATTAAACATAAACTGAAAATTAAATTAAAACAGGAGGGAAAAACCTCTTCACTAAAATCACCTGAAGTAGTAAAAATAAAGTCACTTAACTTGCTTCTTTCTTCATAAGATGGTCTCAGGAAAGATTCCAAAACTCACCAACCAAACTCCAAGATTCAGATAACTTAACTTTAGTAAAGGACTAGTTAAAGTCTCAAAATTTACCAGCCCTTCATACATAGGACCTTCCTGCTGGGCTGCTGACAATGAAAGGCAGTTTAGAATGTCCTGACAATGCCTTTCCTGAACTCCTGACCAATCAGGGATGTTGCTTGAAATCACCATCTTGGCTTGGGAAATTCTCCACACTCTGTACTTCAAGGTTAAGGCCCAAACCATTAAGCATATTGAACACACATACATTTCCCCACAATCAACCACAGCACCTGAAACCTGACACTATCATGCTTTTTGAGGGTCCTAAACCTCTTAAGGTACTGGGACGGAGTCTTCCCAAATCTAGCTATTAAAGCTAGTTTTACACATTCATAATCAATCCTATCCACCTCCCCCAACTCCATTACCACATCAGATGCAACAAGGGGGAGCCTAGAGAATAACCAGGGGATCATCTGATTCCCGGTGATATACTGGAGCCCATGATTATATTCAAACATAGCTAACCAATCTAATACATCCAACATAGGTTCATACATACCCACAATCTCTTTAGGCATCCGGGGTCTTTTTGGACTGGAAGATGTAGAGGATTCGGGGAGAGAAGCATTTTCCAAAGACAATTTCTTCATCTCAAGCTCATGATTGAGCTCTAATTCTTTGAGCCGTATTTCTTGATGTCTTTGTTCAGTTTGGGCACTAATTCTTTTGAATTCTAGTTCAAGTCTCATTTTTTCTAGAGTGATACATTCAGGACTTAATGTGGGACCTAATAAGGGTCCAGTAGCCACAGGCTGAGGCCTGTGAGCAGGCAGACGGCCAGAGGGGGTGACATTGTTATCCTCCTCTTCCTCATCTGCTTCAACAATAACATTTTCAACATTATCATCCTCAATGTTTGCTACATTTGCTGGAATAGTAGGCACTACAGCACCACCTTCCAGACTTTGTTTTTCTAACAGTCTATCACTCATTTTTGATTTCTTGCCTTTGACAGGAAGACCTTTCTGTCTACACAGATCCCTTAAATAATCAGCAGTATTAGTAAGGAGGTTCTCCTGGCTGTAGCTTTCCATAAACTTTTTGTGATTGTTACCCTTGTGGTTAATTGAACCAAGGTACTAGCAGCACACTAAAATGTACATCCAATACTTTTATCCCCACCGCTGTACACCAGTGTTAGGCAGAATCCTGTGCAGTTCCCTTAGGGAGCACTACAGAAGATTAAGACTACAGGTATGAGCAATATATCCCCTTTGGTATCAAGTTGGTAGCTGTGGCTAAGCAGTCAGACTTATCTCAAGAGGGAGATGAGCAGTATTCAGGGTTTACACAATAGGGCTATAGGAAACACTGACCAAAGCGTTGTATTAAAAAGAATATATATATATATATATATATATATATATATATATATATATATATATATATATATATATATTATATATATATATATATATATTTATGTTACACACTTCTAGGTCAACACATTAATCACAGTTAATAAATCAAGTTAAAATCAGTCAAGAAAAGTATACACAGCTCCCTAGTTAAATTGTAGGCAAGTTTGAGCAAGAGTGAAAACTGAGCAAAACGGCACAGTGAAAACCACAACATCTAGCAATTTCTCACAAGGGAGGGAAAGGACAAGTTATACAGGAACATATTCTTAGGCACCCTAGCAACACTTCCCAATAGGTTTGTGAACAAGTTTAGGCAAGGCAGTACTTTAGCATAGAGAATACTTAAATGGAAACTGAGCAAAATGGCACTTCACAAGTTTTAAAAGTGGGAAGGAAAAGGTGGTTATAAGAATTAGGTGCACCAACACAGTTCTAGTTGAGATGCAATCTAGAGAAGACACTTGTAACAGATTTAGCCAGAGTCAATAGGCCTGTGCCAGAGTCAGTGGTACAGGGCAAAGAGCCCAGGAGCAAAATGTTCTTGTAGCTGCAGTCAAGTCTTTGTTTAACGATTCGAAAAGGTGGATGCAGAAGGTGAAAGACAATGTTAGACGATAGGGGCGGCCAACCCAACAGGTAGGTAAAGGATTTAAAACACCTTTAGCACTACCACATGAAAAGGGAGGCCTGGCGGAACAAAGTACCTTAAAATGAAGACGAGGCTCCTGTGGTGGCGGTTGTTCCTGGTAGTTCCTACAGTTCGGGGGATCCAGCAGAGGAAGAGAGGCTCTCGTTGTGGAGGAAGGTTCGAGTTACTGCACTACCCAGGGATGAAACCAGCCGCGGTGCTGCCAAACAAAATAAAAGGCACGCTCCTTTAAATCGCGGTACGGGTGGATGGCTGCTTGGCTATCCGGCCTCCAAGTGCAGGGCACTGGTGATTCCACCAAGACAGGTCCAAGAAGGCGATTGGCAAACTGGTTGGCCCCACCAGCTCAAGGGAAGAAGGCTCATTCAGATGAAGATCTCCTCTCATCATGTGAAGAAAAGTGGTGAGACGCTGCAGCAGGGCTTCAACGGTGGTTCAGTCATTGCAGATGTCTCTGGCTTCTCTCCTCTTCGGTTCCTCAGTTCCAGTGGCGATGTCTTGCTCTTTCAGTCCTCAGGACCCTGCTTTTATGGAAAAAGATTCCCATTCATACAGCCTAGCTGTCACTCACACAGTGGAGTGGTCATCTTGGTGGGAGACCCTCCAGCCTATCAGGGCAGAGTGCGACATGAGTTGCTGCGGCAACCCTGTCCAGGGGTCCTACGCCCCCTCCCACACAATGGACCCACCCCAAACTCAGTGGCGCTGAAAGGAGGGCTTCTTGGCAGAAGCCCACCAAAAGGATGAACAAAGGATCCCAAACCTGGGTTAGGAGTTTAGAGAAAGACACGAGAAATCATTTATATAAAAGTTCTGGCAAATAAAACCTACCAGAGTAAAGTTAATATAAGAATAAACCGGCGGTATTTTAGAGGCTGTCAGAAAATGTGGTAGCCTCGAACAATGGGAAAATCCCATAGGGAAATATCCGCGGTCGAATATTTTTGGTAGTAACCACTGCCACCAGCCAGAAACTTTTGAGAGAGGGACTGTATGGTACCCTCTCGAAAATGAACACCAGGGAAAAACTATTAACCCTTCCCAGTACCTCCATAGTAAGATGGGTTGTACTGGTTTAGTTCATAAAAATTGACTAGTAAAGTCAATGGGGACTTTACATGCCCTGGGAGACAGTAGTCAGTCCCAGGGTATGGAGTCTATGTTTGGGGGTCGCTACGACATCCCTGTGTCACTGCACTGAGGGTGCTGTCTAACACATGTGTATAAAGATGGTTCCTATGAGGGTGAGATAAACCCCATAAACATTAAACACAAAAATAGCCTAGAACACACATAGCAATTATGCCTAAGAGTGGGAAAAAAAGGGTCACACTCTTAGCAGGAGAAAAAACAAACCCTTCAAATCCAGCAAAGCTGCTGGGGGACTCTATAGGTAAGGGAAATTAGCCATAGAATGAGAATTCTTGCTAACAGGCTGGAGGAGATGGATCTCCACATCAATATCCTGGAGCTGCGGGCAGTGAGCTGGGACCCCACGTCGTTCCTTCCGTCCCTCAACGGCAAAGTGGTGAGGGTCTTCACGGACAACACCCCCACAATTTTCTACATCAGGAAGCAGGGGTGCACCCAGTACTCAGCATTCTCCAGAGAGACGCAGGACTTGTGGCACTGGGCTGTCACCCAAGAGATGTTCCTTATCCCCTTTCACCTGGCGGGAGTCAAGAACACCATCTCCGACTCCCTCAGTAGGGAGCTGTGCTCCTGCCACGAGTGGGAACTTCTACAGGATCAGGTGGACTGCATCCTCCTAAGGGGTGGGGCAGACCCCAGATTGATCTGTTTGCTATGGCGATGAATTCCAAATGCCAGAAATTCACCAGGAGGTTCCATCAACCGAGGAGCGTTGAGGACACGTTCTCCTTCCTGTGGGAAGGCTTGTTCCTATGCGCGATCCCTGCGTTGCCTCTCCTGCTGCGAGTCATCAATCAACTCAAACAGTGCCGATGCAGGATGATCCTTGCCGCCCCAAGCATGGCCGAGGCAGATTTGGTACCCGGAAATTCTCAGCCTGTCAACGTCGCCTCCAGTCAAGCTGCCGGTGGTTGCAGATCTGCTCACTAGAGAAGGAGGCTCAATCCTGCATCATGACCCAGGATAGCTGAACCTGTGGGTATGGCTCCTGCAGCCCTAGAGTTAGGAGGGTAGAAGTTGCCAGCAGACTGTAGGGAGGTCCTTTCCAGGGTCAGAGCAACATTGACTATTAAGTGCTACGGGCACAAGTGGAAGCGTTTCGTTACATGCTGCCGGGCGCAGAAGATCACGACCTTGCAGATTCTTCCATACTTCTTGTTCTTGGCCAAGGCGGAGCTGGTGCACGCCTCTATCAAGGTGCATCTGGAAGTTATCTCCCGCTACGTTAGGTATCCAGGATGATCTTCTCGTTAGTCTCACTGTCTCGTCAAGGAGTTTCACAAAGGACTGTTTTGATCGTTCCCGCCGGTGAAGGCTCTTGTCCCGGCGTGGGAACTCAACATGGTGCTGACGAGGCTCATGGGGGCTCCCTTCGAGCCTATGCATCAAGCACCTCTCAGGTTCCTCTTATGGAAAACGGCTTTCCTCGTGTCCTCGTGGGCATCCCCCAGAAGCTCACTGTCTGGCCTCCCTTGGCCCTCCTCCTACCCCCACCTGCGAGCCTAAGAACCTTCGGGTCATCTTTGACTCCACGCTTTCCTTCTCTGCCCACATCTCTGATGTCTCTAAAAAATCAAACTTCCTACTGCATCTGCTCAGAGGTATTCTGCCTTTCCTCTCCTTCTCCCAGAAGCTCACTGTCTCTCGAGCCCAGGTTCTGTCTAGGTTGGATTATTGCAACAGCCTCTTTCTAAATCTACCTGCTTCTACTCGCTGCCCTTTGCAACCTATCCAGAACAGGACTGCGAGACTTGTCCTTGGCCTCAAGCCCTGGGATTGCATCTCTCCAGCACTGAAATCCCTCCACTGGCTCCAGTGGCCGCAAGGATTAAATTCAAGACCCTTTGCATTGTCCACTAGGCTTTCTGGGGCCTGGGACCAAAATACCTTCAGCTGTCCCTCCGTAAATACCTTCCCTTCAGAGCTCTTCCCTCCTCCACCTCTAACTCCCTCAGGGTCAGTCGTGTTTCAAAGAAACGAGCTGGGGGTAGATCTCTGTCTTCAGCCTCCCTCTGGCACAGCCTTCCTGCCACTCTGAAACTTGAGGTGAACCATCTCCGGTTCTGGAAGCACCTCAAGACCTTCCTCTTTGCTTCTGCCTTCGCTCCTGCTCTCCCCTGCTGATCTGTTCTGTCTTGGCATTGTGCACTTGGTTACCCTCTGACTTTTGGGCCCAGGTACCTGCTCACCTTGCCAGCCAACCGCACTACTTCCTGACAATCCCTTGCACTGGGGTCTGTATCTGTAACCCTAAAGTCCCCCCACCCTTTTTCAGCACTTATCCGACAGACCCTGTCTGTTGCCTTAAACCTAGCACTTGCCACTTGCTGTCTGCACTACTACTGTTTGTTGCTTTTTATTATTTATTTATTAATTATTGTATTATTATTATTATTTTTTTCCTTTGCTCAACACTTTCCACTTCTCACCCCACCCTTGCACTTTCCCTTTTTCCCTCTCCCATGCACTTGTGCGTTCTCAATGTCACTGGGCCTAGTAAGATCATTGTTTTGTTTCTCCCTTGTTCCCCTCCCTTGCCCCATTGCGCTCTGAAGCACTTGTGTACGAGCGTGATACAAATAAAATATCCATATCAATATCAATGTCATCACCTCTGTCAGGAGGGTAGGTGAGATCCAGGCCCTTTACTGCAAAGAGCCATATCTGACTTTCCATGAATCGAGGGTGGTGCTGCGGACACACCGCTCCTTTATGCCAAAGGTTCCGTCGGAATTCCACCTCAATGAGCCCTTGGTATTGTCTGTGTTCTTCTTTCTGAAACCTTCATCGGCGGCTGAAAGGACTTTGCACTCGCTGGACGTTGCTCGTGCTCTGAAGTTGTACATGGCACGCACAACGAGTTTTAGGAAGACATCTCAACTGTTTGTGAACTTTGGTCCTGTGAACCATGGGAAGGCCTTGTCCATGGCTTGCATCTCAAGGTGGCTCTCCGGCTGCATCACACACTGTCATCGGTTGGCGAACTGACCGCTGCCTGCCATCCGAGAGCCCATTCCACTAGAGCGATTGCTGCGACAACGGCACACCTGTCTGGTGTGCCCCTGCTGGACATCTGCATGGCTGCTACGTGGAGGTCTACCCACACCTTTACAAGATTCTACTGCATCGACAGGGATTCCAGAGAGGAGTCCATTCTCGGCTAAGCAGTGCTACGCGACCTGTTTGCTTGAAGGTGAGCCTGTTCCAGAGGTAACAGTAAATGCTACTGTTGAGACTTGCCACCTCATGTGGTTGTATAATGTTGTACTGCTATGTATTCTTTATTCATAAGCATGTGAATCCATGCCAGAACCAATTCTGGAGCAGGACCAAGTTACTTACTTGTAACTATTGTTCTCCATTATGGGTCTGGCATGGATTCACATGCAAACCCTACCTGATGCCCCTCTGCGGCTCTTCTTAGTCTTACTGCCACTTTACGTGATACCAAATCTGAAGATGGCTGCCAGAGGAGGGTCTTAGGGAGAGGGCAGTCATCGGCTGGGTGCAGTATGATCCGGAGTACAGTGATTTCCTGCTACATGCTGATTCAATTCCTGTTGCATGGGGGTGTTTGGAATTTTTAGGAAAGTCATGGAACAGAAGAAAACATCTCTTGCATGATTAATCTAACTTTTAATGCTTTTAATTGATGTCGCCACTTACATAATTTTAACATTTTGTTTTTATACATCTTGCTTGATATCATGTATTGTTTTATTATCTGTGATGCGGTTTATGGATTCTTTTATCCGAATAAACTTTGATTGATGGGCACCAGCATTTTCACTATAGCTCCCAGCCAGGATGGGGCCCAATTGAAGGACAGATCTAAACAGTCAGTGTTCTATATTTGTCCTTCCTTCTTCATGCATACTCCTAGGTTGTGCACGGCTGCAATTATGTGAGATAGGGACCCGTTTTCTGCATATTCAGGGAGCACGAAAGTGCAGCATGAATCCCTTATCTTGCAGCAAACGCCTCCTTCCATTGCCGTCAGCAGATCGAGGACATAGCGGTTCTGCATCGTCATCAGTCTTACGGCCCGCAACTCGACTTTTTTGACGTTGATCCCATGGTGGGTGTTGTTTGCCAATTGTATTAGTTCCCATTGTAGAAGTGTTAGGCAGAATCATATGCAGTACCCTTTGGGAACACCACACAAAATTAAGACTACAAGTGACAGTACAAATTCACCTTTGGTACAAGCCTGTACTACACAGTAAAGTGGCAGTGATGGCTGAGCAGCCAGACCTATTGCAAGAGTAAAGTGAGCAGTACCAATAATTACACAAAGGACAACAATTACTATGGTTCAAACAAACACTGACTCAAGGTTTCTGAGTAAAAGAATATACATTTATTTACACATCAGTTATAAAACATTTCACTATTATCAAGCAGTTGAAGAATCACAATCTTGATATACTACACCACACCCAATAGATTCTGGACAAGTTAAGCTCAAAATGAAGTGTGAGCAAAATGGCACTCCAGTAATTTAAAAAGGGAGGGAAAGACACAGTTAGACAAAAGTTGAGCAGCACCAACAAGTAAGTAAGCAGGGCAATCTAGAAAAAGTAACTACATTGAGGAAATAAAATCAAGAGGCCTGGGCCAAAGTCAATGGACCAAAGTCTTTGCAGAGGATCACACAGTTCAGATTAGTTTGCAGTTAAGTCTTTGCCAGGAGTTAGAACGAAGTTGGTCAGACAAAAAGTTACTTTAAAGAATAGAGAAGAACAAGCCCTCAGATTGGCGAAAAATTTCACACACTTTTACCGCGGTTAAACGAAACGAGCAACCAGGTTAGCACAATACCTTAAAAGCAGAAGAATGCTGTAGCTGAGGCAGACGTTCCTGGCAGATCCTGCAGGCTCACGGCTCCTGAAGCGACTGTCGGACTGACAAGAAGGAGGAAGACTGGAAGATCCTGCACTGCTCATGGAAGAAACCACCAGCGGAGCAAAACGACGAATAAAGGGTGCGCTCCTTAAAACCCAAGCAGGGTCCGATACTCCTGGCTATCCGGTTCACTGTAGCTGTGCACAGCAAATTCGACCAGAGGATGGACGCCTGGCTTGCAGTTTGGAGAACTGGTTGTTCCCACCAGCTCAAGAGGAGAAGATTCCTTGCAGATCTTCACTGTCGTCGAAGTTTGGAGATTCGGACCCACAGCAGGGCTTCACTGGGAGGTTCAGTCATGGTAGAGGTTCTCTTCTGTCAGCTTTTCTTCAGTTCTCTCGATCCAGTGGTGACTCAGCCTTCTCAGTCCCAGAGACCTGCTTTTTATGCAGTTTTCCCCCATTCACACAGCCTGGCTGTCAACCACACAGCAGGGTGTCTGTCTCGCCGGGACAGTCACCTCAGACAATCATACCAGAGTGTGACATGGGTCTCCAAGGGACCCTATGCTGGGAGTCTCAAACCCCTCCCTCACATCCTGTCCCCCTCAGACATTTAAGTGCCTAAGGAGGGTTTCTGTGCAGAAGCCCGCCAAAGGACAGCGAACAAAGGAACCAAACCAGGTTTGGCGCGCAGAGAAAAACACGTGAAATACCTTTACAAAAAGAAATGGCGAATAAACCCAGCTGGAACCGTATAAAAGTACATATGGTCCAGCGGGTTTAAGTTCGAGGCTACTAAAATAGCCTAAAACAATACCAAGGCTATTTAAAATAACCGCGGTAGGAAAAATAGGGTAGTTACCACTGCCACCTGCCAAATCTTAAAGAAAGGGGAACAAAATAATGTTCCATTAGAAACAGACAAAAAGGGATAACTATTAACCCTTTCCAGTACTCTATGTAATATATTTTGTACTGGGTCTGTGATTTAAAAAGACTAATAAAGTCAATGGCAACTTTACATGTTTCTGGGAGACAATAGTCAATCCCGGAAAAATGGAGTTTCAGTGGGAAGTCTGAAAAAGACAACCCTGTGTCACTGCACTCAAGGTGCTGTGTAACACACAGTAAAAAGATGATGCCTATGGAGTAGGTGAGGCTCCACAGTCCAAGAACACATACATGTTAAACACACACAGCAAAACACATGTAAGAGTGGGAAAAAAAGGCTCACACTCTTACCAGGTGAAAAAAATAAATCCTAGAATTCCAGCAATGCTGCTGAGGGACTCAGTAGGTAAGGGAAATTAGCCATTCTGGAGAATTCTCCCTAACACTTGCCCCCCCCCCCCTCAGACTAAGGGACAGGAGGATTTAATCTACTCCCGGATGAATCTCTTCACTCTAATCGGTTATAAACATCCTAGAGAGACCATCAGCGTTTTGGTGGTGACATCCTGACCTGTGTTCAATGGTGAAATCAAATCCTTGCAGGCAGATGGACCATCTTATAAGTTTTGGGTTCTCCCTTTTCATTTGCATTAACCATCTCAAGGGTTGGTGGTCTGTTTGAATCACAAAGTAGATCCATACAAGTATGGTCTAAACTTCTTCAAAGACCACACAATGGCAAAACATTCACGCTCTATGGTTGCCCACCTTGTTTCTGGTTCCTTCAGTTTCCTACTGATGAAGCAAATGGGGTGCTCCCTACCTTTTTCATCCATTTTACTAAGGACTGCATCTATACCTGTATTGAATGTATCTGTCTGCACAATGAAGGGTTGGTGATAATCAGGAGCTCTTAGGACTGGAGCTTACCAAAGGTCTTTCTTCAGGTTTGCAAAGGCTTGAGTGCACTCCTCATTCCATTTAACCTTCTTAGGGAATTTAGGAGAGGAGATCTCATAAAAAGGAGAAGCTATGGTCCCATAGTTCTCTATGAAATTCCTGTAGTACCCAGTGAGACCTAGGAAGGCTCTCACATGGGTTAGAGTAGTAGGAGTGGCCCAGTTTTGTACAGCTTGTACTTTGCTAGGCAATGGCCTTATTTTACCTCCTCCTACCTCATGACCAAGGTAAACCACTTTGCTCTGACCAATTTGACATTTTCTCGCCTTTATGGTCAGGTGGGCCTGCTCAAGAGCCTGCAAAACATATCCCAAGTGATCAACATGTTCTTTCCAAGTAGGGCTGAACACTGCAATGCCATCCAAGTATGCCATGCAGAAGTCCTCCATCCCATTCAGAACCTGATTGACCATTCTTTGGAATGTAGCAGGTGCATTCTTTAATCCAAAATGCATAACCTTAAACTGGTAGAGGCCTGCTGGGGTTGAGAATGCAGTTTTCTCCTTGGTCTGTCAGGGCTATTTGCCAATAGCCTGACGTCATATCAGATGTACTGAGGTACTTGACTGCACCAAGTTTGTCCACCAGTTCATCTGTCCTTGGCAAAGGATGGGCGTCAGTCTTAGTGACTGGATTTAGAGCTCTATAGTCCACACAGAATCTCAACTCCTTGGAACCTGCCTTTGGTACTAGAACAACTGGACTAGACCATGGACTTGTAGATGGCTCTATAACCCCGAGATCAGGCATCTTGTTGACCTCTCCTTCGATGTGGGATCTCACATGTTCTGACATTCTGTAACCACTCCTTTTCACAGATAAACAGTCACCAGTGAGAATATCATGCTGGCTCCAAGGGGTCAGGCCTAGTGAAAGTGAAAACAGGGAGGCAAACTGATTCAACAGAAACTTGCACTCCTCCTGCTGTTCAGATGTCAAGTTAGAAGAGAGATTAACTCCTTCTATGTTTTCATCTAAAGGTTGTTCTCTTAGAAGGTCAGGTAGAGGTTCACTCTCCTCCTCCTCTTGAGCTGAAGCTAGAAGCAAAGCTCCTACTTCTGTTCTCGAGACATATGCCTTCAAACGGTTGGTGTGAAAGACTCTGGGAGCCTCCTTAGGTCTGCCTAAGTCCACCAGATAGTTCACCCCCCAAAGTTTGCCCACAACCTTGAAGGGTCCTATCCATTTGTCCTGCAAGGCCCTCTGCCTTGTTGGCACCATAACTAGTGCAAGCTGGTCTTGAGTAAACTCAACCATGCTGGCCTTCTGGTCATGCCAGTGTTTGACCAGAGCCTGATCTGCTTTTAAGTTATCACTAGCTTCTGCAATCATGTGTGACATTCTCCTCTGGAGACCTATCACATAGTCAGTCACTCTGACTGGCTTTGGGGAAGGAGCACTCTCCAACCACTCCTTAATCAGGGCTAAGGGGCCTCTGACTGGATGGCCATAGAGAAGTTCAAAGGGACTGTAACCAACTCCCCCTGAGGGACTTCTCTATAAGCAAAGAGAAGGCATGGCAGTAGAAGGTCCCACTTTCTTTTAAGGGGTTCCTCTAAAGCACCTATCATGCTCTTCATAGTGCGATTAAACCTCTCTACCAGTCCATTTGTCTGTGGATGACAGGCTGTAGAGAACTTGTAAGTGACACCACAGTTTTTCCACATGGCTTGTATGTAGTGGGATGTTAGGCGGAAACCTGTGCAGTTCCCTCTGGGACCACTGCAAAAGATTTAGGACTACAGGTGTTTGGCAGTAAACCCACTTGGTAGCAGTCTGTACCACACAGATTCACTTGTAGCTGTGGCTGAGCAGTCAGACTTCCCTCAAGAAGAGTTAGGCAGTATGTGGAGTATACAAAATAGGGCAATCTACACAGTAGAACAAGCAAACACGGAACAAGGCTTCGGTGTAAAGATATAAAGGTATTTATTTATAACAACACATCTATGAAAAACACTCTGGCACTAATACGGCAAACAACTTCAATCACAATTACTATAAGAGAAAGATCAATCCCCCTAACAATAGTTCGACAAGTCTAGGTTCCACGGCACCACTTTTTTGCAGACAGAGGTGAATGCTTTAACCTAGATGGCACTCTAGTATTCGTTAGGACAGGAGAGAAAAGGCAGGTTATGAAATCACTTGGTACCAACACTTTTACGAGCAAATGCAAGGCAAGTAAGGCAGGGTCTACTGCAGATCACAAAGTTCAGAGGCCAGGCCCACTCGGAGAGAGGCAAGGCGATATGTCCCAAAAAGTGTCTCAGTGGAAATGCACTTCGAGTCTTTATCGCAAATTGTCATAGAAGGATTGGACCAGTTCAGAACAGAAAGTTAAGAAAGCTTGGAGGCGACCCAATGGAGAGGCGAGGAAAAAGAGTCTCACTCTTGGCAGGATGGAAAAAACAAACTCCAGAAATCCAGCAAAGCTGCTGGGGGACTCAGTAGGTTAGGAAATTCAGCCTAAACAGAGAATTCTCCCTAACACTCGCCCCCCCAGACTAAGGGACAGGAGGATTTAATCCACTCCTGGATGAATCTCATACCTCTAGTCGATGACATACATCCTAGAGAGACCATCAGCATTTTGGTGGTGACACCCTGATATGTGCTCAATGGTGAAATCAAACCCTTGCAGGCAGATTGACCATCTCCATAGTTTTGGGTTTTCCCCTTTCATTTGCATTAACCATCTCAAGGGTTGGTGGTCAGTCTGAATGACAAAAGTAGAACCATACAAGTATGGCCTAAACTTCTTCAGAGTCCGCACGATAGCAAAGCACTCTCTTTCAATTGTTGCCCACCTTGTTTCAGGATCCTTCAGCTTGCGGCTGATGAAGCAAACGGGGTGCTCCCTACCTTTCCCATCCAGTTGACTGAGTACGGCACCTATTCCTACATTTGAAGCATCTGTCTGCACAATGAAAGTTTGGCGGTAATCAGGAGCTCTGAGTACTGGGGCTTGGCAAAGAGCCTTTTTCAGGTTTTCAAAAGCCTGATTGCACTCCTCGTTCCATCTAACCTTTTTAGGAAATTTGGGCGAGGAGATGACATTCAGTGGAGAAGCTATGGTCCCATAGTTCTCGATGAAATTCCTGTAATACCCAGTGAGGCCTAGGAAGGCTGTCACTTGGGTTTGAGTAGTAGGTGTTGTCCAATTTTGCACAGCTTCAATCTTACTGAGCAAAGGCCTTATTTCTCCACCTCCTACCTCATGTCCAAGATAGACTACCTTACTCTGTCCAATTTGGCATTTACTCGTCTTTATGGTCAGATTGGCTCATCCAAGAGCCTGCAAAACATCTCTTAGGTGGGTTACATGTTCTTCCCAGGAATTGCTGAACAATGCTATGTCATCCAAGTATGCCATGCAGAAGTCCTCCATCCCATTCAGAACCTGGTTTACCATCCGTTGAAATGTAGCAGGTGCATTCTTCAGTCCGAAAGGCATTACCTTAAACTGGTATAAGCCAACGGGGGTAGAAAATGCAGTTTTCTCCTTGGCATGGTCTGTCAGGGCTATTTGCCAATAGCCTGACGTCAAGTCAAATGTGCTGAGGAACTTGGCTGCACCAAGTTTGTCCACCAACTCATCTGTTCTTGGCAAAGGGTGGGCATCAGTCTTGGTGACTGCATTAAGAGCTCTATAATCCACACAGAATCTAAGCTCTTTAGATCCGGCCTTTGGTACTAACACAACTGGGCTAGACCATGGACTAGTAGAGGGCTCTTTTACCCCGAGATCAAGCATCTTGTTGACCTCACCTTTGATGTGGGTTTGTACGTTTTCTGACATTCGGTATCCTCTGCTTTTGACTGGCAGACAGTCACCAGTGAGTATGTCATGCTGGCCCCAAGGGGTCAAGCCTGGTGAAAGCGAGAACAGAGAGGCAAACTGATTCAACATAGATTTGCACTCTTCTTGTTGCTCGGGTGTCAGATTTGAAGAGAGATTTACTCCTTCAACTTTTTCGTCCAAAGGTAAGCCTCTGAGGAGATCCGGAAGAGCTTCACTCTCTTCTTCTTCCTCGGATGACGCTAGAAGCAACGCTCCTACATCAGGTTCTTGAGACATACGCTTTGAGTCGGTTGGTGTGGAAGACTGTCGGAGCCTCCTTGGGATTGCCCAAGTCCACCAGATAGTTGACCTCTCCGAGTTTACCCACAACTCTGAAGGGTCCCATCCATTTGTCTTGCAAGGCCCTCTGCCTTGTTGGGATCATAACGAGAACGAGCTGGTCTTGAGCGAACTCAACCATGTTAGCCTTTTGATCGTGCCAGTGCTTGACCAATGCTTGTCCAGCTTTCAAGTTATCGCTTGCTTCTGTCATCATGTGCGACATTCTCCTCCGGAGACCTATCATGTAGTCAGTCACTCTGACTGGCTTGGGGGAAGGAGCACTCTCCAACCCCTCCTTAATCAGGGCCAATGGACCTCCGACGGAATGACCATAGAGAAGCTCGAAGGGAGAATAACCTACTCCCTCCTGAGGGACTTCTCTATAAGCAAAGAGAAGGCATGGCAGTAGAAGGTCCCACTTACGCTTAAGGGGTTCCTCTGAAGCACCTATCATGCTCCTCATGGTTTGGTTGAACCGTTCTACCAACCCATTGGTTTGTGGGTGGTAAGCCGTTGAGAACTTGTAAGTAACTCCACAGGTTTTCCACATGGCTTTCATGTAGTGGGACATCAAGTTTGACCCCCTGTCAGAGATTACTTCCTTAGGAAACCCGACCCTGGTAAAAATACCAAGGAGGGCCTTAGCCACAGCCGGAGCTGTAACAGTCCTCATAGGAATGGCCTCAGGATACCTAGTAGCATGGTCTACTACAACAAGTATAAACCTGTTGCCTGAGGAGGTTGGAGGATCAAGGGGACCAACAATGTCAATCCCACTCTCTCTAATGGGACTCCCACAACTGGGAGAGGCACTAAAGGTGCCACATTCTTGGAGCCAACCTTACCAGAGGTCTGGCAGGTGTGGCAGCTCCTGCAGTGTTTTTCCACTTCGGCCCCCATCTTTGGCCAATAAAAGTAGAGAGAGAGCCTTTCCTTAGTCTTCTTGAAACTCAAGTGACCAGCCAAAGGAATCTCGTGGGCTAACTGCAAGAACTGTGGTTTGTTCTCTTGGGGTACTACAAGTCGTTTGTAATCTACAGGTGCAGACTCGGTCGGTTCACTGTAGAAGAGGCCATCTTCCCAGTGCAACCTGTATTTCCCAGGCTCTTGCCCATCAGCCTGAGCTTCTGCCTGGTGGTGAAGACCTTCCAGAGTTGGACATTCTCTCTGTCCCTTACTGAAGTCTGCCCTGTTGGGTCCACATTCTGCCAGTAAAGACTGCAGCTCAGGATGGTCAACAGGATCCAGATCGCCAATGAGTTCCTGGCCTTCCATTAGCTCTTCCTCAGAGTCTAATTCTACCACACAGGGTTGTACCTCCCTTTTAGCCTCAGCTGGAGGTGGAGTTACGGGTGTAACTTTGGACAACCGCGGGGAAGTCCGTGTTGGCTGCACTGAAATGCTGGCTGCTGGTTTCGGGGTAGAAGTCTTAGGTTTCCCTTTCGCTTCTGATTTCTTCGAGACAGCGGCTGACAATTCCAGCGGAGCAGGAGTGATTTCTTTCTTCATCATCTCCTGGAGAGTACCGCGCATGGTCCTCTCTCTTGCAGGTCTGGTTAGCTCCTGTAACCGTTTACTAGGAGGTCTGGGGGTGTGTGATACAACTCCGAGAGTTTTCAAATCGTTACCTAACAGAACGCGTCCTGGTACCTCACTCTGTATGCTGATAGGGATCTTCACAGTCATGTCGTTACACTGGATGAGAACTGGTAATTGGGGAAGCATCTGCACAGGCCCTCCAGCTAACTTGGTGAGGCGTTTGGGTGCCTTAGCAACATCCTCAGCCTGAAAAAACAATTTATCCACCACAGTTATGCTGGCCCCAGTATCCCTAATGGCAGGAGTCTCCTGACCATTCACCTGGACACTGTCTTTATAATACTCTTTAGTATTATCGGAGATAGAATTATAGACATCTAAATTCTGTTGTTCCCACAACCCCAGAGACACTAAAGAAACGCTGGCTGAGACTCCAATGGGTTCATCAGCTAGCAGTAGAAAGTTTGCACTTGCCATTTGGACTTCCTCCTCTGGAGCGAAGGCTAAGGAGACAAGCTGGACCCCTGAAGGTTTACCCTTACATCTGGGATCTCCTTTCACGTGGTCAGTCGAGCCACAAACAAAGCATTTACCGAATGCTTTCTGGAATGGTGGCTTGTTCTGGCCTCCTTCCGGTTTGGCACCAGAAGACACACTATTCTGCTGCGGTTTTCCTTGTGGCTTACCCTTCTGGTTTTGTTTGGGGCCCTCTTTGGAATTTGAGTTATTCGAATTCTCTTTTGAGTCTTTTTTAGGCTGTTTTCCCTCATCCTTTTTCTGAGTTGCCCCAGAATCCTTATGAGTAGCCCTGTTGGCAACCCATAAATCAGCAGCCTTAGCTAGCTTCCGGGAATCCAATTCCTTCGAATCAGCCAAGTGCTGTCTGAGCTCAGGAGAACAGGCATCATAAATAGACTCCAACATAAAAAAGATTCTTCATACCCTCATAAGTGTTCACTTTGTAACCCTTAATCCATCCCTCTAAGTTTTTCAACCCTTCACTCACCCAGGTAGCCCAAGGGGTACCATCATGCTTTTTGAGGGTTCTAAACCTCTTAAGATACTGGGAAGGGGTCTTCCCGAATCTAGCTATCAAAGCTAGTTTCACACTTTCGTAATCCGTCTTATCCGCCTCCCCCAACTCCATTACCACATCATTCGCAACAGGGGGGAGCCTAGAGAACAACCAGGGAAGTAAATCATTCCCGGTGATGTCCTGGAGCCCATGATTGTACTCAAACAGCTTTAACCAATTCCTTCGGCATCCGGGGTCTTTTGGGACTGGAGCTTCTAGAGGAACCAGAGGAGAGAGAAGCATTTTCTACAGACAACTTTTTCATCTCTAACTCGTGATTAAGTTCTATTTCTATGAGCCTTAGCTCAGCTTGCTTCTGCTCAGCCTGGGCATTCATCCGTCTGAACTCGAGCTCTTGGTTTCTTTCAGATTGAGCCAAGACCCGTTTGTATTCTAATTCGAGCTTCATTTTTTCAAGTTCAAAATAAGCAGGGTTACATGTGGGACCTGGTATGGGCCCCGTAGGTACAGCTGGTAAGGCAGGTAGAGGAGCAGGGGAGACAGTTTTGTTAGCCTCTCCTTCCTCTTCAGCCTCTTCATCACTATCATCACTTTGATTTAGATCAACACCATTACTGTTATCTACATTTGCTGGAGAAGTTGCTTCCTCTGAACCAGTATCCAGACGTTGGTTCGCCAGCAATCTCGCTATCAGTTCTACTTTCTTGCCTTTTACAGAAAGGTTCTCTTGTCTACAGAGGGCTTGTAAACTCTCAGTTTTTTCACCTGACAAGGATTCTTGACTGTAAACTTCCATAGTAGACATGTTTTTGAAAGTTGCTTTTTAGTGCTAAGCTTTGTGGTTAGTTATCCTAAAGTGTCTAAAAGCACTCTAAACTGTATACTCGATACAAATCCCACCGCTGTACACCAGTGTTAGGCGGAAACCTGTGCAGTTCCCTCTGGGACCACTGCAAAAGATTTAGGACTACAGGTGTTTGGCAGTAAACCCACTTGGTAGCATTCTGTACCACACAGATTCACTTGGTAGCTGTGGCTGAGCAGTCAGACTTCCCTCAAGAAGAGTTAGGCAGTATGTGGAGTATACAAAATAGGGCAATCTACACAGTAGAACAAGCAAACACGGAACAAGGCTTCGGTGTAAAGATATAAAGGTATTTATTTATAACAACACATCTATGAAAAACACTCTGGCACTAATACGGCAAACAACTTCAATCACAATTACTATAAGAGAAAGATCAATCCCCCTAACAATAGTTCGACAAGTCTAGGTTCCACGGCACCACTTATTTGCAGACAGAGGTGAATGCTTTAACCTAGATGGCACTCTAGTATTCGTTAGGACGGGAGAGAAAAGGCAGGTTATGAAATCACTTGGTACCAACACTTTTACGAGCAAATGCAAGGCAAGTAAGGTAGGGTCTACTGCAGATCACAAAGTTCAGAGGCCAGGCCCACTCGGAGAGAGGCAAGGCGATATGTCCCAAAAAGTGTCTCAGTTGAAATGCGCTTCGAGTCTTTATCGCAAATTGTTATAGAAAGATTGGACCAGTTCAGAACAGAAAGTTAAGAAAGCTTGGAGGCGACCCAATGGAGAGGCGAGGATTAAGACATCTCACTCTATCCGGCAGAAAGGGAAGCCAGGCGGACACGGTACCTTGTTTGTGGAGAGACAGCTCCGGCGGGGGCAGTTGTTCCTGGTGGTGGATGCACGTCGGGTCTTTGCCAAGAGAAGAGATGATCTCGTCGTCGAAGGAAAGTTGAAGATCGTTGCACCACCAGGGAAGAGACCAGCCGCGGAGTGCTCCGTCACAAGGCACCACCTTTTGGTCGCGGTACAGGGGTAGTGGCTATCCGGTTGCCGGGGTGCTCTGCACGGGCAATTCGACCACTGCGTCCTGGAGCGAATGAAAAAGCAAAGGGGACTGGTTGTTCCCACCAGTCAGGGGAAGAGACTCTCCGGCGGGGAGATCTCCTCTGTCGTCGGGAAGTGGTGAGTCGGTTCAGCAGGGCTCCACCGGAGGTGTCGTCGTTGCAGGTCGGCTCAGCTTTACCCTCATCGGATTCTTAGGTCCTGTGGCGACTTCTGAAGATCCAGTCCCAAAAGCCCTGCTTTTATGCAGAAAACCCCCATTCATTCAGCCTAGCTGTCAATCAAAACACGCTAAGTGGTGAGCGGGGTGGCTCACCACTTGGGCCAATCACACCAGAGTGCGACTGGAGTTGGCAAGGCAACTCAGTCCAGGGTGCCTAAACCCCCTCCCACACCCCCTGTGGTACCCAGACAGAATGGCACCACTTTGGAGGGCCTCTGTGTAGAGGCCCGCCAAAAGTGGAACAAAGGGCTCAACCTTTGGTTTAGAAGTCACAGAGACGAACACAGACGCCATTTTAAAAACCGAGTTCTGGCAGAAAATACCACCCGATAGACTTATTTAAGATCAGTAAACCAGTGGTATGTTAGAGATTAACGAGAAAAAGTATTAATCTCCAACAATGGGACGAATCCCATAGGGTTATATTCGGGGTCGAATATAACAAGTAGTTTCCACTGCCACCAGCCAAAACTCGACGAGGGAGGACGGGACAGTGCCCCCTCGAATAACAGACCCAGGAGTAATCGAATTACCCCTACTAGTACGTCCACAATAGGATGGTTTGTACTAGTTCTGTTAGTAAATTAGGTCTATTAAAGCCAATGGTGACTTTACATGCCCGGGGAGACAGTAGTCAGTCCCCGGGTATGGAGTCTATGATGGAGGTCCGCTAGGACTCCCCAGTGCTACGGCACGGAGGGTGCGGTGTAACACACATTGAAAAACATATGAGACCCTATGGAGTAAAAGATCCCATAGCCCATCGAACACATTGACATTCAAAGGAATTACACACATTCATGTCCAAGAGTGGGAGAAAAAGAGTCTCACTCTTGGCAGGATGGAAAAACAAACTCCAGAAATCCAGCAAAGCTGCTGGGGGACTCACTAGGTTAGGAAATTCAGCCTAAACAGATAATTCTCCCTAACATGGGACATAAAATTGGACCCCCTGTCAGATATCACTTCCTTAGGAAACCCTACTCTGGTAAAAATACCAAGTAGAGCCTTAGCCACAGCCTGAGCCATAACTGTTCTTATAGGTATTGCTTTAGGATACCTAGTAGCATGGTCTACTACAACCAGGATGAACCTGTTTTCCGAAGATGTGCGAGGGTCAAGAGGACCAACAATGTCGATGCCCACCGTTTCAAAAGGAACTCCCACCACTGGGAGAGGCACCAAGGGTGCCACATTCTTGGCTACACTCTTGCCAGAGGTTTGGCAAGTGTGACAGCTCCTACAGAATTTTTCACTTCTGAACCCATCGTAGGCCAGTAGAAGTATAAGGAGAGCCTTTCTTTGGTCTTTTTGAAACTCAAATGACCAGCCAAAGCTATCTCATGGACCAACTGTAGGAACTGGAGTCTGTTTTCTTGGGGCACTACAAGTCTTTTGCAGTCCCCAGGGATAGACTCAGTCCGTTCACTGTAGAAGAGGCCATCTTCCCCGTGCAACCTATGCTTCCCAGGCTCTTGCCCATTGAGCTGAGAAGCTGCCTGTTGTCGAAGACCTTCAGTAGTAGGACACTCTCTTTGTCCTCTGCTGAAGTCTGCCCTGTTGGGTCCAACTTCTGCCAGTAAAGACTGCACCTCAGGATGGGCTACAGGGTCCAGATCTCCAACTAAAACAATGTCTTCTTCCAGATCTGACTCTTCAGAGACTGGATCAACCACACAGGTTTGGACCTCACACTCTGCCTCAGCAGGTGGGGGAGTCACAGGTGTCACTTTGGACAATCTTGGGGATGTCCTTGTTGATAGCACAGGGGTGCCGTCTCTATTTTTCTTGGAGGTCTTGGGTTTCCCCGTTGCCTCTTTCTTTCCAGAAATAGCAGTGAGCTACTCCTGTGGAGTGGGGTGATAGCTTCCTCTATCTCCTCCCATGGAGAGCCCCTCAAGGTCCTCTCGCTTGCAGGCCTAGTGAGCTCCTGTGTCCTTTTGCTGGGAGGCCCGGGTAATAGACACAACTCCAAGAGTGTTTAGGTTATACCCAATAGGACTCTCCCAAGTACTTCACTCTGCACACTAACAGGTATTTTGACAGTCATATCATTGCACTGGATGTGAGCTGGTAACTGGGGAAGCATTCCCACAGGGCCTCCAGCTAACTTGGTTAGGCGTTTGGGTGCCTTAGCAACATCCTCCACCTTGAAAAATGATTCATCAACCACAGTTATGCTGGCTCCAGTGTCTCTGATGGCAGGGGTCTCCTGACCATTCACAAGAACACTATCTTTATAATACTCTTTATTATTATCTGGGATGGAATTATAGACATCTACATTCTGTTGTTCCCATAAGCCCAGGGACACTAAAGAAACACTAGCTGAGACTCTCATGGGTTCATCAGCCAGTAGGTGAAAGTTTCCACTTGCCATAGGTACTTCTTCCTCTGGGGAGAAGGCTAAGGAGACAGTGTGGACCCCTGAAGGTTTATCCTTACATCTGGGATCCCATTTCACATGGTCAGTTGACACACACACATGACATTTCCCAAATGTTTTGATGTATGGGGGTTTGTTACGACTCCCATCTGGTTTGGGTCCAGCTGGTGAACTAGCCTGATTCGGTTTCCCTTGTGGTTTACCCTTATGTTGCTGTTTGGGGCCCTCTTTTAGATTGGAGGTATTAGAAAAACCAAAGTTATTTTTCTTCGCTCAGTGCTTTGGACTGCAAATCGATGAGCTGTGTAATTGGCAATGCTGTATACGGTCTGTTTTGATGATTGTGTGTTGTCAGGACATACTCAGAGATTACTGGACAGGAAGGTAGGCCCACATTTTGGCTGGAGAGTTTCCTAATGAAATTTTGCTTGTGTTATTGGTGTGGGTGGCACATTTGACACAAGTTCAGGTGCTTGAGCCAAGTAATGCATGGGTAGTCTTTTCATCACTAGTGTTTCATATTCACCTTCTTCTAGGCACACTACGGCCACACCCAAATGTCTCTGTCCTGTCTATCAATTGTTGCTGACCCATCAATAAAGAGCACCCCCTCCTCCAGTGGGCTGTCCTTTGATTTAGGAATGTCATCTTCCTCCCCTTCATATGTGGCACTGTTGTGTATTTCCGGATCTTCGTCTGTATATACTTAGGTCAGAAAAGTGTCAGGGTTTACCGTTTTACATCGCACAACATGGATGCTTTGGCTTGAGAGGATAATCTTGTGTGTCAATGCTCTATGTGTTGTTAGGGTAGATTTTAACCTTTCTAAAATGGCAAATGGTGAATGTTTAATGTACAAAGTTACTGAGCATCCCATTACGATCATGGAACTTTTTTCTATTGCAAACGTAGCTGCAGCGGGTGCCAATGGCTTGTGGCCCATGGTACTTTTCTGGGTCAGTACGGCGGTCATAAGTTTGCTGTTTGAATGTGAGAATATATACAATTCTTGTGCATAATCTGGGGTAGCGAGAACTGGGCTGTGGATATCACTTCCTTCAAATCATTGAAATTCTGTATCATATCTGCTGTCCAGTCGAGTTTGTGATCGCCTTTATGTGCTTCTTTGAGGCCCTTTAGGAGCAGCCTTGTGTATGTTGCATAGTCTAGAATCCACGCTCTGCAGTAATTAAACAACCCTAGGAACATTTTCATGTCCTTCACTGTTGCAGGTCTGAGCGTGGCATCGATGGATGCCGCCCTGCCAGGTATTCTTCTTTTGCCATTTGCTGATATTAATTGACCCAAGTACAGCACTTCTAGTTGGTAATACTGGAGTTTGGCCCTGTCAACCTTGTACCCCTTGCAGGCCAAACATTGTAGAAGGGTCATGCAGTCCCTCTGTCAGTTCTGCTCACTGTCGCTACACACAAGCAAGTCATCCACGTACTGGATGACCGTACTGGGCACTTGGTTTTTACCTAGGTCAGCGTGTAGCATTCTGTTAAAGATGCTTGGGCGCTCACAGTACCCTTAGGCCAAACAAGTGTGTTTGTAGCGTCTTTCACCATGGGTAAAGACGGTGAGGTACTGTGAGTCAGGGTGTAAGGATATGTAAGGCGTTCTTTAAATCTACCATGGTGAAGTGGGTTGCTACTTTGGGGATATTACACAAAATGGTGGCCGGGTTGGGAACCACAGGAAATTCTTTCTGTACCACATCATTTAGGGGGCATACATCCTGGATCAATCTCCAATTGCCCCGGTGGCCTTTTGACAGTGTAGATCACGGTATTGTATGGTGAGGTCGACGGCACTATTATCACTTGATTTAGTAGGGCCTGTAGTGTATCTTTTATCCCCTCTTTCACTTCTCTTGATAATCAGTACTGTTTCAAACGGGGTAATACTGCTCCAGCCTTCAGTGTGATATGTACTGGGGTCACCTCCTTTAGAAGCCCAACGTCATGTCGATTGGTGGCCCACAACTGAGCAGGCACATACTCCAAGTCTGCCTCAATGAAGGGAGGTGGCGCCACAACGGCAATCAGGGGGCACTGTACATTTCTGTACTGCACCATGACATCACAGGGGATACAGATCTCTAAGATTATCTCTCCATCACTGTCATTGTTTTTGAATAGCTCTGAGTTTGCTACCTCTTTGAGGGGTACGGTGGAGTCAATGTAAAGAAATGTACGCCATTCACACACTTGCCTGTCTGTTCCTAGATCAACCACTCTTTTCGCCAAAACCACCAAACCTTGGAGATCTAGAGACAAGACTGTACCTGCCTCCAATTCTGTGGACACTACAGGGTGAAAAATGAAATCTGTTGGCACTCTCCAACAGCCCTTGGTAATTTGTGGCACCACCTCCATAAGTACTGTTATGCCATAAATGAACATGTCTGGGTCTACAGGTATTCCCCGGAATACCACCTCACCTGCCATTGCGTGTATTATCACCATCGCTCCCATCGTGCAGATCCCTTGCGTTGCGCAGACAATGCGTGATCAGTAAATGAGATTGTCATGTTCAACTTGCTAAGCAGATCCCTGCCGAGATGGTTGACATGAGAACTCTCGGAGTACAATAGGGGAGCATGCACCACCCTTCCCCCTACCTTTGCATCCAAGTCTTTAGTGTATGGGACCGTAGAAATAGCCCTAGGGAATCCCTGCATGCCGAGAGTTTTGCCAGATAATGGGAAGTCTCCTTTACTGAAGCATGATTTCCCAGCCTTGAATCAACCATAAAAATGAATTGCTTGTTTCCTATCTATACATGCATCAGGCATTCCTCTTCATTGTTAGTGGCCATTGACAGGACTGGACACGCAAGAGTTCTCTGTGGGCTGTCCTAGCCAGTGTATATATTTGTCCCAGGAAATGTGAAGGGGTTCCCTCCTACCAAGGTTGCACCTTGAAACGGGGCGACTGTACCATTCGGTGTTCCATTACATGGGTTTGTGCCACCTGCCGGGTGGAAAGTGCTCTTGGGTACATTTTGATGCATCGCTTGCTGTTGCTGCTGCTGTAAGGGTGGACCTGGGATATGCAGGGGCAGCTATGTATATGCCTATTGTATTTTGTGGGATATGGAGGCCATTCTGGGTGTCGGCCTTTGGGGGCCCCTTGAGGTTGAGGACCACAATTCTGTTGACCATAACTGTACCCAATTTGCTGTCTGCTTCTACATTCCCTTGAAAAATGGCCTCATTTTCCACAATTTCAACATTGTGATGGTCCCATTCCTCCCTCCGGATCCCATTCCTCCAAATTCCCCTCCCCTCAACCCTTGCCACTGTGGGCCAGGGTACTGTGAATTCCCGCCACACTGTCCTTGTCCTTCTTCCGACCAAACCACAGCCATTCTGGCATTGGTGAAATTCGGGGTATATACTGCTACTGCCATCTCTGCTGGTGTTGACACTGATGCATCCACAGCAACTTAACTAGTTTGTTTTGTACTAGTTTTGCTACCTCTGCCTGCTGCCATTGAGTCCTTTCCCTGTCACGTTCCTTAATTCTTCTAAAATTATGTATTATTATGCTCTGTATTTCAGGCCATCCCTTTGCTTCAACCCCCACAATTTTGTCTAGTGCCTTCTGCACCTCCTTGGATAGGCCCTTCTTAACAATAAAGTAGAAGAAGGGTATTGATTGATCCCATGAATTACCTGTCTCTGCTCTCCACATCTCCTGAACTTTAAGAATGATTTGAAGACCATCAGGGGGCGCCGAGATGGACTAATACATCTCCGTGATGCTCCTCCTCTGAGCCGAGTAAATGGGATCTGAGCCCCCCCAGTCCCACCTAGGAGTGAGTGCTGGACCCCCCCCAAGGACGTCCTTACCCCCGATGCACCTGGCGGTCCAACTCCGGCTTGTCTAGCCCTGCATTTGCCGAAGGTACGGCCCGGTGAAGAGGGAGGCGGAGCACTAGAGCAAGCTTGATGGGTGTTGGGCCCGGCTGGAGTAGCCTGTCGGCGCGGGCTCTGTTCGGCCTGTCAGCCGCGCGCGGTGTCAAGTGAGGTTTATCCCCCCTACCCCCTCAGCCTCCCGGCGGGCGCCCAAGCAAGCATCAAGGGACCGGCTGGAGTGAAGATAGGAGCGGCCCGGGAGGAGAGCGGGCGGGGCCGACTACTGTGCAGGACAGTGCAGCGGTGCTCGAATGAACATGTGAGCGGGTGCGTGGACACGCAGTGTGGCTGGCACAGGAGTGCTCCTACCAGCTTCTGAACTGTAACGTGGGAGTGGGGGCCAAAGGTGGGAGGGGCCCGCTCCAATTATTTGTTCCTCCCGAACCTTCCCACATGAGCAGGGGGCTTGCACCTCACCGGCCTTCAGGTGGGTGAGGGCCCTCCCCCACCCAGATTTGTGGATTCAAGCTGGCGGTTCTCCCGCCGTGGTGCAGCATCATGTGCATTATTGGCCTTTGGGCATGGGGGCCCCTAGCGTGGGTTGCAGTTACATGCCCCGGGGGTCCAATGTTAGGCCCGCTCATCGGTCTGTGGCCAGTGGGACAAAATATACATAAGAAGGTGAAGCGCCAGCGCGGCGGGTGGAGGAGCTGCAGCGGCAACACCCAGCAGCAACTAGTCTGGCCTCGGTGGGCCTGGCGGGCCATAAAGGAGGTGTTTGGGGGCCACCCTTACTATGGTGTTGTTAAGGGTCTGCTGGGCTTCCCCCCCAATTTGCTCCCGAGGTGGAGGTGGGGAGAGGGCTTTGGTCGCTTGGACTGGGCTCATTGGCTGTCAGATCAATCTCCAGCACCGCAGTACACCCACGGAGCATGAAGGTGGGGCTGCGCGTTTAGAGTTCCAGAGCAGAGTGCCAGGTATACCTGTTCTGACTGAAGGCTCACCTCCCCCACCCTGCTCCACACCCAGATGGTCGCTTGGGGCCCCTCTGCTGGCGACCACCCTCCTCATAGTGCCTCACCACGAGACAGCTTCTAGGGACTCGAAGTGGCGGGTCGGCCCCCCGGGGGCCCACTCGGTTGGGCAGCCCTTCGGACCCCTCAGCCTCGATCAAAGGGGCCTGGGCTGTGCAGTGGGGAGCCGGGAGCCTCCATGAGTTGGGTGGAGTCCCTTCAGAAATTTTGCCGGGCATCTCCCTGTTCACCCCCTCGTCTCACCATGTTTATGTTTGTTTATTGAGTTTATATAGCGCTTTAATCCAAAGCGCTTTACAGTATAACAACAAGGTACAATAATGAAAGAAGCATATTTACAAACATGAAACAAACCAGTGATACAGTATGTAGAGCAATTTACCTAAAAGGAGGGGAAGGGAGGGGAGGGGAGAGTAGGTAGGTGAGGAGGGTTTTAATGTCTGATTTGAGGTCAGCGGGAGCGGGAGGAAGGGGGAAGGAGGGAGGGAAGGGGTGGGGGAGCCCCCTGATGAGCTCCTAAGCCCCTTGGTGGTTTCACTGTCTAATTTGAGGTCCGCGGGAGGAGGGGGAAGGAGGTAGGGGAAGGGAAGGGGAGCAGGTGGTTTGAGGGGCCACAGAGGTAGGGAAGGAGTGTCAGGGGGGAGTGGAGAAGAAGGGCATCAGAGAGGAGCAGAAGGATGAGTAGGTAGGGGTGGAGCAGACAGAAAGAAGTATGGAGTTCTAGTGGAAGGGGGCCAAGAGTTGGAAGGAGCGGAAGCGTGAGGAGGCACATGGTGCTGTGGGTACAGTGAGAAGGTAGAGATCAGCTGAGCGGAGAGAGCGGGAGGGAGAGTAAAATGAGAGGAGAGAAGAGAGATAGGGGGGTGAGGTTATGAAGAGATTTGTAGACAAGACAGAGGAATTGAAATTTTAGTTGTGAGAGGAAGGGAAGCAAGCCGAGTTGAAAGAGTGAGGTAGAAATAGAATCTCGAGGGCCAAGTACGGATAGAGGAGTTGTAGATGGATTTTAGGGGAGTCAGGTGAGAGACAGGGAGTCCAAAGAGGAGAGAGGTGAGAGGAGCAGTAGAAGAGGTAGGAGAAAATAAGGGAGGAGATTAGGAGTTTATAAGTGTGGAAGGTGAGAGAGGAGTGGATCTTGAGGATGTTGACAAGGTGGTGCCGACAGGCACTAGAGGTTAGAGAGATGTGGTTGGAAAAGGAGAGAGAGGATCCAATGTGGAGGCCAAGATTGTAGGCATGGGTCAAGATGGGGAAATTGGAAGGGGGAAAGTGGATGAAAGGAGGGGGAAAGGGAAAGAGTGTTAGGAGGGAAGAAGAGTACTTCAGTCTTCTCAGTATTGAGGGAAAGAAAATGGGATGACATCCAGTTTTTTATGGCCGTAAGGCTGGAAGAGAGAGTGTGATGGAGGTTGGTGGTGAAAGAAGAGAAGGAGAGAAAAAGTTGGGTGTCATCAGCATAGAAGTGGTGGGAGATGCCGAAAGAAGCGATGATGGGGGCGAGAAGGGAGGTATAGAGAGAGAAAAGAAAAGGTCCAAGTACGGATCCCTGGGGGATGCCATAGTTCAAGGGGAAGTTGGAGGAGGTGCAGCCGCCCCAGGAGACAGTAAAGGATCGATTGGAGAGGTAAGAGGAGAGCCAGGAGAGGACAGAGCCTTTGAAGCCGAAGGAGGACAGAGTGCTAAGAAGTAAGGGGTGATCTACGGTATCAAAGATGCAAAGAGGTCAAGGAGGATGAGAATTGAGGATTGCTTAGCGTAGCGAGCAGTGAGGAGAGAATTGAGTACATAAGTGAGAGCAGTCTCAGTGGAGTGTTTAGGGTGGAAACCAGACTGAGAGGTGGGTAGGAGGGAGTGAGAGGAGACAAAAGCTGAGCGTTGAGAGAGGGCTAGGCGCTCGAGGAGCTTTGAGATGAAGGGGAGAAGGGAGATTGGTCTGAAGTTGGAGGCAAGAAGAGGGCTAGCAGAAGGTTTCTTCAGGATAGGGATGATGGTAGCGTGTTTGAAAGCTGAAGGAAAGGTAGCAGAGGAGAGACAGATGTTGAAGAAGCTGGTTAGGTAGGGGATGATGAGAGGGTAGATTTTGTGGATGAGGGAGGTGGGGGTGGGATCAAAGGGGGCAGCAGTAGAGTGAGTTTTGGACAGGAGACGGGAGACGCAGGCTGGGGTGATAGGAGAGAAGGTGGACTTCCAACAGAGGTCCCAGATTAGTCTGGCTTCGCTTTCACTACTTTTCGGAGAGAATAAAATATTGCAGCTAGCGCGAAGGAGGGGCCCAGTCGAATGGGAAGGTGCGCAAATCTCGATCTACCAGGATCTGTCAGTGTTTACATTGGGCAGACGACGGCTTTGCTCCCCCCTGACAAAAATGCTTCATGCTAAAGAA
The DNA here is from genome assembly GCF_040938575.1 of Ambystoma mexicanum. Taxonomy (NCBI): domain Eukaryota; kingdom Metazoa; phylum Chordata; class Amphibia; order Caudata; family Ambystomatidae; genus Ambystoma; species Ambystoma mexicanum. The sequence continues at coordinate 337,310,326 of NC_090940.1, forward strand.
GTTTGATACAGGTGGGGTACCCCTTCTCCTTGTCCTTTGAACTTGAGGGTTTCAAATATGCTTTGGTCACGGAGGATGATATCCGAAGGGTTTCTCAGGATCTCCTGGATGAGTCAAGCAAGGATCCCGCCGAGGCAGGTCATGAGCGTGCGCCGTCTGGCCCCCAGAGCTCCAAGTCAGCCAGTGAAAGACGCAAGGTACGAGGACTCAGAACATTTAGGAGGCTCGCCCTGGCGTCACTGATCCCTCCCAACTCTGAAGCACTCAAGGGGGTACTTGGTTGGTGCCTGGGAGTCAGAGGGTGGCCTGATCTATTTGTTTTTGCCTAAATTAGGCTGGAGGGCCTTGTGCGACAGGCACTGTTTACACAAGTTTTTGATGCATTGTAGTGGGGTTTGTTCAATGTTTGCTAATTGTTCCTGGGGGCAGGGGGGGCTCTGGTTGTTATAACAATTGTGCTAACGGGCTTGGAGGAGGAGGACACTGGTGGCCTGGCTTTGCCGCGAGTTGGCATCACATAGTATCCAGGCGTTTGGGGGTTGTGGGGGGTATGAGAGCGGCTAAGCCGGTTGAGTCCATTTTTGGGAGCGTTTTTCTCTGCTTATCAGGCCTCGCGGGAGGCCTGGGCTTTTTGGGTTCTGGCTGGAACGAGTGTTGTGCACGGATGCAAAATTGGGGAAAGGTTACGACGTGCTCCTTAAGGGAGCCACGGGCTGCTTGTTTCTTTTCAATGGTTGATACACTTTTTTCGCTGACAGCGGGGTCGCTGAATGTGTGGGGCCTCAACACCCTTACTAAAAACTCACTGATGGGGAGGGAATTCTCCACGCTCCGACTTCACTTTTTATTTTTGCAAGAAACGCATTGGGTTAAAGAGTAAGTGCCTAAGTTTAAGGCTAGAGCCATTCAGCATGTGTTCACCTCCCCCTACACATCGAAGAAAAGAGGGGTCGCTCTTCTGGGTTCGCCCGATTCTCACTTCACGCCCCACACGCATAAAACTGATCCAGAAGGTCGGTATGTCATGGTCAAGGGTGATGTGCGAGGCAAACTATTCACCCTAGTGAATGTTTATGCCCCAAACGAGGCACAAAATATCTTCTGAGAGGAGAGGAAGGAGAAGGTTATCGCTGTTGCAGAAGGGAACCTATTGGTGGGAGAAGATTTTAACATGGTCCTTTGTCCTGAGAAGGATAGGAAATCTCTCAACCCGACTTCAGACTCTCCCCTCCAGAGAAAGCTGGCCGCGAGATTCCATAGGTTTAATGGGGAACTGGGCTTACTAGACTCACATATTCCAAAACAGGGCTGTGATCCATGCTTCACCTGCCTCACAAAGTCGCACATGACGCTCTCCAGAATTGACTACATCCTACTAGACTCCTCACTACGGGAACAGGTCCTTGACTCTGGAGTGGAAGTGGTTCCGTGGTCAGATCACGATTTGGTTAAGGTCAGGTTGGGCATCCCCCAACCCCACCCTCAGGGTCCCGTTGGCAGTGTAATGACCTATTGCTGCAGGACTGCAAATTGAGGCAAACGCTCCTGGATGCCATTAAGGACTATTTTGCCATTAATGATAATGGGGAAGCAGGCGTCACGGGGGTCTGGGATGTCTTCAAAGCTAACATCAGAGGCACTGTCATGGAGATGGGCTCGAGGAGAAAGAGGGAAAGGGGCTACGAGGAAACAATATTGAGGGAGAAGATTGGCGCTATTCAACCTGGGGGGAAATTGAGGTCACAATTGTTCCCGGGCAAGTGGGAGGAATTACAACAGCTCAAATCGAAGCTAGCTGCCCTCCTTGTGGGCCAGACGGAAAGGAAGTTAGCCTTCTTGAAGCAGAAATATATGGAGAAAGGAGAAAAAGCAGACAGGATACTAGCCTGGAAGCTTAGGCAACAGCGAATCAGCAGAAGAGTGAAGTCATTTCGCTCACCTGGAGGGGAAAATATCCTCAGAGATGACTCCATATCAGACCATTTCAGGCAGTATTATGAATGGCTATACTCTGTGGAATATTCCGGGGACAGCTCCATAGTTAAGCGGTTCTTAGATTCTTTGCTGGTTCCTCGTTTCGCCCCGACAAGGCCGACCCCCTGGAGCTCCCCATCACCCCGCAGGAAGTAGTGGAGACAATCTCCTCTCTAAAGAGTGGTACAGCCCCGGGAGACAATGGTTTCACGGTGCGGTTCTATAAAACCTTCTGCTCCACACTGGCCCCGTTCATGGCCAAAATGTACATCGCTGCCCTGGACACAGGGTCCCTTCCGCTGTCTATGATGTCCGCCCTTATCGTGGTTCTCCCTAAAGACGGGAAAGACCCAACTCAATGTCAATTATACCGCCCCATTTCCCTCCTCAATACGGACGTTAAAATCCTGGCCAAACTCCTGGCCAATAGGCTGGCAAAGCATCTTCCGTCCCTGGTCCATGGAGACCAAGTTGGCTTCATTCCCTGTCGGCAGGGCTCAGATAATGTGAGGAAAACGCTGGGCCTTATGCATGAGGCCAGGAGGCAGAACCTAGAGGGATTTCTCCTTTCGCTGGATTCAGAAAAGGCCTTCGACCATGTCGAATGGTCTTACATGGGGAAGGTTCTCCAAAACATGGGCTTGGGTGAGAGGTTCTGTGGTTGTGTCTCAACTCTATACAACGGTCCCATGGCTAGGGTCTTGGTTAATGGTTGCACATCGACACTCTTTCATCTTTCCAGAGGCACCCGCCCGGGGTGTCCCCTGTCCCCCTTTTATATGCACTGGCGATAGAGCCTCTCGCTATCGCGATTAGGGCAGACAGTGGGATCACGGGAGTGCAGTGCGGTGAATGCGAATTCAAACTGTCATTGTTCGCTGACGACATACTAGCTTACCTGGCTGACCTCCCGGAATTGCTTCCCCATTTGCTAGACCTCATTGGCTTCTTTGGCTCATTCTCCGGGCTTAAAATTAATGTGACAAAGTCTTGCATAATGCCGATGGGTGTTGGCGATCGCGAAATCAGGGGTAGTACCGAGGTGCAGGGAATCAGAGTTGAACGGGAAGCTATTCCCTACTTACGTACTTCCATTCCCAGAGACCTGGGCCATGTATTTGAACTTAATTTCCCCCCGCTCTTGGCAAAAATCAGCAACAACCTTGTACACTGGGACCCTTCACACGTTCATGGTTTGGGCACATGACCACAGTCAAAATGAATGTCCTGCCTCGGCTCCTCTATCTTTTCGCGACCCTTCCCACCCTCATCCCGGAGTCCTTCTTTGAGGTGCTACAATCCCGGATCCTCCGCTTTATCTGGAATGGCAATAGGGGGAAAATTAAATTCTCCACTTTGACCCTGCCCAGGATCCAGGGAGGTTTTGGGCTCCCCGACTTTAGGTTATATTATAAGGTCGCACAGTTGCGTGTGATGCTGGAACACATGAGGGATCAATTAGGTACATATTGGACCTTCTTGGAAGACAGCCATTCCCATCCAAAAAAAATTAAAGATCTCCTATGGGCCCCACCCAAGCTCCTCCCAGTTCGTCTTAAGTCTCACCTGACCCTGGAGGTCTTGTGGGAGTCCTGGAGGCCTAATAAGGAAAACAGATGACCCTCTTCCTGGCCATCCCCTTTATCAGCATTATGGGGTCCCCCCTTTTACCTCGGCTCCAGAGGTTTCCGAGATTCTCAAGCGTGGTCGGACGTAGGGTTGGAGAGGGCAGGGCAACTCTTCGGCGAGGGTGCTTTCATTGAATACGACCAACTTACTGAGGCAATGGGGGATAAGCCCCCCACAGTTTTTGAATATCTTCGCCTGAAAGGGATACTTACCAATCCCAAGTGGCTTGCCGACCTGATTTGCCCCTTTACCCTTTTCGAGAGAGTATTGGTGGAATCCAGTTCCAGGAAGGGCTCCCTCTCCAGAATATATAACGCTCTTAATACAGCAAACCTAGAGGGCAGACAGCCATTCAAAAGAATATGGGAGGAAAGGTTGGCAATACCTTTGGAGGAACCAACATGGAGCGAGGTCTTCAAATCCATTTTTTCAGGGTCTTTGTACACTTCCGCTATGGAACACAGTTTTAAAATGCTTAATTCCTGGCAGCGCCCCCGTTGTCCTGTCTAGAATGTTTGAAGGTGTTCCCCCGACATGCCCCAGATTGTGTGCGCAGCGTGGCACTTGGTATCACATGTGGTGGGAATGCCCAGTCATCAGTGTGTTCTGGTCTAAACTGCTCAGCTGGATCAAGGACATTGTGGGTATGGGTCCGTCCCTTGACCCCCTAGAGGTCCTCCTGGGTACGCCTATGCCTGAATTTGATCAGTCGGCTTTCCCTAAAGTTGTGGTGGCAATGTTGAGAGCGGGGAGGCTTGCCCTTGCCCAAAAGTGGAAGAGCGCATCTGCTCCTTCCAAAGCGGAATGGCTCAGCAAGTTATGGGCAATCTTTACGTATGAAAATATTACTTCAATTACCAACAATGCTATGTCGTCCTTTGTGCAGGAATGGATGGGAGTTCTTCTAAACGAACAATGTGAAGCTATGAGACTATAACCTTGAGGAGCGGAGAGAGGTTATGTGTTTTTTCTAGCATGACTACCTACCTGATTTGGACCTGTTGCCCCTTTCTATGGATAGGGGTCTGGACCCCATGATGTCAGCCACTGAGTATTGTTTTGTTTAGCATATTGATGTTAATCTTTTTCCCGTTGCTCTCTATGTCCGCCGCCTAAAGGGCCGGGTAAGCTTATGTGCGGGAGGGAGGGGCGAGGGTGTTAATTCTGACATGTTTTAATTGTAATTGTATTGGCAAGCAATGGCCAGGGTTCCCTGGCTTTATTGTAATGTTCAACATGTTTTATAAAAACAAAGTTTAAAAAAAAGAATGATTTGAACAGGGTCTTCATCATCGCCCATATTGCATTGCATGATCGACTTGTAAGACGAGTGTGTCAGGAAATGCTCGCTGAAGTGCATCCAAGATTTCTGCTCAGATCTTATTAAAGGATGCTTCATTATGTGCATCGTTTCCCAAAGTTACTCCCGGGTACCCAGCTTTTACCCATATATTGGCAGCCTGATCTCCAATAGTAGCTACCAATAGGCTTTGGATGTCCCCTACTTCTACGGGCACTTCTTCTGTCTGTTTCTCAAATGCATGGATCCGCTTACCTGCACCTGCCGTAAGGGCCGGGAGTGCTTTTATTAGGTTGTTTTTGTCCATCTGTGCCCCTGGCACATAATGAGACCTGCTGGCTCCCTTGTGTATCCAAGGCATTTGCATTCATATTTTGTTCCCCTTGGCCTTCTTCCCGCTTCCCTTTTTCTTTGCTACAGCTATCCTGCCAAACCTATTCCTTAACCTCCCATCCCATAAGCTTTCCACCGGAGGAGTCTGTTCAAGCACTTGTTCTGCCTCCTCATCCTCGTCACCCTCAGACTGGTCGAATGTACTCCACCCATCAGCATTGATGTCATATCCTAGACTGTCCACCTGTTCACTTTCTTCTCCCTCCTTTTCCACATGCATGTTTTTTTATGGGTGTATTATCTATCCTGAATTGGACATCTCCTGCTTTCCATTCATCTGGTACCTGTTCTACCTATCTGTCAGCTTTCAATTAATTTTGCACTGTTCGCAGTCTATTACATTCTGCTCTTGCTGATGCCAATGCCAACTCGAAATCTCTCTTATTGACATCGACATGTGCTGGGGTGTCTGGTGCGGACACATATGGGGGCAGTGGGGCTGTTGGTGCTGTGGATACATATGCTTAGTATAGCCTACTGTGGGGTGGGCTGTCAGTGGGTTTATCCCTCCATGCTCTATTGCTGCCCTGCCCTCTCTCCCTGGTCAATCACCCTTGTTACCATCCTGTCAGTACTCTCCCTTACACTCTTCCGTGTCTTCAAACATGTTTCACAGGTCTAATATTTCTTTCCTTCTTTTTAATTGTTTCCCCTTATATTTTGCTGTTAGGAATATGGAAATGTGCTCTAGCATACCCTTATTATGGGAGCCCTGCTCTGACTACGAGCAGGGCATCCCCCCTTATCTTGTTTCCGTCACCCCCTGCTTATGGTACTTCTCAAGTCTGTTTCGTTAAAGTGGTAGGGCCTTACACATGTACTCTATTGGGGTTTTTCCTCCCATGTTGGTGGTGGTCACATCCTTGCTGTCATTATGCCTGTGCTAACGCGCTGCGGACACTGCTACTGCTTCATAAAAAACACAGTACATTTTCCATCCTCCCACCTGTCAAAAATTCTAAAAATGCTCTTCCTTTCTCCCCAATTTCCCTTCTCAACCTCCCAATCACACACTCCCCACAATCAAAACATACCACTAATCACATTGTGCCCCTCCTTGGGCCTTCACCCTACACAACAAAAGCACAAATAAAACAATCTAAAATAACAAGCTAAAATAAGAACTACCATTCCAGAGCCTTCTAATTATACAGGGCTCCAATTTATTTCCTTTTTTTCCTCCATTACATGATACAAGAGGTACCACCTTCTCCCCTTTCTCGGGGAGGCTCCCCACCATTCCCTTTTCATTTCCATAATATTCTCCTAATTGGACTCATATTTTAATTTTAACATAACATATTAACATATTGGAAATGCTGTTAATCACAGAAAATAAAAAAATTAGTTACATGAGAACAAATTAAATAGAACAACATATGGAAGTACAACATGAAGGTACTGCCAATATTCACACAAAGTGTACATTGAGGGAGTGTCTCAAATAAGAGTGTACACATACATATTGAAAAGAGTAACATTTTCCATTGAAATAAAATTGTGACAGAACATAATGACAGTCATTCTAGAGGAAAGAATACTGATGATCCAGCTCATGGTGATACCGTGAAGCCTGGAAATGCTCAGCATGAGTAGAGTACCAATGTTTGCTGTAGAGTAACTTTCACATGATTCAGTTTGTATTTTTATCAAGAGCTTTTACATTTCTGCTTTATTTTAGGACCTGTGTCAGGCTCCCCAGGACTGTGACAACCTAAACCTGGATGGCGTAAGTTTAATCATCAATATTTAAAGTGTTTTTGTCTTTTTTTTAACCTCTACCATGGATGTATGGTACCTTTATTTTATCTACTTACTTTTTGATGGAAGAAAGACTATACTCGTTCACTGTGCTTTGATCCATGCAAAATGTGGACTCCCAAATGTAACCATTTCATGTGATATCAGGATATTCAGTACAAAAAATGTACCACATCATTAGAGTGGCTGATAAATGAGTTCACTCCACAAGCCCAACCTATTCTACTCTTATGCCTATTCTACCTATTTGTATGGATAATATGAAGCTGAAAAGCTTTCTCTGCCTCTGAATCACAAATATGACAATAGAAAGTTGAAAAAAACAAGAAACTATGGACCTCTATCACACCTCTAGGAGTTAGACACTCTTTAACATCTGGTAACTTTTGAAAATCTATCTCCAATCCTTTCAGTGAAAATAAAAACTCCAAAAATGTGACTTCCTCAGTATGAAACATGCTGTTTCCCAGTTTAGCAAATAGATGGTTCTCCCGAATACATTGCAGTACCTTATAAACATGTTATACATGTTGCTTAGAAATACTGTAGAAAATTAAGATATCATCAATGTATACAATCACAAAGACATCCAGAAATGCACAAAGCACCTTATTTATGAAAAGCTGTATGGCTGCTAGTGCATTGCATAACCCAAACGCATAACCTGATACACGTACAATCCATATTTGGTTTGAAAGGTGATCTTCCACTCATCTACCGCTCTAATCCTCACCAAGTGATAATCCCCTCGCACATCTAATTTAGTAAAGAGGGTAGTTATTTTAAAATTGACCTAACAACACCTAAATTAACGGAAGAGGGTACCGGCTCTTAATGGTGATCCTATTTAATGCTCTGTAATCTATTTTAGTGCGTAAACCACCATCCTCCTTCCTAGGAACAAAAATAAATGGTGAGGCAGGTGGAGTCTGAGAAGGGTGAATGAAGGCATTTACCAAATGTTCTTCTTGCTACTCCTTCAAGTGATCATTTTCCTTTTTCCTAAGTGCATAGATCCTACTACATGGAATCAGAGCCTGTGCCTCCAATTCAAATTTGTGATAATAAGGTAATTCCCCTGCTTCGGTCTCATCAAACATATCCCAGACATCCTTCTAACATTCAGGCAGTACTCCTAACACTGCTCGAATCCTATGCTCCCTGCCTTCCTCCCACTGCCAGATACATGCTTATCTCATTGATAGATCTACCCAGCAATTCTGTAGGTCTGCCCCTCAGGCGACCTTCTTGACATAACTCAGATTCTAACCATCACCAACCTTCTTTTCTAATACATTTCTGGATTATACAGGGGCAACTAAACCATTCCAAGTATAATCCACAGCCAAGGATATTCAATTAATCTAGAAAATGTCCTGTTGCTCCTAAATAAATCACAAAAGGCCTGCTACAATCTCACCTTCACCAAAAAATACTTGCAGGATAATATGCGGTAATGCTCCCTCAAGGTAGTTTGCCATTTGTTGTTCTACTACTCGTCCCTTTCCTGAAATCTTAGAACAGTTACGTATAATAAGGCTCTCTTGTCCTGTAAAGTAGGCCCAAAACCTGAAATGGGCTAAATCAATCCAATGAGCAAAGATGAGTGCACAAATTTCAAGAAAAATCACATTGTATTACTTGCAATCTCTTGCTATATCAGCCATTGTTTGACGCCTCGGATCATACGTCACCCTGCATCTTTACCCAATCACTCCACAGCATTTCAAACCACCTCCAAGGACAATGGCTGTCTGTGCACCAGCTAAAACACACAAGAATGAAGCCTAATTCACTGCAGCAATCTCTGTATACTTTCTGTGGCCTAGTCATCTGCAATCTCCAACATTACTTATTACACGTAGGCAAGCCCCTTTGCTTGCTGTTAACACACATCACTATAGGTTTCCTTATACATTCTTTAAGCAATCTACCCCTACTTCACTGTCACACTAATGACAAAAAGACAGAGCTTCTCATCCTAGGTTCTCACCAAAGACTCAACAAACAAGACCCCTCGTTTAAATCTTTCATCATTGATGTGAATATCATTAAGGTCACAAACGATACTAAAACGTTAGGCATCTATATTGACTTCACCCTCTCTCTTGCCAGACAAACTAACGCAGTATTCTCCACTGCAGCATACACATATAAACTCATCACAGCATGCCGTCCTTTCTTATCACCAGACAACTGTACCACACTAGCCAGGACAATAGTTATGTCCAAAATTGACTATTGCAACACCCTCTATCTTGGAACCAACCTTTGCAATATCAATAAGTTACAGATCATCCAAAACAATGCAATTAGAGCCGCATTAAATATCCCCAGGAACCAACACATTTCTGAAACCAGACGGAGCATCCGATGGCTCTCAGTAACACAAAGAATCTCTCTAAAAGCACTCGCTCTAACTCATAAATGCCTCGCCAACCAAGTGCCCAGCTATCTGGCCAGTAGATTCCCTATCCATACTACCAACAGACCCCTCAGAAGTGCCCAGACCAACTGCCTCTCCATATCCCGTTTCAACCTTCAGATATCTGGTGGAATCAGTTTCCCATTCATGGCGGCAAAACTTTGGAACTCGCTGCCCAACCCACTTAGAGCGGAACACTCCTTCCTGGCATTCAAGAGCAAGGCCAAAACCTGGCTGTCTGCCCAAGACCTTCCCTTGATTCAGACCGCTTGCTAGCGACCTCTCATGCTCCTGCCTACGTCTTAACTGTGTGTAAATATGTAATTAGCTGTCCTTATAATCTGTGTCTGTATATAATTTTGTGAATGATCTCCTGTTTCTTGTACTGCTTATTATCCTGCTCTGCTATGTTTATACTTTGTTGTAACCTAACGGATGCCCGTGGGCCTGGTGCGCTGTATAAATAAATAAAATACAAATAGAACACAAATACACTACATAAAAAGCCTTTCAGCTACCGATGTGCCTCTTGCACCTCTCTTTACCTGCAAAATCTGCATTAGTTCTAATCAACTGCTGCTTTGCTGCAAAACCGTCCCATGATCCCACCTAGACTGCCCTATACATATGGTGCATACTGCATGTCATTGCCCTACATTTCTTCATGGAATTATTCTACAAAATGCATGTGCACTTGACACAGCTAATACATAGGAGAGTAGCCACACACAAAGACAGAATAACTGAACCTATAAATGCTCCACTCTCCTTACTACAGGAACTTCCTTAACCGGTACTTTCTCTTGCGTCTGGGGCGTTGGACTTGCATCTCAACATTCCACAATAAAGACAAAGGTTGTTTCTACATCTTCTAGCTCTCTCTTCACTACTTAAAGGACCTCTGGGTCTACTCAAGGGCTCTACTGATCTTGTGTCCCTATGAACCAAATCCACCCACATGTTATTAATCTTATTATTTTTAATCCAAGTTCTACCCTAAGGTAACTCTCTCCTTCGCTCACTCCTTCACTCTCCCAACCGATAATCCACCTGAATCAGCAGCACAATCAAGACCTCTCATGTAGTGGGTCAATCCACAATGGTGGCCAATACATCCTTTCATTCATCCCTTAACTCTGATAACATATGAATGCTCTCTTTTCTTTGCCAACCATTTCCAAACATCAACGCCTCAAGCTGGGCAATTTATGTGATTAAATTCCAACTTCCCTGGTTATTTCCAATAGTACTCAATCTACACCGTGCACAACTTGTTTCCGGTCAAACCTCTTACTGAATGCCAATTTAAACTTGGCTAAATCCCTTCCCTCGAAACAAAGGGAATAGAACATGCCGCTGCATCATCGGAAATCTACCTTATAATAAAAGCTGCCATAGCAGCTTCCAGTGGGAATGCCTCACGCGGGCAAAAAAATTGTAATTCACACAGCGTGAGAATGTTTTTTTACTCCCACAGAGACTCTGTGGGTGTGAATTCTGCTTTGCCCACATTACCTACTTCTGTAATAGGGTGTGGTTCTGGGGGCTGTGAGACAGGCATGTTATTAAGAGAGACACAGACTCAAATGGGTTCGTTTGAAAACCTTTATATTAAGGTTCCTGGGTTGGTGTAATTTCCTGGCTGGCCGTAACTCTAAAGGGTTAATTCCCTCAACTGATGTTTCTAATGGCCGCCGTTGTCTAAGAGTCCAAAATAAAAGTCTGGCATGTGTCTAAACCTATACTTGCCCTAACTATACAAAAACGTGATAGGAAGTCTTTTAAAAAAATGAAAAATAGTAGTTCAACAAAAATGGAAACCAGGATTGCTTTCAGGTGGTTATCTTACCAATTGCTGCTGGGTCAATGTCACACAGAGCTATTCGTAAGACCTTCTCCACAGGTCCCTTGTAGTTATTCTAACTACCTTAAAATGTCTTTAACTCCCTGAGGTTCCCTTCCCCAAGCTTCAGCTTTATCAAGTTTCAAAACACCATGGAAAATGATAACACAGTTCCTTTTGTAAGCTTCTCGGGGTTCCTTCCCCACGCTTCACACTTGCACCCCTTTTAACATGCCCCTGGCACTTTGCTGATCTTCTTTCCTTTCCGTGCACACTTTCAACCTCTTTTGTCCCGTGCCCACTTGCACCCTCTTTAGTGTGCCCCAGGCACTTTTCTATGCCTTCCTCGTGCCCCTCATTTGCTAAGGACCACTTGCTGCTATTTTTCACTTTCTCTCGCTTTCTGCTTCGACCAGGCTTTTTACTCGACATTCGCTGCAATCTGATTTTCTCACTGCTTTTCTTTTGCTTTCTGTCTCCTTTAATGCACTTTCAGCCTTTTCGATTTGCCTTTACTTTTAACTTTCACACTTTCCTTTCTTTCAGATTCTGTGCCGCTATTCCTCTCTGTGCCTTTCTCGGCTCCGCTCTCATTTAAATGTGTGTTCCCAAGTTTCTCTTACATTCTTCATGAAATTGATCGGGCGGCGTAGCGTTGAGAGGCAGTTCCTCTAGGCAATGCTGGGTTGAGGTCAGGGTTTCACCACCTGCCCCTCAGGCACCCTTGGGGTCAGCACTGGCCATAGGAAATGTTGTCAGGTATGGTTTCCCCCATATGTGTTGGCATGCAAGACAGAATTGCTATGGTACAGAGTGTGAGCCCCACACATATGGGCAAATGGGCATGGTTGGTCATGGGAAGATGCATGTGGGCCCAGCATCATGGGGTTGCTTGTAGCGATGGGTGTGTGACCCATGACCTGTTGGTCATTGGCCTGTGTTTGGGTAGGGCAGTGTGCCCATGCTGGGCCAGCTTATGTCTGACATGCATGCTTGTAGTCTTTCATGGCCCCACATCCCCTCCCCGGGTGTCACATGGTGGGAGTAGGGGGTGGGGTGGCTTGTTCCATGGCACTGTCATGGCACTATGGGCCACTGCTGTGCAGCCAGCAGGGCTGTACTGTGGTGGACCATACCCATTTTCCCCAATATTCTTTGTAGTCGGGGTCCTCGAACACTACTCCAGTTGGGAAGAGTGGGCACCCTGTTATCTGTGTCCTTATGGTATCTCAGGCTGCTATTATCTTGTCTTCTTCAGAAGTTATTTCTACTAATATTTTAATTCCTACAGTTTTCGTTGTAATTTTTTGCCATTGAGTGATGCATTTCCTGATCACATTCAGTGTCAGTAGTACTAAAATCAATGCTACCATCAACACTTTCTGTCCATTGGCCATCCATGTAGGTATCCATGAGAAGATGTATGACAGCCAACCTTCATCTTTACCAGTGCCTTTTGCTTCTTCTTTCATTTTGGCATGCATTTGCGATAACTTGGTAACTGCTTCAGTGAGTGTCCCGTTGGCTTCGTCATTTGCTGGAACAAACGTACATCAAAAAGATCTGATCTTGGCGCACACTCCTTCCATTGCTGTGAGGATATCCAGAGCATATCTGTTCTGGAGGGCCATCAACCTTACTGCTTGGAGCTCTATTGTTATGGCGTTAAAGCCGTTGACAGTGAGTTTATGGTTTGCATCAGCTCCCACCTCGTAATCTGGAGCCATTTTGCATTTGTGTGAATCTATACTGTGGGAAAAATGGATGCGAAGAACATTTCTGTTCTGCTGAACAATCAGTGCTCAGGTGAAATGTCACCTAAAGAGTCTTCCATTGCTGACAATATGTAGTTTCCTCTCTTCACCCTAGTTAATTTGACACACCTCTTCTTTCTTCTAGCACACTCCATTTTAGGGAATTTGTCTGTTTTGATGTCTTTCTGTGGAACTATTAATACTGGCATGTTGATGTGTACCAATAATCATACTCCTCCCCAGTTGGGTGGCAGCTTCTCATATGCCTTTGATCCGCAATCCCAATAGTGATCCATTAGTACTGCTGTTCCTACTTTCATGACTGGAGCTTTTACTGTCTGCTTGCAGTCTTTGTTTTCTCCAACCTTTACTGCTCCATCATTTTGAAAACATAATGCTGCCTTCTTGAGTTGTATTATGGGCATGGGCCCAGCTTCATTTTCTACCCATGTAAGTAGTTTTGCACTTGCTTCCCATTCCTTTAGGCATTTGTCATTTTCTTCTTGAACTGTATGAACTGGAACGGTTAGGAACATCAGCGCCTTCCTCCCCACAACTCCCTCTTTCCATCCTTCGGCTGCGTATACTTGGCCATATACAAGCATCTGTGGTCTTTGTCTTTCCCAGCATCCTGGTGCTCCTTCTATTTTTATGGGTCCCTTCTTAGGACCTGGTAGTTGTACATAAAGCACTGTGCTCTTGCTGGTGGTATTTCAGTTGCCACAAACGTTCTAGAGGCACTCATGGCATAGGGGATGAGAGAACAGACATAACAGCTCTTGTCAGTGGTCTGTTTACCTACTTTAGTCATGTACTTGTACCACATGTTATTGGATACTTGGGCGGTATCAGGGAGATAGGAATCAACCACTCCTACATCTACATCAGCACTACGTTTGCCTCCCCTTACTGGTCTGACAGAGCTTACCTACCGACCTGACATGGTAGCCACACTTGGCCGAATTGAGGTTGTGTTAGTAGGGGTCACAGCTTTATATTCTATAACAAAAGACATTCGCCAAAAAATAAGGGCAAAGCTACCAAGCGAAAAGAAGACACATGTCAGCATTATCATACTTTTACAAATGGCATTCATTACTTTCTCTGCTTTGGAACCTCGTGTAGTTTTGAAGATATTGATGAACTGCCTGAAATGCACTAGAAATGCATTCATTTGTTGTTAGTATTTATTATTTTAAGCTCCACGCGCAGGATTTTGTTCTACTGTAATAAGGAATAACTACTCCCACACAATATTGATTCTAGGGTCACAAAGTACTTCAAGTACGGACAGATTTCCTCGATGAAGTTCTGGGTATGTTTGCAACAAATAGCCCAGGAAAACACAGAAGAATAAATTGGGGGAAGGGTCTTCTTACACGGTTGGATCTCCAAACAAAGAGGACAAATTGGCATTGGAAGGTCACGGAGCGAGGGTCTTCGGGAAGCATGGGATAATGGAGGGATAACAGTCGCAACATTCACAATGAATGCTGTCAGTGTGTGAAAAGAAAAATAATAAACAAACAGTGTATCTTAACTCTGGATGTGTAGGAAGTCATTTCCCTTTCTTTCTTGCTTGGGAGTGAGCAATAATAGGTTGGCCTCTGCTGGGCTGTGATGTTTCTTGGCATTCCTTTTGTCCTTGCTCTTGCAGAACGTTGGCCCTTGGATGGTCGTTGCTAGGAGAGGCAGCTGCTTGACAGGGCTTGATGACCCCGCTGTAATTCTAAGCCTTCTTACACCTTATCTTCGCAGCTTGATCTTTTATCTCTTCTATCTGATGGGACCCGTTTATCTGGGTTTAAACCAAGTCCTAGTGAAATCGCACAAAAGGACCGGGTCTCCAGGATAAAGTTGTTGTGGTTTCAGTCATTCCTCATTTGTTTATGTATTGTTACCTTCTTCTTTTCTTTTGTCCTCTCCTGTTGTGCCTGTAGTTGGCGAGAAATAGAAGAGGCACTAGCCATCATTGTAATCATATATTTCTTGTCCAAATACATTAGACATTGTTTTTGAATCTGTCAAAGCCCTAGTGGGAGGAGCCAGGGGGAGTCGAATGTGCCGCCTGAATACTACCTTTTGTGGGGTTAAATGGTGGTCTGACCCTGGTTTGTTGTGCAATCCGAATAGAGCCAAGGGCAAACAGTGTAGACACCTCTTATTGAATGTTTTCTTTATCTTGGCTAGAGTGTCCTTGAGCAGCCCATTGAGAAACTCACACATACTGTTCGCCTATGGGTGGTACGCACAGGAGAATTTGTGATTCCTAACAAAGGTATGGATTCCTAAACAAAGTTGTGATGTGATGAAACATCTCATTGGTGAGGTGAGGACCGTTGTCAGACCACATGCCCCACCATGGGAAGATTTCTCTAACCTGGAATTTTGTTGCTCATAAAGCATTTGGATGGGAACGGTAGCCAGCTTCGATCCATTGGGAGAATGGCCACACAACTACTATCATGTAGCGGTAGCCCTGACATACTTGACGCATGTCTACTTAAAAACATTTGAGGTGTTAGAATGGAACCACTGGGCGAGGTATGGTACCTCTCACTACCCTTAGTGTATGGCCTGCAGTAAATGGGTTGCAGATGAGGCAGCTAGTCATAAATTCTGCCACATGTTTTGCTAGGTTGGGACAGAACCACTCTTCCCCAATGTTAGCAGCAAGCACATCCTTCCCCATATGGTTATAATGATGTTGTTTTGTCAGTGCTGTTTGCAACACCGATAATAGCATCACTACCTTCCCTGTGCTTTAACTGCCACCATAGGGCGTCTATCGGAGATTAAAAAAAACATCCCCTTCTCAACCATAATTCCTTTTCCTCTTTTGGTGCAGCTCCATGCAAGTCCACTTTTTGCATCACAGGTCATGTATTCAACACCATGGATGCAGTGTCCATCTCTAAGATGTCACCAAAATAAGTGTTGTGTTTTGCTTCCACCTCTGCTATCACATTGCCCCTGGAGACGGGATCCTCCCCCATCGTGTTGGCCTGGCCTTTTGCGACCATAATGATCATTTGGGAATCAGAGCGCTTCTATCAGTCTGCCCAATAAGAGTGTGTGCTGTACTGGTTCTTCAGCACATCGGAAGCCCCTCCTTAGCCAGTGTGACCGCACAGAAAGCACTGTAGACATTACATAGGCTGAATCTGAATATAATGTCACTTCTTTATTCTTGCTTCACTCCAGTGTCAGTATTAGAGCTACTAGATCTGCAGTTTGTGCTAAAAAATGTGATGGTAAATGTGCGCCTACTACCACCTTGCTTGTCCCGTCGTCCTTTACTCTCACTACTGCTGTCCCAGTATGTCGTTCTCCTGTGTTCTGGTCTATTGTTGATGACCCATCAATATAAAGCACTTCTCCCGAGTCAAGTGCGTTCTCCTTTTCCTTCGGGATGTCGTCATTGTTTTCTATGTTTGTGGTGCAATCGTGTACGTAGTGGTCCCCCTCTATGGGCTCAGCGAACAAATGTCACCGGGTTCACAAGTTGGCAACTCACTACCTTGATAGCTGGATTTGACAGTATCACCTCATATCCCAAAGCTCTTTGTGTTGTCAGTGTACTTTTGGGTTGCTAGTTTTGCGAAGAGAGCATGCTCCACAAAAAGAGTGGTGCTGCATCCCATGGTAATACTGGTAATACTCGCTAATTTCTCCACTGCAAATGCACATCAGATAGTGCCTGCTCACAAGAGTAGTGTCCTCTAATCACTAGGTCTAGTTTCCCTCTGTAATTTGCTAATGATTTGTGGACCCTGGTTGCTTTCTGCTTCAGTACTGCAGTCATTACTACTCAGTTAGAATATGTGAATATCTGGGATCCCTAACACTGGAGCTGTGCCTATTGCTGTCTTCAGCTCCTCAAATGCCTCAGCCGTTTCTTCTGTCCACTGTAATGCACCCTGCCCTCTTTGTGCTTCTTTCAGTGCACTTAACAAGGGTCTGGTGTATGTGTATGTACTGTAGTCAAATACCCAGGTTGTGCAGTCATTGCAGAGGCTGTTGTATTTCTCTTATGGTCATGGGTTTTGGTGTCTTGCGAATTGCCTCTGCTCTTTCTGGTGTCACTTTCTGCCCCTCTTGCGATATTAGTTGCCCAATATATAATACTTCCCTCTGATAATATTGTAATTTGGATTTGTCTACCTTGTACCCTTTTCTGCGAGCACAGTCAACATGTGAACTGAATAATTTCTAAACTGTGTCTCTGTTTTGCTACAGATCAAGATGTTGTCTAAGTATTGTATAACAAAATATTCTACCTGTGCATTGCCTAAGTCCATCTAGAAGACCCTGTTGAATATGGAAGGGAACCTGCAGTACCCTTGTGGGAGCCTAGTGTGCTTCCATTTTATATTTCTATATAGGAACAAAGCTAAATCTTGTCAGTCTGGTTGGAGTGGTATAGAAAAGAAGGCATTCTTCAAATCTATAACCGTGAAGTAGGTAGCTTCTCTAGGAATGCTACACATAATTGTCCCTGGGTTCAGAACTTGAGGAAATTCTGCCTCGACAATATGGATCAAGGGGCGCAAATCCTGTATAACATGCCATAACCCCCTGTTGCCTTTTTCACAGGGTATACCGGTTCATGGTGACTCTGATGGTATTAGAATGCCTTGCTTGACTAGGGCTGAAATGGTCTCATAAATGCCCTCCTCTGCCTGCTCGACAGAGGATATTGCTTTGCTCCTTCTAGAATGGCTCTTGGCTTAAGTTTTATCTTTACTGCTCCTATTCCCTTCAAAAGTCCCACATCATAGAGACTTTTGGTCCATAAAACAATGGAGACCTTGGCCAAGTCTTGCTCGAGAAATGATGACGGTGTTGTAGGATCATCACCATTCTCTGTGGTACCTATCTGTGGTGTATTTTGCCCCAATATGTAAAGCTAATGTCGAACACCATCTGATGATCGGAGCGGTTGTCTTTGAACAATTTTTTGTCAGTCACAGTAGTCAACCTGTAACCTTCTCCCACTGCAATCACAGACCTCCGTGGTCATGCAGTGTCATCTGTCCCATGCACTGTTATTCTATCTTCCCCCGCTATGAATGCCTCTAATTCTCGTGGGATCATCCTCCCCTCTGGCTCGTCTAATGGTAGTTCTGGTCTAAACAGGTACTCATTTGGAAGTCGCCATCGTTTTTGCTGAATCCCTGGGAGCCATGCTATTATTACCTCCACTCATTATTGGAATAGTTCTCTATCTGCTGGCACCCCCCTCTCTACTGTGTGTCTGCAATAGACTTGAATGATTTCCTTTATGTTTAGGAGAGTAATCCCAGGTATAGAACACACTATCCCTTAGTCAGTGAATGAGATGGTCATGTTAAGTTTGATCATAATGTTTCTACCCATTATGTTTACTGGTGTCAGTCGGAAATACAACAACGGTAGACCTAAGTCATGCTCCCCTATAGAAAGTGTAAGATCATCTGTAAAAGGAGCCAAATCCGTCCCCCCTGAAACTCCCTGTTCATTCATGGCGTAGCCTCATACCTTCCCTCCCAGATGCAGGATCTTGTCACCCCTTTCTCTACAAGAAAGGAGAAGGTCTTGTCACCTATCGTCACCCCTATACCTGGTTCTTCTGCTGGGTTGGGTGTAATCGATAGGATGGAACACATCAGCTCTGTCTGTGGGCTGTCCTATTGTTGACATTCCGCTACCTGTGAATGGGTTGCCCCCCATCACAGTCACCACTCCCAATTTCCAAATGGGAGTCATTCCCATGAAGTCTGTGCGTGTCAGTGTCCCGTCATTTTGCTGTGCCGTGCATGGAGTCTGCATATTATTCTGCATCTGTGGTGCAGGTAGTGTCTGTGACTATGGCTGTGCAGGCGCCTGCATCTAGGTTGTCTCTGTCATGTACTGGTATGCCTGTGGGTATGCGTCCGATGTCTGCACTTGCCGTTGTGTTTGGCCCTGAGCATAGTACTCAGTCTGTTCTCCCTGATATGTCAACTGATATTACATCTCCCCATTCTGTTGCATCCCCCCCCGATTCTACACACCCTGGAAATGTGTCCTATTTGTCCACATACCCAGCACAGGGGTGGTCTGACCTTTGGCCTCTGATACCCTCCTGAAAATCCCTCTTGGTCGTGCTGCATCGGGTGTCTGTACCCTCAGCCCATAGGTGGCCCCCTCTTCCCATGAACCCATGATACGCATCACTCTGCCCCGTGAAACCTCCCCCAGGGCCTCCTGTCTGTACTGCACATATGGGGCACTTTGTCGTTCCGTTCTCGTCAACATTGCCCCTTCGATTGTATATTTGGACAACTTCGTCTGCACTAACTTTGCCTCTTCCTGCTTCTTCCCCTTGCATTTTCTTGCATTAGCCTACAATAGTGTATGTTATATTATGTTATGTTATGTTATTTTATCTTATACCGCGCCAAAGCCCGTAGGCATCCAGGCGCCGAGAGACAGAACCTGCAGGCTACCTATAAGGAGAGAGAAGTACTATCGTGAGTTGAATTTTGGATGATGGTTTGGCCGCCATCCCCACTAACTTCTTGAGTTGCCTTTGCACCTTCTCCGGCAACTCTTGACATAATATAAGATAGAATAATAGTACTGTCTTGTCCCATGGTTCTCGCGTTTCATTTCAAATCTCCATTTCTCTTGAATAGCTTGATGTACACCAAGGGGTCTTTGGGCCTCATTACGACCCAGGCGGTAAGTTACCGCCTGGGTCGTACCTTTACCACCATGGCGTAAACTACATTTATGCCATGGTGGTTGGCGGACTTACCGCCCCATTCCGAGGTTGGCGGGGCGGTAAGTCCCCAATCCCCATTTACCCTTCCCCATTCCCATTTTTGCCCCATAGGGCATAATGAGAGTGGGGAAGGCGTTAATTACGCCACCGTAAATTACGGTGGCGTAATTAACAACAAGGTCCCTTAGCGCCATGGATTTTAACACCTGCTAAAAGCAGGTGTTAAATCCTCCATGGCGCTAAGGGACCTCGGAATCAGGCGGTAAGGGTCGGCGCTGTTTACGCTGCCGTAAACCCCTTACCGCCTGGGTCGTAATGAGGCCCTTTGTCTTGCCGCATTTTGCGTGCCATAATCGCGCTAATCTCTGAGGTGTCTGGGTACTGTACCCGTGGAGTGCGCCACACAGCCGCTCAGCAGTTGTTAAACAACGACCCATCGTGCACAGTGTTGTGAGTGGTTTCTACTGGGTAGCCAGCCATTTTCCATAGGTTTCCCCGTACCTGCGCAACGAGGGTAACTTAAACCTCAAGATGTCTTTGTCAATCTGTTGCCAAGATATGTATTAAGGTCGGCCCCCTCCTTTCTGCAATAAAGGGAATTGCATCACTCTGGTCTTCCCACCCTATCTCCCAGTGCCTTTAGTGGTGGCAAACACCCTCACCAATTCCCCCCTCTCCCATGCTGGAAGGTTCCTGAGCATCTGCATATATGGAGTAATGCTATCTGTGATGCGTGATAGTGCCCTAGAGTGATATATCCTCTCATTCTTGTCACCCTGTAGTCCACTCGTGTCCTTGTCGGCTTCCATATCATGTCTCGGTCAGGCTCTTCCCTATATACCAACGGGCAGGTTACCCCACTTCCTCATCCCCACTCCCTACTAAGTCATTGGGCCTCATTACAAGTTTGGAGGTAGCCATGGTGCTATTAGCGCCATGGCTGCCTCAAAAATCGGCCCGGGTCCGGGTTCCTTGAATGAGGAATTACCGGCCCATTCCAACCTTGGAGGACCCAGTAATTCCTCATTCAAAATACCCATCCCCATTCGAGCCCCCATAGGGCTCAATGGGAATGGGGAGGGAGTTAATAATGGTTATTAGCTCCCTGGTGTCATGACCCATAGAACTTGCCCTTTCTGGACCTCCTGGTCCTTATCACGCCGGGGCTTGTATTCCTTGTACGGGGGGAGATTTATGACACCTGGACCTTTAGCGGCTCTTCCTAAGGGCGGCTGGTAAACCCAGCCACCCTTAATGGGACCCGCTAAGGGACCTCGTAATGCGGCGGTAAGGGGTTAACGGCACCAGCATCCTTACCGGCGCCATTGACCCCTTACCGCCGCACTCGTAATCTCCACCATCACTGTCAATATTATCTTGGAAGCATTGTCTTCTGAATACTGCACCTTCCTGCTGCCCTTCTTCTATGTCAATTATGCTCCTGCACTCCCCCCTCACAGAGCACCTTATATTGGCCCTCATTACGACCCTGGCAGAAATCGCGGTGCTAAAAGCACCGCGGAGCACGGCGGAAAGCTGCCGATAGCGCCATGGAGGTTGGCGGATTTTCCGCCCCATGCCGACCTTGGCGGGGCGGTAAATCCCCATTCCCCATTTTACCCTTCCCCATTCCCATTTTTGCCCCATAGGGTATAATGGGAGTGGGGAAGGCGTTAATTGCGCCACCGCAAAATACGGTGGCGTAATTAACATCAAGGTCCCGTAGCGCCATGGATTTCTCCGCCCGGAAAAACCAGGCGGAAAACGTTCCATGGCGCTACGGGAACTCGTAGTAGGGCGGACGGGTCCGCCGCGATTAACGCTGGCGTAAACCCACTCCGCCAGGGTCGTAATGAGGGCCATTGTCTCTGTCTGGTAGCATAGCTGTCCTATCATATCTCCTGCCTCAGTCTCGTTCTCCTTGCGCCTCTACCTCGTCGTTGTCACAAAAACGTGCTAATCCCAACTTCACTCACATTTCCCTGACAGCGTGCTTATCCTCTTCCCTGCACTGTCGCTGTCTAATGAGCGTTACACTTCCAACTTCCTGTTCTCCTTCTTTATCTGCACTTGCTTTTTGCTTTCTTCTTCTGCCCTTTTTCTCACCATATCCTTGAGCTCTCTCTTTCTCTGCATCTCTCGCGCCTCTGCCTTCTGTTCCTCCCTTTGTACTCTTTCACATTCCTCCTTTTCCTCCTTCTCTCGTCTCTCTACTTCTTTCATTATCACTGTCCATTCCCTTGTTTCACTCGTGTCCGTAAAACCCACCCATTACTTCCTTATTAGGACCTCCCACATCTGCCGCTGTCTTCCTGTCTAGTTTAAGTAATATTCGTCCTCCTACCCACTCGTTGGATACTATATGCTTCGGTCCTTCCTGTCCCCATTCCATGCCCACATTACTCTCTTTTATGTGTGCCTGGATCTCGCTGTGCTCTCTTTTTTCGCCTCCCTCACTTTCATCTCCCTCGACTACTTGTCTGCCTCCCGCACTTTCATCTCCCTCAACTACTTGTCCGGCCTCGTTCTGCCCCTCACTCTTGCTGTATGCTAGAGGTGCAAATATTGGATTTGTGTACCGGCCGGTGCTCTCAATTCCCTTGCTGGTTATAATCCCTGGACTCCCGCTGTTGCACCTTCGCTCTCATGTTCTGGAGGAGGAGGGGGGGGAGCAAAGGGTTTTTCATCTGCAACCTCCTGTTGGTTCAGCATCCAGTGATACCATGCCCTATCCCCTCCATCATCCTGGAACATTTTCCACAGCTCAAATATAGCTATTCGCTTATTCAATTTCTTCCCCTTGTAGACCATGTGTTTATGCACATGTAATGGTTGCTGCACACATTTGGAGAAGCTCCCACCTTTTGGCCATGGCTTAAGCAGTTTAGCGTCTGTGCTTTGTGTCCATTCCATGCTATATTTACAAATGTTGTCCTTATATCGCGGAATGCACCTGCACATGTGGTGTAGGTCTGTGTCCCCCAATTTTCTGCCACAATACATTACTTTAATACTTAATTGATTTCAAGTCAGGGATTCAACACTTCCGCTGTTATTCAACGCATTTTGTAAAATCATTAATTCAAATCGCACCTCAATTTTACTAGAAACTCACCAGGGATAACACTTGATTGTGTGAGTCGCTGGTACAGCAAAGTCAGGATTTCTCCCTGCCCAGGCCAGTGAGAATCTCTCTCTCTTCCCCGTCTGCTTGGACAGAGCCCACACAGGAAGTTTCCTTATCTGCTTCACTCCCCTCTCAGCATGAATGAACACCACAAAGTATTTTCCCCAGCCTGCCTTCATTCCAGTGAATGCAGCACACTCTTAGCATCAACCAGAGAGCAAGAGTGCTCGAGAGCAAGCAAACCTACTGGCTGGCAGCTCTTTTTAAACCCTCTGACAACCACCTCCCATGAATGTATGTTTACTTAAATAAAATGTAAGAAAATTGCGCCTTTGAAAGTGATGTCACGTGCCAATCATAACCACCTCTCTTTAACAAGCCAACTCACTAGAATGTTGTAGAAGTATGTGATCAGCTTGCACCATTTCAAGGCAGCAACAGACGAAAAGTGTTACCTTTCTGTGTGCTGTTTTCCTGTTCCCAAAGTGAAAAATGAATTTGCTTTGAGTAAAAAACGCACTATATTCCGTACCTCGCATTCCTCAAATTTCACTGCAAGAAAACAGCCTTTCATTTTGCAAATTAATTTCCTTTTGTACTCTCCAAACACATTGCATAGCCTGTGTTTGCCTTTGTTTGTTATCACATTTAGTTTATCAATCTGCAACAAAGTTTGCACCACAAGCCATAGACTGAGCTGCCATGAATGTTAGTACGGGACGTGTTACAGGTTAGGAATTTTTAAGTAGAACTTATTACATGTTATTTTTATTTTTCATTCCATAACTGTGATGTGGTGCAACATTATAGCATCAGCTTTTATGCAGTGCCAAATTCAAACCCGATTTTAACTGGCATGTGCTTTGTGTATTGACAATATTGACATTCTCTATATGCTCTGGATACTCTAGATGCAGTCCAGAGTCTCACACTCGGGTCTCACACCATTGTTGGCAAATGGGATCACCCTTCAACCTTTGATGAAATGTGGACCTGGCTAAAATTCGGAGCCTCCTTTCTTTCTACACACTCCCTCCTTTGTTTCTGTAGGGACCTAACCAAAGAGCCACTGCAGAAACATGCAGTAAGAAGTTTAAAATACATGCGCCTCGCTCAATTGGATTTTCCCTTTCCCCATTGTCACTAATGCAAACATGATCATATGCATTTTAACTGTAATTGTGATCAATCAGATCAAAATAATTAACATTCATATCGCCATAATTACCAAACCCCTTTCTATCCAGGTGCCCCAAGTGAATACATCCATCACTGTCAAGCCTAAATCACTCATAGTAATATTATTTTGATTTAAATTCATTTTAATTGTGTGGATGGTTTTAAGTTTCAGTAAGTGTTGAATGTCAGGATCAATAGGAAATGTATTTTTCTGAAAAAAATCTATGTTCTCCACTTTCCCCTCCCATAAATCACCATTCACATGAAATATGGCCAACCTCCCTATTGATACCACTGTATCTTTAGGAACATCCATGTAAAAAACGTTATGCTGTAATGGCTGCATAAGGGCTGCATAAGTGCTGTAAGTGTCTCCCGTCACACTACCCTGCACATGAGGTAAGAACGTTGCAAAAACGTGATGAAAGAGCTTTTTTTAAAATCATTAATCGAAAAAGGGAATAGATTTTTTCAAAGTGCTCTTTCTAAATGCGCTGAACCGCGCTGCATTTTTGGTGCCTCAACGTTGCCCATTCACCACCTTGGGGCAGCATGCAATTTCTAAAAAGGGAAGATCTATTGAAATTGCCCATTTGTTAGGTGGTCCTCGTGGCAACTCCATGATGGCCGCTGTGCACCTTAGGAGGAGGCCTTGTAGTCCTCCTCTTCCACCTTACTTGCACAATGATTGGCCCGGGAGCTGATCAAATTGGCCTATTGGGGACCGGCAGGCTTTAGCCACCCCCCTCTCCAAGGCCCACATCAACACTTGCAATCCTGAACCAGCCTTCTTCTCCCCCTCTCACTCGAGCCATGACGAAGTGGCCTGCTTTCTTTCTACACACCTGGAGGGTGCTCTATCTTCTCCTAATGTTGCATGTGTCTGTGTCTCCCCTCACACTACCCTGCACATGAGGTAAGAACGTTGCAAGAAACGTGATGAAAGAGCTTTTTTAAAATCAATAATCGAAAAAGGGAATAGATTTATTCAAAGTGCTCTTTCTAAATGCGCTGAACCGCGCTGCATTTTTGGTGCCTCAATGTTGCCCATTCATCACCTTGGAGCAGTGTGCAATTTCTAAAAAGGGAAGATCTATTGAAATTGCCCATTTGCTAGGTGGTCCTTGTGGCAACTCCCTGGTGGCTGCTGTGCAGTGTACCTTAGGAGGAGGCCTTGTAGTCTTCGTCCACCTTACTTGCCCAACGATTGGCCCAGGAGCTGACCAAATTGGCCTTTTGGGGACCGGCAGGCTTTAGGCCGCCACATCTCCAAAGGCCCACTTTCTAATGCCCTGTCTGTTCCCCTGTCTGTTGCCTGGCCAGGTCTGGGGGTCCTCTCCTACCCCCCCCACGTGCACATGGAGGCGGAGAGGAATTCCACACGTTCCAGACACACTGAATTTATGAAGCATCTAACATTTCTCTGAAGGTCAGTTCCCTCAACTAACTTCATCGATCCTCTTCCTTCACACCTGGGACTGTCCCACCTCTCACTCCATCTCATCTGGACTCCCACTAATTTAGCTGTGCACAGTTGCTGCATGTGTTTCACCTTGTCTTGCCAACCATCAAATGTAGCTGTGTAGTGTTGCTGCATATGTTTTCGGCCTTGTACTGACAAAAATCGAACTCCACTGTGAATAATTGCTGCATGTATTTCGCCATGTCCTGCCAAAAATCGAAATTTTTCTTGCCCTGTTTCTGCATATGTTTTCACCTTGTCCTTCCAAAAATTGAATTTAGCAGTGCCATCTGCAGCCCTACTTCCTGCCCCCTGTTTCACCTCCTCCCCTCCTCTCCCACTCTACCCCACCCTCTCTGCTAACACTCTCCGCTTCTTCTATCCTCATATTGTTTGTATATCGTCCCACCTCCGGTTCTCAACCCCTCACCCCTTCCTCATCTCCCCCCACCCTACTCGCCCATTTCCTTATACCTTAAAACTGCTTAAACTACACAGAGCTTAGAAATGCCCAGTAGTCTCCCTCTCCTGCACTCCTCTTCCCTTCTGCTCTCACCTACCCACCTCCACTGTTATTTATGTCATGCCGCTATATAATTGCATGCAACTTAGCATTGTATAGTAGCCTGTCTGTTCTACCCTGACAGTCCCACCTTTACCCTATTTGTGTAAGGCACTTTGAAAAACTAAGAACTGCCGTCAGACATGAAAGAGTTATCTTCACTGTTATATGTATTACCTGCACTTATTCCTGCACATACCGTGCTCTGTGCAGGCCTGTATCATTCAAAAAGTCAAGGACTCTGAATGACCGTTGTTTTTTCCCATTGTCCCTCCCCAGTACTCCTTGAGCGCTTTGAAACACTTCTCTGTGTATAGGCGCTATACAAACAAACAATAAATAAATAAAATAAAATGGCTTAACCTTAAATGAACCATGATTGAGGTGTATAATCGTATGATTTGTTACTGAAGAACTCACCAACCACCTGTGTTTAATTAATTTGGCACTGGCTAATTAATCACTTTTTGGTATGGTATTGTTTATTTATATAGTGCATATACACAGACAAGTGTTTCAAAGTGCTTAAGGAGGGTGGGAGCATGGGGAAAAAACAAACAGTCGTTCAGAGTCCTTGAAATTCTGAGACGATAATAGTCTGCACAGGCAGAGTAAATGTGTAAAAAGTATGTTCAAGATTGGGGGACAGAAAATAGGCCTGACGGCTATTCCTCAGATTTAGACAGTGTAATTAATGGGTGAACACAAGGGAGAACAGGCATACGATCCTCTGCATAGTGCATTCGGATCGAGGAATTGCACAGAGGGTCACAGGGAGGGCGAGGATCAAGTGCACCTGATTGGTTGAGACTGGGGTAAGTGCAGAGAGAGCTGAGGTACACCCGGTGGCCAGTTAGCATGCTGTACGGAGAAGGAGGAGGAGGGAGAGAGGGAAAAAGCTGAGAACTAAGTTAGCAGGGTGGAGGGAGAGAGAAGGAGGAGAAGAAGAACGTCTTGAGGAGTTTCCGGAATGTATGGAGATCTGGTTCAAGACAAAGTTTGGCTTACTTATAGACAATTCCCATCCTTCTGAGATCCCATGATCCACCTTTAACCCTCAAATGGCACCCGCTGCATCAGGCATAAATGGCTTTCCAAAGCATTTTTAATTCTGCTATTTACATTTTACACAGGTAACTCATTTTGGGACCAGGTATAAATCAGGTTCCAAAGCTTGGAAAGCCACCATTTCAGGAGTCACAATCTTGACATATTTGTCTTTTGCCAAACACCTACATTATGTCTTACAAATCAACTCCGGAGCGACGAATGGAATGCACAGTAAAACACCTATTTCCATTCTTACTCTATCAATGTACAACGGAATTGCACTCCCCATTTCAAATGCAATCTTTTCTTGGATAATTTCTACCTCTCTTTGTGTAACCCGTGCCATCATTTGATGAATGATATCAGATAACAAAAAATACAGGGGTATATGGCCTTGAATCAATTTGGACACCACGTTTTGAACTTCTTGTAGAAATTTTGTCAGAATATTTTCTGAAGGATTTACCACATGCAAAATGTCAGCAGTTTATCATATTTCACAATAATGCTGGTACTATGTTATACTATCTGACCTGCTCATTGAGGGTCAACATTGTTTGATTCACATAACGAGTCACTTCACTGTGTTCACCCTGAAGTCCATCTAAAGCCTGTTGCAAAATTTTAAATCATGTCCTCATTCTTGAGCCTTGCTACCTAATGTGTTTCCAGATACAGTGTTAGCTTTTGATATTGTCATACCCACCACAGCTCCAATTATGGTCATTACAATTGTTGCAACCAAAAGACTGGACACTCTTTTCCCCCTGCTTTTCTTGATGCTAGATGAACTCATGAAGGTCTTTTCTAACTGTAACATTACTTCCTTTACTGCTCTTTGAACCCCCTCCTTGCAGCTTTGCACCCAGTCTTTCACTTGAACAGTTTTCACATCTGAAACATTAAGAAACCGTTCGATTACCAAGTCTGTGTTTAAGCTGGTATACATGTTTTGATACAAAAGTCTTCTATTCCCTAGTGTAACACCCAGAGCTTCTTCCACTGCAATTTCTGAGGCTGGTCCCGGTTCTATTGGAACGTGTCCTTCCACTAAAATGATGCATGGAGTGTTCATTCCAGTTATTAAGTGATTTCATCTTTTCATTTTTTAATGCTTGTAAATCTGTGGATCATCAAGATCTGACTGACCTGCTGTAAAAGGCCAATCAAAAGCATCCATGGCATGCATTCACCTGCGCTTTCTTCCTTCCCTGTACTCATGCAACCGGTTCCCATGTGCCCATTTTGTCAGATTTACTGTGCGTTCCCCCTTTTTCCCCTCCATGCTTGGCTCCTGGGGTTGGGAACAGCTACCAGTATCCCTTATCCGACCAGTGTAGACCCCATTATTATGCACTCCTGCCCATCTAGACCATGCGCCCCACAAAGCATCATAATCCTCAGCATTTGGTGGTGGCACTGCAAAGACTACTTTCTCTTCATCCTCACCATCATTCTCCCTGGGAGGCTGCCTCTCTACCCCACTTCCCCCATCATCAATTTTCTTAGCAGACATTATATACCGTACTTCTCCCTTTCTGCAATTACAGTTCTTGATGATCTGACACAGAAGGCAACAAGCATCACAATGAACATGGGGACAGTTATTTTGAATACGGCCAGTAGCCATTCGGGCAACTAGGCAAATCTCCATCTTTTCGTGTAGTATACAGATCACCTCGACAGCTTCCGTTAGTGGCTAAAATAAGCATGGAATGAGCTGTGCGCATACGACCAGTTAGCGTTCCACCCACTCAACAGGGGGGGGGGCTTCTAGTAATGGGGGTAGTACAGCATGGCAGATACACACAAGCACCATATAACACACAATGGGGAGTACAACAAATGCAACAGCAGCCCCGGTTTGCACATGCAGGGGTAGTAAACCCCCGTACATGGGACAATATTAGACAGGAAGGCAATACTATCCAAGGGGAAGGGGATTTGGATATAGGAGTATGGGGACCTGGTTTGGAGGACAATGTTTTTTATGTGGAAATTTTGGTCATTTTGCCCGAACAGGCACAGTCATTCAAGAAGCAGGACAGCAAGGAGGAATGCAGCCATAGCAGCAATATATGCAGACATGCACACAACCTCAACTGGCACAAATGATACTGCAGCAACAGATGTAAGTGCAACCTATACAGACACAGGTTGTACCAACACAGGGACAAGAATCAGCGCAAGGGGAATTGATAGCTGGATCACAGGGTACCGTAAGCATACTGCCAGCACCAGAACAGACACATGCACAAGAAAAGGAAACAATATTGGGACAAAATGAGATGCCCCATTTTACCGGGGTCGCAGTGGTGGGGAGAAATCCGTTCACATCTTTGAGCAATACATTTTCCCAATAGGGGTGTCCAAAGGCAGTACGAGTGTGTCCTGTCCTAGCAGTAACTGAAGACCCAGAGCCCGAGGTAGCAGTTCAAATAGGACAAAGGGACCTCTCCTTTCTAATATGTATGTATGTATTTATTTATTTATTTATTTATTTTTCGCTTGTTAGGTGCTTATACAGGAAGCAAATCAGGGCAACCGGGAGGGGATAGAGGATGAAGACAATACAAATTTCAATACAACAAATATAAGTAGAGACAAACAATGGGGAGGGGAAGACAAACCTACTATGCCTTGTGAATGTTCAGAATGTGAAAGTGCAAAAGGGAGAGGGTGTGGGATAGGTGATGTGGTGCTCGTGGGAGAGCAGCTGGTGAAGTGCTATGAGAAAGGTAAGTGCAAGCCTCCAAGCGTGGAGGGTGGGCTGAGGCAAGTGCAGAGGATAGAGAGCAGCTGGGATGAGACAATGTGGGATGTCAGGGCCCTGAGGATGCATAAGGGCCCTCAACACCAATCAAGCTCAATAGATACTGGAGCTACTAGATCCTTTATAAATAAAGAAATTGGACATGCAAGGCTTATCATGGACGATCCAAGAGGTTCCTCTGACAAAAGATTTACCATTGACAAAAGGGATGGGACATATTGTAGCGCCATTATTGTATTCAAAAGACACACCTATCAACATACTAGGAAGAGATTTATTAAGCAAAACACCCCAATTTCATTTTCAGATAAAGGGATGGTGTGCACCACACCTGAGATGTACCCAGCCAGGGTGGCAGTGTTGATACAAGCATACTATGCACAGAGCACAATGAGAGGAAGTACATGTATTGCTAGGATGGGTCTCAGGGATACAAGGAAAGGTCCTTTGACTGTCAAATGAATTTATATTCAGACCACAGTGTCCCTCAACTATCACACCAGGCACACACACTGCTATACCTAGAGGAAGTAGTAGTGATTTGGTCTGCTATGGGCCTAAGGAAGTTGTCCCTGAGACAGTGTCCCTCACCACCCATGGGGAGACCTAATAATGTCATATCTTCTCTGGACATTGACCACATGGACAGGGTTGCAGGCTAGTGTACCAGTCATACCATGTATGCTTAGCCCAAAACCTGCCTTGCTCAGCTTTGCACCCAGTCACCCTGCAGCACCCAGTGTATGTGCCATCGTGGCTGCCCCCGTAAGCACCACTATTTGACTAGGGTCTAGAGGGTGCACCAGCACTGCACCATAGGATAGAGGCACCAAACTGATTGCTTCCTCCATGGCAGGTGCTTTCAAGGACGGGTTACACAATGCCATCGCAACAGCATCCAAGTATAGCTCCTATGGTGCTCTGTGCCAGAAATGACATCATGCACATGCTGGTTGGAGTATTTGGAGCCATGCAGTCTGGTGCAGAGCTGATGGTGAAGTACTCTGCCACCTGTCTCCAACAGAGTGAGCGTTTCTCAGAATATCTGGCTAGAACCAAACTGATTCTTCAGCTGGCTTTACAACAGAAGGGGATTGAGCCAAAAAGCATGTACCAGGTCGGGCTGCAACAGGTCATGTGTGGAGCCAAATCGCTGCTGCTTCTGCAGCTATGACTCCAAAAACAGACCCAGAAACAACTACTTTTGACACACTGATCCAAGAGGCAAGATGGAGGACGCAGTGTACCGTCTGCCAATACAAATGGTTACTCCATACACTGCCCTAGAGTATGACCTGAGACATCAAGTGGAGGATTCGCGCCAAACCATCCATGTGATGCAGCTGTAGAGGGTGCCGGCCAAACCACCGCCTATAATGACATACTTTACCAGAGCACAGAAGAGACTCTACACCGCCATCCCGAGAGATCAAACACCTGATCTTCAGAGCACTCAAGAGCCACAGCACTCTTAAGTGGATCGACGGCATACTGCACCACTCCAGCCTTGGCAGTTCTGCCACAGGTGTGGCCAGGGGGGCAACACTTTCCATATATGCTTAGTTGCGACATGGTTCCAGGCCTTGAACACATAAACACATACAATGGTGGGAAACACCAGCGTAGACCAGGAAGTGGAGCACCTGAATCTGCAATACTACTATGCTCTGATTACGTAGCGACAACCAATAAGGATGTGCCACCAGGCGGGCCCAAGGCTGCAGTGACACCTTCGGTGGGCAA
Organism: Ambystoma mexicanum; assembly: GCF_040938575.1. Lineage (NCBI taxonomy): Eukaryota > Metazoa > Chordata > Amphibia > Caudata > Ambystomatidae > Ambystoma > Ambystoma mexicanum. Next base: position 337,342,049 of record NC_090940.1, read on the forward strand.
GTCATCGGGGAGCCAGAATTCACCCAGACCAGCTAGTCCACCCAAGAGGAAGATCAAACTACCAGCAAGCGCAGCACTGCAACATCATGGGCAATTCCTGATGCGCTCGTAGGACCACCAGCCACCATGACAATTGCCATCGTTGGACGACAGGCACAAGCACTTCTGGATAGTGCCTCAGAGATGACCATGATATATCAGCCGTTCTACAGAAAACATCTGGCACATATCCCATTGGTGCCCTTGGCTGGGCTGAACATTCTCAGTGTTGGAGACCACCATTGCAAATATATGGGGTACATCCGGGTCAGAATGCTGTTTCCATGCGACACAGCTGCAATCAGCACTCCTATCGACACCCTGGCTCTGGTCTGCAGCAGTCAGAGTGAAGATCCCACAAAACCGGTGGTGACTGGAACTAATTCCTCGATGTTCGATGCACTGGCAGCATTATGTCAGGAGATGGCAGGACCACAATATGCCAGCATGTTGTCCATGCATCCCATGTGCCAACAGGTGTACTTGCAGAGAGAGATCCAGCACAATTCCACCTGATTGACCCATTGGAGATTTTCATACCACTCGATTCGGGCAGATCACAATCCCGGCGCATGCCACTATGATGGTTCCTGGCAGTGGGTGGCTCAGCGAGGAGCAACAACCAAGACATCTGGGGATAGGAGCACCAGAACTTGGGAACTCTGAGGGGGTTTAATGGTACAGCAGACCCTGGTGACAAAGGATGGAATGTACCTGAAGACCATTAAAGTACTGGTCACTAATGAGACCAATAGAACCATCCGCATACCAGGATGCACCATCAATGCACATTTCAACCTGACTGCATCTGTAGCACCAGCAAGTGTTGTCATCAGTTTACCTGAGACAGTGTTGGATCCGAAGACCTTGGACTTTGGAGACTCCCCGATCTCAGAGAGGGACCAGGACTACGTGAAGGAGCAGCTCATCACGTGCCCGAGGCATTCTCCCCAAGCCCGGGGAGTGGAGCACCAGGTCCGGGTGTCTGATGACACTCCCTTCAGGGAGCGGTCACGACACCTGGCACCAGGACACTTGGAGGATTATCTTCTGCAGGCAGGGATTATCCAGGAGTCCCTACATTTCTCTCATCGTCGTCACCCAGAAGAAAAACAGAGATGTCCGGATGTGTGTGGACTACCATCGACTTAACACCCACACTATTCCGGACCATTATACCATGTCCAGGGTGGATGAGGCATTAGAATGCCTCATGGGGAGTTTGTGGTTTTTAGTTATGGACTTGCGGAGTGGCTACTACCAGATCCTGATGCATCTGGTGGATCATAAGAAACAGCTTTCATCTGTCTGTTAGGATTTTACGAGTTTGTCAGGATGCCCTGGGGGATCTCTGGTGCATCAGCGACTTTGCAGCACCTTATGGAAAAGACCATCTGCAACATGAACCTCCTGGAGGTTCTGGCGTACTTGGATGGGATCACTGTGTTTAGGAGGACCCTGGAAGAACCAAACAGGAGGCTCATGAAAGTGCTGGAATGCCTGTGGTAGCAAGGGCTAAAGGTCAAGTGCCAGTTTTGCCAGACAAGTGTCCAGAACATCGGACACATCATCTCCACAGACGGCATCGCCATGATCCAGCAACAATGGATGCCCTCCTTACCTGGACAATTCCTCAGACCCTCAAGAAGTTACAGTTTCCTGGGATTCTGTAAGTACTACATGAGGTTTGTTGCAGCATACGCAAACATCACCCGACCTTGTGGACCTCGCCAAAGGATACCTACCTACCCAGAGGAGAAGAAGGAATACTGTGTACTCTGCAGATGATCTATATCATCAAAGGGATCTCTTTGGTGAACGGTGGACTGACTGATGCCAGCAGGCCTTTGAAGAGCTCAAGCGGACCCTCACCACAGCACCAGTCATGACCAACGTGGATTCACAACTACCTTACATCTTGCATGTGGAGGCGAATCTAGAGGGATTGGGAGCTGCTATCCACAAGGAGATTAATGGTGAGACGAGACCAGTCTCTTTTACCAGCTGAGGCCTGCATGCAGCGGAGAAGAACTACGCAGTCCACAAGTTGTCATTTTTGACATTGAAGTAGGCCATCACAGAGAAGTTCCAGGCTTACCTCTATGGCACCACCTTCACAGTGGGGATGGACAACAACCCCCTTATGTATGTATTGAAGTCGGTGAAGCTGGATGCTACTGGACACGGATGTCTTGCGACACTGGCCACATACAATTTTAATACATACCTGCGCACACTAACATCAATGCTGATGCCCACTCTCTGAGGCCTCATGTTCACCTAAATTAAACAGCTGGATACACCTTGTTGAAGGAGTTGTCTTCAGCAAGGGTTCAAGCTATCTTCCAGTCTGAAAGTCAGCAAGAGCCAGACCAAGCTAGGAGCATAGATTGCTTGGGATCCTCAGCTGAGGTGGTACCCGCCGCCTACTGCAACATCACCAGTTCGGAGGTATCCGATCTACCGCATCTCACCGAGATGAGATCCATATGTCACCGCTAGCGGATCCTGCCATCACTCTGTTCCTGAAAGCCAAGACCACAGGAGTGGATGTGTCCAGAGAACGTTCTTCATAACCCCAAGCAAACTGCAATGTTGACGGAATGACAGACGCTTATGCACATGGGTGAAATCCTGTACAAGGAAAGCAAAGTTGGAGACCAGCTACTGCAACGCCTTGTTTTGCCACAGAGTTTCCGGCAAGCTGTATTGTATGCACTGCACGACCAGCACGGACATCTTGGCAGCTGCAGAACCTTCGAATTGGTCTGTCAAGGGTTTCTGGCCCAGATTATCAGCAGATGTTGAGTATTATAGCCGGGCACTGTGCCAAGTGCATCACCAGTAGGACTGCGGCTCATCCTGCAACCTATCTTCATCATCTGCAAATTTCCGGGCCCGTGGACCTCATCTACAGAAAATCCTGGTGGTGACAGAGCACTTCACTCTGTAGGAGCAGGCGTTTCCCACCAAAGATCAGTGTGCCACCACTGTTGTCAGCGTGCTGTGGGAAAAATATTTCATGCACTATGGTTGGCCGGCCAGGATTCCTTCTAACCAGGGACCGGATTTTGAATCAACACTCATCGAGCTGCTTGGCATCAAGAAAACCTGTAAAACTCCATACAACCCTCACAGGCATGCCCAAGTGGAGAGTTTTAATCAAGCCCTCTTGACAATGCTGGGCACCCTGAGGCCAGAGGACAGGAACAGATTGAGTCAGCATGTGGCCATCCTGACCCATGCGTACAACTGTACGAAGAATTATATCAGTGGGTTTGCCCCATATTTCTTGATGCTTGGAAGGGTCGCCCAGCTGCCTGTAGACCTGTGTTTTGGAGTGTTCGCAAAGTGTACGAAACAGACAGAGAGAACTACACCAGTTTTGTAAAACGGTTTATAGAGGCATTTTCGAATGTCACATTTTTGAATGCCTTTTTCTCGAATGAAAAATGCCGAAAAAAAATGTTGAATGTTTTGTTTTTTTTTAAATGGGGGGTTCCCCCCCAACTCCCTGTTTTTTTTTAATGACCCTTTTTTTTAACTAACTAAACCAGCAAAAAAAATATTAAATAAAAAAATAATATTCTGAAGGTTTTTTTCTGACATTTTTTTTCTACAAAAAGGCATTCGAAAATGTGCATTCGAAATTTTAACTGGATACCATGTAAAACAGCTCAAGCGTCAACTGGAGAAATCATATCAGTTCACCCAGACTGCCGCGGAGAAGACATTGGAAGAAAACTTAATGCTGTTATGACAGCAAGTTCACGGTTCATGCTCTTCAACCTGGCAATCGTGGGGAAAGAGAGGACTCAACCAGAAAGGTGACAAGTGGGAGTTTCAGCCTTTCATCATAGATTATCAACTGGGAGAGCTCCCCATCTACCCACTGCGAGAGGCAGGTCAGCCAAGGAATATCAAGACCCTTCACTGGAACCACGTGCTCCAAGTTAGGGATGAGGTTGAGCTGACAGGAGCAGTTCAGCATCAACACCAAAACCACATAATAGCATAGACATTCTAATGAAGCCAAATGTGCCCATGTTATACAGCCAGGTTTCAAGTGTAAAAAACCGACCCTGAAGCTTCAGGACAGGTTATATGAAAAATATTATTAAATAATTGCCTACTATAATTTATCACTAACATATGTTGTGAACTGAATTAGGATATACAAATGTCTACACCATTCCTTTGTTTAGAAATGTAGAAGGGATTGCTTGTTAATGTGTTTCTGAGTTTTTGTGAATTTATGGGAAGTCGGAAAAAGTACTTTATTTATTCTTCACTGAGTGAATAAACCAACACTTGCAAGTACTTATGTAGGAATTATTGCTCTATTTTTCTTCAGATGCAATCCACAAATTCTTATCTCTAAATAAACTGGGGCTTGTTTTGAATGATCCAGATTTAAGTGAAATTCATAAACACCTTGTTTAAAGGCTTTTATGCATTTTGATTATGCTATGCCCCATTTTTGTCAATTTGTAGGGCAGAGAAGAGGGGTAAAACATAATTTATTTGTGGCAGTAGTAGTGAATGGTAAAGAGAGAAGAGAGAGGAGACGTAGTGGTATGTGGAGCGAGGTAGTAGTGCTAGTAGCAGCAGGGGGTAATATAATTAGTATGGGTAGTGGAGAGGTGGTAATAATGAGATGTGGTAGTGGCATAGGATTAGTGGTAAGTGTGGAAAGGTAGTTGTAGTAGAGGAGAAGTAGTGGTAAGGAGGTTAAGCAATATCAAGAGAGACAAGAGATAGTGGAGAGAGTAGTAAGGTGGTAGTGGAAGGTAGTGGTAGGAGCAAGTGGAGGAATACAGAAAGGAAGAAGTTAAGGAGGAAAAGATGGTAACATCAAAGAGTGGAGGTAGGAAGGTGGAGGGTAACATCGAAGGGCTATTATTACGGTAGGGAGGAGAACATTATGGGACACCAGTGTAGAAGAGGATGCAGTGAGACTGTATGTGGAAGAAGGTGTACTGCAGGTTGCATCGGAACTAACCAGTAAAAATTACAAAAGTACTCTAAAAAAGGAGTGTACACTAGGCAAGAAGTAACACAATGTATTCCGGGCACAGATACAGCTGGGATAGCGAAATTCAAACATAATGCGGAACAGAACAGCATGAAAAGCGCTGTCGATTATACACCCCCAAAATGAAAACTAATATAATCGTACAAACGAATTAACATTAAGTCATATTGCAACATTAGGTCAAACCTCCAAATGAGGCTAATTAGCAGTGCTACGTTGTTAAACTTATAGCGGGACAAATGATTGGATCCTGCAAATGTCACCACACCACCCTCGACCACCTCTGTGATGTCACAGGCCAGCCCACAATACCCACATCATAGTGCCAAACCATTGAGACATTTGAGATGACCAGCTGATCTTTATTCATCTGGTGCCAGGCATCTCCATCCATTTCTCATGAGAACACAAACGATCATGACACTACAAGAGCCTTGAACTATTTACAAGTTACCGGAGTAATGTTGCATCTTAGAAACTCTATGCACCACTTCCCAGGCTGAGATGTGCTAAGGGGCAATTTGAAACCACAATATGACATTTGGAAACCAGCATAGACCAGTTTCTTAAACCAATATGCTGAATTATAAAATGCTTGTGCATTCACTGCCTTCTCCGGCACCCATGAGCTGAGCTTCCTGACCTCTGAAGTATCAAAGGCTGCTCATTTTTTACAACATGATCCTGTGAACGTGTAGTTTGCAATGTGCAGCCAGCTTCTACGGCTGCTAGGCAGATTGATAAAAAGTGAATTCATTTCCAATGAAAGCAAGCTCCAAGGCCTGTTTACAGTACCTGGATCTAATGTTATGCCTTGCATACTTACCTGTAATTCAAGCAATACTATCTATAGGTTATTTTGGTTTGTCTATCTAGAACACAATTTGTTGGGGCTCAGTTTAGGGCATAGTTAGGACTGTGTGGCTATTAACAAAGCCCCCTCTATTTAGTGGGCTAATCCTGCAGCTGATACGTTTTTGCCTATTTACCGCATTGAACTTGCATTTTTACCACAAAGGCGCTACCCCCAAACTCCTACGAAAAACTAAGCAGGACTAGGAGAGGGACCTACTGAGTGAGTTAGCAAGCGACTCAGGGAAAACATCTCTAACCGAAGCAAATCAACAGAAAGTAGGTGAAACGTGATGGTAACACTAACACCTGTTATGAATGCCTGAGTTAGGGAGTAGAGAAAAGCCACTGAAATCGAGAGGTAGAGGGATGGACTTATAGCCAAAAATCCCCAGGACCCCAGTTGACTCTGAAACTCAGAGATCACATCAGTCAACCTAATTGCTTCAAAAAACACCCTTCAAACTTTGAGTTGGTCTCAGAGTGCGTCATTCTGTGACACCCATCAGATGTGGTTATGTCAATTGGAATGTGCATTAGCTGGGGATAACATGTGTCAACTCTGGTCTTTTTACAAGTCACCAATTTGTGGTTGCACCCTTTCAAAGTGTACATAAGAATGCATCACTGTTTTGTCTTCTCATTCTGTTTTCCTATGATAATTGTAGACATTGCCTTTAGGTGTTTTGATTATTATGGCATTCATCTCAGGTGTCAGCATATCTTCTCAAGAATCTGAAACACTGTGTATCTGACCGATGTGACAGTGCTCTTTCTGCAATACGTTAATTTCTTTGATATTTCATAGCTGTGTACATCTATTTTAAGTACTTTCTGATTAACTCACCATGTCTTTTCTGGACCACTCTTGCTTGAAAATTTACTGAACCAGAATCACTGCCGCTCGCTGGAAGCCTACCATAGTGGATGTCACTAAAATGTTGGCATCCGAGTCCTTAACATACCAGAGGGAATGCAGAGGAAGTCGACACCCACATAATTGACACTTAAGCATTTAAAATAATAAGTACCGTCTGCCTTCTTCGATCTTGTTCTTATCTCTTATTGCCAATTCCATCTTTCAGGAGACACAAGAGGGAAGGAGATATATCTGTCTTATGTGTGGACGGAAAACTGTGGTGTGAATTAGCAAACACTCCTGGAAACATTTAAAAAGAATCCTGAGATCCAAGAGAGCACCAAAAGCTAGACTCTTTCTATTATCGGTTTATATATTTATCCAGGAGAATATCTCCTCTAATTTTAGGTATGCATAGAATTGAAAGAAATGTCAATGTGATGAAAATCTATTTTTTTGTGAAGCAAAGGATGCCAGTGAAATAGTCTATGATAAGATAAAGTGATGGGCTCTATATTTGTATGTACAAGTAGCACTGTACAAAATCATGCTGTTTTTTCTGCTGTATTTTCTCACCTTCCTATGTTCTCTTAGGATACTCCTCCTACTCTCGAACCCAAGAAGGAGTTCAGCCTTAGTATTGTAAGTAGTTCAATGCAACATCATGACATGAGATGTTCTCACAAATTGTATTATTTCTACATGTGTGTAATATAGGCCCTAGATTAAAGATGAGCGATAGGCATGGTGCCTTTGGATGTAGTCTTCTAGAATTGTACCAGGGCCTTTTCCCACCTGATCACAGAATACTGATTTGGAACATATGATGGATAAGAGTCGGGGGCTGCGACTGGGAAGTGATTAAATGGCAGTCAGCAAATGAGTGTTGGTGAATTTCAAGGAGAGGGGCAATGAGAGACCACTCAGGGGGCAGGAGAGGGGCCCATCCCACCGGTGGTGTTGAAGGCAGCATTGTAGGGGGACTGGACTGAAAAGTAGCCCTCTATGAAGAAGTTAATCAGAACCGCAAATAATGTATATTACAGAAGACATGGACAAGTGAGGAGGGACTTAAAAAATATCGGAGTCATCAAATAGATGCATATTATGATTAAATACAGCAAAGTTATGCATGCAGGCTGATAACATGATGAACAGTTCAAAGTAGGGTGAGACCAGAATGGGGTAATGGAAGCTATCCCAGAGAAAAGGGATCTTGTTTCTTTTTAATCCTTTGAACTCAAATGTTCAGAACAATGTAACAAAATAATGATAGGAGTCACGGGCAAATTCGGGTGCATAGGATTAACCTGGGGTACGGTTAGATTAGGTACCAGCAGTTTGGGACTTTTATGAAAGCCTAGAGTGGTTCCTTTTTGTCTGCTTTATTCAGATGTAGGAGAGGGAGCATGGGTGCTATAGACTTGTAGAGGTGGCATCATGTGTTTATGGACTGTGCTACGGGGGCTCATATTTAAGGAGGAGGCTTCCAACACCTGCTGAATTGCATGGGTTTTGTTGCATTAAACAGGCACCTTGGCATCACTTTAACTGAAGACGTTTCACTGACATTGCACTGGGAGCAAACCATTCGAATTTCTGTCCACCAAACTGTGGACCCAACTACCAACTTCTGTTTTAAATGCAAGAAAGACACACATGCTTCATATGCAATATTTTAAAATATGTATAAACTTGCAAAATAGCTCCGTGAATAATTCCATACTCAGTGAACACTCTTATTCTTCTTTTTCTTAAACTTCCAAAATAAGTGTTTATTTCGTTTAAGCTTCACTACTAGCTGCGACTCATTCAGTTGTAGTAAAAAGAGCACACATCTTTCTTTGCAAGTGGAAGCAGTCAGGAGCACTCACCTGCACCTTGTTTGCTAATTGGCTACTAACGTATGGGCATCAAACGCTGGTAGGTCTTATATATCTGCGGTAGGTCATTGCTACATTGACTGCAGGTTCACAACAGAGTTACATTTAATATAATTACATGCTTAGCCATTAAACATATTTGGTTATTAGCCCTAGCCTACCTTTCAGCTAAAGAGAAATAATATGTGCTAGAGAAGAACCTTTGACACGCCAACCAGTTTCACCTCTGCATGCCAACCTTTCAGCTGAGATCAAAAGGAAGGCAGGCACTTTCCAGTCTATGCCCCACAATCTGGAATTCCCTTTCTATTTGCTCAATCAATTATTTTCAAGTCATAAGTAAAAGCCCACTAGCCACTGACTGTTTCCCTGTTCAGCGCCATGAGCGCTGTGAGTGTTAGTCAGCAATACAAGCGTACCAAATTGGTCAATTAATCTATCTGACTCTCACCATGACATTTACACTATTGCTATCCTCTCTTGGGTGCAACATTAAAATCCTGGTACACATCAATGGTAGTTGAACCACTTCCATCTTCCCGTACATTTTCAGTGTTCAGAGTCTCCAGTTGACCACTTGGCACTTAGTTGCTCGACAGATCACTTAATGTCAACAATAGTCCTCTTGGATAGGCAGGGTCAGGGCCCCTTAAATAAAGTTTAAGTTTAAGTTTAAGTTTAATAAATTTATATTGCGCACCTACGGACCCAAAGGCTTGAGGGTGCGGACATAACAAAAGACAAAAAGAATACAACATATACAAAGATAACAAAAGAGCAAAACATAGGAATGATAAACCATATGATAATACAGATGATTGACTTTGCAAGCAAAAATCACAGAATTAAATTGCAGTTCGAAGGCCCTTTGGGCAGGTATTTGCAGCTTGTGAGATACACCGGTAACGAGCTCTTCCCACATCCAACTAAAATACAGTCACTATTGGGAGAGGTGCACCAGTCACTCAGGTCCAACCTTTTGATAATCAATAAATCGTCCAGTCTAACTGCCCCCGGACCTGTTCTCTGGCGCAGCCATGCAAGAGTCTTATATTGCAGTGCTTCTTTGGACTCGATTCCAGTTGATTTCTGAATATTGGTAATTATTAAATTTCTCTCATCCATTATAAAATCAGGAGAGTTCGAATGTTTTAGCCGTGGCATTTGTGCTTTTTTTATTTGGAGATTGCGTGATAGTATCCTTTTCCATTTAGAGTTCATGGGTGAGGGCTTATTAGCTGCTTAAAGACCTTCTCATTTCATAAAATCTATCAGAATCTGTGATGCATCACAGTTACCTTGATAATACTCTAAAAAAAGGATGACTGGGAGATGTGGGCAGGCGACTAAGATTCATGCAGTGTTTTAATGTTAAAGACTCAGGCCTATGACCCTTTTCTGGTTAAGCTTCTTTTCTGTACAATATTTCCTCCAATTGAAGAGAAGAAAGATGCAATGGTGTGACTTGATATGGTAAAAACGAGCCCAGTATTTGTTTTGGCAATGTAGAGATATGAGCTGGGGAGATGAGCGTTAACAGGCTTGCATTTTAGGGAATAAGGCATATGCTTCCTGTTTGCTGTTACGCATTTTGCCTCACATGTTATTTTCTTTCAGGACACATCTCCAGCTCCTCAGAATCTTGAGGAAAACCTTGACATTGTAAGTAGTTCTAAGCAACATTACATGTATTTTGTTTCTGCTTTAAAATGTAGGACCTAGATTAATGGAGAGTGGTGCATTTGGTGTACATAGACGTAGACTTCTGTAATGTTAGCAAGACCTCAGGCAATGTTAAACAGAGAGGGCTCATTCGAAGGGTAAGAGACCTTTGTCTGGTGTGTGACTGGGTTAGCTACACTATGAACTGGGTAACTGACTGTAGCATAGCTCCCAACTCACACGCTTTTGGCGGGTGTCACCCGCCTTCTAAACAGCTGACTCACCCGCCAAGCCTCCTACACGCCCATTCATTTCTATGGGCCTCTCACCCGCCAAAAATAAAATCAGGTGTTTTCACCCGCCTTTGCGACATAAATGGTTGAGAGCTATGCTGTAGGCTAAGAGTGCTGTTGATCTCTAAAGAAAGGCTTTTACCCCTCAAGTAAATTCAATCATTTGTTAACATGTTACAATAAGGACCTCTTGACTGGAAGAAGAGGCAAAGGATTTGTGTTATTATGATGTACCTGGAGGCAATCCTTGCAGCCTTCTGGCCTTTCTTCAAGCTGCATTTCCGGAAACTGCTATTATCATGCACAGAACATACCAGTTTCTTCTTTGGCCAGAACAATCACTGGGTACACTCACTCCTGGATCTTTGTAGGTTGGTTGTGAATATTTGGTAAACGAACCCTCACTATGCATGTTCACTTTCACTACCCCAATACAAACTGAATTCATGCTACATGTAAATTGAGGTCAAAGCTGTTATTTTATTCCTTTCCCGTCACATGAAAGTGATAACAGTACAGACAGCTTCCATTTCTAGGAAGTCTATTTGTCATGAGAGTGCTGACGTTGTAGAACCTGAGGCAAGCAGAGAATATTTGATGAGTCCAGCACAGGCCGTTCTTGTTTTCAACAAACATTACTCTATGAGGGAGGCAAGGCTTTTACCAAGTGAATGATTACACTCTTTCACAAGCATACTTGCAAGGCTTTTTATACAGTGTTTAATGACCAATTTCGCAGGGGTACATCTTCCAAATATTTCCTGTTCTGATAGCTTTCCCTTCTGTATCCACAATCCTGGACTGTAAAAATGCTCCGGAGTTCATGATGTTTGGAGTTAGTAGTAGTTTAAGAATGATTGGGATGAGTAGTACGTTTTGAATATAATGGTTTACCACTGAGCTCCAGGTATTTTCTACTTCTTACCAGACCTGTTCATTTATTTTTGCTTTGATCCAACATCATCACCAGCTACTTTTCATGTGTAGCTCACTGAGGGGCATTTCGAATTGACGGGAAGGGTGTTATAATAATGTTGCAAGTGAAAGACACAATGTCTACGGATGCCAAGGAGTTCACCATGGGGGGAGCGTTCAAGAGCCAGAAGAAGATGGCCACCTCCAAGTGAAGCTACCGATGAAGAGGGAAGGTCTGCTTAGGTTAAGGCAGCCCATACATGTTGAAAAGCCAGCCCGAGTGGACAGAGTGCAGTGCAAGGGCCCAGGACCTGCAGGAGCTGACCTTGGCTCAACCTGACCCTCTGGCACCGAGAAATTGTATCTCTGAGTTTGGAGCGTTCCAGGGAGGACGCACTCCGTGCTACTGAAATGGTGCTGTCGGATAGCGACGGGCGAGTCGGGAGACTGTTGGGAAAGAAATGGTCCTATCCGACCCCCAGCATCATGAGCAAAGTAGGTAAACCCCATACGAAGACGAAGGGGGAGCAGCTCCCACTTTTATATAATATATAAAGGCCTAATAGCACATAGAAATAGGTGAATAGCACCAACCATGCCCCTGCCCCGTTACTTCATTTTGTATTTGGCCCAGAAGCCATTTTATTATTAGGGCCAGAGCAGACACGCTGAATGCTGTAGTGCACACATCCCGAGTTCACTCATAGGTGCCCCGCCACCAGCTCCCCAGGCCAGCCTGCGTACAAGCCTTGTTCCCATGGAAGTCCATTTTACATCTCTCCCGCAAATTGTTGCAACTGTCTAGAATCACATTCAGGAATTTGCCGGGCACACAGCGTGAGACAGTACCAGGCCCTGCGATGCACCCATCTATCTCCACTAAACTGCCACCGAGCCTCTAACCTCCACCCAGCCAGGTTGAGGGCAGCCACCCCCTTCACCCTGACCACCAGACCCTGACCTCCCCAAGGTGCCCGCAGTGGATCAAAGAACTTGCATGACTGTATATCTTCCCAATAGCAACACACGTTGCCTGTAACGTGAGGTACCAGGGAGGATAAATCAGAGATTAGCCCCCCGGGGAGACGTTGGGTGCAGGACTTGCGGTATTAACGAAACTGTGAATCTAGGGGTCAACGCAATCGTATTTTAGTTGTTTCTCTCCTTGACACCCCTTTCATATGAGCTCAAGTGCCTGCCATGCAGAGTGAATAACTAGGTCCTGTTGTTTAGCTTAGATTAGATAGAATGTTGCTAACGGTTGCCCTAACCTTCACCGTGAAGACGAGGCCCAGCTGACCCATGTGCGCCAAGATCGACTGGGAAGGAGCAGCCAATTAGCGCCTGGCATCCCTTATGGAGCAGTCCTCGCTATATGTCCCCACCAACCAACTGTGTGAATGTCTACGGTATGTGATGTTGTCACTGATGATACATTTGGTCATTTTAATGTGCTGCCCGTTTAATTCTTGGCAGAGCGCTCTCGGGGAGAAGAGTTCTTTGCTGGCATTTATATTATATAAACTTTGTTATCCTTGCAAAACTATCTCTTGGTCATATTCCCTAATGGGGTTTCCTCAATGTGAAATACGTGCATAGAGGTCGGTGCCATCAAGGCTCCCATGGGTTTGATCACCCGGGAAAACTGAGGCAGAGGGTGCAGGTCACGCTCGCAGGTGGAGGATCCCCTGTGGAGACATAGATATGCTACTGAATGGTAATCGATTCACTAGCCCGGCCCTGCAAGGTCCTCTCTCTGCCGCCATGATGAGTGTCTGACCATTTGTATTTGTTCCATTAGTGATCAGGTGACAGCACAAAAGTGAGTGCTCATAGCAACGGATTGTCACTGCCCCAACATGATCCCTCAGTCACATCAGCCACATAGACACAGAAACAAGGTACCATCATTCAACAGTGAATATAGATCGAAAGGAGACCAGCAGAGTGGTTAAGGGACTGAATGCATGGCACCGGTGTAAATAGTGAGAAGGGCTCCATTCTGTTCTTGAAGGTCCCATGTCATGCGAACAGCCTATTGAGGATTAGCGGAGGATAGCACAAGAGAGATTAAGTGAGGGAGGTCGGCTCAGTGTTTTTTAAATTGAATTTTTGTCATTTTTAATTAATGAAGCGCAGATAACTAAGAAAGCATATCTCCCACAGGCAGCAGGGCACAGCACGTGGCACCAACCGTCTTTACCTGGGTGATTAATGGCAGTAATCGTCTCACTCCAGGCTGTGGCTGGGATGTTGTGGTGAGAATTCGAGAGGAGTGGTTCTTACCATGCATGCAGTGCAGAGGGCTCGGAAGAGAGATGGGTGAAGACAATAAGCGGTGGCTGACGTCTGAGGGAGAAGTGGCACGGAGCTCCACATTGTCCCAAGTGAATTAAGGGATTTCTAGATGGCCTCGGGGAAAAGTAAAAAGAAAGAGCAACAACCGGACAGATTTTTTTGGCACCTCAGAACAATCATTTGGGGCATCTTCCCCAATGCATGAATGCCTCATGTCAGTGTTAGGCTGCAATGACAAAACTGTGTCACGACTACAGGGCAAATTCGACCGTTTGAGTGAAACGTTGGCAGAGCTGGACACTAGGACTTCAACCATGGAGCAGAAGACAGTGGAAATAGAAAGTCAATGTACGCAGATGGTCCCAGCAGTGAAGCAGCTAGGTAAGGTGATGGAGGCAGTGTGGTGCTGTAGTCTGGCACTGGACCGGAGAATGGAATATCTGGAGAACGTGGTACGGGCAAAGCAACTCAGGCTGATGGGGCTTCCTGTAGGCGCTGAAGGTGAAGATCCGATAGCGTTTGCTGCTGTTTGGCTGCAGGAAGTGTTAGGGCAAGACATAGAGGAGACCCCATATACTTCGAGAAATGTTACAGAATTAAGTAGCAGGCGAAGAATAGACTGACGGATTCAGGGATAGGCCCAACGCTTATCATCAAACTCTCCAACACGAGGGACAAAGAGCTGATCCTGAAGGCAGCCAGAGAGAAAGAGAAGCTGGAGTAACAACAAAGCCGGATTGTGCTTTTCACTGACCTGGTGCCTTAGACTGAAAAGAGGAGAATAGTTTTGAACACTTTGAAGAAGAGTTTTCTTGCTCAAGGGGTTAAGGTGAGCATTTTGCATCCAGCCAAACTCAGAGTCTCATGGAATGGAAAGGAGTATGTTTTTGGGACGCTGACAAATCCGAAAGGCTAGTTAAAATGATTCTGGCAACATTGTCAGAGCTGAGCAGAAAGGAGGGCCGTCTTTGTGGAAGGCTGCATTTTGAAAGTGGTGTTGTGTATTTTCTTCTTGGGTGGTGTTTTCCTCTGGGTTCTTATTTTAGGGCTCTTAGGTGGCAGTCATCGGAAGGTGGCAGAGTGGTTGTAGGAGCGTTCTGAATTATCCCCTTTTTTCTTATTTTGCCTCATTTCCAGACCATAATTTGATGATCAGACTTCTGTGGGTGCCTTTTCCTCCATGAGACATTCACTTTACTACCCCCCATACATTTATTTGTAGTGGACATTTAGGAGGACACAAAAAGTGAAGGGGTTGCAGTAGCTGTTGTGTATTTATTGATATCATTGCGTTGGTGGGTCCTTCATGTTGTGAGCTCTCAATTTTATAATACTTGAAACCTTTAATACAAACATATAAAAAAAACAAACAGAAAAGAAGTTCACCATTTTGGGACTTTATCTATGTATCTAAGACAGGAAATGGATCATTGATTACTAGAAGTATTTGTAGTTCTACAGTTAGACATTATAGCAAAGTGTGCTTTACTAACCTTAGGTGTAAAGTATTGCACCAGCTAAACTGTGATAAAATGTGATGACGTGCTGAGAGACTCAGTGCATATAAATACAACTATAGCATATTGTGTTTATGGATGCAAACATTGACAAATGTTCTTGCCTAGAAAACACCATTGGAAGGTGACAGCAAGACTGCTGCGTCACCTGTGGAGAAGGTAAGTGTAATTACCTGTGAATTCCTACTAATGCTATTTTCTCAACTCACAAGACAAATACTGTGTATATGTATATTTATAACTTGTTGGCAGGGTTTATGACACTCACATTAAATCCCAAAGGGCCATGCTACCCTAGAAACATTCAACATATGCTCTTAAATAATGTGTATATGAATTTTTGGAAAATCTTAAAAATCTGCACTGCCCAGGTCTATTTCTCGAGCGCTGATTAGCAAACACATTTTTATTCCCCTGAAGATTAGGATTTTTTTTCTTTTTTTCTCAACTTTATTTAATAATTTTTCCAAAAGTCACAATTGAAAAACATACCAGTGAGAACAAGGTATAAGCAATTCCATACATATCACTTCTCTAAAATACATACAACAATCAATTCATCATCGCCATAACATTCACAACCCATATTCTACACTAAACAAAACACAACAAAACACAACACCAAACAGGACAAGACAAACACCCCCCACCTAACTCCTCATCAATGTTACACCCTAAAGGTCGTGTCAGTGGTTCATTCATATTGACCTGATTACATTCCCAGTGTCCAAAAATGAGGGTTTAATCCTGGTTAAGCTCAAGCACCATCTGACACACTCTGCAAAGCCCAATGCACCCTACCATATAACTTCTTCTTTTCTCTGTAACCAACTACATCTATTCGAAATTACACAATTTTTTTCAATGAAAACAAAAACTAATTGAATCTGTTGAAGATTCCACTGCGAGCACATTGTTCTATTTAGACATGTGAGTTTCAAATATAAGATTTTAAAATATGTATATACTTTGTAATTCATTTGATACTCAGTGAACACTCCACGTTTCTGAAAAGTTTCTCTGTTCAGCGCCTAGAGCACTGTGGGTGTTAATGTACTATACAAGTGCAACAATTGGTCAACCAATCAATCTGACCCACACCATGACATCTTCACTCTTGCTGTACTCTTGTGGGAAGAACATTAAAATCATGCTAAACATGAAGGATAGTTGAACCACTTCCATCTTCCAGTAAAGTTTCAGTATTCTGAGTCTCTTATTGACCACTATGTTGCTAGACATATCACTCAACTGAAACAATTCCCCTCTTGTATATCCAGGATCACGGCGTCTTAAATAAGGACTTTGCCACTGATTGCCAGTGAATTTTCTCTGTGAATAGCCTTGAATTTAATGTATTAAAAAAATCAGACAGAATCTGTGCTACATCCCTGTTATCTTGATAATACCCTAAGGAAATTATTATTGAGAGAAGAAGTGGGTAAGCAACTGAGATTCAAGAAGTGTTTTAATGTTAAAGTCTCAGGCCTATGACCCTTTTCCGGGTTAAGCTTCTTTTCTGGACAATTTTCCCTTCAATTGAAGACAAGAAAGAAGCATTGGTGTGGCTCAAAATCATTGGCAAATAATTGACACGACTGATATTCTTTGTGATTTGGTAAATCCAGACCAGCATTCATGCTGACATGGTCCGTATCTGACAGAGATGATGCGAGTGAAAATGAGCGCATTGTAGGGAATAAGCTGTATGCTTCCTTCTTGTTCTAAACATATTGTCTCAATTCTCTATTTTCTTTCAGAAACCATCTCCAACTGCTCAGGATCTTGAGCATATTACCTTTGACATTGTGAGTAGTTCTGAGCAACATAGAATTTACAGTTTCTACTGATGTGGGATTTCTGACCTAGATTAAGGAAGAGTGTTCTATGTGGTGTACATTGACATGGACATCTGTAATTTAGCAAGACCTTGGACCATGTTAAACAGAAAAGACTCATATGTAGAATAGGGATACTCTGTGTGGTGTGCATGTGTGCTTACCAACTTCATGAACTATGTAATTGACTGTAGGCAAGGGTGGTGTTGAGCTCCAAATTAAGCATTTTTAACCATCAAATATATGCAACCAGCACATAGCACCATGTACGTTATTTATTAACATACAATAATACTGAAATCTAGGAAGAAGAATGCAAAATATATGTGTCATCATGATATATCTGAAGGAAATCTTTGCAGCCTTGTGCCCTCTCTTCCAGATGTATTGGGGAAAGTGCACAGACTAAACCATTTCTTCTTTGACCAGAACAAGCAGTGGACTCACTCACTCCTAGCTCTTCGTAGGTTGGTGATAAATATTTTGGAATAGACCCCTCACTATGACATATTCAATTTCACTGTTCCACTTTCGAGAATGCAAACTGAGGTCATTTTACATATGAATTGAAGCTGTACTTATTCACGCAGCACACCAGCCGTGGCTCTTTGGGGAACACTGATTCTAATTAACTCAGCATTTATAGGTCTCTGGTTACTTCAATGATTTTTCTGACTCCTTATTGGTTCATGTTTCACAAAATGCACTAATCTGCATCGGAAAAGGCATGCAACAGGTCATAAAATGTGTTGGCTGTACTTCTTCTACACCCGTCACACAATTAAGGATAATACACTTCTAATAAGACATCTTTGGTTCTCTCAGAGACTTTGCAATGTCAAAAGCATTGTTCTATTGCACGGTGGAGGGCACATGTGGGTTAGGACAGTAATATTTACCACTTTTCATTATGTGACATTGGGCATCGCCACACCTTTGTCCAGACCGAGTCCTGCCCACTCCTTGTTTATTGATGTATTTACTATTTCAATCAAAAATAAATTGGGCGAAGTAGCTTGAACATGTTAGGAGCTTGCATTTTAGTTACATTTTATTATTGGTTGAAATGCAGACTAAGTTAAATAAAGTGCTCATTATCAGAGACATAATGTCTAAAGGAAGTAATCTAACATGTTAGCTAGCTATGCTGGCTATAAGACGGATTTCTGAACTCTGACCTGATGGGCAGAAGTTCAGAAGGCCAGCCTAGTTTCTTGGAACAGGGTAACCTTCTGGACAAGCCAGACAAATCAAGGTAGCATTGGCGGCGATCAAGATTAGGTCTCAGGAGGGGTGAGGGTGATCGAAAGCCCACAATTAACACACACAGCAAACAACACCACAAATGAGTGTCATTCAGGTGTATATATCAACAATACATATACATTTATTAAAGGCCTTTTAACTAAAACACAAGCTGGAACTCAGCAATATTAACACATTACTATGAAACATACATACAATAATTATTGGCCTAAAGTAACATTCAACAAGTAGAGATCCACAACCTGCTAGAGAAAGGGGTCATACATAGCGAATATATGTTAGGCAGTCCTTCAACAACTCAAACCCTAACTAATAGGCAGTCCAGTCCCTAAGAAATGTGGAGCCTTGCACTCAAAAGTACTTTGAGTGCCGGAGCACTCAATCATGAAGTTAAGTTCAAAACAGGTCTTCTTCAAGGGGCGGTAGTGGCTCAGGAAGGTGGGTGAGGTGATGAAGAATAAGGTCCCACTATTCAAGGAGGGTCTCTACATGAGGGCAGAAAGGTATCCAGGAATCGGGAATAGGATGGTAGCACAGGCTACCTGAAAAAAGCAGAGCGGCCCTCAGGGGACCCTTGTGCGTAAACGTCTATGGATTCACCAGGGGCCACCAGTAAGTGACGCAAGTACTTACCGACCATCGACGCACTCCAGAACAAACTTCACCACCTCAGTCCAGTTCACTTGCGGGTTCGAATACAGCAGTTGTGAGTCTCTCCGGCTTTCAGGGGCTGTGTTCTGGGAACTTAGTCCGTGGTGGGACAGTTTGCGATTTCTTCGCTTTTAGTGAAGGGATCGGGGCAGTTCCACTGCAGCTCGTCTTAGGGCAGAGGAGAGGTACAGCAGCAAGGCACCTATGAAGCTCGTCACCACAGCGGGCGACACAGGTACAGCGTATGCTCGGGTTTGGGTAATCTCTCATAATTCCAGACCTAGGAATGCTAGGTGTACGAAACTCGGCGGGAGAGTTCCTTTCTCCCCAGAGCTTACAGGTTCCCAAGCCTCAGGTCAAAACTTGAGACAGCAGGGTTTCCAAGGCAAAGGTCACTGGGCGGTCCAGAAATACTCACGAGCAGGCTCGTTTGCAGGTTAAGCAGGGGGTGCTGAGAGTAGTTAGTTCCACTTCTCCAATGGGTGGTCGCCCCCTTGCAGGCCTTCTATGATTGATGAGAAACAGGGGCTCCAACAGGACAAAAGCAGGGTCACGGTGCAAAACCTTCCAGAGGGTCACCTGCGGTTCCACTGATCTGCTGCTTCAGTTCAGGATACTTGACTCCTTTACTAAGTTTGGTGTGAGCTCAGAAGATCGACCTGGAATGGGTGTGGTGTGCCTTCTCTTATCCAAAATCTCCTTCTCACCACAACAAAGAGAAACCAGTGGGAGATCTGCTCACATTCAGCCAACCCAGGTGTGGACTAATCATGGACCACGGTGGTCCCAGTCATTCCCAGCACACCAGACATCCTGGCACCCAGGATGTGTATTAGATATAGACAGCCCCAGCCCACATCCTTGGCGCACACACACAAGGCATGCAGAAGCCCCCGAAAGCTTTGGTTTGCGCCGGGGTCTGCATGACCAAATGAGGAATTTCCACGGTCTGCTCGACCTGGGGAAGACAAAGGGACAAAATGGCCAAAGGACAGAAGAAAGGACTTTGTGGCATGGCCATTTTAGGCACTGAACACTGTGCTGGGCCAAACGTGGTAAACACGGTTCGGACCATAGAAAAGAGTCAAAAAAGCTTTAAAAGTAACTGCTGCTGCCAGCCCTGTCCTGGGCACACTTGTACATTCACCAAAAATCATTCAAGGGTGTCTAGGGTCTTAAAAATGAAAAAGAGACCCCAGCACACTCTACTGGAAGGTACATTGTGCTCTGATAAAATGTTGCTAAGAACTAGCAGAAAAGTGAAAGACAAAGGGAAACATTGTCTCCCAGTACTGACAGTCTGAAGGGCATGTCTGTTTCTCCTTAACAAAATGAGCAAAAGCCCAGCGGAGTACAGCAGAAGGCTGGGATCCACTGACAAAAGTCAGGCTTGGATGGTCAGACAAAGGGAAAAAGTTGGGGGTTCACAACTGGAGGGAAAATTACCCATAAATGGAAATCTTCTCTAACACTCGCCCCTCCCAGACCAAGTACAGGGGGAACTAATCCACCCCTCAATGAGCTTCTTGTTCAGGTCGGTTAAACATACTGGACAACTCATCAGCATTGCTATGTTAGACACCTGGCCTATGCTCAATGGTGAAGTCAAACCCTTGCAGGCTTATGGACCACCTATGTAACTTTGGATTCTCTCCCTTCATGTTTGTGAGCCACTTTAAGGGCTTATGGCCAGTTTGCACAGTGAAGTCGTTCCCATAGAGGTAGGGCCTCAGCTTCCTTAGGGCCCAACCAACAGAGAAACATCCTTTATCTACTGTGGACCACCTGAGCTATCTGTCCTTAAGCAGCAGCTTTTTAATCCAGTAGCGTGTTTCTTGCCTTTCTCATTTCCCTGTGTTATACAGCACCAATCCCAGTGTCAGAGGCATCTGTCTGCACAATAAAAGCTATTTTGTTGTCAGGGGCCCTGAGAACAGGGCCTGGCACAAGGAGTCTTTTACTCCATGAAGGCCTTCCCACACTCCTCAGACCAAGAGACCTTCTTTGTGTCTTTGAATTTGTGAGAGCAGTCAGAGGGGCAGCTATGGTACCATAGTCTGCCATGCAGGTTCGGTAATACCAACTGAGACCTAGGAAGGCTCTCACCTGGGTTTGAGTAGTGGGGGTATGCCAGTTGTATTGTTTGTACTTTACTGAGTAGAGGCTGAATTCACTTGCTTCATGCCCAAGGTAGACCACTGAACCTTGACCAATCTGGTACATGCTGGCCTTTATGGTCAAGTGGGCCTTCTGGAGGGCCTGCAACACAATTCTGAGGTGTTTCACATGATCCTCCCAGGTGGCAAGGGGTGTGCATCTGTCTTGCTGACAGCATTTGGAGCCCTGTAGTCCACACAGATCCTCAACTCAGAGGTACCTGGCTTTGGTACCAGAACCACGGGACTGGACCAAGGACTACTGGAGGGTTCAATCACCACAAGATCTAACATCTTGTTGACCTCTGTCTTGATTTAAGATCTCACCTTATCTGACATTCTGTATCCCCTACTTTTTGTAAGTACACTACCTCCTGTGTCAATGTCATGTTTGCACCAAGGTGTCAAACCAGGAGTTAGAGAAAACAAGGGGAAGAATTGATTCAGCAAACTTCTCACCTCATCTTGTTGACCAGAAGTCAGGCGAGGGGCCACTTTGACACCCTCAATGGAGCAGTCTGAATGACTGCCTTGGAACAGGTCAGGAAGAGGTTCTCACTCCTCCTCCTCTACATCTGATGCCAAGAGCAGTGCAGCAATTTCAACCCTAGGGATGAAGGCCTTCAGCCTAATCACATGGAACACTTTTGGAGTTGGACCAGCCCTTCCACGGCCCACTAAATTGTTTACCTCACCCAGTGGCTCCACTATTGAGTAAGGGCCTGACCATTTATCCTATAAAGCTCTAGGCCTTGTAGGGTTCATGATCAGGACTTGCTGGCCTGGTGTAAAGTTGACATGGGAATCTTTCTGGTCATACCAGTGTTTCACAAGAGCTTGGCCAGTGTTAGGCAAGGTTGTATGCAGTACTCTGTGGGAGACTTCACCAACCTCCTCACAAATGGGAACCCAACCTTTGGGATAAGTCTGTACTACACAGGTTGGTAGTGTGGTTGAGCAGCCAGGCTTATCTCAAGAGGGGTCAATGTTAGCTGTAGGGTTGCAATATAGAGTTTCACAGTGACAAGTATCCAAATAAAACTTATACTCAAGGTTTCCTGATTAAACAATTATTTATTTATTTAACAGTCAGTTTGAATAAGCCTTCTTTAGAACGGAGCAGATATGTAACACTTAAAATACACTTAAAAAATGCATACTCTCAGTTTCAGTAAATCAGTAGATACCCATTTGAGATGGCACACAGACACCTCCTATACCCAAAGGTGACTTCAACAGCTACGACACTCTGGAAATTAATATATCACTGGTACATTTAGAGCAATACTGAGTTTGATGCCAAAAGGAAAAGGTTAAGGGGAAGAAATAATTGTTTTCTCAAACAGGTAAGTACTTTTGAACCCCACAATGCAATGTAGATTAGCCCTTTATCAGCTATGCAAGAAAAGAATGTATGACTCTTTGGAGGGACAGATCAAACACAAAGTCAGAGGTTAGAAGAGTCTTCAGGGAGCCAGGACAGCCAATGTCAATTGAGCAAAGTCTAGGAGAGTGGAAAGTCTTCTTGAAGGTAAGTAAAAGGTCTTGCAGAATGTTATAGAAAGTTTTTGTTGAAAATAAATCACTGTTGGGCCACAAGATGGAAGGCTTGTGATGGACAAAGCTGCAAGCAACTTTGCAAAAGGTAACAAAGACAAGTCTCAACTGAGAGCAAGCAAGTTACACAACTAAGAGGTAAGTGCCACTCAGTTTACAGTACCCGAAGAAGTTGTTTCCAACTGGTTTCTGTTCCTGTTGTAGGTTCTTCAGATCCTTTGTTCCTGGGCCTCAGTCATGGGGAGAAGAGGGAGGATGTCTGGGACTCCTGCACTACGGTTTGAAGGCCGGTGGCAGCAATGGGCAAACCTCAGATCAACTGCACTTTGCAGTTTCAGCTACTCTGCAATTGCACCACTGCGGCTTTCGGGTACCTTGTGGACTTTTCTTGCTTCTGGGGTCCAGGACTCTGTTAAGTGGCTCAGGCTTGGTCAGTCCTGCTTTGAGGGAGTCCGGAGGATCTTCCTGGAGGTCCGGTCTGACTTAAAAACGACGCACTCAAATTTGGTGTTCCTCTCCCTGGCAATTGGTTCCACAGCAGCAATGGAAGTACAGCCAGCATAGAGAGAATTTCCAGATGAGTTAATCTTGGGGTCGATTGGTCCCACCAACCCAAGGGGAGAAGTCGTCCTTTGCAGGGTTTCACTAGTCGAGGTGAATTTGGAGCTTCAGCACTGCAGCAGGGCTACACCGGGCAAACCAACAGTCCAGGAGTTGCAACAAGCATCTCTTTTAAGTTCTTCGAATTCCTTCGTCCAGTGGTCGTCTCTGCCTTCCAAGCAAAATACCTTGCCTTTTATGCAGGTTTCTCCCATTCATTTGCGTTTGCAGCCTATCTGTCAATCACACAGCAGGGTGGCTGTCCTCCCAGGACAGCCAACCAACCAATCATCTTTGGGTGCATTCCTGTAAACAAGGAGACTGAGCACAAGGAGTTTTGGGATCCTCCATTGCTACCTGCCATGCCAGACACGCTGGAGCCAGAGGCGGGCTTCACCAGTGAATCCCGCCAAAGACAAAATGAACAAAGGGACCAATCCTGATATGCTGCATAGAGTAAATCTTAAGAAGGACCATTCCAACAAGAAATGGTGAAAAAAAGAAGACCAGGGCCATTTTGACAAAATGGGCACCCATGGGTGCAATACTGCAGCCACGAACGCAGCCCGCGGTAAAAACACACAATGATAGGAAAAAGTAACCCACTGCCACCAGCCTTTAATTGTAGAAAGGGTAACATAAAAATGTTACATGAGTGTAATGACCCAGACATGGGGGTCCACACAACCCAGGAATATGGAAGGGAGACCTACGGGCTGGGAAAAGAATCAAACGCGACCTGTATGGTAGGCGAGTGGTGGGAACATACAAAACCCAACCTACCCCGAACAGAGGAACTAAATGAGTGGGAGAGCATAACATCAGTGCTTGGGAATGCTTGGAATAATGATAAGAACCCTAAACAGCCGACCATGGGTCAGCCCGCAGAGACGAGGTTACCGAAGCGTCCCCGCGAGGACGAAAACCCCGACTCCACGGGCCGAGAGACAGAGAGCCGTGTCCAGCCGGGAAGGTCCCGCCTCGCCAGAGCGACACTGACGGCAAGAAGGAAGGGTAGTCACCCCCGCTGGAACGAAGCCCCCAAGTTCTCGGAGTGAGAAGCAGAGCGCCGAGTCCAGCCGGGGAAGACTCGCCTTGTCAGAGCGACACTGGCGGCCAGCGGGAGGGAGGAAGGAAATTGTAGCCGCGATGAGGAACTGGCTACAACCGGCCGCCGGATGGAAGAAGCCCAGTCTCCGCATGGAGACGCGGTCCGCGGGTATTGCAACCGCGAGCAGAACACCAACCACGTGTCCCGCGGACCAAGCGGACTGGAGGAAGGCGATCCGCTTCAGCAAAGACACAGGCCCACGATATACAGCCCGAACATGGGGGCAACCAAAACAGCAGACACTTACCTGGGCGGCAGCAGGACATCCAGGGGAACAGGGTCAGGGAAGAACACGGAGGGTGGCTCACAAGGAAAAGGGGGTGGGGCCTATGGGGGTTTTTATGCTCCAAGACAGGAAGTAGACCCTGATTGGCCCATTCTTACCTGCCTATGTAAAGAGCCAGATAGTTGGAAAATGGGTGCTCATTCTTGTTCTCCTTGCAGTGCCGAGCAGACCTGGATTCTGGAACTACAGGAAGCACCTGGGCGTATGAGGACTAAGTGGAAGAATGTTGTCAGAGGTCCTTATAGCGTACCCTACAAGAAAACAGAGGAAAACATTTGCTCCACAAAAAGAACACCCAGAAGGACTCTGGGAAAAGAATTTAATTTTGCTAACCAGCATTCTTTGGTTAAATCTGAATAAAGATCAACATTTTCTTTCCCTTTAACCGCCTATTTTGCCCTTTAGCCGCCTATTTTGCCTCATTGTCACAATGAGAATCTAGACAAAGGGGAAACTAAGTAACCCCCTCAGCACCCTGTTGTAAGATAGTGTGTGATGGGTCTAGAAAGTTACAAATGTAAGTAAAGTCAATTTTACTTCGCTGTTCTTGGAAACAGTAGTTATCCAAGAGAAGTTACTTACAACTTTGAGAAATCTGAAAGACTTCCCTGCGCCACTGCACTGAAGGTGCCGTGTGTCACAATGTAAATAGATGATGCCTATGGAGTTCGTCAGATTCAAAATCCAAAAGTTCAAATCACAGAAAAGTACATGAGAGAGTGGGAAAAAGGTCTCACTATCTCCGGGATAAAAATGCAAAGTCCTAAAGTCCAGAAAAAGTGCTGGGGGTATCTAAGGTAGACGGGAATTAGCACATTTCTGAGAATTCTCCCCTTCATCTGCATTAACCATTTCAAGGGTTGGTGGTCTGTTTGAATTACAAAAGTAGATCCATACAAGTATGGTCCAAACTTTTTGAAAGCCCACACAATTGCAAAACATTCTCTTTCACTGATTTCCCACCTTGTTTCACGGTCCTTGTAATATTCGTTGGTGTTATCTGGAATAGAGTTATACATATCTACATTCTGTTGTTCCCTCAGACCCAGGGACACTAAAGAAACACTGGCTAAGACTCCAATCGGGTCTGCAGCCAATAAATGAAAGTGTCCACTTGCCATTTGAACGTATCAGGGATGAAGGCTAAGGAGGTAGTGTGGACCCCTGAGGTTTACCCTTACATCTGGGATCCCCTTTCACATGGTCAGTTGACCCACAAGCATAACATTTACCAAATGTTCTTTGGAATGGGGGCTTCTGCTGACCTCCCTCTGGTTTAGCACCAGAGGTTTCACTAGACTGACCTGGTTTCCCATGGTGTTTACCCTTCTTATGTTTGTGGCCCTCTTTTGGGTGGTTGGAATTATAATTCTCTTTTCCATCTTTCTTGGGCTGCTTCCCCTCATCCTTTTTGTGAGTGGCCCCAGAATCCTTGTGAGTGGAACTGTTGGCAAACCACAAGTCAGCAGCATTTGCTAACTTTTGGGATCAATCTCATTTGAGTCAGTCAAGTGCTGCCTCAGCCCAGGAGAGCAGGCATCACAAATAGACTCTAACAAAAACAAATGTCTCATTCCTTCAAAGGAGCTCACTCTGTAACTCTTAACCCAACCATCTTAGTGTTTCAAACATTCACACACCAAGGTAGCCCAAGGGGTACCATCAGTCTTTTTGAGGGTCCTAAACCTCTTAAGGTACTGAAAGGAGTTTTCCAGAACCTGGCTATCTACGACAGTTTCACAGTCTTCTGTCAAGTTCATCCACCTCCATTACAGCATCAGTTGCAACCTGGGGAAGCCTAGACAAAAGCCAAGGAATCAACTGATTCCCTGTGAGACCCCAAACCCCACGATTATACTCAAAGGCACCCAACCAATCCAAAATATCAAGTTTCACATTATACATACCCACTGCTTCTTTGGGCAGGCAAGGCCTCTTGGGGGTGGAAGACCTAGAGGACACTTGGAGGGAAAAATTTTCAAGAGCAAATCTTTTCATTTCAAGAGCATGTTGCATTTCCAAATCCCTGAGCTTTATGTCCTGATGTTTGGCTTCAGCTAGCTTGTAACCTTTTAAATTCCAATTCAAGTCTAATTTGCACAAGAGACACACATTTTGGACTCAGTGTTGAACCTTGTGGGGTCTTCAAGCTGCAATTGGGAGACTGCTATTATCAATCACAGAATGTATCAGTTTCTTCTTTGACCAGAACAATCACTGGGCACACTCACTCCTGGATCTTTGTAGGTTGGTTACGAATATTTGGTAAAAGACCCCTCACTATGCATGTTCACTTTCACTGCCCCAATACAAACTGAATTCATGCTACATGTAAATTGAGGTCAAAGCTGTTTATTTATTCCTTTCCCGTCACATGAAAGTGATAACAGTAAAGACAGCTTCCATTTCTAGGAAGTCTATTTGTTATGAGAGTGCTGATGTTGAAGACCCTGAGGCAACCAAAGAATTTTTGATGAGTCCAGCACAGGCTGTTCTTGCATTCAACAACCATTACTCTTTGAGGGAGGCAAGGCTTTTACCAAGTGAATGATTACACTCTTTCACAAGCCTACTTGTATGGCTTTTCATACAGTGTTTAAAGACCAATTTTGCAGGGTACAACTTCCAAATATTTCCTGTTTTGATAGCTTCCCCTTCTGTATCCACAATCCTGGACTGGAAAAATGTTCTGGAGTTCATGATGTTTGGAGTTAGTAGTAGTTTAAGAATGATTGGGATGAGTAGGAAGTTTTGAATATAATGGCTTACCACTGAGCTCCATGTATTTTCTACTTCTTATTAGACCTGTTAATTTCTTTTTGCTTGGATCCAACATCATCACCAGCTACTTTTCATCTGTAGCTCATTGAGGGGCATTTCGGATTCATGGGCAGTGGGTTATAATCAGGTTGCAAGTGAAAGACACAATGTCTACGGATGCCAAGGAGTTCACCATGGGGGGAGCGTTCAAGAGCCCGAAGAAGATGGCCACTTCCAAGTGAAGCTAAGAGTGAAGTTCTGTGTTGAGAAGAATTCTCATAAATGTGCTAATTTCCCTTACCTTTTGAGACCCGCAGCAACTTTGCTCGATTTCTAGGACTTTAATTTTCACCTGGGAAGAGTGTGGGCCTTTTCTTCCACTCTTTCATGTATTTTGATGTGTGTTTTACTTTTGTGTTCTTTGGATATGGAGTTTTAGGCAACTCAATAGGCATCATCTTTTTCTTGTGTGTCACACATCACCCCCAGTGCAGTGGCACAGGGATGTCTTTTAGACTTCCCAAGATGTAAATACCTTCTCTGGGACTGACTACTGTCTCCCAGTAAATGTAAAGTTAAATTGACTTTGCTAGTCTGTTTAACTTGCTAGACCCAGCACACACTGCCTTACAGCAGAGTGCTGTAGAGAATACCTAGTGTTCCCTATGCCTGGAAAACTCATGTAGCCCTCGCCCTCAAAAGCTACCCTTTCCTCTCAGAATGGCCAGTGGCAGTGGTATTACCATGATTTCCCCGACCGCGGCCCGTTTAAACGCTCAGGTAGCTGAAATCCACCAGAGCCATGTTTTTCAAGATGGCGTCTGAGCCCCCTCTGTAAAAACAGGTTTCGATTGATTTGTTTCACCATTTCTTTTTGGAAACGTCCTTCTAGTGTTTGTCTCTGCGCGCCAAACCAGGTTTTGGTCCCTTTGTTTGTTTGCCTTTGGCAGGCTTCTGCACTGAAACCCCCCTCTGGCTCCTGAGTGTCTGGGGTGGACAGGATATGAGGGAGGTGCCCAAAACTCCCTGTGCTTAGTCTCCTAGGAGACCTGAATGCACTCTGGCATGATTGGCTGGCTGGCTGTCCGGCAAGGACAGCCACCCTGCTGAGTGAGTGACAGCTAGGCTGGAATGAATGGGAGAAAATGTTTAAAAACAGGTCTCTGGGACTTGGAAGGCAGAGTCCACCACTGCAATGAAAGAACCAAAGACGAGCTGAAGGAAGACGACTGCTGCAACTCCTGGACTGTTGGTTTGCCTGGTGAAGCCCTCCTGCAGGTCTGAATTACCTGAAATTCCCTCGACAGAGAAGCCCTTCAAGGACGACTTGTTCCCTTGAGCTGGTGGGAACAACCAACTCGCAAGCCACCTGTAAACTATCTCCATACTGGTCGAATTTTCTTCAGAGTGCTGTTGAAAACCGGATAGCCAGTGAGAAGGATACCAGATTGTTGACTTTAAGGTACTCACACCTTAAACTGACATTTTTGCCAAGCTTGTGGATCCGTCCCTGTGCAGTGCAGGAACCTTCTGGCGTCCTCCCTCTTGTCCCCATGACTGAGGCTCAGGAACAGCGAGATCTGCAGGAACTGCCAGGAACAAATGACTCAGCTACAGCTTTTCTTCATTCAAAAGGTTCTGTGCAAATGCTTTAGAGAAATCGTCTGTGCCGCAGTGAAACATTCTCAACTTTGGAGTCTTGTTCGCTCCTAAACCGACCTATAACTCTTTTTCGTGCAAACTACTTCTAAGAACATTGGCAAAGACTTAACTGTTTACTACCAGAACTGTGCTATCCTATCCAAGACACTGATCCATTGACTTTGGCCCAGGCCTATTGAATTGAACTGCCTCTTGTAGTGAACTGAAACTATTTGCCCTGCCTATGAAAGTAATTGTGTTTGATTCTTATAACCTTTGTCTTTCTACCCCTTTTGAAAGTTACTGAAGTGCCATTTTGCTCCCCTTCAGGGGAGCCTAACTTGTTCAGAAACGTATTGGTTTGGTACTGTAGTATATTATATGGTGATATTGAGCTGCTTATCTCTAGTGGAGTTTTTTTGAACTGTGTAAATAAATGTATATTGTTTTACCAAGAAACCTTGAGTAAGCGTTTGTTTGAACCACTGAGATTGCAAGTCCTTTGGGTAACACCTTGTACTGCTCACATCCCTCTTGAGATAAGCCTGGCTACTCAGCCCTGCTACCACAAAACTGCGTAGTACAGACTTATACAAAAGGTGAGATTGTGCTTACATCTGCAGTCTTAATTGTGGGTAGTGTTCCCAAAGGGTACCGTATGTAATTCTGCCTAACAGTCTGCTTAGTTTATGGCAGCCCATACATGTTGAAAAGCCAACCAGAGTGGACCGAGTGCAGTACAAGGGCCCAGGACCTGCTCACACGGCATCCAACTGACAACTCCAGCAGTCAGACGAACCCAGCGTCTGCAAAGCTCACCCGAATTAAGACTCATCTATCAGCCATATCTCTGTGACTTGTGATTAAGAAGAGCACTCACTGACTATGACTTCGTACTATGGAGCTGTGAGCTGCCTGCCATAAGGCTTCAGAAGGCGTTGACACTGAACATTCAAACAGCCTTTGAGGAGTGGCCTTACTGACACTAAGAAACGGTTTGGCCTGGATATTCCCTTTGGGACTGAAACCATAAGGGTGAAGACAGTTACGCATTAGAATTGCAATTTGGGAATCAACATTCTACCATCCACACTGCTACAACAACGCCAACTTGTCAAGTTCTTCTTTAGAGACCACTGCAAGACCGGTTCAAGTTGTTGTTACGCCCCGGTGTATCTATACCTCTGAAGAAGTTCCTTATAGTCATTCTAACCACTAGAGGAACGAAACATGTTGGGAAATTTGAGATATTAATACTAATATAAAGCATTAACAAAAGCTTAAGAATCTCGAATAGGTGGAACTTAGGTATTGACTAACCCAGGCATCTAGACAGGAGGTACTCATTGTCAACAACTCAGTATCACCTGTTGTAATATCAAGTGGTTCAATCTTCTTGTAAAAATGGAGACTTGAATAATTGAAAACTGTTCATATTTTTCTGCATATTTGAATTGAGACCTCTTAAAGAGAGTTACTGTGAAATTACGTTTTTTGTACAATTGAAGCACATTTTGCACATTAGAATTGTTGTGACGAACATCGTCATGCACTTTAGAGCACTGGACACGTTGTTATGTTTTATGTGATGATTTTAACAACTTTATTTATTTAAAACTGTTGATGTTATTTTAATAATGTTCTATGAAGTCAGGTTGTATTTTCCTTAAACTTCCACTTGTCTTTGTTTGAATTGTCGTTCACTAACGTGTGGATCCCAAATTCATCCAGTCAATTACATGCCATAAAGCTAATTTAGGTGTGGGAGCTTCGTTGTTCTAATTAAACCCAGGACCTGCTGAACCTGCACGAGCTGCCCTCGGCTCAAACGGACCCTCCTTGACTGAGAAATATTATCTCTGAGTTTGGAGCATTCCAGAGAGGACAAGCCCAGTGCTACTGAAGTGGTGCGGTCGGATGGCGACTGAGGACTCGGTAAGATCCCATGGGTTTTATCACCTGGAAAAAGGCAGAGCGTTCAGGTCACGCTCGCAGGTGGAGGATCCCCGTGGAAACATAGATTTGCTGCTGCATGGTAATCACTTCTCCAGCCTGGCCCTGCAAGATCCTCTCTGTGCCGCCATGATGAGTGTCTGACCATTTGTATTCATTCCATTGGTGATCAGGTAACATCACAGAAGTGAGTGCTCATACCAATGGATTGTCACTGCCCCAACATGATCCCTCGATCACGTCGGCCACAGAGACACCGAAACAAGGTACCGTAATTCAACAGTGAATATAGACCAAAAGGAGCCCAGCAGAGTGGGTGAGGGACTGAATGTATGGCACCAGTGTAAATAGTGAGCAGGGTTCCATTCTGTTCTTGAAGGTCCTGTGTCATGCTGACAGCCTTTTGAGGATTACGGAGGATAGCACAAGAGAGATTAAGTGAGGGAGGTCGACTCTGTGTTTTTTAAATTTATTTTTGGTCATTTGTTATTAATGAAGGTCGGATGACCAAAGAAAGCCTATCTCCCACGGGCAGCAGGGCACGACACGTGGCACCACCCGTCATTACCTGGGTGATAAATGGCGGTAATCAGCTCATTCCGGGCTGTGTGTTTGATTTTGGATGGGAGAATTCGAGAGGAGTGGTTATTACCATGCATACAATGCAGAGGGCTCTGAGGAGAGTCAGGTGCGAACAATAAGCGGTGGCTGACGTCTGAGGGAGAAGTGGCATGGGGCTCCACAGTGTTCCGAGTGAATGAAGGCATTTCAAGATGGCCTCGGGGCAAGTTAAAAGAAAGAGCAACAACCAGACAGGGATATTTTTGCACCACGGAAAGCGACAAACAAGCGGTCCACCTCGGAACAATCATCCAGGGCTTATTCCCCAACCCATGAAAGCCTCATGTCAGTGTTAGGCTGCTTTGACAAAACTGTGTCATGACAGAGGGCCAATTCAACCGTTTGAATGAAAAGTTAGCACAGCTGGACACCAAGACTTTAACCCTGGAGCAAAAGACAGTGGAAATAGAAAGTTAATGTATGCAGATGGTCCCAGCAGTGAAGCAGCTAGGTAAGGAGATGGAGGCAGTGTGGTGCTGTAGTCTGGCACTGGACAGAAGAATGGAATATCTGGAGAACGTGATACAGGCAAAGCAACTCAGGCTGCTGGGGCTTCCTGTAGGCGCAGAAGGTGAATATCCGATAGCGTTTGCAGCTGCTTGACTCCAGGAGGTATTAAGGTGTAGAGGAGGTCCCAAATAAAACCTGCACTCCAGTCGTCCATTTTGGAGTACCAGGAACGTTCACACCAAAATATGTGATGTATGATGAGCAAATAAACCAGCAGAGAGCCACAGTAAGGGTCTGCCCAGTGCCTATCAGAAGAGCAACACCCATAGAAGTACCGATACCCAGAAAACCATGGACAGTAAGGTATCCATTAAGGAAACCCTACCATCAAATGAAACGAAATGAAGATTGCCTAAGTACTGTCCCGGAAGAAACCAAAAAGGTCTTAATGGAAGACAAATGGTGACGTCACGAGGACCCGGACAGACTCACAGATAGAAGAAATGATGACCCGAGAATGACACAAAGAGACGAAACGCCATGAGTAAGGATATCGTGAACTTAAAACAAAAGAATGATGTCCAAATGTAAGAAAATTAAGCTGTAAGCAATACGAAGACATTCAACCAGTTTACACCTGTAAATATGCTTGGAACAGCAAGAAAGCTAAGGAAACAGTAGAAGAGTAGTGCGGCAAGCACCATTATACATAAATATACCTCAAACAAAGTACTTTATTATAAGTATATTCCCACTTTGTAAACGAAGCAGAATCAACCCAAGTTACTGAAGGCCAAATGAGCAGAGATTCATATTTAGCAAAACGAGAAGAGACGGCTGAATCGAAACTCGGCAGAAGCAACTCGGGCCAGGGAAGCCAAGGTCATACCAATAGACGAGGCGAACAGTAGCTACATTTAGTTGAAACTAAGAACACAATATCCTGCCTCTGAAAAGTCGAGATAAGAAGACGTAGGCAGGAAGTGGGCTAAATAAGAATCAAATACACAAATTGAGAGAAAACGAGACAAATTCACGGTGTGGGAATCGCGTGACCAGCTGAGCAAGAAGAAGCAAGGGTTCACACCTACGCTTGGCACCCGACCAGGCAGAGATATCAGAACCTTTCCAGACAGAAGATGCAGTTTCTAATTGACACATGACTACTAAAGTGGTGATTGATTGTAACCATAATCGGAGGAAGGCCGGGTAACAAAGGGGCACCCCACACCTGGCCAACCATTCTGCCTGCTGCTAAGCGAAGTGGAAAAGTATGCATGGGGTTGGTGCCAACCCAATCAACATGGACCAAATAATCTAGGGTCCTATAGTTAGTAGAACCAATGAGACGTCGTACTCTTAGTGACGTCTACAGTAGTCATTTTTGAAGGAAGGGCTTAGACGCCCACCTGATAGTGTTTACCCAATCCCCTCACTCCGTTACCATATACAGACAAGTACCTATAGTAAATTTACCTTTTCTTAACCAATAGAATTCCATGTTAACTTTTGAGTGCTGCACGTCAATTATGACGAGTTTTGAGTATAAATGTTACAACTTATATAAAGTTTGTTGGAGTTGAAGCGAGAAGGACGATCGCATCACTGTTGATATCCATGGCTCCCTGTTTTTTGCACTTGCATTAAACAGACTCCCTTTGCCAAACCGTTGAGTTGTCCTTATTGATTGGTGTTGGAGTAATAAATCTGCACCCCCATCCATCTCAAGGGTGCAGCTATCTCGTCTTAAAGTACTTCTGAGAAAACCTCGGCTCTATGGGCCGGCCGGGGGTCTCGGAGTACACTGGCAAGACATAGAACAGGACCCCATATGCTTCAAGAAATGTTACAGAATTAAGCAGCGAGAGAAGAATAGACCAACGGATTCAGTGATAGGCCTGACGCTTATCATCAAACTCTCCGATATGAGGGACAAAGAGCGGATCCTGAAGGCAGTCGGAGAGAAAGAGAAGCTGGAGTATCAACAAAGCCGGATTGTGCTTTTCCCTGACCCCGTGCCTTAAAGTGAAAAGAGGAGAATAGTTTTGAACACTTTGAAGAATAGTTTTCGTGCTATAGGGGTTAAGGTGAGCATTTTGCATCCAGCCAAGCTCAGACTCTCATAAAATGGAAAGGAGTATGTTTTTGGAACGCTGACAAAGCAGAAAAGCTAGTTAAAATGATTCTGGCAACAGCGTCAGGGGAGGGCTGAGCTGAAAGGAGGGCCTCTCTTTGTTGAAGGCTGCATTTTGAAAGCGCTGTTGGCTATTTTCTTCTTGGGTGGTGTTTTCCTCTGAGTTCTTGTATTTTAGGGCTTGTTAGGTGGCGGTCATCGAAGGTGAAGCCTTCCGTCCGCAGGGGGAACTCCACATCTAGGGGCAGAGTGGTTGCAGTAGGGTTCAGAATTATTCCCATTTTTCTTATTTTGCCTCATTTCCAGACCATAATTTGATGGACAGACTTCTGTGGGTGCCTTTTGCTCCATGAGACATTCACTTTGCTACACTCCCATACATTGATATGTAGTGGACATTTAGGAGGACACCAAAAGTGAAGGGGTTGCAGTAGCTGTGGTGGATTTACTGATATTATTGTGTTAGTGGGTCCTTCATGTTGTGAGCTCAAAGGTATTTTATAATACTTGAAACCTTTAATAGAAATATATTAAAAAACAAACAAAAAAGCAGTTAACCATTTTGGGACTTTATCTATGTACGGGGCCCAAGACAGGAAATTGATTATTGATTACTAGAAGTATTTGTAGTTATAAAGTTAGAAATTATAGCAAAGTGTGCTTTACTAACCTTAGGTCTAACGTATTGCACCAGTTAAAATGTGATACAATGTGATGAAGTGCTGAGAGACTAAGTGCATATAAATACAAACATAGCATATTGTGATTATGGATGCAAACATTGACAATTGTTCTTTCCTAGAAAACACCATTGGAAGGTGACAGCAAGACTGCTGCGTCACCTGTGGAAAAAGTAAGTGTAATTATCTGTGAATTCCCACTAATGCTATTTTCTCAACTCACAAGTCAAAAACTGTGTATATGTGTATTTATAACTTTTTCGCAGGGTTCATGACACTCCCATCTCCTTGGAAATTGAAACCATAAGGGCCATGCTACCTAGAAACATTCAACTTATGTTTTTAAAGAATGTGTATATTAATTTTTGAAAACTCTTAAAAATCTGCACTGCCCAGGTCTATTTCTCGAGGACTGATTAGGAAACACATTTTTATTCCCCTGAAGACGAGGATTTTAAAGGTCCTGTCAGTGGTTCATTCATATTGACCTGATTACATTCCCAGTGTCCAAAAATGAGGGTTAAATCCTGGTTAAGCTCTAGCACCATCTGACACACTCTGCAAAGCCCAATGCACCCTACCATATAACTTATTCTTTTCTCTGTGACCAACTACATCTGTTCGAAATTACACCATTTTTTTCAATAAAAACAAAAACGAATTGAATCTGTTGAAGATTCCACTGTGAGCACATTGTTATATTTATACAAGTTAGTTTCAAATATACGATTTTAAAATATTTATATAGACTCTGTAATTAATTTGATACTCAGTGAAGGCTCTACGTTTCTGAAAAGTGTCTCTGTTCAGCGCCTAGAGCACTGTGGGTGTTAATGTACTACTATACAAGTGCAACAAGTTGGTCAACCAATCAATCTGACCCACACCGTGACATCTTCATTCTTGCTGTACTCTTGTGGGAAGAACATTAAAATCATGCTAAACATGAAGGATAGTTGAACCACTTCCATCTTCCAGTAAAGTTTCAGTATTCAGAGTCTCTTTTTGACCACTATGTTGCTAGATATATCACTCATAGGAAACAATTCCCCTCTTGTATATGCAGGATCGTGGCGCCTTAAATAAAGACTTTGCCACTGATTGCCAGTGAATTTTCTCTGTGAATGGCCTTGCATTTAATGCATTCACGAAATCAGACAGAATCTGTGCCACATCCCTGTTATCTTGATAACACTGTAAGGAAATGATTTCCAAGAGAAGAAGTGGGTAAGCAACTGAGATTCAAGAAGTGTTTTAATGTTAAAGGCTCAGACCTAAGACCCTTTTCCGGTTAAGCTTCTTATTTGGACAATTTTCCCTTCAATTGAAGAGAAGAAAGAAGCATTGGTGTGGCTCAAAATGATTGGCAAATATTGGACACCAGTGATATTGTTTGTGATTTGGTAAATCCAGACCAGCCTTCATGCTGACATGGTCGGTATCTGAGAGGGATGATGAGAGAGAAAATGAGCACATTGTAGGGAATAAGGTGTATGCTTCCTTCTTGTTTGTTTGCTTGTTTATTTGTTTTATATAGCGCTCCAGACCCTGGGGTAAATGGGCGCTTAAAGGACAGGTTACATAGGCACAATATACATATATTATTCAGTAATACAATTGTAGAGGTAATATTTTTTTATTTATATTTATATAACGCGCAAGCAGCCCAGGGGCATTTAGGCACTGTTACTTGCAATAACTTGGTTACAAGGTACAGGCATGATCGCGGTTGTTGACACATTATGAATACTACAAAACTTCATACTGTTGTTACAGATATAGCATCTGGTCATATATTACAACTAATATGATAGGTATTCGTGCTGGTGTGTCAGGCCTTATGTGAAGACGATAGTTTTCAGAGTTTTGCGGAAGGTGGTGAGGGAGGCCTCACCTCGGATAGTGGGAGGTAGGGCGTTCCAGTGAGTGGGTGTTGGGGGGCGGTCCTGAGCCCCCCTGCTGCGTTCCCGTAAGCCCCCCCACCTGAAAGGACACACAGCACACAGCCTTTCGGTTCGGGCTTCCCGGTCGCTCTGCTCGCGGCCGGGAACGCCCCTTTATTTATACATTCAGCGGCGGCGTGCTACGTCACGCCGCCGCGTAAGCCCGTCACTACGGGCAGCGCCACACTCCTCCTTTTTCAGGAGGAACCACAACAACAGCACTTTTAATGATCATAACTTTTAACACACAGCTATACTATAAACCACCACTGCACACCCAACACCCCTTTATTGTCAGCCACCCGGATCCCTTCATCAAAGTTTACATGCTAAGTGTCCAAGAACATACTCGCTGAGGTAAGCAGGTTTCCCTCGCCCAGCCCTCTGGGGGTACCTCCTGCCTACCTCCGGCCCGTGGTGTCCCTCAGCTGCGGCTCCCCAGATTGGGGAGTCGGGGATCTCGTCCCAGAAATCTCCAGCGTCGGGGTCCTCTGGTGGGTCAGGTTCAGGCGGAGTTTCAGTCTGGGGATCACCCAGTTTCCTGAAGAAACTCACATTCCGGGTGACGGCAGATCGCCCATCTGAGGCCGTCACCATGGATCCCTTGACAGCCACAACATCCAAAGGCTCGGGTTCATAGGGGAGTGAGAGTTTCCCATGGGGGTGTCGGTTGCGGACTAGAACTTCGTCTCCCGGCTCAAGCCGTTGAGGCCGGAGACCCCGTCGCAGGTTTTCTTGGTCAATTCTCACTCGCCTTTCCGTTGCAACCCGCTGGTTGTCAATCACTCCCGGTTCCTTCTCCCCAACCTCAGGGAGCAGACCTCGGGGACATCTCTTGAACAGCGCTTCTGCGGGAGCCACTCCAGTCGAGGCATGCGGGGTGGTTCGATACACCCGCAGGAATTGGTACAGGGCCCGTTGTAGGGGTTGACCCTGTCTCTGGGCGATCCGGAATGTCTTATTAAGAGTCCGCATGAGTCTCTCCGCATCGCCATTGGCTCGGGGCCACAGCGGTGACACCTTCCTGTGCTGCACCCCGCAGCTCTCCATTAGCTCGGAGAACCGCTCACTTTGGAAAGGAGCCCCATTCTCTGAGCACAGGGTGTGGGGAAAACCGTGGGCTGCAAAGATCTTCTCCACCGCCACCACCACATGCTCAAACGCCACGGATTCGACGAACTCCACCTCTGGATATCTAGAGTACTCGTCGACAATTGCCAGGAAGTGGGTGCCCACCGACGTCGATCCAAAATCCGCGTGGACGACCTCCCAGGGCCGGGTGCCTCGGGGCATCACTTCTATTGCTGGCTCCCGTTGCAGAGGAGAGGCTGCCTGACACCAGACGCATGCCGCTACAAAGTCATCATCGTTTTGGCCTCATGTGTCCGCCCGGCCACAGCCTCGAGGATGGACTTCCAGGAGCCGTGTTGCATCGAGTGCCTCAGTACTTGAAAGCACTCGTCTTGGGCCGCCGCGGCCTCCAGCTCCGCCAGCGGCATCGCGTTTGGTGTGGCCGCCTCCACCACCATCTGTACATGGCTGTCAGCCTCTTCTTCACAGACATCGTGCCCCTCTCCCCCACACACCCCCGGGTGGCGGGACAGGTAGTCCGCCGCATTGTTGGCCCCAGGCCGGTACACCAGGGTGACAGAATACTCAAGGAGGGCGAGCATCCACCTCTCAATCCTTGCCGGTGGCTTTGACGATGACCCCACCAGGATTGGAAGCAACGGCTTGTGATCGGTTACCACTGTCACCGGACGACCCAAGACATAGAGTCGAAAATGTCTGCAGCCCCACAGCACCGCCAGGGCCTCCCGCTCGATCTGGGAGTACCTCTGCTCAGTCTCTGATAGTGCCTTGCTGGCATATGCCACTGGCCGAACTTCCCCGTTGCGATCCACCTGAGTTAGCACGGCCCCCAGGCCAAAAGGACTGGCATCAACAACGATCTCTGACTCCAGGGCTTGGTCGAAGAATGCCATGGTGTCTTCCGTCGTGAGGGCAGCTTTGATGTCCTCGAAAGCGGCCTGCTCAAGTGGGCCCCAGTACCACGCTGACTCCTTCTTCGTCAGGGCCCGGAGTGGTTCCGACCTTGAGGCGAGGTTTTGGATGAAAAGTCCACAGTAGGTCACCATCCCCAGAAAACTCCTCACATCTGACACCGACTCGGGAGGTTGTGCCGATTTGATGTCCTGGACCTTTCTTGGATCGGGCGATACCCCTCCCTCCTTGAACACGAAACCGAAGAATTCAATGGAGGTGCGCATGAACTCGCATTTTTCCTTATGCAGGGTCAGGCCCAGTGATTGGAGTCGTTCCAGGGTCTTACCAAGCCTCCTCATGTGGGCTACCTCTGTCTTTGCGAACACCAGAATGTCATCGCTGATGTTGAGGACGCCCTCGAGATCTGCCAGGGCGCCCCTGATGATGTTCTGGAACACCTCGGCGGCAGATGACACTCCAAAGCTCAACCTCTTGTATCGGTACAACCCCCGGTGGGTGGTAAACGTTGTTATGTACCTGGACTCAGGGTGAAGAACGACCTGGTGGTAACCTGCTCGGAGATCCAATTTCGAGAAGAACCGAGCCCCTTGTACTTACGCAATTATGTCGTCGATCGTGGGCGTGAGATGCCGCTCCCTCTTTATTGCCTTGTTAGGGAGCCTCATGTCGAAACAGATGCGGACCGAATCAGGCTGCTTAGGTTTTCTGGCCACCACGATCGGAGACACCCAGGGGGTCGGGCCCTCCACCTTTTCGATAATGTCCAGGTTTACCAAACTGTCCAGCTCCTTGTCCACTTGCTCTCTCAGATGAAACGGTACCCTGCGATGTTTCAGGGCAATCGGTTGGACCGACTCATCAATGTGAAGCCGAACCGGTTCGCCGGTCATCTTCCTGATCCCACTGAAGAGTGCTGCGTACTTGTCTAGGAGATCATTGATGTCTTCCAAATAGACTGAATAGGCGAAACTGACAATCCCCAGGGCCTCGGCAGCGGCACAGCTGAGCAGGGTGTTGTCACTCACCGGAGTCACATAGAAGCGAGCCTTGATCTGTGAGCCGTCATGTTCAACACAGGCTACAAAGGCACCATCCAGTGGTATCGGTTCCAGCCCTCCAAACGCAAAGATGCAAGCCTTCGGTGTGTCCAGACCCGGGAGGGGATCAAGCGTGTCATAATGTCCTCTGGCCATTACATTTACGGAGGCCCCCGTATCCACGAGCACCGGGACTGGGGAGTGGTTGACCTCCACCACACATCTGGGCTGTCTCCGGCTCTTCCTTTTCAGAACTTCCACACTCGAGACGAAGAAGATGTTCTCCTCGTCCTCCTCCCCGGCACCCTCCACCTGGGGATCCACTTCTCCCTGGTCCACCTGGGCCACATTTGGCGGCGGGTTCTGGCGTGGAATCCACGTCCGTGGCTGGCCTCTCGGCACCATCACAGGCAGGGCTGCACGGCATACCCTTGAAAAGTGATCGGCCAATTCACATCTGCCACAGGTCTTTCCCACCGCCGGACACTCTGTCGGGTGAGGAAGGTCGTACCCGCACTTCTGGCACGACTCCGTGGCTCTGCCTGCCCTGTCATGGGGTCCTCCACCAGGACGTCTCATGCCTCTGCCACCTCGCCACACAACGCACACCTCCTCCGATCTCACTGATCGGGATCCTGCCTCCATCTTATTGGCCCGAGCCTCTGCCACCTCATGGCACCGGCCGAGCTCCAGTATGCGGGGCAGAGTGATGCCTGGCTCTCTGAGGACCTGCCTCCTGAGTTTGCTGGAGGAGCATGCCTGGATTAACATCGTGCGCATCATGTCTTCTGCGTCCGTCCACGCACATCCTAGGGAGAGGCGGCGCAAACGACCATAGAAGGTGTCCAGTGTCTCGTCATCCTTCTGTTTGGCCGACAGCATAACAAATCTCTCATAGTCCACATTGGCAAGGGGGAGGAAATGTGCAAGGAGTGCCGCCTTGGCCGCATCATAGGAGGCAATAGCAGGTGTGAGGGATTCAAATATCTCCTGGACCGCAGGCCCTGCGGAATACAGCATGGTGGCCACCCTGCTGTCATCGTCCGTCACCTGAGAGGCCCTGAAATACATGTCAAGGCGACCCATCCATCTCCTCCACCGGGGGCCCATGCTCGAAGGTGGCCCCGATGCATCGAACTCCGGAATGGGCTGCAGAGCAGCATGGGCCGCAGGTGCTCTCGCCTGAGCCATGATGGGGATTCCAGGTTGGGCAGCTGGCACCACTGCGGGAGGTCCTTGCAGGGGCAACTGTGGAGCCGGTACCGGCTGTTGCATTGGAATTATTGGAGGCTGCCCAGGCTGTTGAGGAATCGGCGCAGCCCCTGCCCCGTCATCCGAGTCTTCAGAGTCAAGCATAGGTCTGAGCGCACAGGCACCCCCACCAGTTGTACTGGAGGCCGCAACTCAGCCACCCTTCACCACCCACAGTGTGAGTGCATTCAACAGTCAAATCCGATACCAGGTACACACTACGAGCCTGACAGCTCACCTGGGACGGGCACCCGCTCCAAGGACCAAGAACACAGCATGCAGGTGTGAATGGCTCTCACTCACAGCCTTCTCCGATGATGAAGAGGATGAAGAAGATACCACAGCGACTTGATGATGAAGGGGATGAAGAAAACTGCTGTCTCCATCCGCTGGCATCCACCAATGTATAGGTGTCCCAAAAATTAAGCCATGAGCATGGAGTAGGCTAAGCAGGTCCAGCCATAACCCTTCTCCTGGCTTTCACACGACGTAGTTGCACCAAAACTACATAAAAATCCACAATCCAAACATGGGTGTGCAGATCAAGCTGCCTGCAAGCAGAATTTCCAAAAATTAGGCCCGGATTCACTTCCCCCTCCAAACCGGAGCTCGGAGAACATCCGCGGCCTGTCAGACAAAATGGCCGTCGGCCGCGTGTACGAGCCGCAGCCACGGCGTAAGACGGAGCATCCAGGCGCTCCGTGTATGCAGAAAAATTCGGACGCCTGCACCGCCGGGCCCGGGCATCCGCACTCGCTCATCACCACTGTTGGGGGGCGGTCCTGAGCCCCCCCGCTGCGTTCCCGTAAGCCCCTCCACCTGAAAGGACACACAGCACACAGCCTTTCGGTTCGGGCTTCCCGGTCGCTCTGCTCGCGGCCGGGAACGCCCCTTTATTTATACATTCGGCGGCGGCGTGCTACGTCACGCCGCCGCGTAAGCCCGTCACTACGGGCAGCGCCACACTGGGTGTGAGATGAGGGAAGCTGGATCCGCCCGCTCTGACTCTTTTTACTAGTGTCACAGAGAGCATGTTGGTGTATGGTGATCTGGTTGGCCTGATAGTGGAGACGGGGTGTATCCTTTGTGAGAGGTAGGCAGGAGCAGTGAGGTGAATGCACTTGTGGGTCAGTGTCAGGGCTTTGAACACAATCCTTTCCTTTATTGGGAGCCAGAGGGCTCTCAATAAAGGAAATAATATAATATGCAATATACAATATATATAGGCAGGGTAGTTAGGTCGCCGGTTAAACATTTCTAAGGTATGTACAGTATATACAGTTTGTAGTGTGCTTAGTCTATTTTAGGGTTGGTTTCTTCCAATTCCAGCTATTGACTAATTTCCTAAACAGGTGGAAGGAATAGGTCGATTTGATGTTCAGTGGCAGGGTGTTCCAGAGTTGAGGGGCAAGGACAGTGAAGCTCGAGCCACCAGCTCTTTTAGAGGTGAATCTGGGCACAGTGAGGCCGAGGGTATTGGAGGATCTAGTGATTCTTGTGCATGGTTTCAGAGTGAGTTTGTTGGTGAGAT
This sequence comes from Ambystoma mexicanum, assembly GCF_040938575.1. Taxonomy (NCBI): domain Eukaryota; kingdom Metazoa; phylum Chordata; class Amphibia; order Caudata; family Ambystomatidae; genus Ambystoma; species Ambystoma mexicanum. The sequence continues at coordinate 337,384,875 of NC_090940.1, forward strand.
GGGGGGGGCTAAGTGGTTAAGGGCTTTGTAGGTAAGGCAAAGGGTTTTTAAGTCAATTTTTTATTGAATGGATAGCCATTTGCAAGATATTCTAGTATGGGAGATGTGCTCTCTTCTGGAAATATTTAGCGCTGCTCGCAGCGCATTGTTTTGTAGGATCTGAAGTTTAATAATTATAGCTTGGTTGGCACCTAGGTAGAGGCTGTTGCAGTAGTCAAGCTTCGATTGTATGAGGGCCCTGGCCAAAGTGAGGCAGCTGTTCTTAGATAGGAAAGGTCTGCAGGCCCTAATTAGTTTCCCAGTGCAGGCTGTGGCAGAGGCGGTCATGTTAACTTGTTTGGAGAGGTTGCTGTTGGCGTCAAGGTAGAAGCCTAAGGTTTTCACGTTTTTAACGACTGGGATGATGTTGCCATCTATAATGAAATTGGAATACTCAGGGCTAAGTTTCTGTAGGTTGTGAGGGGATCCGACCAGGAGGAGCTCAGTCTTCTCATCATTCAGGCAGAGGCCATGTGTGGCCATCCATGCCTGAATGATGGAGAAGATTTTGTTAATCCTGGTGGAGTCTGTATCGTAGTTACCAGTAATGGTGAGGCGTATCTGGGTGTCATCTGCGTAGTTAGTGTAGGTGACACCCAAATGGTCCAACTTATCAAAGAGGGGTTTTGTAAAGATATTATAGAGGGTGGGGGAGACGCATGACCCTTGTGGGACACCATCGGTGATGGGGATAGGGTCTGCTGCAGCCACAGGTGAGAAAACCCTCATGGTTCTGTTGGCTAAGAATGATTGAATCCATAGGACAGCAGAGGGGAGAAGTAGGCAGCAGATGAAAGGTGGTTGCAGAGTATTTTGTGGTCAACCAAGTCAAAGGCTGCTGAGAGGTCTAGGCGGAGTAGGATAGCTGCTTTGTTTTTGTCCTTGATGTCATCAATCTGACTTTTGAGGTCAACAAGGGCGGTTTCTGTTCCATGTTGAGGACAAAAGCCAGATTGACGTAGGCCTAGAAATTGGTTGTACTCTAAGTAGCCTTGAATTTGCAGGTAGGCAGCTCTGTCGAGGATTTTTAGCAGGAAGATGACAGTGGTAATGGGCCTGTAATTGGTGGGAATGGCGGGGTCAAAGGATTGTTTTTTTAGAAGAGGGAGAACCCATGACTGTTTCAGGTTGTTGGGTACTGAGTTAGTCGAGAAGGATAGGTTTATTAGTTTGGAGATGAAGGGGGCTAGGTCTCTCGCAGCATCTTTGATGATCTGGGCGGGGCAACTATCACCTATGCAATTAGAGGATTTGAGGGATGCTATAATTTTTTGGACTTCAGGTATAGTGACCGTTTTGAATGTGAAGCCGGAGGTGTTGTTGGTCGGGGCGGATGTGCTGGGAATGAAGGCGTTGCTGTTGGAGAGTTGTAGTCGTTTGGCCTCAATTTTAGTTTGAAGGCCAGTGATTTTGTTGGCCAGGGCACTTTGGATGCTAGTGCACCATGGCTTGTCTTTCACGCAAGTGTCGGTCGGAGGGTTAGGATTTTCTAATTCCTTCAGAATGGGGAAGAGTTCTTTGCAGAGGATTGTGCATAGTTTATTCTAACATTATAGGCTTCCTTTTTTGTGCGGATTATCTCTTTCTTGTAGTGGGTGGAGATGGTCATGAGATTGGATTTGTTTTCTGCTGAGGGATTAGTTTTCCATAGGGATTCCATCTTGGCTTTCTTTTTTCTAAGGGTTTTGAGTTCCGGTGTGTACCAAGTGTTCAGGTGAGCTCTAGGATTACCTTTGCGTAGCTTTACTGGGGCAACGGTATCAATGGCATTAGTTAGGGCATCATTATAGGCTTTGCCTAGGAAGTTAAGGTCAGCGGTGGCTGGGAGTGTGTTTAGGAGTGGGAGATTCACTGGTGTGAGGGTCTCCGCAGTGATGTTGCGCTTGTTTCTAGTCAGGCAAGCCGGTGCGTGAGGACGCTGCTTCGGGTTAGGGTTGTTATGGTTAATGTCGAATAGTATGAGGGAATGGTCAGTCCATACAAGAGGTTGTGGGGCTTTGGAGGTGATATTGCAGTTATGGGCCACGACCCAATCGATAGTTCTACCTTTCTGGTGGGTAGGTAGTGTAATGACTTGAGTAAAGTCATGCTCAGATAGGGAGTTCGCCAAGGCGGTGGCTGCAGTGTTGTTGGGGTCGTTGTACCCTAGATTAAAGTCTCCTAGAATGATATTTTGGGAGTGAGGCTTAGAGTTCTCTGCTAGGAGGGTGGTAATGTCTTCCTCGAAGGAGCCTGTGGGGCCTGGTAGACTGTATATTAGTTGCAAAGTAATTGTGCTCTTAGGGATAGTTTGCAGTTTGATGGTGAGATGCTCGCAGGATTTTAGTGGGGGGGAAGTGATGGGTCTGAGGTACACTGAGGATTTGAATATGACTGCTACACCTCCTCCGCGAGCATTGGGTCTGTCCGCTCTGAGGATGGAGTAGTTGTCAGGAATGGCAAGAGTAAGGTATGTTCCTGATGCTTCATGTAGCCATGTTTCTGTAGTAGCAAGGAAGTCAAGGTCTGCTGAGAGGTGATGTCAGCGATTTCAGTGGGGTGAGCTACTAATGATCTAACATTGAGTAGTGCTCCTTTTAGAGATGCCGTGTTGGTGGCATTAGCGCTATTCTTGATAGTGACCTTGGCCATGGATATGGCAGGTGGCTTGCTGGATGTGGTATGGAGTCTAGCGCCGAGTCTATTGTTACGGTCAGAGAGGGTAGGGTTGGTTGTGGGGCGGTATCCTAATGGTTTGGTGGGGTTAGGGTTAGTAGGAGTGAGGTCATCTTTGGTAATGTTGGTAATGTTGGGAGGGGTGTTAGTTGGTGAGGCGCTAACTTTAGCAGTATGGTGATGGTGGATGATGTGTGGGAATGGTGGAAGGTTGGGTAGGAAGGGTGTAGGGCAGGGAATGGGATGGTGCCTAGGGCAACCGAGTTTAGCTAGTCCGTTATTGTATGGTATGTAGCTGTTGCCGCTACATTGAGTGCTATTGTTCATGAAGCAAAAGGGGAACATGGTGACAATGAGCCAGGGGCGCATAGTTGGAAATGCGGCGTTGGCTAAGCTGCTTAATTATTATGCAGAGAATGGGCACTTACAATACAGCTGCAGCAAGGCAGGCATAGGCTAAATTCGAAATGGCTAGCAGGGCAGGCATGGGCTAAATTCGAAATGGCTAACAGGGTGCAAAAAATGACAAATCCAGTTAGGCTACAGCAAGGCAGGCATAGGCTAAATTCGAAATGGCTAGCAGGGCAGGCATAGGCTAAATGTGAAATGGCTAGCAGGGCAGGCATGGGCTAAATTCGAAATGGCTAACAGGGTGCAAAAAATGACAAATTCAGTTAGGCTACAGCAAGGCAGGCATAGGCTAAATTCGAAATTGCTACCAGGGTGCAGAAAATGGCAATTTAATTTAGGCTACAGCAAGGCATGCATAGGCTAAATTCGGAATGGCTAACAGGGAGCAGAACATGGCAATTTCAGTTAGGCTACAGCAAGGCACGCATAGGCTACATTCGAAATGGCTAACAGAGTGCAGAAAATGGCAATTTCAGTTAGGCTACAGCAAGGCAGGCATAGACTAAATTCGAAATGGCTAATAGGGTGCAGAAAGTGGCAATTTCAGTTAAACTACAGCAAGGCAGGCATGGGCTAGATGCGATATGGCTGCCAGGGTGCAGAAAATGGCAATTTCAATTGGGCTATTTAGTAGATGCTGAGCGCATCGGTGACAGAGTTAGGTGATGCACGTGCAGCGGTTCCGTGATAGTTGGGGAGCAGGTCAGGACTCTGTATACAGGCGGATTGTCAAGTTGTAGTCCTTGTTCTCAACATATTATCTTCCTTCTCTATTTTATTTCAGAACCCATCTCCATCTGCTCAGGATAATGAGAATATTACCTTTGACATTGTGAGTAGTTCTGAGCAACAGAGAATGTAAAGTTTCTACTGATGTGGGATTTAGGACCTAGATTAAGGAAGAGTGGTGCATGTGGTGTACATTGAAATAGACATCTGTAATTTAGAAAGACCTTGGACAATGTTAAACAGAAAATACTCATATGTATAGTAGGGATACTCTGTGTGGTGTGCATGCATGCTTACCTACTTTATGAATTGTGTAATTGACGGTAGGCAAAGGGTGCTGTTGAGCTCCAAAATTAAGTCTGTTCAACCATAAAATAAATGCAACCAGCACCTAGCACCATGTACGTCATATATTAACATAATATAATGCTAAACTCTGGGAAGAAGAATGCAAAAGATATGTGTTATTATGATATATCTGAAGGCAATCTTTGCAGCCTTGTGCCCTATCTTCCTGTTGTATTATGGAAAGTGCACAGACCACACCATATCTTCTTTGACCAGAACAAGCGCTGGACTCACTCACTCCTGGCTCTTCTTAGGTTGGTGACAAATATTTGGGAACAGACCCCTCACTATGACATATTCAATTTCACTGTTCCACTTTCGAGAATACAAACTGGGTTAATTCTACATATGAACTGAAGTTGTACATGTTCACGTGGCATGCCAGCCATGGCCCATTGGGGCACACTGAGTATAATTAACTCAGCATTTATAGGTTTCTCTGGTTACTTCAATGATTTGTCTGACTCCTTATTGGTTCATGTTTGACAAAATGTACTAGTCAGCATGGAAAAAAAGACCTGGAATGCGTCAAAACATATGTTGGCTGTAATTCTTCTTCACCCCTCACACAATTAAGGATAATAAACGTCTAATCAAACATCTTTGATTTATCACTAAGTTCTCTCAGAGACTTTGTAACGTCAAAAGCATTGTTCTATGACTCAGTGGAGAGCACATGTGGGTTAGGAAATTAATATTTACCACTTTACGTTCTGTGACATTAGGTATCACCACATCTTTGTCCAGATAGACTCCTGCCCACTCCTCATTTATTTATTTATTTAAAAAATCGACCAAAAAGAAATTTGGCGGAGTAGCTCGAACCTGTTAGTAACTTGCACTTTAGTTCACAATGTGGTATTGGCTGACATGCAGTCTAAGTTTAATAAAGTAGTCATTATCGGAGCGATAATATCTAAAGGAAGTAATCTAACATGTTAGCTAGCTATGTTGGTGTTAAGATGGATTTCTGAACTCTGACTTGGTGGGCAGAGATTCAGAAGGCCAGCCTAGTTTCTTGGAACAGGGTAACCTTTTGGACAAGCCATACCAATAAAGGTAGCATTGGTGGCGGTCAAGACTAGGTCTCAGGAGGGGTGAGTGATCGAAAGTCCACAATGAGCACACACAGCAAACAACACCACAAATTACTCTCAGGCAGGTGTATATATCAGAAATACAAATACATGTATTAAAGGCCTTTTAACTGAAACACAAGGTGAAACTCCGCAATATTAACAAAACTAACACACCACTAACTATGAAACACATATAGAGTAACTATTGGCCTAAAGAAACATTCAACAAGCATAGATCCACAACCTGCTACAGAAAATGGTCATACAGCACAATTATACTTTAGGCAGTCCTTCAACAACTCAAACCCTAACTAATAGGCAGTCCAGTCCCTAAGAGGTGTGGACGCTTGCGCTCTAAAGTACTTTCTGTGCCGGAGCACTCGATCGTGCAGTTAAATTCAAAACGGGTCTTCTTCAAGGAGCTGTAGTGGCTCAGGAAGTTCGGAGAGGTGATGAAGAATAAGGTCCCACTATACAAGGAGGGTCTCTATAAGAGGGCATAGAGTTCTCCAGGAATCGGGAATAGGATGGTAGCACAGGTACCTTAACAAAGGAGGGTGGGCCTCAGGGAACACTTGTGCATAAAACCCCATATGTTTCGAGAAATGTCACAGAATTAAGCAGCGAAAGAAGAATAGACCGACGGATTCAGCGATAGGCCCGACGCTTATCATCAAACTCTCCGATATGAGGGACAAAGAGCGGATCCTGAAGGCAGCCAGAGAGAAAGCGAAGCTGGAGTCTCAAAAAAGCCGGATTGTGCTTTTCACTGACCTGGTGCCTTAAACTGAAAAGAGGAGAATAGTTTTGAACACTTTGAAGAAGAGTTTTCTTTCTCGAGGGGTTATGGTGAGCATTTTGCATCCAGCCAAGCTCAGAGTCTCATACAATGGAAAGGAGTATGTTTTTGGGACGCTGACAAAGCAGAAAAGCTAGTTAAAATGATTCTGGCAACATCATCAGGGGAGGGCTGAGCTGAAAGGAAGGCCTGTCTTTGTTGAAGGCTGCATTTTAAAAGTGCTGTTGGGTATTTTCTTCTTGGGTGGTGTTTTCCTCTCATTTCTTATTTTAGGGCTTATTAGGTGGCGGTCATGGGAAGGTGAAGCCTTCCGTCCGCAGGGGGAACTCCACATCTAGGGGCAGAGTGGTTGCAGGAGGGTTCAGAATTATCCCCTTTTTTTGCCTCATTTCCAGACCATAATTTGATGGACAGACTTCTGTGGGTGTCTTTTCCCCCATGAGACATTCACTTTGCTACACCCCCATATATTTATATGCAGTAGACATTTAGGAGGACACCAAAAGTGAAGGGTTTGCAGTAGCTGTGGTGGATTTACTGATATCATTGTGTTGGTGGGTCCTTCATGTTGTGAGCTCAATGTATTTTATAATACTTGAAACCTTTAATACAAATATATTAAAAAACAAACAAAAAAGCAGTTAACCATTTTGGGACTTTATCTATGTACGGGCCCAAGAAAGGAAATGGATTATTGATTACTAGACGTATTTGTAGTTATAAGGTTAGAAATTATAGCAAAGTGTGCTTTACTAACCTTAGGTCTAACGTATTGCACCAGCTAAAATGTGATACAATGTGATGAATTGCTGAGAGACTAAGTGCATATAAATACAAACATAGAATATTGTGATTATGGATGCAAACATTGACAAATGTTCATTCCTAGAAAACACCATTGGAAGGTGACAGCAAGACTGCTGCGTCACCTGTGGAAGAAGTAAGTATAATTATCTGTGAATTCCTACTAATGCTATTTTCCAAACTCACAAGTCAGATACTGTGTATATGTATATTTATAACTTGTTGGAAGGGTTCATGACAATCCAATCTCCTTAGACATTAAATCGGAAAGGGCCATGCTACCATAGAAACATTCAACTTATGTTTTTAAAGAATGTATATTTTAATTTGTAAAAACCCTTAAAAATCTGCACTGCCCAGTTCTATTTCTCGAGGACTGATTAGGAAACACATTTTTATTCCCCTGAAGATGAGGATTTTAAAGGTCCTGTCAGTGGTTCATTCATATTGACCTGGTTACATTCCCAGTGTCGAAAGATGAGGGTTAAATCCTGGTTAAGCTCAAGAAGCATCTGACACACTCTACAAAGCCCAATGCACCCTACCATATAACTTCTTCTTTTCACTGTGACCAACTACATCTGTTCGAAATTACACCATTTTTTTCAATAAAAACAAAAACTAATTGAATCTTTTGAAGATTCCACTGAAAGCACATTGATCTATTTATACGTGTGTTTTTCAAATATAAGATGTTAAAATATTTATAGACTCTGTTATTAATTTGATACTCAGTGAACACTCTACGTTTCTGAAAAGTTTCTCTGTTCAGCGCCTAGAGCACTGTGGGTGTCAATGTACTATACAAGTGCAACAAGTTGGTCAACCAATCAATATGAACCACACCATGACATCTTCACTCTTGCTGTACTCTTGTGGGAAGAACATTAAAATCATGCTAAACATGAAGGATAGTTGAACCACTTCCATCTTCCAGTAAAGTTTCAGTATTCAGAGTCTCTTTTTGACCATTATGTTGCTAGACATATCACTAAATGGAAACAATTCCCCTCTTGTATATGCAGGATCGTGGCGCCTTAAATAAAGACTTTGCCACTGATTGCCAGTGACTTTTCTCTGTGAATGGCCTTGCATGTAATGCATTCACAAAATCAGACAGAATCTGTGCCACATCCCTGTTTTCTTGATAATACTCTAAACACATGATTATTGAGAGAAGAAGTGGGTAAGCAACTGGGATTCAAGAAGTATTGTAATGTTAAAGGCTCAGGCCTATGACCCTTTTCCGGTTAAGCCTCTTATTTGGACAATTTTCCCTTCAATTGAAGAGAAGAACGAAGCATTGGTGTGGCTCAAAATGATTGGCAAATATTGGACACCGCTGATATTGTTTGTGATTTGGTAAATCCAGACCAGCCTTCATGCTGACATGGTCGGTATCTGAGAGGAATGATGAGAGAAAACATGATCACATTGTAGGGAATAAGCTGTATGCTTCCTTCTTGTTCTCAACTTATTATCTTCCTTCTCTATTTTCTTTCAGAACCCATCTCCATCTGCTCAGGATCATGCAGATATTACCTTTGACATTGTGAGTAGCTCTGAGCAACAGAGAATGTAAAGTTTCTACTGATGTGGGATTTAGGACCTAGATTAAGGAAGAGTGGTGCATGTGGTGTTCTTTGAAATAGACATCTGTAATTTAGAAAGACTTAGGACAATGTTAAACAGAAAAGACTCATATGTATAGTAGGGATACTCTGTGTGGTGTGCATGCGTGCTTACCTACTTTATGAACTGTGTAATTGACTGTAGGCAAAGGGTGCTGTTGAGCTCCAAAATTAAGTCTTTTTAATCATCAAATAAATGCAACCAGCACCTAGCATCATGTAATTCATATATTAACATACTACAATGATAAACTCTGGGAACAAGAATGCAAAAGATATGTGTCATTATGATATATCTGATGGCAATCTTTGCAGCCTTGTGCCCTCTCTTTCTGCTGTATTGGAGAAAGTGCACAGACTACACCATATCTTCTTTGACCAGAACAAGCACTGGACTCACTCACTCTTGGCTCTTCGTAGGTTGGTGACAAATATTTGGGAACAGGCCCCTCACTATGACATATTCAATTTCACTGTTCCACTTTCGAGACTACAAACTGGGTTAATTCTATATATGAACTGAAGTTGTACATGTTCACGTGGCACGCCAGCCATGGCCCATTGGGGCACACTGAGTATAATTAATTCAGCATTTATAGGTTTCTCTGATTACTTCAATGATTTTTCTGACTCCTTATTGGTTCATGTTTGACAAAATCCACTAGTCAGCGTGGAAACGAAGACCTGGAACGGGTCAAAACATGTGTTGGCTGTACTTTTTCTACACCCCTCACACAATTAAGAATAATATTCTAATCAACATCTTTGATTCATCACTAAGTTCTCTCAGAGACTTTGTAACGTCAAAAACATTGTTCTATGACTCAGTGGAGAGCACATGTGGGTTAGGACATTAATATTTACCACTTTACATTCTGTGACATTGGGTATCGCCACATCTTTGTCCAGATAGAGTCCTGCCCACTCCTTATTTATCTATTTATTTATTTAAGATTTCAACCAAAAAGAAATTTGGCGGAGTAGCTTGAACCTGTTAGTAGCTCGCAATTTAGTTCTTCACATTTTGGTATTGGCTGATATGCAGCCAAAGTTTAATAAAGTAGTCATTATCAGAGCAATAATGTCTAAAGGAAGTAATCTAACATGTTAGCTAGCTATGCTGGTGTTAAGATGGATTTCTGAACTCTGACCTGGTGGGCAGAGATTCAGAAGGCCAGCCTATTTTCTTGGAACAGGGTAACCTTCTAGACAAGCCAGACTAATACAGGTAGCATTGGCGGCAGTCAAGACTAGGTCTCAGGAGGGGTGAGTGATCGAAAGTCCACAATGAGCACACACAGCAAACAACACCACAAATTACTCTCAGTCAGGTGTATATATCAAAAATACAAATAAATTTAGTAAAGGCCTTTTAACTGAAACACAAGGTGAAACTCCGCAATATTAACAAAACTAACACACCACTAACTATGAAACATATATAGAGTAACTATTCGCCTAAAGAAACATTCAACAAGTAGAGATCCGCAACCTGCTACATAAAATGGTCATACAGAACAAATATACTTTAGGCAGCCCATCAACAACTGAAACCCTAACTAATAGGCAGTCCAGCCCCTAAGAAGTGTGGAGCCTTGCGCTCTAAAGTACTTTCTGTGCCGGAGCACTCGATCATGCAGTTAAGTTCAAAACGGGTATTCTTCAAGGAGCTGTAGTGGCTCAGGAAGTTCTGAGAGGTGATGAAGAATAAGATCCCACTATACAAGGAGGGTCTCTATAAGAGGGCATAGAGGTCTCCAGGAATCGGGAATAGGATGGTAGCACGGGCTACCTGAACAAAGGAGGGTGGGCCTCAGGGAACACTCATGCATAAAAGTCTATGAATGTACCAGGGGCCACTGGTAAGTGATGCTAGTACTCACCGACCCTCGAAGTACTCAGACCAAACTTCACCAGCCAAGTCCGGTTCGCTTGCGGGTTAGAGTCCAGCAGTTGCACGTCTCTCCATCTGTCAGGGGCTGCGTGCCGGGACCTAAGTCTTTGGTGGGACAGTGGCGATTTCTCAACTTCTAGTGTAGAGATCAGGTCAGTTGCACTGCAGCTCGTCTTAGGGCACAAGGGGGCAGAGCAGCAAGGCACCCACGAAGTTTGTCAACACAGTGGGGTGACACTTGTACTGCATATGCTCAGGTTCAGGCGATTTCTCCTAATTCCAGAACTAGGAATACTATGAGTACGAAACTCGGCGGAAGAGGACCTTCTACCCAGAGCTAACAGGTTCCCATGCCTCAGGATGAAACTTGAGACAGAGGTGTTTCCAAGACAAAGGTCACTGGGCGGTCCAGAAACACTCCTGAGCAGGCTCGTTTGCAGGTTAAGCAGAAGGTGCTGAGAGTTGCTTGTCCCACTGCTCCTACGGGTGAAAGCACCCTTGCAGGCCTTCTATGATTGATGAGAAACAGGGGCTCCAACAGGACAACAGCAGGGTCAGGGTGCAAAACCTTCCAGAGGGTCATCTTGGTTCCACTGATCTGCTTCTTCGGTTCAGGATACTTGACTCCTTTACTAAGTTTGGTGTGAGCTCAGAATATTGACCTGGAATGGGTGTAGTATGCCTTCTCTTATCCAAAATCACCTTCGCGCCACAACGAAGAGAAACCAGTGGGAGATCTGCTCACATTCAGCCAACACAGGCATGGACCAATCACGGACCACGGTGGTCCCAGTCATTCCCAGCACACCAGACATCCTGGCACCCAGGAAGTGTATTAGAACTAGATAGCCCTAGCCCACATCCTGGCCGCACACACACAAGGCATGCAGAAGCCTGCAAAAGCTTTGGTTTGCGCTGGGTCTGCATGATCAAATAAGGAATGTCCCGGGTCTGCTCGCCCTGGGGAAGGCAAAGGGACCAATGGCCAAAGGACCGAAGAAAGGACCTTGTGGCATGGCCATTTTAGGCACTGGCCACTGTCCTGTGCCCTACGTGGTAAACATGATTTGGACCATACAAAAGAGTCAAAAATACTTTAAAAGTAACTGCTGACACCATCTCTGTCCTCGGCACACTTGTACATTCACCAAAAATACTTCGAGGGTGTCTAGGTTCTTAAAAATGAAAAAGAGACCCCAGCGCACTCAACTGGAAAGTGCATTGTGCTCTGATAAAATGTTGCTAAGAACTAGCAAAAAAAGTGAAAGACTAACGGAAACAAAGTCTCACAGTACTGACAGTCTGAAGGGCATGTCAGTTTCTCCATAACAAAATGAGCAAAAGCCCAGCGGAGTACAGCAGAAGCCTGGGCTCCACTGGCAAACGTCAGGCTTGGATGGTCAGACAAAGGCAAAAAGTTGGGGGGTTCACAACTGGAGAGAAAATTACCCATACATGGAAATCTTCCCTAACACTCGCCCCTCCCAGACCAAGGGCAGGGTGAACTAATCCACCCCCCGATGAGCTTCTTGTTCAGGTTGGTTAAACATTCTGGACAACTCATCAGCATTGCTATGTTGGACACCTGGCCTATGCTCAATAGTGAAGTCAAACCCTTGCAGGTTTATGGACCACCTGAGCAACTGTGGATTCTCTCCCTTGATGTTTGTGAGCCACTTTAAGGGTTTATGATCAGTTTTCACAGTGAAGTGTTTCCCATAGATGTAGGGCCTCAGCTTCCTTAGGGCCCAACCAACAGAGAAACATTATTTATCTACTGTGGACCACCTGAGCTATCTGTCCTTAAGCAGCAACTTTTTTTATCCAGTAGGATGGTTCTTGCCTTTATCATCTACCTGTGCTAGTACAGCACCTATCATCTGTAGCTCATATGAGGGGCATTTAGGATTCATGGGGAGTGTGTTATAATCATGTTGCAAGTGAAAGACACATGTCTACGGATGTCAAGGAGTTCACCATGGAGGGTGGGGGCGCTTGAGAGCCTTAAGAAGATGACCACTTCCAAGTGAAGCTACCGATGGAGAGGGATGGTCTGCTTAGGTTATGGCAGACCATACACGTTGAAAAGCAAACCCAAGTGGACTGAGTGCAGTGCAAGGGCCCAGGAGCTGCAGGAGCTGACATCAGCTCAAAATAAAACTCTGGGACTGAGAAATAGTATCTCTGAGTTCGGAGAATTCCAGAGAGGACGAGCCCAGTGCTACTGAAGTGGCACGGTCGGATTGCGAGTGACGAGTAGGGAAGATCCCATGGGTTTGATCACCTGGAAAAAATGAGACGGAGGGTGTAGTTCATGCTCGCAGGTGGAGGATCCCCCCTTGAGACATAGATCTGCTGCTGCATGGTAATCGCTTCTCCAGCCCCGCCCTGCAAGGTCCTCTCTGTGCCGCCATGATGAGTGTCTGACCATTTGTATTTGTTCCATTGGTGATCAGTTGACATCACTGAAGTGAGTGCTCATATCAACAGATTGTCACTGCCCCAACATGATCCCTCATTCAAGTCGCCACAGAGACACAGAAACAAGGTACCATAATTCTATATTGAATATAGACCGAAAGGAGTCCAGCAGATTGGGTGAGAGACTGAATGTATGGTACCAGTGTAAATAGTGAGCAGCGCTCCATTCCGTTCTTGAAGGTCCTGTGTCATGCTGACAGCCTTTTGAGGATTAGCAGAGGACAGCACAAGAGAGATGAAGTGAGGGAGAGCGGCTCTGTATTTTTGAAATTGATTTTTTGTCATTTGTTATTAATGAAGCTCGGTTGACCGAGAAAGCATGTCTTCCACAGGCTGCAGGGCACGGCAAGTGGCACAAACTGTCATTATCTGTGTGATAAATGGCAGTAATCAGCTGATTCGAGGCTGTTTGTGGGATTTTGGGGTGAGAATTCGAGAGGAGGGGTTCTTACCATGCATACAATGCAGAGGGCTCTGAGGAGAGTCAGGTGTGGACAATAAGCGGTGGCTGACTTCTGATGGAGAAGTGGCACGTGGCTCCACAGTGTCCCAAGTTAATGAAGGGATTTCAAGATGGCCTCGGGGAAAAGTAAAAAGAAAGAGCAACAACTGGATAGGGATTTTTTTGCACGCGGACAGCGACAAACAAGTGGTCCACCTCAGAACAATCATCCAGGGCCTCTTCCCCAACGCATGAAAGCCTCATGTCAGTGTTAGGCCGCACTGACAAAACTTTGTCACGACTAGAGGGCAAATTCGACCGTTAGAATGAAAAGGTGGCACAGCTGGACACCAGGACTTCAACCCTGAAGCAGAAGACAGTGGAAATAGAAAGTCAATGTACACAGATAGTCCCAGCAGTGAAGCAGCTAGGTAAGGTGATGGAGGCAATGTGGTGCTGTAGTCTGGCACTGGACGAGAGAATGGAATATCTGGAGAACGTGTTACGGGCAAAGCAATTTTAGGCTGCTGGGCCTTTCTGTAAGCGCTGAAGGCGAAGATCCAATAGCATTTGCAGATGCTTGGCTTCCGGAGGTGTAAGGGCAAGACATAGAACAGGACCGCATATGCTTCGAGAAATGTTACAGAATGAAGCAGCGAAGAAGAATAGATCGAAGGATTCAGTGATAGTCCTGACGCTCATCATCAAACACAACGATATGAGGGACAAAGAGCAGATCCTGAAGGCAGCCAGAAAGAAAGAGAAGCTGGAGTATCAACATAGCCAGATTGTGCTTTTCACTGACCTGGTGCCATAGACTGAAAAGAGGAGAATAGTTTTGAACACTTTGAAGAAGAGTTTTCTTGCTTGAGGGGTTAAGGTGAGCATTTTGCATCCAGCCAAACTCAGAGTCTCATAGAATGGAAGGGAGTATGTTTTTGAGACAATGAGAAAGCAGAAAAGCTAGTTAAAATGATTCTGGCAACATCTTCAGGGGAGGGCTGAGCTGAAAGTAGGGCCTGTCTTTGTCGAAGGCTGCATTTGAAAGTGCTGTTGTGTATTTTCTTCTTGAGTGGTGTTTTCCTCTCAGTTCTTATTTTAGGCTCATTAAGTGGCGGTCATCGGAAGGTGAAGCCTTCCATCCGCAGGGGGAACTCCACATCTAGGGGCAGAGTGGTTGCAGGAGGGTTCTGAATTATCCCCTTTTTTCTTATTTTGCCTCATTTCCAGACCATAATTTGATGTACATGCTTCTGTGGGTGCCTTTTTCCTCCACAAGACGTTCACTTTGCAACACCCCCATACATTTATATGTAGTGGACATTTAGGAGGACACCAAAAGTGAAGGGATTGCAGTAACTGTTGTGAATTTATTGATGTCATTGTGTTGGTGGGTCCTTCATGTTGTGAGGTCTCAATGTATTTTATAATACTTGAAACCTTTAATACAAATATATTAAAAAACAAACAAAAAAGCAGTTCACATTTTGGGACTTTATCTATGTACGGGGTCCAAGACAGGACATCGATTATTGATTACTAGAAGTATTTGTAGTTATACGGTTAGAAATTATAGCAAAGTGTGCTTTACTAACCTTAGGTCTAAAGTATTGCACCAGCTAAAATGTGATACAATGTGATGAAGTGCTGAGAGACTAAGTGCATATAAATACAACGATAGCATATTGTGTCTATGGCTGCAAACATTGACAAATGTTCTTTCCTAGAAAACACCATTGGAAGGTGACAGCAAGACTGCTGCGTCACCTGTGGAAAAAGTAAGTGTAATTATCTGTGAATTCCCACTAATGCTATTTTCTCAACTCACAAGTCAAATACTGTGTATATGTGTATTTATAACTTTTTCGCAGGGTTCATGACACTCCCATCTCCTTGGAAATTGAAACCATAAGGGCCATGCTACCTAGAAACATTCAACTTATGTTTTTAAAGAATGTGTATATTAATTTTTGAAAACTCTTAAAAATCTGCACTGCCCAGGTCTATTTCTCGAGCACTGATTAGGAAACACATTTTTATTCCCCTAAAGATTAGGATTTTAAAGGTTGTGTCGGTGGTTCATTCATATAGACCTGATTACATTCCCAGTGTCTAAAGATGAGGGTTTAATCCTGGTTAAGCTCAAGCACCATCTGACACACTCTGCAAAGCCCAATGCACCCTACCATATAACTTCTTATGATCTCTGTTACCAACTACATCTGTTCGAAATTACACCATTTTTTTTCAATAAAAACAAAAACGAATTGAATCTGTTGAAGATTCCACTGCGAGCACATTGTTATATTTATACATGAGTGAGTTTCAAATGTAAGATTTTAAAATATTTATAGATTCTGTAATTAATTTGATACTTAGTGAACACTCTAGGTTTCTGAAAAGTTTCTCTGTTCTGCACATAGAGCACTGTGGGTGTTAATGTACTACTATACAAGTGCAACAAGTTGGTCAACCAATCAATATGACCCAAACCATGACATCTTCACTCTTTCTGTACTCTTTTGGGAAGAACATTAAAATCATGCTAAACATGAAGGATAGTTGAACCACTTCCATCTTCCAGTAAAGTTTCAGTATTCAGAGTCTCTTGTTGACCACTATGTTGCTAGACATATCACTAAATGGAAACAATTCCCCTCTTGTATATGCAGGATCGTGGCGCCTTAAATAAAGACTTTGCCACTGATTGCCAGTGAATTTTCTCTGTGAATGGCCTTGCATTTAATGCATTCACAAAATCAGACAGAATCTGTGCCACATCCCTGTTATCTTGATAGTACTGTAAGGAAATGATTTCCAAGAGAAGAAGTGGGTAAGCAACTGAGATTCAAGAAGTGTTTTAATGTTAAAGGCTCAGGCCTAAGACCCTTTTCCGGTTAAGCTTCTTTTCTGGACAATTTACTCTTCAATTGAAGAGAAGAAAGAAGCATTTGTGTGGCTCAAAATCATTGGCAAATAATGGACACCACTGATATTGTTAGTGATTTGGTAAATTCAGACCAGCATTCATGCTGACATGGCCGGTATCTGAGAGGGATGATGAGAGTGAAGATGAGCGCATTGTAGGGAATAAACTGTATGCTTCCTTCTTGTTCTGAACATATTGTCTCCCTTCTCTATTTTCTTTCAGAACCCATCTCCATCTGCTCAGGATCATGCAGATATTACCTTTGACATTGTGAGTAGTTCTGAGCAACAGAGAATGTAAAGTTTCTACTGATGTGGGATTTAGGACCTAGATTAAGGAAGAGTGGTGCATTTGGTGTACATTGAAATAGACATGTGAAATTTAGCAAGACCGTGGACACAGTTAAACAGAAAAGATTCATATGTATAGTAGGGATACTCTGTGTGGTGTGCATGTGTGCTTACCTACTTTATGAACTGTGTAATTGACAGTAGGCTAAAAGTGCTGTTGAGCTTCAAAATTAAGACTTTTAAAACATCAAATAAATGCAACTATCACCTAGCACCATGTACGTCATATATTAACATACTATAATGATAAACTCTGGGAAGAAGAAGGCAAAAGATATGTGTCATTATGATATATCTGAAAGCAATCGTTGAAGCCTTGTGCCCTTTCTTCTTGTTGTATTGGGGAAAGTGCACAGACTACACCATTTCTTCTTTGACCAGAACAAGCACTGGACTCACTCACTCCTAGCTCTTCGTAGGTTGGTGACAAATATTTTGGAACAGACCCCTCACTATGACATATTCAATTTCACTGTTACACTTTCGAGAACGCAAACTGGGTTCATTCTACATATGAGTTGAGGTTGTACCTGTTTACGTTGCACACCAGCTGTGGCCCATTGGCACACACTGAGAATAATTAACTACGCATTTATAGGTTCCTCTGGTTACTTCAATGATTATTCTGACTCCTTATTGGTTTATGTTTGACAAAATTCACTAGTCAGCATCGAAAAAAAGACCTGGAATGGGTCAAAACATGTGTTGGCTGTACTTCTTCTATACTCCTCACACAATTAAGGATAATAAACTTCTAATCAAACATCTTTGATTCATCACTAAGTTCTCTTAGAGACTTGAAGGTAAGTAAAAAGTCTTGCACAATGTTATAGAGAGTTTTTGTTGAAAAAAGAAAATCCCTTTTGGGCCACAAGCTGGAAGGCTTGTGATGGACAAAGCTGCAAACAACTTTGCAAAAGGTAACAAAGACAAGTCTCAACTGAGAGATAGCAAGTTACACGACTAAGAGGTAAGTGCCACTCAGTTTACGGTACCTTAGGTCTGGAGAAATTGGTTCCAGCTGGTTTCTGTTCATGTTGTAAGTCCTGCAGATCCTTTGTTCCTGGGCCTCAGTTGTGGGGATTAGAGGGAGGACGTTGGGGGTCTCCTGCACTACGGTTTGAAGGCCGGCGGCAGCAATGGGCAAACTTCAGATCAGTGGCACTTTGCGGTTTCAGCTACTCGGCAATAGCACCACTGCGTTTCTCAGATACCTTGAGGACTTTCCTTGCTTCTGGGGTCCAGCACTCTGTTGAGGTGGCTCAGGCTTGGTCAGTCCTGCTTCGAGGGTGTCTGGAGGATCTTCCTGGAGCTCGGGTCTGACTTAAAAATTATGCACTCAAGTCTGGTGTTCCTTTCCCTGGCAATTGGTTCCAGCAACAGCAATGGAAGTACAGCCAGCTCTGAGAGGACTTCCAGATGAGTTTGTCTTGGGGTCGATTGCTCCCACCAACCCAACGGGATAAGTCGTCCTTTGCAGGGTTTCACTAGTCGATGCGAATTTGGAGCTTCAGCACTGCACCAGGGCTTTACCGGGCAAACCAATGGTCCAGGAGTTGCAGCAAGCATCTCTTCCAAGTTCTTCGGATTCATTCGTCCAGTGGTCGACTCAGCCTTCCAAGCAAAATACCTCACCTTTTATGCAGGTTTCGCCTATTCAATCACCCAGCTTACGGTTCCCAGGACAGGTAATCAAGGAGACTAAGCACATGGAGTTTTGGGATCCTCCCTTGCTTCCTGCCCTGCCAGACACGCTGGAGCCAGAGGCGGGATTCACCAATGAATCCTGCCAAAGACAAAATGAACAAAGGAACCAATCCTGATTTGTTGCATAGAGTAAATCTCAAGAAGGACCATTCCAACAAAAAATGGCAAAAAAAAGAAGACCGGGGACATTTTGACAAAATGGGCACCCATGGTGCAATACTGCAGCTGCGAACGTAGCCCGCGGTAAAAACACACAATGGTAGGAAAAAGTAAACCACTGCCACCAGCCTTTAATTGTAGAAATGGTAACATAAAAATGATACATGAGAAACTAGACAAAGGGGATACTAAGTAACCCCCTCAGCACCCTGTTGTAAAATAGTGTGTGCTGGGTCTAGAAAGTTAAAAATGTAAGTAAAGTCAATTTCACTTCACTGTTCTTGGAAACAGTAGTTATCCAAGAGAAGGTATTTACAACTTTGGGAAATCTGAAAGACTTCCCTGTGTCACTGCACTGAAGGGGCTGTCTGTCACAATGTTAAAAGATGATGCCTATGGAATTTGTCAGACTCCAAAACCAAATGAAACGCAGAGTTCAAATCACAGAAAAGTACATGAGAGAGTGAGAAAAAGGTCTCACTCTCTCCAGGATAAAAATTCAAAGTCCCAAAGTCCAGAAAAAGTGCTGGGGTTATCTAAGGTAGAAGGGAATTAGCAGATTTCTGAGAACTCTCCCTAACACTTGTCCCCCCCAGACTAATGGACAAGAGGATTTAATCCACTCCTGGATGAATCTCCTTACTCCAGTCGGTCATACTTTCTGGAGGGACAATCAGCATTTTGGTGATTACACCCTGACCTGTGTTCTTTGGTGAAATCAAACCCATGTAGGCTGATTGACCATCTTAACAATTTAGGATTCTCACCTTCATCTGCATTAACCATCTTAAGGGTTGGTGGTCTTTTTGAATTACAAAAGTAGATCCATACAAGTATGGTCTCTTTCAATGGTGGCCCACTTTGTTTCACAGTCCTTGTAATATTCTTTGGTGTTATCTGAAGTAGAGTTATACACATCTACATTCTGATGTTCCCACAGACCCGGGGACACTAAAGAAACACTGGCTGAGATTCCAATGGGGTCCCTTCAGCCAATAGATGAAAGTGTCCACTTGCCATTTGAACTTCACCCTCAGGGATGAAGGCTAAGGAGGCAGTGTGGAACCCTGAAGGTTTACGCTTTCATCTGGGATCCACTTTGACATGGTCAGTTGACCCACAAGCATAACATTTACCAAATGTTCTTTGGAATGGGGGAGTCTGCTGACCTCCCTCTGGTTTAGCACAAGAGATTTCACTATACTGACCTGGTTTCCCATGGTGTTTAAGCTTCTTATGTTTGTGCCCCTCTTTTGGATGGTTGGAATTATAATTCTCTTTTCCATCTTTCTTGTGCTGCTTCCCCTCATCCTTTTTGTGAGTGGCCCCAGAATCCTTGTGAGTGGAACTGTTGGCAACCCACAAGTCAGCAGCCTTTGCTAACTTTTTGGGATCAATCTTATTTGAGTCTGTCAAGTGCTGCCTCAGCTCAGGAGAGCAGGTATCAAATATAGACTCTAACAAAAATGTCTCATTCCTTCAAAGGAGTTCACTCTGTAACCCTTAACCCAACCATTTAGTGTTTCAAACATTCACACACGCAGGTAGCCCAAGAGGTACCATCAGCCTTTTTAAGGGTCCTAAACCTCTTAAGTACTGGGAAGGAGTTTTCCCAAACCTGGTTATCTAAGCCAGTTTCACATTCTTCTTTCAAGTTCATCCACCTCCATTACAATATCAGTTGCAACCTGGGGAAACCTAGACAAAAGTCAAGGAATCAACTGATTCCCTGTGAGACCCTAAATCCCATGATTATACTCAAAGGCACCCAACCAATCCAAAATATCAAGTTCCACATGAAACATACCCACTGCTTCTTTGTGCAGGCAAGGCTCTCTTTCCTCTGGAGGACCTAGAGGTCTCTGGGAGGGAAAAAGTTTCAAGAGACAATCTTTTAATTTGAAGAGCATGTTGCATTTCCAATTCCCTGAGCTTGATGTCCTGATGTTTGGCTTCAGCTTGAGCGTGTAACCTTTTACATTCAAATTCAAGTCTCATTTTCACAAGAGACACATATTCTGGACTCAGTGTTGGACCTTGTGGGGTCTTCAAGCTGCATTTGGGAAACTGCTATTATCATGCACAGAACGTATCAGTTTCTTCTTTGACCAGAACAATCACTGGGTAAACTCACTCCTGGATCTTTGTAGGTTGGTTATGAATATTTAGTAAAAGACCCCTCACTATTCATGTTCACTTTCACTACCCCAATACAAACTGAATTCATGCTACATGTAAATTGAGGTCAAAGCTGTTATTTTATTCCTTTTGCGTCACATGAAAGTGATAACAGTACAGACAGCTTCCATTTCTAGGAAGTCTATTTGTCATGAGAGTGCTGATGTGGTAGAACCTGAGGCAAGCAGAGAATATTTGTTGAGTCCAGCACAGGCCGTTCTTGTTTTCAACAAACATTACTCTATGAGGGAGGCAAGGCTTTTACCAAGTTAATGATTACACTTTTTCAGAAGCATACTTGAAAGGCTTTTTAGACAGTGTTTAATGACCAATTTCGCAGCAGTACAACCTCTAAATATTCCCTGTTCTGATGGCTTCCCCCTCTGTACCCACAATCCTGGATTGGAAAAATGTTCTGGAGTTCATGATGTTTGGAGTTAGTAGTAGTTTAAGAATGATTGGGATGAGTAATAAGTTTTGAATATAATGGTTTACCATCTCCTGGTATTTTCTACTTCTTACTAGACCTGTTAATTTCTTTTTGCTCGGATCCAGCATCATCACCAGCTACTTTTCATCTGTAGCTCATATGAGGGGCATTTAGGATTCATGGGGAGTGTGTTATAATCATGTTGCAAGTGAAAGACACATGTCTACGGATGTCAAGGAGTTCACCATGGAGGGTGGGGGCGCTTGAGAGCCTTAAGAAGATGACCACTTCCAAGTGAAGCTACCGATGGAGAGGGATGGTCTGCTTAGGTTATGGCAGACCATACACGTTGAAAAGCAAACCCAAGTGGACTGAGTGCAGTGCAAGGGCCCAGGAGCTGCAGGAGCTGACATCAGCTCAAAATAAAACTCTGGGACTGAGAAATAGTATCTCTGAGTTCGGAGAATTCCAGAGAGGACGAGCCCAGTGCTACTGAAGTGGCACGGTCGGATTGCGAGTGACGAGTAGGGAAGATCCCATGGGTTTGATCACCTGGAAAAAATGAGACGGAGGGTGTAGTTCATGCTCGCAGGTGGAGGATCCCCCGTGGAGACATAGATCTGCTGCTGCATGGTAATCGCTTCTCCAGCCCCGCCCTGCAAGGTCCTCTCTGTGCCGCCATGATGAGTGTCTGACCATTTGTATTTGTTCCATTGGTGATCAGTTGACATCACTGAAGTGAGCGCTCATAACAACAGATTGTCACTGCTCCAACATGATCCCTCAGTCAAGTCGGCCACAGAGACACAGAAACAAGGTACCATAATTCTATATTGAATATAGACCGAAAGGAGCCCAGCAGATTGGGTGAGAGACTGAATGTATGGTACCAGTGTAAATAGTGAGCAGCGCTCCATTCCGTTCTTGAAGGTCCTGTGTCATGCTGACAGCCTTTTGAGGATTAGCAGAGGATAGCACAAGAGAGATGAAGTGAGGGAGGGCGGCTCTGTGTTTTTTAAATTTATTTTTTGTCATTTGTTATTAATGAAGCTCGGTTGACCGAGAAAGCATGTCTTGCACAGGCTGCAGGGCACGGCAAGTGGCACAAACTGTCATTATCTGTGTGATAAATGGCAGTAAGCAGCTGATTCGAGGCTGTTTGTGGGATTTTGGGGTGAGAATTCGAGAGGAGTGGTTCTTACCATGCATACAATGCAGAGGGCTCTGAGGAGAGTCAGGTGTGGACAATAAGCAGTGGCTGACGTCTGATGGAGAAGAGGCACGTGGCTCCACAGTGTCCCAAGTTAATGAAGGGATTTCAAGATGGCCTCGGGGAAAAGTAAAAAGAAAGAGCAACAACTGGATAGGGATTTTTTTGCACGCGGACAGCGACAAACAAGTGGTCCACCTCAGAACAATCATCTAGGGCCTCTTCCCCAACGCATGAAAGCCTCATGTCAGTGTTAGGCCGCACTGACAAAACTCTGTCACGACTAGAGGGCAAATTCGAACGTTTGAATGAAAAGGTGGCACAGCTGGACACCAGGACTTCAACCCTGAAGCAGAAGACAGTGGAAATAGAAAGTCAATGTACACAGATAGTCCCAGCAGTGAAGCAGCTAGGTAAGGTGATGGAGGCAATGTGGTGCTGTAGTCTGGCACTGGACGGGAGAATGGAATATCTGGAGAATGTGGTACGGGCAAAGCAATTTTAGGCTGCTGGGCCTTTCTGTAGGCGCTGAAGGCGAAGATACAATAGCATTTGCAGATGCTTGGCTTCCGGAGGTGTAAAGGCAAGACATAGAACAGGACCGCATATGCTTCGAGAAATGTTACAGAATGAAGCAGCGAAGAAGAATAGACCGAAGGATTCAGTGATAGTCCTGACACTCATCATCAAACACAACGATATGAGGGACAAAGAGCAGATCCTGAAGGCAGCCAGAGAGAAAGAGAAGCTGGAGTATCAGCATAGCCGGATTGTGCTTTTCACTGACCTGGTGCCATAGACTGAAAAGAGGAGAATAGTTTTGAACACTTTGAAGAAGAGTTTTCTTGCTTGAGGGGTTAAGGTGAGCATTTTGCATCCAGCCAAACTCAGAGTCTCATAGAATGGAAGGGAGTATGTTTTTGAGACAATGAGAAAGCAGAAAAGCTAGTTAAAATGATTCTGGCAACATCTTCAGGGGAGGGCTGAGCTGAAAGTAGGGCCTGTCTTTGTCGAAGGCTGCATTTGAAAGTGCTGTTGTGTATTTTCTTCTTGGGTGGTGTTTTCCTCTCAGTTCTTATTTTAGGGCTCATTAGGTGGCGGTCATCGGAAGGTGAAGCCTTCCATCCGCAGGGGGAACTCCACATCTAGGGGCAGAGTGGTTGCAGGAGGGTTCTGAATTATTCCACTTTTTCTTATTTTGCCTCATTTCCAGACCATAATTTGATGTACATGCTTCTGTGGGTGCCTTTTTCCTCCACAAGACGTTCACTTTGCAACACCCCCATACATTTATATGTAGTGGACATTTAGGAGGACACAAAAAGTGAAGGGGTTGCAGTAGCTGTTGTGTATTTATTGATATCATTGCTTTGGTGGGTCCTTCATGTTGTGAGCTCTCAATTTTATAATTCTTGAAACCTTTAATACAAATATATTAAAAAACAAACAAAAAAGCAGTTCACATTTTGGGACTTTATCTATGTACGGGGCCCAAGACAGGACATCGATTATTGATTACTAGAAGTATTTGTAGTTATACGGTTAGAAATTATAGCAAAGTGTGCTTTACTAACCTTAGGTCTAAAGTATTGCACCAGCTAAAATGTGATACAATGTGATGAAGTGCTGAGAGACTAAGTGCATATAAATACAACAATAGCATATTGTGTCTATGGCTGCAAACATTGACAAATGTTCTTTCCTAGAAAACACCATTGGAAGGTGACAGCAAGACTGCTGCGTCACCTGTGGAAAAAGTAAGTGTAATTTTCTGTGAATTCCCACTAATGCTATTTTCTCAACTCACAAGTCAAATACTGTGTATATGTGTATTTAATAACTTTTTCGCAGGGTTCATGACACTCCCATCTCCTTGGAAATTGAAACCATAAGGGCCATGCTACATAGAAACATTCAACTTATGTTTTTAAAGAATGTGTATATTAATTTTTGAAAACTCTTAAAAATCTGCACTGCCCAGGTCTATTTCTCGAGCACTGATTAGGAAACACATTTTTATTCCCCTAAAGATTAGGATTTTAAAGGTTGTGTCGGTGGTTCATTCATATAGACCTGATTACATTCCCAGTGTCTAAAGATGAGGGTTTAATCCTGGTTAAGCTCAAGCACCATCTGACACACTCTGCAAAGCCCAATGCACCCTACCATATAACTTCTTCTGATCTCTGTTACCAACTACATCTGTTCGAAATGACACCATTTTTTTCAATAAAAACAAAAACGAATTGAATCTGTTGAAGATTCCACTGCGAGCACATTGTTATATTTATACATGAGTGAGTTTCAAATGTAAGATTTTAAAATATTTATAGATTCTGTAATTAATTTGATACTTAGTGAACACTCTAGGTTTCTGAAAAGTTTCTCTGTTCTGCACATAGAGCACTGTGGGTGTTAATGTACTACTATACAAGTGCCACAAGTTGGTCAACCAATCAATATGACCCACACCATGACATCTTCACTCTTTCTGTACTCTTTTGGGAAGAACATTAAAATCATGCTAAACATGAAGGATAGTTGAACCACTTCCACCTTCCAGTAAAGTTTCAGTATTCAGAGTCTCTTGTTGACCACTATGTTGCTAGACATATCACTAAATGGAAACAATTCCCCTCTTGTATATGCAGGATCGTGGCGCCTTAAATAAAGACTTTGCCACTGATTGCCAGTTAATTTTCTCTGTGAATGGCCTTGCATTTAATGCATGCACAAAATCAGACAGAATCTGTGCCACATCCCTGTTATCTTGATAGTACTGTAAGGAAATGATTTCCAAGAGAAGAAGTGGGTAAGCAACTGAGATTCAAGAAGTGTTTTAATGTTAAAGGCTCAGGCCTAAGACCCTTTTCCGGTTAAGCTTCTTTTCTGGACAATTTACTCTTCAATTGAAGAGAAGAAAGAAGCATTTGTGTGGCTCAAAATCATTGGCAAATAATGGACACCACTGATATTGTTAGTGATTTGGTAAATTCAGACCAGCATTCATGCTGACATGGCCGGTATCTGAGAGGGATGATGAGAGTGAAGATGAGCGCATTGTAGGGAATAAACTGTATGCTTCCTTCTTGTTCTGAACATATTGTCTCCCTTCTCTATTTTCTTTCAGAACCCATCTCCATCTGCTCAGGATCATGCAGATATTACCTTTGACATTGTGAGTAGTTCTGAGCAACAGAGAATGTAAAGTTTCTACTGATGTGGGATTTAGGACCTAGATTAAGGAAGAGTGGTGCATTTGGTGTACATTGAAATAGACATGTGAAATTTAGCAAGACAGTGGACACAGTTAAACAGAAAAGATTCATATGTATAGTAGGGATACTCTGTGTGGTGTGCATGTGTTCTTACCTACTTTATGAACTGTGTAATTGACAGTAGGCTAAAAGTGCTGTTGAGCTTCAAAATTAAGACATCAAATAAATGCAACTATTACCTAGCACCATGTACGTCATATATCAACATACTATAATGATAAACTCTGGGAAGAAGAAGGCAAAAGATATGTGTCATTATGATATATCTGAAAGCAATCTTTGAAGCCTTGTGCCCTTTCTTCTTGTTGTATTGGGGAAAGTGCACAGACTACACCATTTCTTCTTTGACCAGAACAAGCACTGGACTCACTCACTCCTAGCTCTTCGTAGGTTGGTGACAAATATTTGGGAACAGACCCCTCACTATGACATATTCAATTTCACTGTTCCACTTTCGAGAACGCAAACTGGGTTCATTCTACATATGAGTTGAGGTTGTACCTGTTTACGTTACACACCAGCTGTGGCCCATTGGCACACACTGAGAATAATTAACTCAGCATTTATAGGTTTCTCTGG
Source organism: Ambystoma mexicanum (assembly GCF_040938575.1). Taxonomy (NCBI): domain Eukaryota; kingdom Metazoa; phylum Chordata; class Amphibia; order Caudata; family Ambystomatidae; genus Ambystoma; species Ambystoma mexicanum. The sequence continues at coordinate 337,411,007 of NC_090940.1, forward strand.
TTACTTCAATGATTATTCTGACTCCTTATTGGTTCATGTTTGACAAAATTCACTAGTCAGCATCGAAAAAAAGACCTGGAATGGGTCAAAACATGTGTTGGCTGTACTTCTTCTATACTCCTCACACAAATAAGGATAATAAACTTCTAATCAAACATCTTTGATTCATCACTAAGTTCTCTCAGAGACTTTGCCACGTCAAAAGCATTGTTCTATGACACAGTGAGCACGCATGTGGGTTAGGACATTAATATTTACCACTTTACGTTCTGTGACACTGGGTATCACCACATCTTTATCCAGACAGAGTCCTGCCCACTACTTATTTATTTATTTATGATTTCAACCAAAAAGAAATTTGGCAGAGTAGCTTGAACCTGTTAGTAGCTTTCACTTTAGTTCACATTTTGGTATTGGCTGAAAAGCAGCCTAAGTTTAATAAAGTAGTCATTATCAGAGCCATAATGTCGAAAGGAAGTAATCTAACATGGTAGCTAGCTCTGCTGGTGTTAAGATGGATTTCTGAACTCTGACCTGGTGGGCAGAGATTCGGAAGGCCAGTTCAGTTTCTTGGAACAGGGTAACCTTCTGAACAAGCCAGACCAATCAAGAGAGCATTGTTGGGTTCAAGACTAGGTCTCAGAAGCGGTGAGTAATCGAAAGTCCACAATGAGCATACACAGCAAACAACACCACAAATTACTCTCAGGCAGGTGTATATATCAAAAATAGATATACTTTTATTAAAGGTCTTTTAACTGAAAGACAAGGTGAAACTCTGCAATGTTAACAAAACTAACACACCACTAACTATGAAACATATATAGAGTAACTTGGCCTAAAGTAACATTCAACAAGTAGAGATCCACAACCTGCTATAGAAAAGAGTCATACAGAGCGAATATACTTTAGGCAGTCCTTCAACAACTCAAACCCTAACTAAGAGGCAATCCAGTCCCTAAGAAGTGTTGAGCCTTGCGCTCCAAAGTACTTTCACTGCCGGCGCACTCGATCATGCAGTTAAGTTCAAAACGGGTCTTCTTCAAGGGGCGGTAGTGGCTCAGGGAGTTCAGAGAGGTGATGAAGAATAAGGTCCCACTGTACAAGGAGGGTCTCTATAAGAAGGCATAGAGGTCTCCAGGAATCGGGAATAGGATGGTAGCTCGGGCTACCTGAACAAAGGAGAGTGGCCCTCAGGGGACACTTGGGGCATAAAAGTTTATGAACGCACAAGGGGCCACTGGTAAATGATGCAAGCACTCACCGACCCTGTACGCACTCAGACCAAACTTCACCAGCCAAGACCAGTTCGTTGCGGGTTCGAGTCCAGCAGTTGAACATCTCTCCATCTGTCAGGGGCTGCGTGCCGGGACCTTAGTCTATGGTGGGACAGTGGTGATTTCTCCACTTCTAGTGAAGGGATTGGGCCAGTTCCACTGCACTTCATCTTGGGGCACAGGGGGGCACAGCAGCAAGGCACCCATGAAGCTTGTCACCACAATGGGGTGAAACGGGTATCGCGTATGCTCGCTTTCAGGCAATAACTCCTAGGAATGCTAGCAGTATGAAACTCGGTGGGAGAGGACCTTCTACCCAGATCTTACAGGTTCCCAAGTCTCATGTCAAAAGTTGGGATGGCCGCGGTTCCAAGGCAAATATCTCTGGGCAGTCCAGGAATACTTCCGAGCAGGCTCGTTTACAGGTTAGGCAGGAGGTGCAGAAAGTAGTTAGACCCACTAATCCAATGGGTGGCAGTACCCTTGCATGCCTTCTATCATCGATGAGAAACAGGGGCTCCGACAGGACAACAGCAGTGTCAGGGTGCCAAACCTTCCAGCAGGTCACCAAAAGTTCCACGGATCTGCTTCTTCGGTTCAGGATACTTGGATCCTTTGCTAAGTTTGGTGTGAACTCAGAAGATTGATCTGGAATGGGTGTAGTGTGCCTTCCCTTATCCAAAATCTCCTTTGCGCCAAAATGAAGAGAAACCAATGGGAGATCTGCTCACATTCAGCCATCCCAGAGATGGAGCAATCATTGACCACGGTGGTCCCAGTCATTCCCAGCACACCTGACATCCTGGCACCCAGGATGTGTATTGGGACTAGACAGGTCCAGCCCATATCCTGGGTGCACACACAAGGCATGCAGAAGCCTGCGAAAGCTGCGGTTTGCGCGGGTGTCTGCATGACCAAATACTGAATTTCCTGGGTCTGCTCGAGGTGAAAAAGGCAAAGGGACAACATGGCCAAAGGACAGAACAAAGGACCTTGTGGCATTGCCATTTTAGGCATTGGCCACTGTCCAAGGCCAAATGCGGTAAACATGGTTTGGACCATAGAAAAGAGTCAAAAATGCTTTAAAAGTAACTGCTGCCACCAGCTCTGTCCTGGGCACACTTGTACATTCACCAAAAATCCTTCAAGGTTGTCTAGGGCCTTACAAATGAAACGAGACCCCAGCGCACTTTACTGGAAGGTACAACGTGCACTGATAAAATGCCGCTAGGAACTAGCAACAAAGTGAAAGACTAAGGGAAACAAAGTCTCCCATTACTGACAGTCTGAAGGGCATGTCAGTTTCTCCATAACAAAATGAGCAAAAGCCCAGCGGAGTACAGCAGCAGGCTGGGCTCCACTGGCAAACGTCAGGCTATGATGGTCAGACAAAAGCAAACGTTGGGGGGTTCACAACTGGAGGGAAAATTACCCATGAATGGAAATCTTTTCTAACAATCACCCCTCCCAGACCAAGGACAGGGGGAACTAATTCACCCATGGAAGAGCTTCTTGTTCAGGTCAGTTAAACATTCTGGACAACCCATCAGCATTGATATGTTGGACACCTTGCCTATGCTCAATGGTGAAGTCAAACCCTTGCATGCTTATGGACCACCTGAGCAGCATTGGATTATCTCCCTTCATGTTCATGAGCCACTTTAAGGGCTTATGGTCGGTTTGCACAGTGAAGTGGTTCCCCTAGAGGTAGTACCTCAGCTTCCTTAGGGCCCAACCAACAGAGAAACATTCTTTCCTTACTATGGAGCACCTGAGCTCTCTGTCCTTCAGCTGGCAACTTATGAATCCAATAGGTTGTTTCTAGCTTTTCAAATCTACTTGTGACAGTACACCACCTATACCAGTGTCATAGGCATCTGTTTGCACAATAAAAGCTATTTTGTAGTCAAGGGCCCTGATAACAGGGGCATAACACAAGGAGTATGTTAAGCCATTGAAGGCCTTTCCACACTCCCCAGACCAAGAGACCTTCATGGGTTTCTTTTTTTTAAATTGTTTTATTTGCATTTGGTTCAATTACATAAAAGAATATCATGTAGAACCTTTACAAAAGTTAAAATCTAACATATCATCATAAAAAAGTCATATCAACTACAACATCAATGCTAATTCATTCTCAATGTGTTTACAAAAACTTGCCAACTCATATATTAAAGGTTTGTGTGAACCCTGCATCATTCTGGACCACAAAACTTCGAGGCAGTCCACAAATTCAAACTTCACAAATTTCATGAGTTTGAGTGTCCTGATGTTGTTAAAATGCGGACAATACAATATAAGATGTTTCAACGTTTCATAGGGTTCGTTACATTCATCAAATCGACATCCCACACCATTTTGTAGTTTGTTCATTTCCCAATTCTTAGTTCTTTCTCTTGTGTGAAATAAGTTAAATCTGTAACGAACCTTTCGAATGTTTTCACAGGGAAACAACAAAACATGGTCATAGCGTGGGATGCGCTGTTTGACATATCAACCATATTCTTTATATAGCTCATAGGTCTTGATTGAATCAATAGTTAAACACCAACCCATTTCAAACAATTTTTTCTTGGCGAAGCACGGGCGATAATGTATATCCTCGACAGTTATATTTACATTATCCAAAATTTGTTGAATTTTTAGATGATAATTAAAAAGGGAATTAGAAGTTTCGAGAGCCCAGCATTTTGTTCAAGTCCATATACAGTGAGTTTGAAGGAGGATAGTGTATCTTAACATAATTGGACAACTGTCTCCATTTCCAACGAGTTGAAAGTGAAATCAATCCCAATTCATGTCGGATAATAGCATTTGGAACTGACATTGGTAGGAACATTGCAGATTTCAAAAGTGAACCCTGTAGACTGTCAAGGATAGTTGTCATATCACATAGACAAATGTCTAATGTATACAGTATAACACTTTCAATTTTTAATGTCATAAAATCTATTAACGGAGTTAAAGAGAATTTGCAATATTGGGTGAAAATCCTTTTCATTTGAGACAGTAATGGACGCGTCTTATTTTTAATAATTACAGACCATGAATTAATGGAGTTAAGGGCTGACAAGTAATACCCTAAATATATTGCGTTGTTGACACAAGAAAGTTGTGTTTCCGAAATTTTTCATCTAAGATTGCCTCTTTTTGATTTCACTCCAAATGTCATGATTGCAGTTTTGGCTGGATTGGGGGTCAAGTTATGTGCTTCTGCAAAAGTCTCGAATGATGAGAGTTTTGCTTGAAGTCCTGCAGGGGTAGGGTCAAACAAAATAATATCATCGGCAAATGCAATCCATTTCAAATGAATACTCCCAATTTTAACAGAGAACATATTCCCATTTTCCCAATTCTCACCCAAATCAGATAGATATAAGTTAAAAAGGGTGGCCGCCAGATTATAACCTTGTTTCAAACCAATTGTTGTACGAATAGGAGGAGTAGTGCCACCTTCTGGAGTAATTCTTATTCTATACAATGTATTCTTGTGCATCTTAATAATCCAATACAACAACGCAGAGGGAATCCCTATCTTCATCATTTTCTTCCACAATAAATTGCGGACAACCGTATCAAACGCTGAACTCATGTCGATCATTGCTACATAGACAGGATTAGAATTTTTTTCTTTCACTCCAGCAATAATATGCGACATAATAAAAGCATTTAAAGTTGTGCTCATATTTTTCCTAAAGCTGGTTTGGTATCTCGAGTATAAGCTGTTGACCTCAATTACTCTCTCAAGTTCATTTAAGAGAAGAATAGCAAAAATCTTAGCCTCAGTGTCCATTAATGATATTGTACGATAATTCTCTGGACGAGATGGATCACCCTTTTTGAATATGGGCACTATGTTTGCAGTTAACCAGGAAGATGGAACATCACCCGTCTTGATAATAATATCACATTTATTTTTTATAATGTCAGCCCACAACATGGGATCAGCCTTATAAAGGCATGGGGGAAGGCCATCCGGTCCTGCAGCTTTTGAGTATGACAACCTGGAAATAGCCCAGATAATATCGCTGCAGCTCCACTTCAATTTTGGAATAGTAGAATAATCCAGAGAAACGTCCGGAATTAATAAAAATTTACAAGGCAGTTGATATTTAACCTTAATAAAATGTTGCCATGTCTGTTCAGGAATGCAATTCGGGGAGAACAATGCCACACATTTATTATCAGCTTTCAATGTGCGCTAGATTACACCTGTATCATGAGACGTAATGGCTCGAATTAGTGTGCAGTTCACCTCATTATATCTTGCAATACGAGCAAATCTTACATTTTGTTTGTATGTTGATAAAATTTTATTCCGCCTTGCCTTAATATCTTCGGTGCCCAATCTGCTTTTCTTTAAATATCTCAACGCCCTATTTTTATCCCTTTTTAATAGTTTGCATGTATGATCATATAAATGTGTGTGTTTCACATTGTTTTGTATTTTACCACACCGCTCAAGAGCTAAAGCCACTATTTCAGAATAGTAAGTACAAGATGTTTCTTCATAATTTCCCCCTGCTCTTCTAATCCTCTCCATCTTTAAGTGTATTTGTTTAACAACAAAGTTACACATCCCACGATTCCATCTAATGGAATGCTGAGGTCGATTAGTTTCAAATACTGCCAATGTTATATTTGGCATAAGCATTTGACATTTCGGTTGAATGAAAGTAGAGAGTTGTGCATGGTCTCCAATCTCTATCAAGCCTATTGAAAGCGGTGCCATATGCATAATAAGATTGTGAGATACATATATATATAATCTATCGTTGAGAACATCGAACCTCTTGCCCATGTTTTTGCAGATTTCAGGTCATTGCTAACCATTAATTCGATATCCCACTCCGTAAGAAGTTCCCTAAATTGGCGAGAAAGAGTGGAAGATTTAAATATAAATCTTTCAGTCGGGTCTCTGCAGTCACAATTAAAGTCGCCACCTATAATAATTTCACAAGATTGATATCTGCCAGATATATATAATAAACAAGCATCAAGTTCATCCAACATCTCCTCAACTGTTAAGGAGACGGGGTTCCAATATAAAGAAATTATCATTAGTGAGGCGAATCTAAATGAAGGTAGAGTAAGATGTATCCCCAATATATTGGCAGATTCCCAAACCAATTCTGATTGCGCCCGCAAAGATATGTTGACTGCAACCATCAAACCCCCCGAGGGCCGCCCTTGGAGGGATCTCTTTGCGGGCGAGGAAAAGATCAAATATCCAGGAAACAGAAATGGCTCAGTTTTCATAGTTTCTTGTACCATTATTATTGTTGGTTGATCTTCATGCGTTAGTGCAGAGTGCCACTTCATTAAGTTTGCGTATCCACAAGAGTTCCAAGATATGATTTTCATACTAATATCGTTGGATGGCTATGTAACAGGCAAAGATGTTTTTGGACACAGAATCGCAGTAAGCATAGGTTCCAACCATGGTAGCCCTTTTGTATTGGCTACTAATTTCAGAATTTTCAACATTCCTCCTCCTTCTAAACCTGTTTCAGTTTGCATGCTAGATTCTCCTACTTCTACGATCTTTTCAACGCTCTTACCCGGAGTTTCTAAAAATTCCATAGCATCCAACTCACCATCAAAGGTAAACAACACCAAACCTTCATTTTTTATTTCCTCACGGCTGAACCAAATAAATTTCATTATAGCCTCAGAGCTCAGATAACAAATAGCCCTGTGATTGTTAACCCTTGCCAAAGAAACCCTTGTGATATCTTCAGATTTTATCATTCTTAGTTGAGGTATTTTTGAAAATAAAGAGAATACAAAGGATCGATTAATGCAATTGTCCATCAATGCCCTTTCATCCCCCTCAAATCCAATAATATACTGTCTTTCAGAATCAATTAGTTGAGGCCTAGTAGAGTTTATGTTTGTTACTATGTTTGTAGACATTGGTGCTATCGAAGAGGCCCTAGTAACCACATGAGGAAGTTGTAAGGGCAATGTTCTACTATTACCCTTAGCATTGTGATTGGTCTCAAGTGAGAGTTCACGCTTGCAATCACATGAATCAATTTCCTCATGTAAGTGGTTCATATTAATTTTGTTTTCAGATAGGGACCTTCTTAAAGCAGGACCATGGATAAATATGTCTGAGGGGGCATTATCCACTTCGTTAGTCGGCTGATTCCCAAACTGGGTAATAGAATATGCCACAGCCATTTCAGTTTTTTTCCCCTGACCATTTAACACCACTAAGTTCTTATTTTTGTCCAATAAACCATTTTCAAGCCTCAAAGAATGATTACATGTTACATTCATTTTATTGCCATGTCTATTGGCTACTACTAATTGTTTTTCTTTGCTCAGCATACACTCATTGGTTAAATGTATTCCCTTATTAGGGACATTTGTACATATCTCACTATAGGATTTCCTTACTGATGTTTGTGAGGAAATACTGGCACCTACATCATGATGTTTCATTTGACTTTTTGACGTACCGGATCTACCTATAGTCGGAAAATATTTACTTAACGTGGGTTTAGCCAAGGTTTTAAGAGTAAGATCTGAGTCAGACTTTTCATTTCCTTTATCATCGAGTACGTGATATTTAGGGATAGTTGTACCTGTTTTTTGATATGGTACAGTTTTGCAAGTGGTAATTATCTCAGCATTTGCTTTAGCCAATTGTGTGTTACAAGTTTTAATCATTCCTATGTCAGTAAACACATCTTCCCTCGATATCAGGGAATTACCCAGACCTCCACTACTAATGTCCATAATTCCATCATTTGCAGGTGTGAGGGCATCCCAGCTCTCTTTGGACAATTGATCCAAGTCGATAGGCTCCTCATCTGCAATTTCTAAGATAGGAGTTAATATTATATCCCCTGTCATAGATTCTTTTTTATCTAATAGAGCCTCTCTCCTTTCTTTTGGCAAGTCTCTTCATGTGCATCCTTTTAGCCCGACGAGACATAAAGGTAGGAGATACGTCGATAAGAGGATTTTCATTCTCTACCTTTTTATGTTTTTCAATTTCTTCCAACAAGACGGAAGGACTATCCGGCGGTACTAAATTAGGAGCTTTATTCAATAATTGTGAGACAATTGTATCATTTAATGCTGTTATCGATGCTTTAATCTCTCTTAAATCGTTCTCACAGTTACACTTCAGAGGTTCGCATGGTACATCAATTATCTGTCTAGTATGATCGAGCTCCTGAAAACCAGGTTGCAAACATTGCCTACTTTTCTCATGATTCATATTAGAGACCTCATTGGTTCTTTGTCCGCATATCTCATATTGCATTGACCTCAGGGAGTCTATTGCAGTAATGAATCCCTCAGTTTTGTCCATCTTGGAACATAGGTAATGCATAGTTGCCTTTAATTCTTTAAGCTCCAAGTGAGTAAGTTCATGGCCCTTATCAAGAAGATCCAATATTTTTGTAATCACTGGGAGGGAACTAGGAGATTGCTGTTCTGCACCTCCCCTGTCAAATATAGACCCTCAGGGTCATCATTTAACGACCTACTTTGATCTTTAATTTGCTCAGGAGAGTACAGTAAAACATGCGAAGTGCCATCAGAGACACCTTCACCTAGTGTTCCATATTTTTTCATAGTATCCTCTCTACAGGTTGTTTTCAGTATATCCATGTTAGATGATCTATGAACAAGTGGGGTCATTATATTAATTGATTGATTGACCTCTTCATCTAATTCAGCCATTTTCCTCATGGTAATCGTAAACGGATCTTCATTAGAAGTGCCTGATAACAATGGGGTTGTACAGTGACTCAAACTCGCCCTGGCACACTCCTTCTCTTCATCTATTATGGGATTATGTATGCTATCAGTAGGGACGGCATGAACCTGAGCCAAATGAGTAGCATGAGTAAAAGCATCAATATGGTTCAGATTGCTATCTTTATCTGCGTCTACTGAAGTATTAATATTAGGTAGCTCATTGTTGGATGTATTCCCTTTAAACTCCAGAGAGTCTATGTTAACTACATTTAGAGCTTTCGTCATTGCTTCAGTACACCTCCCGCTGCGCAAACCTTTAGCCATTGTTGAGATAAAGATAGTAACACTTATAAGATAAATTAACGAGGAGACAAAATTATCAACCTACTAAGTTGATCTCAAGAATAAACGATGATCAGTATAAAACTAGTCTTAGTTTACAGTAATGATTTTGTAAAATACCAGTTAGCAATTATATTGTGACTAACACCTCGCACTTTATAAGAAGTATCAAAAAAGAATGCTAAGACAGAGCTTCACTCACTCACACCAACACACATAATATGAGCATGAAATCTACAAAATTGGATATCTTGAACGCCTACTATAACGATATGCAAATGAATTCTCAGTTAGTGCACACGTCTGGTCAACATATCACTTAATAGATGGACGTGCACAAGACACTTCACCAAATAGCACTATTTAAAAATAAGAAACCTAAGGGATCAAAGTGAAGAATCACCGCAGTCTCCCTTCTAAATGCGCCGCCAAACAGCCGCACAACAGCCAATGGGCTATTCGCCGTCGGGCTTAACGCCGCAAGGGTGGCTGTAGTCCGCTTAAAAGCACGGACAGAGTCACGTGATGAGTCACGTCGTCCAAGCAGGACCCGCCTCCTCAAGGAAGTAAAAGCTGGCACAACAAGAGCGTAACTAGCTCGCAGTGTCGTGCTAGATTGCTGCTATAATGCGGGTCTTGCAGCATCCAGGTGAGCGTTCAGCAGAGTTTCAAACACCATCTCAAAATGAAACAAATGCGCCGCTCGGGCGGCTGTAGTCCGCTTAAGAGCACGGACAGAGTCACGTGATGAGTCACGTTGCCCAAGCAGGACCCATCTCCTCAAGGAAGTAAAAGCTGGCACAACAAGAGCGTAACTAGCTCGCAGTGTTGTGCTAGATTGCTACTATAATGCGGGTCTTGCAGCATCCAGGTGAGCGTTCAGCAGAGTTTCAAACACCTTCTCAAAATGAAACAAATGGGTTTCTTTGGAGTTGTGGGAGCAGTCAGAGGGGCAGCTACGGTACCATAGTCTGCCATGAAGTTTCAGAAATAGCCAGTGAGACCTATGAAGGCTCTCACATGGGTTTGAGTAGTGGGGGTAGACCATTCGTGTACTGCTTGTACTTTACTGGGTAGAGGCTGAATCCTCCCTCCACCTACTCTATGCCCAAGGTAGACCACTGAACATTAACCAATCTGGCACTTGCTGGCCTTTATGGTCAAATGGGCATTCAGAAGGGCCTGCAACACAATTATGAGGTATTTCACATGATCCTCCCAGGTGGCACTGAACACTGCTATATCATCCGGATATGCTAGACAGAATTCATCCAACCCATTAAGGGCATGATTCACAAGCCTCTGAAAAGTGTCAGGTGCATTTTTCAACTCAAATGGCATTACCCTGAACTGATAAAGGCCTTCTGGAGTTGAGTATCCTGTCTTCTCCTTGGCATGTTCTGCTATGGCTATTTCCCTATCACATAGTCCACTACATTGGTAGTGATAGGGGGAGTAGGCATCTCCCACCCCTCCTTGACTATAGCCAATATAGCCAAGGGTCCCCTTACAGGGCGACCAGAAAGGAGCTCAAAGGGGCTGAAGCCAACCCCTCCTGAGATACCTCTCTGTAGGCAAACAGTAAGCATTGTAGAAGGAGAACCCATTTCTCCTCTGAGGGTCTTGCAGAGCCTGAATCATCCTTTGGAGGGTTCTATTGAACCTCTCAATTAAGCCATTGGTTTGGGAGTAATATGCTGAGGAAAGCTTATAAGTAACCCCACACTCCTTCCACATGGCTTGCATGCACTTGGACACGACGCTGCTGCCTCTATCAGACACAACTTCTTTAGGGAAGCCAACTCTAGTGAAAATGCCAAGCAAAGCTTTAGCAACTGAGGTGGCAGTTACTGTTTTTAATGGGATGGCCTAGGATACCTGGTGGCATGGTCGACCAGCACCAGGATAAACCTATTGCCTGAGGATTTCCAAGTTATGTTATGTTAGGTGAATTTGTAGCACGCACATACACCCGATGGCACCTTGGCGTGAGGACCCGCATAACAGCTACAACCACAGAATAGGAGATCAGCAGAACAGTGCTGTTTTAAGTAGATGACGGAGCGTCACATGATTCTCAGTGGATTTGAGTTTGAGAGGAAGATTGTTCCACAGCTTGCTCGCTACAAAAGAGAAGGCCCTGCGACCCACTCTCTGGAGGCAAAACCTTGGGACCAGAACTGCCCGAGTGGAGAGTCTGACTAGGGACAAAAGGCTGCAACTTGTCTCGAAGAAATTTGGGTCCAACCGGATAGAACATTGCACAAGGATTTAAAAACAATCTTTTGTTGCACTGGGAGCCAGTAGAGATGGCATAATACCGGACTGATGTGTGAGCCATACGGAGTAGCAGTAGCGACCCGAGCAGCCAAATTCTAAAGAAATAAAGAACATTGGAGTAATCAATCCTGCTTGACACCAATGCCTCCACCACAGGCAGGCTGAGTCGAGCAGGGATAAAAGGAAATATCTCATGAAGGACTTGCAGCAGAAAATTACCAGACTGACATACCGCACTCACCTGTGCTGCCATGGACAGTGAGGCTGACAAGTAGACCCCCCCCAAGTTCTTCACCACTGTCACAGGAGTAGGAGAAACACCCAGTGAAAGAGGCCAGACAGAAAAGGACCAAGAAGAAGCCAAAGAACCCACCACCAGGACCTTGGTCTTGTCACCATTGATTTTAAGCCAACTGTTGCTCATCCAGTCCCCCACAGCCAACAGGCGGTCACACAGACGGGACGACACACCACTCTGGTCAAGATCAAGACAGACCAGGATCTGTGTGTCATCCATGAAAGAGTAACACCTAAAGCCATGAGAACAGATAAGAGCAATCAAGAAGCAAATGTAGATGTTAAATAACATCAGGGGCAAGGCAGATCCCTGGGGAACCCCGCAGAACAAAGAATTAGAGGAAGAAAGAAAAGGAGGAAGAGATACATACTGGCCACGGTCGGTCAGTCAGAAAGGAGGTAAACCAGGCCAACACCGGTCCAGATATTCCAAGCGCAGCCAGCCGGGAGCGGAGGATAATAATAATATCAGGGCCCCCACTCCTCCACTATCAACCAGCCTGGCAAGATCGTCCATGACTAAAACCAGAATAGTCTCCGTACCCCTGACCGGCCGAAAGCCAGACTGAAAGGGGTTGAGCACTACAGAAGACTCTAAGAAAGAAGAAAGAAGAGGAGAAATCAGGGCTTCTAGACGCTTCATAAAAAAGAGAGCAATGAGATAGGGCGGAAATTAGACAGCACAGAAGCATCCAAGGATGGCTTCTTGAGTAAAGGGACCACAGTGGCTTGTTTAAGCTCATCCGTGATGAAACCCTGGGTGCATGAAAAATTGACAGCTTGAGTCACCAAAGGAATAATCCTAGGCAAGAGATCCTGTAGAATAGATAAAGGAACTGGATCGGATGGTGTTGCCGACCTAATACAAGAAATAGCAGCAAGAACAGTCACATACGTAAACACCCAAAGGTGTCCCAACCAACAATAATGGGTGGACAGATGTCAGTAACCAGTACCCCACAATGTCTGGATTTGATGTTATCACGAATGGTAGAGATTTTAGCATGAAAGAAGTATGCTAACGCTTCACAGTGAGACTGGGATGGCACAACTGTGGGTAGAAAGTGTGCAGTAGAAGAGAAAGATTTAACAACCAAAAACAGTTCCCTAGACTGGTTAAGGGCAGCTTCAATACTATTAGTGAAAAATAACTGTTTCGCAGTTTTAACTGACGAATGGTACTGCCTAGATAAAGAAGAAAAAGTGACTTTATCAGTCAAGTTATAAGACAAGCATCACATGTGCTCAGTTTGGCGAACTCCAAGTTTAGTTATTTTAAGTTCAGCTGAAAACCACGGCTCAGAGGGGCAAGAGCGGACTTTTGCAACCTGAAGAGGTGCAAGTAGATCTGCGATTTTCAACACAGATGAAGCCAAAATAGAAAAAGCCACCGGGCTATCAGTGGGACAACTAGCCATAATGACAGATGCAAAGAGATATAAATCCATATTGCACCAATTCCTCCTAAGGATTGTGCCCTTAGCGGGAGGCAACAAATGTGTCACAAGAGGCACTGTGAAGGAGACTAGAAACTGATCTCTCCAAATCAGTGGAGTAGCAGAGAGAACCACTAATCCTGGAATAGCTGAAAAAGTAAGATCAAGAATGCCCCCTAACTGATGGGTGGACTCATCCACAAATTGTTGCATCCATAAATCCGGAAAACTGTTCAAAAACTGCTCAAGAATAGGAGCCTGAGGCAAATTTACTGTAATATTAAAGTACCTAAAACAATAAAGTTACAATATTTTAACTTTAATGAGGCAACTAGTTCCACAAAAGGATGTAGAAAAAGAGAGTATTACGCAGGAGGACGATAAACTAAAAGAAGGTGAATCGACTATGAAGCAGATACTGGGACCAAAGTAACTTGTAGCCCTGATCGAAAAATAATGTCTACCCCACCTGCAGGATGAACCGCAGCTCTATCGAGGTGCAAGATGTTAAAACCATCAGGTAAACACTGTGGGAACATGGGAGCCGAAGAATCGGTCAGTCACGCTCCAGTTATACAAAATAAGTCGACCTCCCCAGTAGAAAGTATATCAAAAACATAGTTGGAATTCGCTATCAGCAACTGTGAATTCAGTAATTTAACCCTTAATATCAGACTAACCTCCACTGGAGCTGGTGTTGTAATCATGGGAACCCAAACTGGACTTGCAGGATATACCGTATTCCTAGGTACCAAATCCAGTAAATGACAGCGCAAGTAATGTCCCACAAGTAGTGTGGGGGACGCACCATCCAGCCCGTTCGGAACCCGGATGGGCCCCGGCAGGCTTAACTTTGGAGTAACTTCGGCGTGCATTAGGCGCGCCCGCTGCGCCTGACCATTGCGCTGTCTATAGGAGCGGCACATAAGTGTCATCTCATGAGTCACGTGACCGTGAGAAGAGCGCCAGCAGAGAAAGACTCTGCTTACAGTGAATGTCGAAAGAGAGCCTACGCTGCAACTATAATGCCCTAAAGCACACGCAGCTCATAAATCAGGACCACCACACACAGAATAAGTGGGAGTTTTTATGAAAGGGAAACACTCACAAATAAATCAAAATACAAATGTAAAAGCACACAATTAAAACAATTAGCAACCAGCACTCTAAGGGTCAAGGAAACCAACAATGCCAATCTCTAACCTCTCAAATGGTACCCCCACAACTGGGAATGGTACCAATGGAGCCTGGATTGTTGTGCCACATTTTCCCAGATAACTGGTAGGTGGCACAACTCCTGCAATGACTTTCTACATGGACCCCTATCTTGGGCCAGTAGAAGTGCATGGCTAACCTTTGCTTGGTTCTCTTGATGCCAAAGTGACCAGCAAGGGGGAAGTCATGCACCAACTGCAAGAGGAAGGGTCTTATATGAAGGGGAACGACCAGCCTCCTATGGTCTCCTTCTGTAGACTCTGTGGGCTCGCTGTACAGGAGCCCACCTTCCCAATAGATCCTATGCTTCCCAGGAGGTTCACCCTCAATCTGGGAGCAGGCCTATCTCCTAAGGCCTTCCAAAGATGGGCACTCACATTGGCCCTTACTAAACTCAGCCCTATCAAGACCACCTTCAACCAACAAACTTTGGAGTTCAGGATGGTCATGTGGATTGAGAATTTCAGGCAACACCTCTTCCTCATCAGGTTCAGGTGCTTGGTCAACTACCTCCACCTCAGTGTTAGGTGAGTTAGGGGGAATATTTTCTTTCCCTCTCTTGTCTATTTTGACTCCTTTAGCCTTGGGTTTCTCCTTTGGCTTGGGTTTTGCATTGGTCTTGGCTAAGGCAGCCCTAGTTTGTGACCTTGTGCATGGTCTCTCTGCTGTGTCACCCACAAGACATAAGTCTCTGTGATCATTCCCCAGCAGGACCTTACCTGGGACTTACCTCTGTCTGCTACTGGAGTCCTGACCATTGTACCATTGATAGTAAGATTGACAGGCATTGCTGGGAACTTGAGTGGGGGACCATCAGCTAACTTGGTGGGCATAAGGGGAGCTCTGTCAAGCTCCTCTGGGTTTACCACTGTGGAATCCTCCACAGTTCTGCTGGCCCAACTATCCCTAAGGGCAGGAATATCTACTCCATTGATTAGCATACTGTCTTTGAAGTGGTGCTTGGGATTGTCTGGAATGCTAGCATGTACCTCTGAGATTTAAGGCTCCCAGGAACCCAGTGAAACAAGGACTACCTCAGATTCTATCCCACTGGGGAAGGAGTGTGAGGAGAAGGATTCCCCTAAAATCTCCTCCTCCTCATAGGAGGAGAAGGCCAAACTCACAGAGTGGACAGAGTTTTGACCTTGCATCTGGCGTCCCCCCCGTTCACATGGTAATTTGGTCCACAAGCCACACAGGATCCACTGGGCCTTGGGACATAGGGAGGCTTACTATAACCAGAGTTCCATCTGGGAGAATAACTCCCACTACCCTGAGCATTCTCTTGGGACTTACTCTTGTTTTTCTTTTTGTGGCTCTTGTGGGAGGAAGTTCTATCACACCCCCCCCCTCCTCATCTTTGTTCCTTTTCCCCTCCTCCTGCTTACCAGTAGTAGTCTTGTCCTTATGGGATACTCTGTGTGACACCCACAAATCTGCTGCAGTGGCCAGCTTCTTAGGATCTATCTCCTTTGGATCAGCAAAGTGCTGCTTAAGCTCAGGGGGACAAGATGCAATAATACGTTCAAGCATGACTAAACATATCATACCCTCAAAGGTGGTGACCTTATATGATATGATATGGCATTTAAAATGCACCTATACACAGGTGTTTCAAGGGTTTATAGCCATCAACCGGGCCAGTCAAGTTCTTCAAGGAATCAGTAACATAGGACACCCAAGTGTTACCTTCTTTCTTTTTGTACTCTCTAAATCTCTTCAAGTATTGGGCAGGAGTCTTTGCAAACTTTTAAATGAGAGTTTACTTTAATCTTACAAAGTCGTTTCTGTCAGCCTTTGACATTTTCATAATGGCACTGCAGCCAGAATGAGGTAGTCGACTGAGCAACCATGCAATCTTGTCAGCATCCAAAACCTATTGTACTTCACATGCATACTCAAATGAAGTTAACCAGTCCATGATGTCATTCTTTTCATCATACATACTGAGCAGATCTTTAGGAAACCGTTGATGAGAGGAGGACCCAGACCCATTGCCAGAACCTTTGGAGGAGCCAGTTGTAGCCTTAATCTTGGCAAGTTCCAACTGGTAATCCATGTCTTTCTGTTTTTCTACTTGCTCGACTCTCAGCTTTGCCATGTTGAACTCAAGCTCCTTCTGCTTAAATAGCAGTTCTTGCTTCGTGAATTCAAGCATGGCTTTAGCATCAGAGCCAACAGATAAAACTCGGGACTCTTCATCATCCCTATCTTCATGGACCCCATGGATGATGGCAGCGGGAGCAGCCCACCACCTTCTGCACTCTCCTCTGAAGTAATGGCAATGAAGTAATGAAGTAATTCAGCTGAGCCTCTTGCCAATTCATGATCCTTTGGATCATTTCACCTTTGGTACCTTGAGCGGATAAGCCTCTCTCAGTGCACAACATTCTCAGTGTCTCTGATTAGGAAGCATTCAAGGTTATGCTAGTTATCGCTTCCATGTTCTACAAGAGGGCAGGGAGGTTTCCAGGAATCAGGAATAGGATGGTAGCACAGGCTACCTGACCAAAGGAGAGTGGCCCTCAGGGGACACTTGTGTGTAAAAGTCTATGGATGCACCAGGGGCCACCGGTACATGATGCAAGTACTCACCGACCCTCAATGCACTGCAGAACAAACTTTGCCAGCCAAGTCCAGTTCACTTTCTTCACTTTCGGGCTTTGAGTGCAGCAGTTGGGAATCTCTCTGGCTTTCAGGGGCTGCATTCCATGACCTCAGTCCATGGCAGGACAGTGGTGATGTCTCTGCTTCTGGTGAAGGGATTGAGCCAGTTCTACTGCAGCTCGTTTTACGGCAGAGGGGGGCACAGCAGCAAGGCATCCAGGGAGCTTGACGCAACAGCGGGGCCACACGGGAACCGCGTATGCTCAGGTTCGGCTGGTCTCTGCTAATTCCAGACCTAGGAATGCTAGGTGTACAAAACTTCACAGGAGAGTGTCTTCTACTCAGAGTTTACACATTCCTAAGTCTCAGGTTAAAACTCAAGACGGCGGCGGTTCCAAGGCAAAGGTCCTGTACAAGCTCGTCAGTTCACTGGGCGGTCCAAGAACACTTCTGAGCAGGCTCACTTTCAGATTAAGCAGGAGGTGCCGAGAATATGTATTTATTTATTTGGATTTATAGAGCGCACTGCAGCCCGCAGGCATCGAGGCGCTGTGTCAGAGCTTAAGAAGGCTTGATTAAGGGTTACAATGAAGCCGCCCAGTGAGAAAGACTTAATACAGTGCAGGATCAGTGGTTACATAGTTGCAGAGATACATATACAATGGTCACATAGAAGCAGAGATACATATACATGATTGTAATCAGATAAAGAAGCTTGTTTTGATGGCCTTGCGAAAGGCGGAGTGTGATTCAATTAGTCTGATGTGAGGGGGTAGGGAGTTCCAGAGTGTGGAGGCCACCATAAGGAAACTGGAGCTGCCTGCACAAGCTTTTCGTGTTCTGGGAACGGATAGCAGGTTGGAGTAAGGAGTTCTGGATGGTCTAAGGGTGGTGGGTTTGTTGATCCTTTGTGCTAGGTAGGGGGGGGGGGCCTGGTCATGGAGACACTTGTGTTTAAGGGCGAGAACCTTAACGATGATCCTTAACGATGATCCTTTCCTTAACTGGAAGCCAGTGGACCTGTCTTCTGAGTTCTGAGATGTGTTCTCTACGCGAGAGAATGGTGGCTGCTCTGAGCGCGCTGTTTTGTACAATTTGAAGCTTGACATCATTCTTGACTGATGTGCCTACAAGCAAAGTGTTGCAGATAGTTAGTCCCACTAATCCAACGGGTTGAAGTGTCCTTGCAGGCTTTCTATGATTGATGAGAAACAGTGCTCTAATGGGACAACAGCCTGTTCAGGGTGCTTAACCTGCCAGCGGTTCCACAGATTTGCTTCTTCGGTTCAGGATACTTGGCTCCTTTACTAAGTTCGGTGTGAACTCAGAAGATCGACCTGGAATGGGTGTAGTGTGCCTTCTCTTTTCCAAAATCTCCTTTGTGCCAAAACAAAGAGAAACCAATGGGAGATCTGCTCACATTCAGCCATCCCAGATGTGGACCAATCATGGACTATGGGTGTCGCAGCACACCAGACATCCTGGCACCCAGGATGTGTATTGGAACGAGATAGCTCCAGCCCACATCCTGGGCGCACACACGCAAGGCATGCAGAAGTCCGCGAAAGCTTTGGTTTGCGCGGGGTATCTGTAAAGACTGGAGGGGGGTCTGTACTTCGGCTCTCTATATGCCAGAGGAGAGGCACAGAGGACCCCAGCCAAGATTCTCTATTATTGGTACGTGTTCGAGCAATCAAGGCTTAGCTTCTTAGGAAGTGATGCAGGCTAGTTCTTAAGTACAGTGTAATCCCCAAGCCCCCACAAAGGAATGTCCACACGCTGTATTAGTTAAAACACAGTCTTTATATAATTAATATTCAAGGTTATGTACACTATCACAATAACTCACTTTGTGCTAAGAAAATCTACAGTGGCAAATATATACAGTTCTAAAGTGATACCACAATTATTATCAGATCTCAGTAAAGTGCATCAAGTATACTCTGGTCAAAGTCACACATATCAAGGAATAAAAGTAAACAACAATAGATATAAGAGGGAAGCAGTTGGTTAGAACAATAGGCTGAATACTGGCCCTTACCACTAGACACAGTTCTGTGTGGAGATCCCCCAACCTGGGCAACCTGTAGAATAAAGATATACCACAAGCCCAGTCCATTTATTGTTTACAAGAGTCTTTCCAATAGTTCAGCAACCCCAAAGTACCTGGCGTTGTCGAGTTCCTTGTCGGTATATCGATGGCCCTTCTTGAGTGCACTCCCTTTAAGGCAGGAGCCACGGCTCGTCGAAGGTCTGGCGAGAGGAAGGCAGAACTACGGCGGTGAAGTGGCAGCTTCGTTCCTGGCGGTGCTTGTCGACGACTGAGCATAGGCGTCCTGCAAGGAAGAGGCGTGCGGGGCACCTCAGTGACAATAGTTCTGGACCGCAAAGAGTTTGAAGAACTGTAGCCCAGCAAGGGCGTCGCATCGTCGGCGTCTCTGTGGTTGTCGGGTGGCGGGAAACCTACCGGTGGATGTTCCTCGGCGCGTCGACGGCCTTAACTTTCTCCGTCGGGAAAAAGTGGTCGACGGTGCGGACGAGAACGTCCTTGGATCAAATGAAGTTCTTAGGCAAACGGGAGCACTGCGGCTCCGGTCGGCGATGGCGGTTGTCGACAGTGATGGACAACAGTCGGGCGCTTCTCTTTGGGATTCCGCGTCGGTCCCCGTCTCCGGTCGGCACCCTGTCATAGGTATGTCTACCAGGGAGCTTTGGCAAAGATCAGCTGGTGCACGATGGTCCCTCGTAGCTCGGGAAGAGGGCACCTTACCAGGTCCTCTCTGGGTCAGTCCTTGGAGACACAGCAGCTTTCAGATTGATGAAGTAGAGCAGCAGCAAGAATTCTCTTCCAGCAGGGCTTCAAGGTTAAGCTTCAGTTTCAACTCCGGACTTCACAACAAAACCATATATGGAAGTTCCACCCAACAGCCAGTCAGGGGGAAGGGACAGAGTCAGGGCTTCCCAGGACTTTGGGAAAACAAGGTAACAGGCCACAGGGGCCATCTTGTTTCCTATCAGGAATCAACTGATTCCAATGTCAGGGCATGGGTATCCCAAAATGTTGGATACTCAGAGCACCTGTCAAATTCAGCATGCAGCTGCCACCAGCGCATACCCTGCTGTGTGGGCCACACACAGGTGCCCAGAAACATACACTAGAGGCACAGGGTCGTAACCCCACCCATGGGCGCAATAAGGGTATCCCATGGGTCTGTTCACCAAAACCAAAAGGGGGAGTTGCACCGCCAGGAGTCCCACATGAACTCCTGCACGGAAAACACAACAGAACACACGATAAAAGGCAGTAAAGGACAAGGATACGGAGGCCCTGTCCCTCCGATGCATTTCCAGCATCACAGTCGCCCCCCATCCCCAGACTGAGGTTAGGGTGCCTAATCTCCCACGAGATAGATACCCTCATCCAGACAGTCAACATGCCTTCTGGAAAGGCCATCTGCATTATCATGACTCTTCCCTGGTCTATGCTCAATTGTGAAGTCTAGCCCTTGCAGGCTAATGGACCACCTGAGCAGTTTTGGGTTCTCACCCTTCATCTGCATAAGCCACTTCAGGGGCTTATGATCTATTTGGACCTTGAAGGTAGAACCTGTAAGATAGGGCCTAAAATGCCTAAGGCTCTGAACTATGCTAAAACATTCCTTTTCAAAAGTAGCCCACCTAAGTTCTCTACCCTTGAGTTGTCTACTGATGAATATGATAGGATGTTCCCCCCCTTTGTCATCTAACTGGGACAAGACAGCTCCAATTCCAGTGTTGCAGGCGTCAGTTTAAACAATAAAGGGCTTTCTGTAATCGGGCGCACACAACACAGGTGCCCTACACAGACTTTCTTTCAAGCCATCAAAGGCCCTCTGACAGTCTTCAGTCCAATTAACTTTCCTAGGCTGTTTGGGTGAAGTCTGAGCTGTCAGGGGTGCAGCTATGGTTCCATAGTCTAACATGAAATTGCGATAATACCCAGTGAGGCCCAAAAAGGCTCTCACCTGGGTTTGAGTAGTGGGAGTCTCCCAGTCCTGTACATCCTGTACTTTACTGGGGAGAGGTTGGATATGACCCCCTCCTACCTCACGACCAAGATATGTGACTTTCCCCTGAGCTATCTGGCACTTGGTGGCCTTGATAGTGAGGTTAGCCCTTTTCAAGGCCTGCAACACCTTATCCAGATGTGTCAAATGCTCTTCCCAGGTGGGACTGTATACGGTAATGTCGTCTAAGTAGGCCACACAGAAGGCCTCCAGCCCAATGAGTGCATGATTGACCATGATTGAGCGCGTTAGTTAGTTTTGGTGACGGCATTGACACCTTGGTAGTCCACACAGAACCTCCAATCGTTGGTACCTGCCTAGGAACTTGCCTTGGGGACAAGGACCACTGGACTGGACTAGGGACTGGTTGAGGGTTCAATAACATCCAGATCCAACATCTTGGCGACCTCAGCCTGGATGTGGTTCTTAACTGTATCTGACATAGGGTAGCACCGGCTTTTGACAGGCACCAGTGTCAATTTCGTGCCTATACCACGGTATAAGGCCTGGTGTCAGTGAAAACAGAGAGGCATACTGCCGGAGCAATGCCCTGCAGGCCGTCTGCTGCTCTGTCATCAGTTCTGTGGAGAGAGATGTACTCCCTCCACTGAGCCATCCTGAGGGTGGCTATGCAGCAAGTCAGGAAGGGGCTCACTCTCATCCTCTTCTTGATCTGAAGCTGGCAAGAGACCTGAGACTTCTGCTTGCCTGTGGAAAGGCTTGAGCCTGTTAACATGGAATACCTGACGGGCTACCCTACGGGCTCCCATGTCAACCAGATAATTGACTTTGCCCATCTTGGAGATGATCCTGAAGGGTACAGTCCACTTGTCTGCCAAAGCGCTAGGCTTGGTAGGCTCCATCACAAGGATTCCCTGTCCCAGAGTCCAATCCACTTGCGAGGCTTTAAGGTCATGTCAGTACTTATTCAATTCCTGGCTGGCCTAGAGATTCGCTGTTGCCTGACCCATCATCTGTGTCATCCTCCGTCTGAGGCCTAACACATAGTACCCCACTTGCTTGGCGGGATCTGGAGGGGTGGCTTCCAAACCTTCTCTGATTAAGGCAAGGGGCCCCCTCACAGGATGTCCAAAGAGTAACTCAAAGGGACTGAAACCAACACTCTCTTGAGGTACCTCTCTGTAAGCAAACAGCAGGCATGGCAGGAGGAGATCCCATTTCCTCCTTAGGGGCTCTTCCAAAGCACCTAGCATGCCCTTGAGAGTTTTATTAAATCTCTCAACCAGACCATTGGTCTGGGGATGGTAAGAGGTGGAGAACTTATAGGTTACCCCGCACTCTTTCCACATGGTTTTCAAGAAACTAGACATGAAGTTGGATCCTCTGTCAGAGACAAACTCCTTAGGGAATCCAACATGGGTGAAAATGCGCAGGAGAGTCCTGGCAACCATCTTGGCAGTAACAGTCTGAAGGGGTATAGCCGCAGGGTACCTGGTGGTATGATCAACCAAGACCAGGATGAACCGATGTCTACCTGAAGTGGGAGGGTCAAGGGGACCGGCAATGTTGATGCCCACCCTCTCAAACTGTGTGCCAACCACTGGCAATGGATGCAGTGGGGCAATGACACTGCCTCCAGTCTTGCCAGACAACTGACAAGTTGGGCAGGTCCTGCAGTGGTACTCCACCTGCACTCCCATCCGGGGCTAGTAGAAATGGGCAGAGAGCCTCTGCTTAGTCTTCTTGGTACCAAGATGACCAGCTAAGGGCACCTCATGCGCCAACTGCAGCAGGAAGGGCCTGTAAACCTGGGGTACCACCAACCTCTGGAGGGCAACAGTTTCAGGGTTAGTGGGCTCACTAACAAGGAGCTCACTCTCCCAATAGATCTGGAATGTCCTAGGCACTTCTCATTGTGCCTGGGACAGGGCCTGTTTCCTCAGACCCTCGAGAGAGTGGAACTCTCTCTGTCCCTTACAGAAGTCCGCCCAGGAGGGTCCCCCTTCAGCTAACAAGCATTGAAGGTCGGGGTGTTCCTCTGGGTTGAGTACTCTCCCACAGGAAAGTCTCATGGCTCTTCTCCCACAGGAGTTGAGACGGGGTTCACCACTGGACCCAGCCCGTCCGGAGCCTGGATCCCAATGGGACAGCAGGAAGAGCAGGGGCTCCCTCCACAGAGGTGGCCTTCTTACTCTTCCATTTCCTTCATGCCTTGGGTTTCCCCGTCGGCGAGGGTACCGGGCTCGCAGCCGGACCCTGTATGACCTGCGATAGGGTGACCGCCACAGCAGTCATGGGTAGACCATCCGTGATCATCCCCAACTCGACCAAATAGTTTCCTAACAAAATGTTCGCAGGCACGTCGTCCTGAACCAGGACCGGAAGCTTTGCTGTCTTGTCTCCAATCGTAAGGTTGACTAAGGCAACAGGCGATAATTTGGGAGGCCCACCAGCTAACCTGGTGGTTCTCAGAGGAGCACCTACATAGTCCTCTGGCTTGAGCAGGGTACTGTCCACCACTGCATGCTTGGCCCAGTGTCTCTCAAACCAGTAGAAGGCTGGCCGTGTAAGAGGACACTTCTCAAAAACCTACGAGTGTTCTGTGGGATAGTTGCCAGTCTTTCTGCATACTGGTCCTAGGCCCCAAGGGACACTAAGGAAATCTCTACAGGAGCACCGAAGGTGATCCCAGTTGAGGAGGGGAGGACAGTGGCCTCCACCTCAGGTACGGAGTAGGGGTAGGTCAGGCTGACAGCCTGGACTCCAAGTGCCTTACCCTTACACTTGGGGTCACCCCTTCGGTGATCCAGAGCCCCACAATCCCAACAAGTGCCGGGAGTGCGGGGTACAGTACTGGAACCACTAGGAACCTGCTTTGCAGCAGGCGGACCACTACTCTTACTCCCACCCACAACAGACTTATCCGCACTAGGTTTTTGGATCTTAGGAGAGGAAGGTTTTGGTTTACCCGACTGTGATTGCTTCTGGGACTCCTCAGCTTTCTGAGAGGTCCCCCTTTTCTTTGTGCTTGTCCATCCCACTGGAGTCCCTTAGGAGACACCCGGTGCGAGACCCACTTGTCAGCCAACCTGGCCAGTATAAAGGGGTCCAAAATGTTCTGGTCAGCAACATACTGATGCAGCTCTGGTGAACAGGCTTCCGAAAAATGCTCAAAAAACAAAAGGTGGGATAATTCAAAAAACGTTTTCACTTTGTAACTATCAATCCACCCCATCATGTTCATGTGTGCCGCACTTACCCAGTCAACCCAAGACACATTCTCTTGTTTCTTAAAATCCCTGAACCTCTTAAGTTATTGGGTAGGTGTCTTGCCAAACTTGTCAATCAAAGCAGACTTCATGCACTCATACTGACCCCTTTCTTCCACACTCAGTTTCAGAATATAGTCATATCCAGTCAAACACTTAGCCCAATCTCTTTTATCAACATCATGAACTACACAAGCCATTTCAAACGCTTCAATCCATTGGAGGATATCAGAACCCTTCACATACACACCAACCAAATCTTTCATGAACTTGGTTGCTGAGGACCTGAAACTCTCAACGGGTTTAGCTAAAGTCTCCACTCTAGCTTTCTCTAGCTGGATTTGCTGACATTCAGTGTCCCGGTTCTTAAGTTCAAGGTCCTTATCTTTGAGTTCAAGATCCCTATTCTTGAGCTCCACTTGTTGTGCCAACTCCTCTTTCTTAAGCTCAGCATCTATTTCCAACTTGCGGTATTCAAAGGCCAATTTCATTCTTAATAACTCAAGCTCCAAGGAATTGCTGGGGTTTGGAACAGGGGCAGCAGGAATGGTGGCATTCCCAGAAACAGATTCAGCGACAACCCTCGGGGCAGAGTCCTCATTGGTTGCATCCCCCCTTCAAGAGTTTCACCATCAGTCTGCTAGTCCACCAGGGCAGCTATCAGCTCAGCCCTAGACTTATCCACAACGTCTAACTCCCTGGCTTCACAAGCATCCTGGAGAGCCTCTAAACTCATCCTAGTCAATTTACCATTTGCAATAGATTCCATTGCTTGTAATGCAGTTATCTTGTACACAACTAAACCTCAATTTAACAAAGTGCAGATATTGTTTAAGTGGCATGGTTATACACTGATTCTTAAAACCATAAGCATCCCACCACTGCACCAGTGTAAAGACTGGAGGGGTGGGTCTGTACTTCTGCTCTCTATATGGCAGAGGAGAGGCACAGAGGACCCCAGCCAAGATTCTCTATTATTGGTACGTGGTCGAGCAATCAAGGCCTAGCTTCTCAGGAGGTGATGCAGGCTAGTTCTTAAGTACAGTGTAATCCCCAAGCCCCCACAAAGGAATGTCCACACACTGCATTCGTTAAAACACAGTCTTTATATAATTAATATTCAAGTTATTGTACACTATCACAATAACTCACTTTGTGCTCAGAAAATCTACAATGGCAAATATATACAGTTCTAAAGTGGTACCAGAATTATTATCAGATCTCAGTAAAGTGCATCAACTATACTCTGGTCAAATGTCACACAGATCAAGGAATAAAAGTATCCAACAATAGATATAAGAGGGAAGCAGTTGGTTAGAACACTAGGCAGAATACTGGCCCCTACCACTAGACACAGTTCTGTGTGGAGATCCCTCCACCTGGGCAACCTGTAGAATAAAGATATACCACAAGCCCAGTCCATATATTGTTTACAAGAGTCTTTCCAATAGTTCAGCAACCCGAAAGTACTTGGTGTTGTTGAGTTCCTCGTTGGGAAATCGACGGCCCTTCTTGAGTGCACTCCCTTTAAGGCAGGAGCCACAGGTCATCGAACATCCCGCGAGAGGAAGGGTGAACTACGGCGGTGAAGTGGCACCTTCGTTCCTGGCGGTGCTCATCGACGACAGAGCATAGGCGTCCTGCGAGGAAGAGGTGTGCGGGGCACCTCTGTGACAATAGTTCTGGACCGCAAAGAGTTTGAAGAACTGTGGCCCAGCAAGGGCGTCGAGTCGTCAACGTCTCTGTGGTCGTCGGGTGGTGGGAAACCCACTGGTGGATGTTCCTCTGCGCGTCGACGGCCTCACTTTTCTCCAGCGGGAAAAAGTGGTCGACGGTGCGGACGAGAACGTCCTTGGATCAAATGCAGTTCTTACGCAAACGGGAGCGATGCGGCTCCGGTCGGCGGCGGCGGTCTTCGACGGTGATGGACAACAGTCCGGGCTCTTCTCTTTGGTATTCCGCAGCGGTCCCGTCTCCGGTTGACAGACTGTTGTAGGTCTGTCTACCAAGGAGCTTTGGCAAAGATCAGCTGGTGCACGATGGTCCCTCGTAGCTCGGGAAGAGGGCACGTTACCAGGTCCTCTCTGGGTCAGTCCTTGGAGACGCAGCAGCTTTCAGATTGATGAAGTAGAGCAGCAGCAAGATTTCTTTTCCAGCAGGGCTTCAAGGTTAAGCTTCACTTTCAACTCCAGTTTCTCTTCAGCTTCTGAACACGAATTCTAGCAGTGAGAGGCCCCTAGATATACTAGTTGGTCTCCCATTCATTCTGCTGGGTCACACTCAGGCAACCAATCGGTCAGAAGGGCATTCATTCAGGCAGGCAGCCAATCAGGTGCATAGTGCTTTCAGGCCATTCACTTCTCTCCAGACAGGCACAACAAGTTATGTTTATTGGGACAAGTACCCTGCCATTAAGCACTCCACACTGCATTCATCCCAGTTTCGGGCAGGGCTGTCTCAGTCATTGTGTCAAACCCCAGATACTAGACATCCACAACACAGAAGGCGTATTCGTCACACACTTCATTCACCCAGGTCCCACCCACAGGGTGTACCCACACCATACAGTCACTGGGAAGGCTCCAGCCAGTCTGGCATGGACTTCACAACAACACCATATATGGAACTTACACCCAACAGCCAGTCAGGGGGAAGGGACAGAGTCAGGGCTTCCCAGGACTTTGGGAAAACAAGGTAACAGACAATAGAAAGCAAGAGGCCACAGGGCCAATTTGTTTCCTATCAGGAATCAACTGATTCCAATGGCAGGGCCTGGGTATCCCAAAATGGAGGATACTCAGAGCACCTACCAAATTCAGCATGGAGCTGCCACTGGCCCATAATGGGCTCTGTGGGCCACACACAGGTGCCCAAAAACATACACTAGGGGCACAGGGTTGTACCCCACCCATGGGTGCCATAAGGGTATCCCATGGGTCTGTTCACCAAAACCAAAAGAGAGAGCTGCACCGCCAGGAGTCCCACATGAACTCCTGTGCAGAAAACACGACAGAACACACAATAAAAGGCAGTAAAGGACAAGGTTACGGAGGCCCTGTCCCTCCGATGCATTTCCAGCATCACAGTCTGCATGACCAAATAAGGAATTTCCCGGACCTGCTTGACCTGAGGAAGGCAAAGGGACAAAATGGCCAAAGGACAGAACAAAGGACCTTGTGGCATGGCCATGTTAGGCACTGCCCACCGTCCTGGGACAAATGCGGTAAATACTGTTTGGACCATAGAAAAGAGTAAAACATGCTTTAAGAGCAACTGCTGCCACCATCTCTGTCCTGGGCACACTTGTACATTCACCATAAATCATTTAAGGGTGTCTAGGGCCCTAAAAATGAAAAACCCCAGTGCACTGTACTGGAAAAATGTTGCTAAGAACTAGCAACAAAATGAAAGACTAAGGGAAACAAAAGTCTCCCACTACTGATAGTCTGAAGGGCATGTCAGTTTCCCCATAACAAAATGATTAAAAGCCCGGCGGAATACAGCAGCAGCAGGCTGGGCTCCACTGGCAAAAGTCAGGCTACGATGGTCAGACAAAAGCAAAAGGTTGGGGCTGTCACAACTGGAGGGACAATTACCCATAAATGGAAATCTTTCCTAACTGGCTGGGGTCCTACTTATGTCTCAATTAGCCATTTTATCTCACTGTCATTTTCATCACTCTGACAGTTTCATTATACACAGGTCGTTTACACAAACTGTACATAAGAGGTCATGTGCATTTCTATAATTACATAAACAATTTTTAACAGAGTCATCAAAGCTGTCATTTTAGGCCTTATTCATAAAGTTGAGGACAGGTTTCATTTCTGGGAAGTCTATTTGTCATGAGAATGCTGATAAGATCCTGAGGGGGCCAAATGAATATTTGGTGAGTCCATGACAGCCCGGACTTAGTTTTCAGGCAAACATTACTCTTTGAGAGAGGCAAGGCTTTTAATCGATGAGCTATTACACTCTTTCACAAGCATACCTGTACGGCCTTATATTAAGGTTAATGACCAATTTGGCAGGGTACAACTTCAAAACATTTCCTGTTCTGATAACTACCACTTCTGTGAGAAAACTAGATAAGAAATTTGGCAAATTAACCCTAACGCCGGCAATCAATTTCTATAAAATGAAATTAGTCCCCTCGCTGACAAGCGGAATGGAAGCGTCTCTATGTATTCCGGAGAACATATGGAACAAAATAGAAGGTACGGTTTGGAGATCTGTTTTGGGGCTGCCCAAATCAACTGCAATTGCGGCCATTAGAAGGGAATTTGGACTAACATCTCTGGCCTCGATAGTCGACGCCAGAGCAATGAGGTTATTTAGAAAAATCATTTTAGCAGACTCCCTTCCAATCTACGCTGTAGTCAAAGAAGAAATGGTAAACGGAAATTGCACCCTATTCAAAAAGTGGCCCGAAGCCAGAAAAGAAAGATTGTCGCAAATAATGTGCTCGGAAACAGACTTAAAAGAAAATCCCGACAAAATCAAGCGGAAACTGCAGGAAATGGACTGGATTAAAACCATAGAGGCAGCAGCAGACAACAAATTGTTACAACAGCTTCCGCCCACGTTCAATAAACCAAAGGTGCCTATAAAATATGTCAGCAAATTCCCAGAAAAGAAAAAAAGACACTTGTTTATGAAAGCGAGACTAAATATACTTCCCACAAAACAAATACTCGCCATCAGAGGTATGGCGGAAAATCAAATATGTAGGTTATGCAAAAACGTGGACACTGTGGAAACGATCAGGCATCTGGTTCTAATCTGTCCACACACCAAACAGAACAGAATTACCTACCTATCGCCGCTGATCACAAATCCCTGGATGTTCGAAGAGGATAACATATGGAATAGACTAATCTCAGGTGAAGCCACCCGGTGGACCATGGCCATGGCAAACCTCATTGGATTGGCTTTTAAACAGATAAATGAAGCTCTTCCCACTGAAGCTATTTCATCACTACCAGCCTAAAGGAACTCCTGGATAATTGCACTTGAAATGCACTCACAGTCTGTGAAAGGACGCACTTAGATCTGTAGAGAAGCCAAAAAAAAAAAAACATTTTTTTCGAAGATTTTCGTAGAATCTCAGAGGGTTAAGAGAAGCCAAAAAAAAAAAAAAAATTCTAAGATTTTCATAGAATCTCGGAGGGTTAAACCTGCCGATCTTTTTGACAAAATTACAGGTTCAGCCTGAAATAAAAGTAAAAAAAAAAAAAAATAAATAAATAAATAAATAAAAAATAACTACCACTTCTGTATCCAAAATCCTGGCCTGGAAAAAGGCTATGGAGTTCATGATGGTTGGTGTTAGTAGTAGTTTAAGAATGATTGGGATGAGTAGTAGGTTTTAAATTCAATGGTTTACGACTGAGCTCCATGTATTTTCTGCTTTTTATCAGACCCGTTGTATTTTTCATTTTGCTTTGCTCAACCATCATCATCAGCTACTATTCCATGTCTTGTTTTTGGGGGGCATTTCAGCTTCAGGGGGACTGGTTTATGATCACATTGCAAGGGGAAGACAAAATTACTAATACTAAAGTTATATCGTTCGAAACGTATAGTGAAGCATGGTTTACTCACTGTAGGTCTAAAGTACCGTGCCAGCTAGTATGTGATGGAGTGGTGAGAGACACACTGCATGTCAACATAAATATAGCTTATGTCATGTGTGTATGGTATGCAAATATTGACAATTGTTCTTTCCTAGGAAACACCAGTCGAAGGTGCCATTAAGACTGCTGACTCACCGGTGGAAAACTTAAGTTTAATTAACAGTTTGTTGGCAGGGTTCGTGACACCCCATCTCCTTAGACATTAAATCCCAAAAGGCCATGCTACCTTAGAAACATTAAGTTTATATGTTTAAAGAATGTTAATATTCGTTTTAAAAAAGTCTTAGAAATCTATCTGCACACGTCTATTACACAGGGACTGATTTGATTTTTGATTTTGTTAATTTATAATGCAAATATTTGGGGAAAACCGTACAGAAGTACTTTATCTGTGCACAGATAATACTCCAGGGTGAGAAAGGAAAAAATGTATAGGTTATAGAAAAAGGTTGTTTTAGAATTATTTCTGAAAAGTGAATTAGGAGTCGATTTTACAAAGATTAGCAGGTCGCGAGTTTCAAGTGCGAGGGCGCAGCACAGAGAAGCATCTATCACCTTGGTGCACAAAGTGGAAAAAGGTATAACTAAAAGGTGTTGATCAGAAGATCGCAAGGATTGAGCAGGATAGTAAGGCCCAAGCTTAGTTGCAAGATAAGTGGGAGCAAGACCACGCAGGCACTTACAAACTAAACAGAGGATCTTAAAATTAGGACCGATTAGGAAACACATTTTTACTCCCCTGAAGATTTGGATTTGAAAGGTAGTGTTGGTGGTTCTTTCCTACTGACCTGATTCCATTCCAAGTGTCCAAAGAAGACAGTAGAATCCTTTTTCAATCCAAGAAATTTTTGACACTGTCTGTATACCATTGCTTTGTCCTGTTCCATCACTGAAATCGTCCCTCGTACAATTACATGTTTCCAGTCATGTGGACATTCTTGTGATTAGCAATTCCACACAATTGGTCAGCAGAGGTTTTAATCAGAACAAGCCATTTATGGAAAAAAAACATCTCTTAATTCGAACATTTGTATGTGTAATACATTACCTGGAGGAGCTCATACACATCTTTTGCAAATGTTCATGCTGTGTACCAGTTGATGTGTTTTCGAACTATTTACTGTTATCATGCTGTACTATTTGCAAAGGGTTTTATCAAATGGCCACTTGTACCTCTGAGCCTGTTCTGTGCCTCTGCTAGAGCAGACGCTGCATATCATGATATTGATAAAGCAGGGCACAGGTACACACTATGCTTTTGCCATGGCGCTTAGGAAAGGGGAATCTGATTGGCAGAATACCCTTTCAGAGACCGAATCACCCACATCATATCATTATTAAATAAAAATCGAAAATGTCAGGGCTTCTACACCGTTACCAGATGGCAATTCCTCACAAATAAGGCAAGGGTTCACCTCCAGGGGGAGCTTCACATGTCACCACTTTGTAATGAATGGAGGTAAGACTTGTGAAGTTTCATTTTAATCTAAGAGTCCCACCAGGCTACAGCACCAAACAGCAGGATGCAGTAACTAAAACAGCCAGAAAACAAACACACGCTAGAAAGGAATGAAACTACTGCCAAACAGGCTATTTGATTCTACATAGGAAGGGGAAATACAACAGACTAATTGGGATGAGCGGAACTGTTGGAATTAGGGGTGAGAACGGGTGATCATTTTGACTCAGATTTAGTGGTTTTAGTACCAATTAAAATCTTCCCAATGATCCTATTGATTTGCTCTACTTCTGCTCCATACCAAAAGAGTTTGCTTTTGGTTTATTTGCTTTTTGTTATTTTCTGTTATTTTCTGAAAGACCATGCATTTGGTCCTGTTAGTTCAGGGCAAGAGCCCACTCCTGGTACTAGCAGGATTAGGGTGAGCTGATGGCCTTCGCTGGTCTATTTCAATATGGCCGCGACATGTGTGTATTTTCTCTCTGAGCCATTTACATCAGACTTGGGCCTTATGAGTCCTAGCAAAAGTAAGAGGTAAGAGGAAAAACACTTTTACATTAAGAGTCATGACATTGGTAATAAAGAAAAAGTAAAAATATAGGAAGATATATTTTAAATTGTATCCATATTTTAATTTCGAATTAGTTCAAGGATTATGTTTGAAAAAGAGAAACCATCTCAGGGAATGCTTTTAGTCACTGGCTATAAACCAAGCCAGTTTAGTGGATTTGTGAACGGTCCTTTTTGCAAAGAATGTCATCATTTTAGATTTAATGAATTTAATTATTACATGATTTTTCTCTGTAAAGTGAGGAAGGGTAGTCAATGCACACTGAAAGCCTATTAGTACAGGTACAAATAGGATTACTTCATCTTCATTTTATGAAAAGGGGAAATGGTGCTCTCCCAATTTTGGTGAAAAGGAGTGAGCACCTTGTAGACTTGTTTAAATCCAACATTGGTGCTCATGTTGTTTGTGAAGCTTCCTTTGGTATTTAACCTTATTGTGATTTAAGAGTCCTTATAGAGGCCTTCAATACATTTTAACCAAGAAGATTGAAGGCCCCTCTCTTGTAATTTAGAGAGGAGGTACCTAAGACCGTTTTTGTGGGAGGCTCTATATAAATCAATGCTGTAGGCATACTTAGCCAGGGTGTTTAGAATCATTATGCTACATATAGTAGAGCACCTCTCTTTGAAGCCTGCTGGAGAATCACTTAAGATCGCAAAATTCATGGCCCACACCTTCAGTTTATGCAGCAGTAAATTGCAATACATGTTACCCAACTAATGAAGAAGTGCATTCTGACAAAATGCTGCTGGATCCAATATTTTGCCCTTTTTAAAGATGGGAATGATGATTGCTTCGATCCATGAGATGTGAATGATGTGGTTTCTAATATTTTAGTGAAGAGGGAATACACATTTTTCGGCTTGATGAGCAATGTAATGTTTGCCAAATCGTAGCTCTAGGATTACTTAAGATCAGCAGGCCAATAAGATTTCCATATGGTGAAAAGAGCTAATTGGAAATTGCCTACTGGTTTCTTTCCTTAAGATTCTGTTTCAATTGCAGTCAAAGTTCAAAAAGTGTTTTTTATATAGTCAGACCAGACTTCTTCAGAAATGGCATAGGTTGCTCAAGACCATCAAGTTCAGCGCAAACATTCCAAAAAGCCCACAAATCTTACAAAATCCACTAAACTGGCTTGGGTTCTAGTCAACCAGCACTGACCCCAAGTAGAAGCACAGCCTGTCCCTATCAGGGGTGTGCTGTCCATCGGTCGGCGGTGGTGTGCCGCCTATCTAAAAGTACAGAGCAGAGAAGCTGTCCTTACACTAAAGCACTCTACATTTAAGCATCCAGTACATTTAAAAAAAAAAAACATACAATAGCCCAAGAGAAAAAGACCTTTGGTGTCTTATTTCATCACACTCTGAACATACCAAAGGGGAGTTTTTATGGATTGTATTCCTTTTCTTTTACCCACAGAGCAATATGTTCGATAGATATGTTGTTGGAACTAGATGTTGTTTAAAATTTGAGAGCAACAAGGGAAGAGCAATGCAAGTAGTGGTCCATGTACCAGCCAGTGAAAGGGTACTCATTTAAGAAAAGGTATCCCTACTGCTCAAAGGATATTGAGACAGAAAGGGGTCGACCAGTTTCGATGACTAGGGTTATTTAGGTCATCATCTTCAGGACTAGTAGTTTGAGAGGAGGTGTTAATCACTGTGATACATGATTCAACATCTGGCAGCTATTCCCTGACCTAGGGGTGAAAGATGAACATGTGATCAAACATTTGCTATTTTTTGGGGGGGTCAGTTATTTATAGGCATTATTGCCAACAAACAACAAATATAACATAGTGCCATAATTGTGGACACGGCAAGAGCTCCATGCCAGGGTTGGCAGGTTCCCCACATTCATACCCCACACTGTGGCACCGGTTTTATTAGGTTGAATGTTGTTATGTCATGAAACGCCCCTATTATGACTGTTCCATGTGGTATAGATGGAAAAAACATTGTTCGTGTTATAACGTACTACACCCAAGATGGCGACATGCTCGGCCTTCAGTTAGAGTTACAAGGCGTGGAATAGTTTCCCTGCAAGATGGCGCCCTGAGGAGACTGCAGAAGTAGAAGGAAATCTCAATTCATAAGGAGAGCAGAACGGTAAGCGAATGCATTGCTTCTTGTTTCACTAAGAATTGACTTATCTTGACCTTTGTTTCTTTATTTCTCTTCACATGGATATGGAGTCTGTGCCGCTCCGTTCGTTCCCAGTCTTCCCTTCCTTTTTTCCCTTCTGGCTTGGTTCTCCAGTTTTCCCCCTTTGTCGTTTCCTCTCTCCTCCTTTCGGTCTCTCCCTGTTCCTGTGGCTTCCTGCTCAAAATCCTCTGGTTACTCCTAGAAGGACCTTGCCATCTATGTTGCTGTCTGATCTTTTATCCATCTTCAATTGAATCCTGTATTTTGAATGCAGCAACTCTTCAAGGGTTTTTTATTCCCCTCAAGGGGTTTTCCCTTGTTGGCATCCCAGAGGGTTCTCCAGGCTCCTGTATCCTTAGGAGTCTCAAGAGTCTTCTGGGCTGCCAGCTCCTCTTCAGCTGCTATCCACACCGAAGATCAGGTCATGCTTACATCGTGATAAGTTTCCTTTGTGCCACTATGTTGTGATTAGCTGGCTCAAAAGGACCGGTGTCGAGCTTGCAAGAGTGGAGACTGTAAACTCACTGGTGCCCATCTCTCTGTATTGGAAACACACAACAAGAGCAAGAAGGGAATCAGGCATGCAACATCTCATGTCCGTAATTCATGTATTAGCATGTCAAGCCCTATGGATGATTATCCTTGCGAATAGCATTGCAAGAAACACAGTGAATTGGCAATGTATGATGGCGGCCAGGCATCGGGCTGCACTTGCCATTGTCTGCATTCACATTTGTGCAGCAGGTAATGCTCAGTGTCTGCGTGTGCGGTCGCCGTGTTTCAAGGGCCACTGAAAGGGAACAATGTGTAATGGGTGCCCAGCCTTTGGGCTGCACTTAGCATTGTGTGAATGCTCAATAGAGCAGCATGGACCACTCCACATCTGTGGGTGCGATTGCGTTGCTGTCAAAGTTTGCTAAGCAACATACATGTCGGAGGCTAGATTTGTTATCAAATCCAGAGTGAGCCTGGCTTTGCAGAGGCAGCTGGAATTACCGCATGGTCATCGTGGAATGCAATGGAGATATTGTTTTTTTCATGCAATCTTGGTGTTTCACCTCAGCTCGGGTGCCAAAAGGTACACAAACATGTTGATTCTCTTCTGGTACAACGCCTTCTTAGGGCATGTAGCTAGATATTGAACACTTGGTCCCACCAGAGAAGTAAATGGCAGGAAGATGCATATTCCTCCCACTGTTACTGCACCGCTGTATGTCATTGCCACATATGTCATGTGGCTTCGCTGAAGACTGCTCAACTGGAGAGTTGGTGGGTCACATCCTCCACATGGGATAGTCAGTGAGTCTGGACATGGTGGCTCACAGGGGCAAGCTTGTGCACCGTGGACCAGGCGATGGAGGATTCTGTTTTAGTTTAAGGGTGGTGACATCTCTGCATGGATCAGATCTAAATGCCCTCCGGTAACATATCCATGCCTCATTGCATTACAGTCAGGTTGTGCCATTGGACAGTTTCATTAAGGCCATTCCTGCAGGTGTCTAAGCAGAAGATCCATTGTTGTTCTTTTTTAAGGAGCATGTTTTCGAAATTGCCCCCGGCCCAGCATGGTGGGTGCATCTTCTCAACTACAGTCCATTAAAAATCCTCAGTACTATGGCCCATCTCATTGAAGTAAGATACCATTGAAGCTGTTAACTCGTGTGTTCTTATACATGATTTGTGTTTGATAAGTCTCATTTTTATTGGTCACACAGTCATCCCCACATAGCACAATGTACATGGGCATGTCAGGGGGTACACAACCCCTGTACTTTTGCAGTTAAAGTCTTCTGCTGACATGGTGTTTTTCACCCAATGTCAACGCTAGATCTCCTGCGCATTTGTGCACACAAGGAACACCTGCTGCATGGTGCATGTCCTGTCAAGGGTGCTCTGGCCCATAGTGTCTGTTGTCCATGCATCGCATCTTCCATATTTGTGGTTTTTGGCAGAATGTGCACTAGTCGATCTCTTATATTTTGTCTGCGTTTGATCGCAAAATATGGAGAAGCTAGTGGGCTAGAGCTTGTACTTAGGATGGGCCAAAGTTTCTTGATTTCTCTTTTAAATCCATTGAAGAGAGCTGAATAGCTGAACAATGCTGTTATGTTGTCCCTGGGTGGTGGCTTAGGTTGCTGTTGCAGGGTGAACTCCATCGGGATATTTGTTGCTCTTCTATATTTTGTTCTCACAATCTTCTTAGGGTAACTCCTCTGCAAAAGTTGTTTTTTGAGGGAGCATGCCTGGTCCACATAGTCCCCTGGATTGATACATGTAAGCCTGTTCCTCAGGAATTGGCCAAAGGGGAGATTGTACCGTAACACTTGAGGGTGATGATTGCAGTATGCCAAGAGGGAATTTCCGTCTGTGTTTTTTTTGGAGACCTTTGATGTAAGGTATCCGTTCCTGACCATGATGTGAAGGTCTGAGAAATTAATTTCCTGCTTACTTGACTCAAGGCTGAAATTCAGGTGTGAATTGCATCCATTTAGCAATGTCTTGAAGGCGTTGAGTCCACCCTCTGTCCATTCAAAAATTAGTACAATGTGTCTATGCAACAATGCCACGTGCGTACATGCTGTTTGAAGGGATTGGTCAGTGGGAATACATGTTCATGTTCAAAGAGGTGTACACAGGTTGGCCCGACCCAGGGCAAAGGTGGCACCCACAGCTGTACCCAATATCTGTTGGTAGTATTTCTCTTCATACGGGAAGACATTCTGGGTTAGGACTATCTCTGTCAATTGTGCTATGAATGTTGGGGGCATATCTCCCAATTCGATATTGGAGTTTAGTAGTTGGTGTAAAGCAGCCAGAGTGTCTGCTTTTGGGATCTTCGTATAGAACGCCTCAATGTCCATGGTGACCAATCATTGGGTCTGAACCTTGGGACTTGGGGCCCTGTAAGATGAGGTAGCAAATCTCTAGATGGATGGTGATGCAGATATTACTCATACATCAATAATCAGATCAACTCAGGAAGTTGGCAAAACACAGTACTGTTTTATTAACAATTATCTAAAATGGGGAGTTACAACAATCACCAACTGACGCTCGCTCGATTTCTCTCAAACATGATATGATAAAAAAAGTTCTTATGCTAAAAATGTGTCACTACTGACATCATCCTACGTGGCAAAATAAGAAAACCTAAGCTGGATTGTGATAGGCTTAAAGGTAACATCTAGGTGTACGTTCTATACATCCGGGGGTAGTGATTGGGTCTCTAAGATCAGGTGGTCAGCTAAGCCCATCCCAAGTGCAAGTCATCTTCCGTGTCATACTAATGCACGACATCCTATTGGCTTTTGAAACTATAGGGCCCTGTACTAAGCGCCCCTCTACAATTGGTTGGCACACTTGTACCCTTCTGGAACATTCCACTCGCTAGCAGCACACAACTAATACTCCAGGTGCTGGGAGGGTCGGCCTGGTCATGCCTCCCCACCCAATTAGCCCACATTCATCGTCACTCCTGCGGTCTGTTATTCAATTAAGACTTTGAACTTGGCCTTGCAGAGGCTCACTGTGCCTGAGAATAAAAGGGAGTAGAGGCATTGGGCCTGATTCATGGAAGTGTTTTATAAAGGTGCAATCCCATAGGAAAATGTTCCATGAATCAGGCCCTTTCCCTTATCTTCTGGTTTCGGTGTAGCTTGACTAAAAGTCTATTTTCATCTGACCATGTGACTGTAGACAAGGTTTTGAGCTCTTTTGTTGCATAAAATACTGTTAAATGAAGAATCCTTGGCACTTCCAGTGTTTTTCCATTACCCCGCAAACAGGAGCCCAGCTTATTTCTCATGTTCATGTATCCTTTGAACAGATAATCAGGTTCTCGGCGGCCCCGACTCTTGATACTGGGCCAGCCAACCTTTCTTGAATTTTTCTTTGCCATCAGCTGTTTTATTCAACTGCACTACACTTGAAGCCCTTTCCATTAACAGGGTTGAATATGCTAAAGTGCGTTGTGGAACATTCAGATTCTATACATTGCTATGAATATACACTGGCGCATCGCCTGCCGTCTATTTACTGCATAGCCATCATCATGATTACTTTATCTACCTGCATTACTGTGTCTGTATATTTGTAAAATGGCCCTGCATTTTCTTCAATGCTTCTCCCACACATGCAATCTTCATTAAAATCCCGAAATGTTGCTTACTTCGATACTTCATCCTCAGGTATTCCATAATGACTATATCCTTTCTTTATTGACATTTCTTTTAGGTGCGCCATTTCTGCTTCGCATGCCGTCACCAGTCTTCTTTCTTGTTCATTTTTACACTTCTTCCGTAACTTCCTCCAGAAGACTGTTATTTCTTTGTGCATGCACATAGGGTTTTCTCAATGGATACCTTGTCTAAAGGATTCTTTGTGGTATTGCCAACCTCACTGGAACTGTGCATGTCAGCATTTCTGGTTCCCAACATATGGGCAGCATAGCGGCGAGGCTTCTAGTAGTGGTATTTAACTCCTCCTCTACACTCCGCCCTCTGGGCGATTCCTCGGCCACTCTCTCATCAGTCTTCACATCCAGGCATCCTCTTCAGAAGTAGTGCTTCTTCGGAGTCCATATTTTTATGACACCCTTCAGACAACCTACTAATCTCACATACTCATCAATGCTCCAGGACATATGACTACATTGTCCATTCAGACTGCACTAGATCCATCTTCCCACATACTTTTTGTGGTTCTTTGGGTACAGGAACTTCTTTCCCTCAGGTGCATGAATACTAGCCTTCACATAGTCTTTGATTTCTTCATTTGTCAGCTCTTGGGTTTGAACCCAGACTCGACATCAATCAGGATCTTCATTCCTGTCACTTTCTTTGCAGTCTTCTTGCATTGTGTGATTACTATTCTGATCACACAGAATCCAAACATGATCATCACCAACAGGGCTCCAAGAAACTTGAAAATGTTTGCCATCCATTGTGGAACCCATGAGAAGATTGATGGAAACCAGCTGTTATCTGCACGGTCTTCTACTTCGTGTTCCATTTTGACATGCAAATTTGTCTGCATCTTTATGGCCTTTGTCAAGGTCCCATTCCCATTGTCGTGAGAAGGTATGAATGTGCAACATGATTCTCCGATTTTAACACAAACACCTCCATCCATGGCTATAATCATGTCCAAGACATATTTATTCTGGAGAATCAGGCGCATGGCTCTCTGCTCTTCCTTGATTGCGTTGAATCCCGCTGTAGTAGTGTTGATTGTCTGCAGGAGCTCCCATCTGGTTATCTTTAACCATTTGGCATTTGCCATCATCTGGATCCCTGGGATAAAGATTGTAGCAAATACTGCTGAAGTCTGGCTGAACAACCTTTGTTCATACGGCATAGAGTTGAAAAATCTATCGATTTGGCAGAGACTCCCTCTTTGTTCGATTGAGGACTTCACTTGATCTCCTTTTTCTCAGATGGGCATCCGCCTTTGGAAACTCACTAATGTTTACGTCACTCTTCGGGATCACCAATGCTGGAACATGAACGAGCACTATAGAACAAAGTCCTCCCCAATCTCTGGGCAGCTTCATATAAGCTCTGAATCCACAGGCCCAGTAGTGATCCATTATCACCACTGCCCCATCCTTCATTCCTGGTACATCATAGATTCAACCTCACTGCTGATTCTCTCCAATTTTTCTTGTGCCATTATTTCTGAAGCATAGCTCTACACTAGCCAGGGCAATATCTGCAATGGCCCTCCATGTCAGCAGTTTTGCAAGCCTCGGTCATAGAGGTTTGCATCCTTTTTCCACACGATCCATAACTGGTTTGTGATGACCAGTTACTGCCACAGCTCTGCATACGACTATGCCTTCTTCCCAACCATCTGGAGAAAGTACTGTTCACCAGATCCGCATATGCCCTCTTTCTTTGCATCTTCGTATGTCTTCATCATTCTTTCCTTGACAGTTGAGCTTCTTATTTATTTCCCATCGAATTCCCCCTCCCTTCATACCAAGCTGTTCATACCTTATCACATGATCTCTGGTTGTGCTCTTTCCCTTGTCTTTAAATCTTGAACATAATCATCTTCGTCTGGAGCCGACTATTCCGTGACC
Source organism: Ambystoma mexicanum (assembly GCF_040938575.1). Taxonomy (NCBI): domain Eukaryota; kingdom Metazoa; phylum Chordata; class Amphibia; order Caudata; family Ambystomatidae; genus Ambystoma; species Ambystoma mexicanum. The sequence goes on from NC_090940.1 coordinate 337,451,351, forward strand.
CATTCCAAGGATGCTGTTCGACCCTGAAATTGACCTCTTGTATGACAGAGTGCAAGGTGAGTCATGCAATGAGCTGTTTGGACATCTATCTCTATGGCTATCAATATCTTTGTCTTCCCCATAGCATAAGGTAGGAGAGCACATACGTAGCAATCCTCCTCAGAGGTTCTCTTCCCCACCTCTCTCATGTGCTGGTACCACATGTTGATCCCCAAATGTGCTGTGCTCTCTAGATCATCATTTAACTCATAATCATCGTCCCTTGCACTCCTCTTAGGTCTCTTTGCCCAATGAGCTTGAACATGATGGTCATAAAGAATATCAGAAATAGGCTGTCCTACAGGGGAAATAATTGGGACATTTGTCAGAGAAATCAGTGACTTTTCACGAGTCACTAGTGTAGGGACAATCACATATGGCCTTGGTATTCTTGCAATATCTAACTCTGCATAAGCCACTGGAGTAGGAAGGATCAAAGGTAATCCATCTTTCTTGGGACCAACAAGTAAACAGTGTGAATCAATAAAATCAGAAAACAATTATAAATGCTGAACATGCATATATTATGCACCAATATATGAGACCCCACCTTTGGTGTTTCCCCATGTGTCATCAAGTCTTCTCATTTTCTGAAATTCATAATGGACCACATTATGCCTGTGATTACTTTTAAGGAAGTAAACAACATTTTTAATCAGGCAACCTCGTCAAATTCTCAAGTAGCTATCTAATTTGTTCTATTGTTGCTGCCAATAGTCGTCTAATCGCAGGGCCATTTCTAGGATCGTGTACAAATGTGTGTATGTCAGTGCAGCGCCTAAGAAGAGCAGGATAAGCTTGGAGTGCAAAATTGAAGACAGCGAGAAGCAGTCTATGGACATCGACATCGGACAGGACCAATTATCTGACCAAAGAGAAACCTGCTGAGAAACGAATTAGGGAACTGCTCTCTTTTCCAATCATCAAAAATGAAGTCACTATCTGGCATCGTTTAGCCCATCAACACCTTTCCAAAGTCCAATGTAACAATCTCTGTGCCTCAAGAACAATTACTTTCACACTCCTTCTAAAATATCTATAAAGAGTATCCAGGAAGAGCCACAGTCCAAATGCAGATGCATATCATGTAAGGGATAGGCAGTGCAGCCACCCCTTTTTCAATGTCAATTTGAGTTTTGCTATTCTTTCATTGAGAAGACTGTTGAGTCTCTCACATATGCCATTCGCTTGTGGGTGATAAGCAAAATAAAACACATGTTTAATACTAAGTAAAAGACTAATATGCTCAAATACTTCATTTACAAAATCGGGCCCATTGTCAGATCTAAACACCTCACATACTCCCCATCTCAGGAAGACTTCTCAGACTAAAAGCTTTGCAGCACAGGTGGCATGAGGATGTGTCCATGGACCAGCTTCAATCCACCTAAAAAAAGGGGCACACTACCACTATCATAAACCTGTATCCATGACATACTTCCAGCATGTCAACATAATCTATATGTAAATGCTGAAAAGGACCATTCGGTCGAGGAATCACGCCTCTGATTGTTCGCAGTGTGTGCCAACCAGTAAACCTTTGACATATGATGCAATTTACTGCATAAAAAGCAACATGTTCTAATAGGTTAGGCACAAACCAATACTCCGCAATAGATGCTGCAAGGCTCTTACTGGTTTCATGCTCAGGGTAGTGTAGCTGTTGTAACACCATCTTTAATAAGGCTACCGGCATCACCAGCTTTCCAGTGCTGTCCTTTCTCCACAATGCTTCAAAGGGGGATAAAGAACACCCCCTCTGCGTCCACAGCTCTTACTCTTCCCGTGGAGGACTGCCTTGGACTTCCATCAATTGTGTTCTCGACAAATAGTAAAATCCTTCATTTAAAATCATAATTATGACCATTTTCTCTTTCACATCTGGAGTATCAAAACTTAAAATATCAGGTGAATATGCAAACCTTTTGTCTTCTTCGTCTGTGGCTTGGTTACCACGTGAAATAAAGTCAGTTCTCTTAGTATGTGCTGTTTATTTAACTAATGCTATGGCTACTGGGAGTTGTAGTGCCTTAATAAGTATGTCCAATAATACAGCGGTTTGCACTGGAGTACCGTCCGCTCGGAGGTAACTCCTCCTCTTCCAACGTGCTAGCCCTGCGCTCACTGTTGACATCACATAGGCGGTGTCACTGTACACTGTTACTTCCTGTTCTGCATGACTTTTGAGCGTGACAATAAGTGCCACTAATTCTGCACAGTGTGCTGAAAAGTGAGACGGTAGTCTTGCACTCGTCACTAGTTCGAACTCCCCATTAGCTCTGTGCCTTACCACAGCAGAGCCTGAATGCCTTTCTCTATTAGTTTGATCAATTTTCAAAGACCTGTCAATAAAGAGAACCTCCACTGCACTACAGCATTCTCCTTCACCCTCAGAATCTCGTCATAAAACTCTTTGCAATTCGAGCAATCATGCACTTGTTCATCAGCTGCCAATGGTTTGGCTACAAACGTGGCAGGTTTCACTATTTTACACCTGACTATTTTTATTGCTGGATTTGATATGACCACCTCATACGTTGAAGCTCTTTGAGATGTCAGTGTACCCTTAGTTTTCTCCAAAACAGCAAACAATGCATGCTCAACAAATAAAGTCATGGTATGAACCCATCACGATGCTTGTAGACTTCTCAATAGTAAACACGGATGCAGCCAGCAATTGTTTGCAGGGAAGGTGTCCTCTCATAACTGGATCTAGAATCCCACTGTAATATGCCAGAGGTTTATACCCAAGTGTAGTTCTCTGTGTTAGCACTGCTGTCATAACTGTTCCGTTTATGTGTGAAAACAGGACGAACTCCTCAGAATAATTGGGAATTCCTAAAACCAGAGCTGTACAAATTGCTTTTTTCAATTCCTCAAACCCTTCTTCCATTTCCTCAGTCCATTCTATTTTTTCCTTATTCACCTGTGCTTTCTTCAGAGCCTGCAAAAGAGGTCTTGTGTATTAACTATAATCAAATACCCATGCTCTAACATAGTTGCACAATACCAGAAACTGCTGCATTTGCCTTATCGTGTGCGGTTTTGGCATTTTCATAATCGCCTCAGCTCTTTCAGGTGTAACTTTCTTTCCCTCATGCGAGATTAATTGACCAACGTACAATACCTCTTCCTGACAATATTGCAGTTTCTCCTTGTCCACTTTATATCCCTTGTCTGCTAGGATAGTCATCAATTGTATAGAGTCTTGTCTACACTCTTCTTCTGTTGTGCTACAAAACAAAATGTCATCTACGCACTGCAGCACAACACTTGGCAAATCAATATTGCTTAGGTCCATCTGCAGGACACTATTAATATCACCTCAAAAAACTGTTATAAACTGTAATAAAAGTCATACGGCATATATATATATATGTTTAAACAAGCAAACAACAAAAAATAGATTTTTTTGTAGGCAATAAAAGTAAAGATTACCCTATTATCTATCAATTAACGTTAGGCAGGGCCTTTAAAATCATGCACCATAGCCGGTAAGAGATGTGCACACTTTCAGATTCTGTGTTGAGATAGTAATTCCAAAAGGCATCTTGCTTTATTGCTTTATCAATTTGTAATTGTGCACAAAGCGACCATGTATAGTCATGTAGGCACTGCCCAATAATTTGCATTCAGTAAATACATGCTTTGCTATCTCCTGAGTGTCAGGTAAATTACATATACGCCACACCCTGTATTCTAAGGGTATCTTAAGTTGAGCACCACAAAAAATCAACAAAGGAAGTTGATGTATCAGTAGTCTCAAAATAAAACTCTGCACTGATGGACTAGGACACCGTCTCAAATATCTTTGAGGTTGGAAAAACTGGTGTACCACACTTGAAACATATGTATATGTGAGTGGTGTGGAAAGATGCACATAATTGTTTTTCCAATCCCATTGCTTCAATTTAGATTTAAAAATGTGCTTTAAAACTGCAAACCTAGTACGTCTTTTAAAAACGGGGAGCCAACCAATGCTCTCATATAACCTAACAATTAATCGGTTAAACTCATCCTACCGCTGATTATGGCGTGTCTCAGAGACAGACCTCAAAAGCTCAAGCAACTGACCTTTCGGCTGAGAGTTAACTTTCAAATGGAACAATCCTTGTCTAAGCATCATCTGGCCCTTTAATGAAACCAGCTCCATCTATAGTCTAAGATACTCAACAGGGGTCGAGGGTCAAAGTTTTAAAATTTGCTTCCAAAAGTATCCCTTGATTTTATCCAGCCAGTTGGAGCCACCATGGCCAAAAACACTGGATGTAGAGGGTAATTACCCCCTCTAAAGAGAAACCTGCCATTTGTTTTGCATATATTGCACACAAATGGGTCATGCGTCGTGCCTTAACCATCTTAGCGTCTTTTATGTGAGTGTATGATCTATTGGCACTCATTTCCAGTCCCAGGTAAGGGTAAGCATTCACGTAGTCTATGGTCCCCAGGCTCATAGTTAACCCCGGGTGTTTCACCTTTTTAGATGCAACCACCATTACCTTGGTTTTCCCATGTTATAACATACAAGGTATAGGCTGACCACCAATTCTGGGGCAGCAGCCAACACCTGGGTAAAACATGCAGGTAGATCGGACATATATATGTTATAAAGCAGTAGGGAAATGGTACAACCATGCTTTACCCACTTAAAAATAAAAACCATGGCAGTCATACCGCCCTGGTCGTCCAATCGCACTTGCGCTTGCGTATTGCAGTGCAATCTCTTGATTGATTGATATTTTATTTGTATCACGCTTATACACAAGTGTTTAAGGATGTTAAAAAGGCAGTTAGGACAACCCCATATTTCCATTTTGTAACACACATTTTCACGGTTCACCCCATCAAAGGCCTCACGGAAGTCCACAAAAATGGCATCCAAAGTGGGCCCCCATGAATCTGAAGCTCCTCTAAACAGTGAGTCCATGATCCTTAGGTTGTGTGATGTACAACACCCCGGGTGAAACCCTGTCTTCATACATTGTAACAATTGTGTCTTCTTGATGCAATTCTGTAGTGCCCTCAAGACAAAGGAAGAAAACGTTTTACCCGTGACATCTAATAGTGTCAGCAGTCTGTAGTTTTCTGGCAGCAGCCGATCACCTTTTTTATAAACCGGAACAAGCACAGACTGCTGCCACGCCACCGGGATTTCCTGCGCAGCACTCGCCCTGTCAAACAGGATTTAGAGTATTCTAGCCCATATGGTAGGATTCTGCTTCAGAACAACATTAGCGATGCCATTCAGGCTGGGGCCCCTAAAATTCTTCAGTTTCAGACTTGTAACTTTAATGTCATCCTCATCCAGGGCTTTAAGTGGGGTAAGAAATCGAGGGGGGGCCCTCATTTGGGGGCGTCGCTTGTGGGAGGGGCGTGGCCTAAAAAGTACGCAAATCGTAGGGTATACACACAAATATATATATAAATGTTATATATTTGTGCGCGTACCTTACTATGGTTTGTGTACTATGCAAGCCATCTTTTCTAAACATAGAGATATGTAACATATTTCTACGTTTATAAAAGATGGCTTGCAAAGTACACAAACCATAGTAAGGTACGCACACAAATATATAACATTAAAATATATTTGTGTGCATACCCTACGGCTTGCCTAGTTTTCAGGCCATCTTTTTTTTAAAGATTTCGGGTTTATAAAAGATGGCTTTGAAAGTACAGAATTCAAGCCATCTTTTATAAAGCTTTGACTACGGACAAAATTGTCCGTCGACAAAGCTTTATAAAAGATGGCTTGAAATGTGTACTTTCAAAGCCATCTTTTATAAACGCCGAGGAATCCCCAGGTTCGCTGAGGGTTAAAGACGCCTCGGCGACCTGGGGAAACAAAGGGACAGTAACTGCCTCTGGTGACCTCTCGCGCGAGGGGTCACCAAAGGCAGTTACTATGACTGACAGAAGTGGCAGCCAGTCACAGCGTCGCTGTGGCTGGCTGCCACTTCTGTCGGCTCACCTGACTTCATGGCAGGCGCATCTCCCGTCGCGGCTGCGGCCGCGACGGGATAATGCATTCCGCCAATGTTGCGGTTGGACGGGGGCCCCGGCAGGGCCCCGGCTCAGTCCAACTTTTTGGAGACTTTTTTTCAAAAAGTGGTGAAAAAAGATGACCAGAGTCTGTTTTTACAGATAGGTCTTGGGCGCCATATTGAAAAACATGGCTGACCTGATTTCTAGCTACCGTTGTTAGCGGTCGGGAAAAATCACGATAGTTGATCTAAACCACTGCCATTTAAAGTAGGAAAGGGTAACATTTTACTGTTACGTGAGTGGTTTGACTCAGGGGAAGCTAAGCAACCCCTTCAGCACTCTATAGGAAGATAGTGTGTACTGGGTTAGTAAATTTAAAGAGACTAGTAAAGTCAATTTAACTTTACATGCTCTGGGAGACAGTAGTCAGTACTAGAGAAGATATTTAAACCTTGGGGAGTCTGAAAGACACCCCTGTGCCACTGCACTGAAGGTGCTGTGTGACACACAGAAAAGATGATGCCATGGAGTTTGTTTAAAACATCATATCCAAGAACACAAAAGAAAAACACACATCAAAATAAATGAGATTGGGAAAAAAAGGCTCTCACTCTTTGCAGGTAAAAAATCAAATCCTAGAAATCCAGCAAAGTTGCTGGGCGTCTCAAAAGTTAAGGTAAATCAGCACATCAACCCTAACACAGGAGGGAGACCAACAGGGAGGAGGAATGGAAGGCAAGGAAGCACCAAGAACAGAACAACGGGAAAGTGCTAAGCCAACAAGGAATGGCATCAACCGCACGTTGAGACGCAAAGCCACAGCGTTCTGCGTCAGATAAATGGAAGCGTTGGTAACATAGAAACACTAGCGTGTTGTTACTACTTCTGGAACCAATGCAGTGGCCATCTTGGAGGAATAAATGGTGGCTGTGATATCTAACGGCCCCTCCAAGCGGCCCAGAAAAGCCGAGCCAAGTGTTTCATGACAGTGTTGCTATATGCACCACCAGTAGTTTGCAGATTACTTGTGGCTGCATGTGTCCTGCACAATGTTGCCACACAGCGCAGTGTACCAGTGGGCATGCAGGTGGGACACTGTCCGAACCACCCTTGCCCATGGCTGGCCAAAGGGCACATGGAGATGCTGCACACACACATATCTGGTGCAATCATACTTCACATAAATACCAGCCCTGTGTAGTACACACACTCAAGCCACCTCCCAGGTGCCATTCAATGATGAATTGGGGCCTGTCCTCCGTGCCCACAACAACACCCTGTAAATGTGTCCCTGGGAGGGCCAAATTGTGTGGGTCCATTAGACATAAAACAACCTGCACAAACAGAGGCCCCAGATAAGACTTGTAAGTGGGAGTATACAACTATCACTTTGCGAAGTATGGAGTCAACATTCTGGAGGCTGAACAACTGTACAAATGCCAAAAATACAAGAACAAGTAGAAATACGTTGCAACAGAAAAATGTATCACTAGGCAACAATCAAAACTTAGCACCTAGCCATTCATGGACACCAAAAGCAACACGTCCACCAATTCCTATATGCCAACTAAAATAGAATTGCACACCTGTGGGACCCTGTGCTCTACAGGCACAAACATATACATGTTGCTGTGAGCCTGAAAGCAGGGGTGCAAGATGGCACATGTGGCATACATACTGTGAATAGGGGGACATAATAAAAACAACCACTGAAAAGAGCCAATTTGTAAGTGAGCAAAAGTGGTTGACACAGCCAGAGGGACACATTCACAAAGGCGTCAAATAATGGTTCAATCAAACATGAAAACAGCCTGTGGACCATGCCCCTAATCTGTATGGCAGTGCAGAAATCAACAACACAGGCATAGCAACTTCAACAGTGTCCATGTAGTACACCCAAAAGCCCACAGAACAAGCAACATAATCCCTGACCACTGTCACATGTACAACAACTGTACTGCATGTAGACACCAAACCACACACAAGACCACAAGTAGGAAGGCATAGTACAAAATCGATTAAGAAAAACTCATGCAAGGACAACCCTGGACCCACAATGCGTGTCACCAAACAATAAACAGGTTCAGTGCCCAACCAATTCCCTGACACAAACTATGCTCACAGGGCCAAAATAAAAGTGCTCTGCAAGAGAAATGCACATCTTACCTCATTCCATGTGAGCGTGCAGCAGCTGGACTGTGCAGTCCATCAAACTCCCCCTCTGTCGTCCTGGAAACCACCAAACACTTACGCTATTTCCTATGCATGAATGCAGCAGCAACCTCGCCCACAATTCCTGCATCCATCATTCCATGCCAAATTCAGCTGTAGAGACATAGAAATCAATTTGAGTGCAGGCAACATATCCATGCACTGAAACATACAGCAGCATGTGCCTCCCTAAATAACAAGCAACAAATGCATACGATAACTCACCAGCCCCCTTTCACCATGTGTCCTGGCACACATATAGCCACATCTGTTTGTTGTTGTTTGTTGTTGTTGGTTGTTTGTGCATTTATATAGCGCTACGAACCCTCAGGTATCTGAGCGCTGCTTATTTCCCATGGTGTGTGGTGCTCATTTATCGACCGCAGAAAGGATGAAAGGCTGAGTTTGGCCCTGCCGGGATTCGAACCTGCGTCAGCAGGCTCTGCACGGATGTCAAAGCAAGCACTCTCCTCTCTGTGCTATCTGACTGGCTGCCCATCTGAAGCCAATGCAACATGAACAACCTACACAGTTACACCTTACCCACCCACATCACCTACACTGCCTGCCGCCCGAGTGCCATGCGGTCAAGAACCCTGTAACACTTACCCATTCTCATGCTGATGGGATATTCTGAACACTTGCATCTGTCCACAGTCAGTAAAGAGACCACTGGGGTGATGGAAACCCAGGATCACCCTGGAAGTACTCCCAATGCCACGATATGGCATTCCCTCATTAATGTGGTACTGGGACAGTGCAGTAAACACTGGCAGGGGTACCAATGATGCGAAGTCCAAGGAGATGTGATTCCAAAATATCACCAATTTCACACAAGATAGGATCATGCAGAAGGCAACACTTCACAGAAGAAGCTGTCAGACTGGATGACAGGGCACAGGGGCAACTTGCATGAAACACACAAGCAGACATGAGAAAGTAAGACATACAAAAGGGAGCAGGCAGCAGGGAAGTGGAAGGGAAGGCTTACTGCACCGGGACGGGAATTAATTGTGGAAAATGTGCTTTGAACTGAAGGGAGCAATTTAATGCACTCAGCAGCTGTCAACAGCCGTCTAGAAATCTTAATTGTGTACCGTGCACAGTGCATGCTCACCAGGGCAAACGACAACCCCTGGACAATGGTTTGTGCCTGGTGTCTGTGTAGAACATGCCATCCAACAAATGGCTAGCAATGTTGTCATATGTGTGGGCTTGTCTTGGGACAGCACCCCCAGAAGGGGAAGAAGGACCAGGATTGGACTGTCTTTGTGGGTGGACATGAATATTCAGAAATCATTGACTTGGATTCCATGTGGCTGGCAAAACGCATGTGAAAAGTGCAAGGAAACACTCACCACTGCAACCATCACCATGTGTCACAGCACAGAAACATCAGGGTCTGCCACCCTTGTGACAACTCACCAACAAAGGCCCTACAGTGACAGCCCCCCACACAACTATGACCCTGCAACCAGTGCCACCCTGATTGTCTAGAGAAAACAGCATGCATACCATCACCATGTGTCACATGCACCCACAAAGCTGGACCTGCTTACCTCAATATAAGCAAAATAAAAGCAACCCCATACAGTGACAGACTCCCTGCCACAAACAACAACACAAGTGACACCCTGAGTGCCCTTCACGTACCTGCACAGGGCCCACCTGGCTTGCATGCAATGCATCACACCTGGAAGATATGCATTGCAACAACATAAAGATTCTGGACATCCATGACAACTCATGCAGGGAATCTGAAAATAGGCATGGACGAAGGATGACAGAGTGCAAGAGGCAGACAGAACACAGAGTGATGATTTCCCAGCAGTGGCGTGCAGTGCAAGAGAGAGAGAGAGGGACAGGTGAAAAGCACTGCAATGAGGAGACTGGCAGGAGCTGAGGTGAGGATGGATATGTCTGACATCACAGTGGGCGAGGGCAGAGAAAATGTGCCTAAGCAAGGAAGACGGAGACATGAACACCTTTGCAAGAAGCAGCCTGGTCCGAGAGCCTGGAGGGAACAGTGATGGAAAAATATCAGATGCAGAGGGCCATGAATGACAAAAGTGGGTGATGGAGAAGGGAAGACTGGCAAAGAATGCGCACATGTGAAAGGTCAATCATCAGCTGTACATCAGACAAACCACCGGCAACACCCACCATGGCATGAAAATCAGACAAGAGCCATGTACGCTACATGCCTGCAAAGAAGTGCCCACAACCACATACCCATACCCTACACCAACTAACATTCACCCCTCTTGGACACCACTGCAAATGGACCTCAGGACAACATGCAGCTCTTCACCCACCCCCCAACACACCCGACACCCTGAGTGAGACTGTCCTAGTATTTTTTTGTTATTGATACATTTGAATGTATCAACTTTTCAATATATTTGTCTACAAAATGGAATCAAACGGAAAAGCACATAGTATCACTGCGACAACCCGAAAGCAGTGCGTGAGTCGGCCAGTGAAGGTGCATAATGTCCAGCGCACACACCTAAAAAGGCGGCGGAACACACGGAATGGGGAACAACGCGTGAAAATGTGGGCGTAACGGGGGAAGTACATCAGTGAAATCCCCGCAACGCCCACATGCGCACTAACAACACGTATTCATGGAATGGAACAGGGCAAACCTGCGCACGTCCAAAGACCTGCAAAGCCGGAAACACGTCCGCCACGCGAAAACAGGCAGAAGCGCCCCAGCGCAGCATAAAAGTGAGCGCAAACAACAAACAAGCATATACAGCTACGATGAATGTCCCATTTCTCGCAGAAGTGATCATAGGACACCGCAGGAGGAGGAGGATAGCCAGGCCCTGCATTTTCTTACCCAGGACCAGCCTTTTTGGGATGCCTGATGGCCAGGTCTATGGCAGGTATAGGTTTCCACCTCATATCATCCTAGACCTGGTCACTGACTGGGAGGATGACCTCACATCACCCACCTTGTGCTCCCAAGTACTGAGCCCTCAATGTCCTGCCCTTTTTGGCCACTGGGTTATTTCAGTTGACAACTGCCCTAGTTGGCGGCATCTCACAGGTCACGCAGTTACGCTGCCTACACCAGGTTTTGGCAATCATGACTGCACGCCCCTCAGTCCGCAGGCACATATATAAAACCAGAGCACTCACAGAAAAGCAGGCCGTGGTCCAGGACTTTTACGGGGTGACACACTTCCCCAGAGTGCTCGGTGCCATTGATTGCACCCATGTGGCCCTACGTCCACCTAAGGCCATTGAGCACATCTATCGCAGCCGCAAGCACTGGCATTCCATCAATATGCAGGTTGTATGCGATGCCAAGGGAATCATCACCTCTGTCTATGCAAACTATCCCGGGTCCACCCATGACAGTTTCATATTCAGAATGTCAGCCCTACACCAGGACCTGGAAGCTGGGAGGCATGTCAACACATGGCTCATTGGTAAGTACAAATGCCTGTGCACATGCATGCATGTCACACACAGACAAATACACAAACCCAACTAATTACAACCATTACCCCCCCCCAGGGGACAGTGGCTACCCTCTGAGCACCTACGTGATGACTCCAATACGGAACCCCACCACACCACCCCAGGTAAGATACAACGGAGCCCATATTACAACCATGGGCATAGTGGGGCACACATTCAGAGTGCTCAAGTCACGTTTCTGCTCCCTTGATCGTTCTGGTGGGCAGCTACTATATGCGCCCCCAGTAGTGTGCAGGATCATTGTGGCAGCATGTGTCCTGCACAACATTGCAACCCGGTGGGGCGTACCAGTGGACATGGTGGTGGCTCCACATCCCCAACCACACGCATAGCTGCTGCGCATGGGAGGGGAAAGGGCATGTGGTGAGGCAGCCCGTACCCAGCTTGTGGTGCAATATTTCACCTAAATTACCCCCCTGCGGAGTGCACACAGGCCTGACACATTCCAGGTGACAATCGATGATGACTAAGGGACAGTCAACTGTCAGAACCTTGACACCCTGAGAATGTGTCATTGGAATTGCAGCATTGTGTGCATCCCATGGCACTTAAATAAACACAATGCTGTGTGACCAAAAGGCACACATGCAAACTACAGATTCCACCCCCATGCAAAACCTCACATCCAAATGCTGGGATGTCACGTAAACCTCCCCCAACCCCATGTCACCCACCCCACACACCATGCCATGGCATGCAATGTGAAAAGTACAATAAAAATATCAACAAACATGACAAAACTGTCACAAAGTGCACCGTCGCAAATGGATATAGGCCACAGACAATCCCCTCAGACACGGAATCTGAAGAAAAGAGAGAGCAAAAATATCCAACCTATACTAAAAGTACGTGAATGCATGCCAACAAAGGTGTCAACATCATAACCTCGAACCCTCAGTGGCTTGCATTTCAGGGGATCCCAAAGAAGAAAAGAAAATGCAGGTGCTGTGGGGTTGTCCCTCGCAACACCCTGCTCACTACACAATACAGTACAGCGAGTGGTGGTTGCAGCCTGGAAACACCTGCAGCTGCATAAAAAAACAAAGCAAAAAAAATTAGCCTGCAGCGCCAGTTCACGATCACGAAAGTCAATGTGAACTTCTGCATCAGGGACACAGCATGTCTCAGAAGGCAAGTAGTGTGTACGTGGGTGGATGTTTGGGTGGTGATGGGGTGGGGGTGTGTTTGCAGAGCTAATCAATGCATGTTAGCATGGGAATGCATGAACCTTCAGTGTTGCTTACAATTCCCATGTGAACCACTCCGTTGTGGACAAATCTGCAACGGAAACATATTGCCGATCCCGTGACACATCATAAGCAAAACCAAAACAGGACTACCAATTTACTAGCATAACATATCATGAACACAGGACCCAACAGTGACAATGTCAGACAGTGAGGAAACACCATAGCACAAGAGCCTCAATGTGACATTGCCAACACACGTCCCCCTACCATCATGAGAGTGGCTTTGACAGGTAAAGGGGTCATGGGACCGCATACAGCATTAAGTCCATCAACAATGTATAAAGTCAAGGCAAAACATGAAAAATCAAAATGAAATCATGCACAGTCAACAATATACTCACCAAAATGTAGTCCAACCATGCACTGGAGAAACCATCATGATTCCCCACTAGGGGTGTATACACAAGTTGGACTTCAGACTGGCCACAGATATGACAGAAGTCCAATGCCTCTGTGTAAGTTACTGTCACACGGTGCCATCCTTGCGAGCCCACAGAAAGGGGAAGCAGGAGTGGCATTTGTGTCTGGACCCCAAGCCACAAACAGAAAATGAGACAAACCTGAATGGGCACAGCCGGAACACACAGTGGATTCCATCAGATGTCACATAGCACCACACTGCAACATAAATGCACAATAGACAAAAAATAAAAATGGCCAAAGTGAACCGGGGGGACACCCACGAGGGGAGAGGTGCAGGGTGTACCTCAACACCCACATGCGATGATGTTGAGACTAAAAATAAAATCTTCCATGGGCTTTTGGTCTTCACGGCCCAACCAGAGTGAGAGATACGACGACGTTGTCGTCATTCCCTGGTTGTACATCAGGAGGTGCGTGTGGCACAGGTGACTGACCACGCATAGCCCCAGCAAGCCCCTCAACGGCAACAAACATGCAGGCTTGGTGAGCCTGGTTCTGAATGAATATGGCACGGAGGTCGCCATGCAGGACCTCACGTGTAACACAGAGTTCCTCCTGCAAGGACCCACGTGTAAGATGGAGCTCTGCCAGCAAGGCCTCACGTGACAGGCGGACCTCCTCCTGGCTTGCATGGAGTTCAGCCAAGATGGGTTGTTCCAGCTGCTCCATCCTCTGTTCTGCCCATGTCCCCTGGCTCATAATGAGTGCAGCTAGAGTACTTCTGAGGGAGGTGAAATCATCCCTCAGGGCTTCCCTGTGGACCTGTCCCATAGCAGCAATAGCTGAGTGCAGAGCCACCAGTTCAGCCCGACAGGCCCTGTTGGAGGCCGCCATGCCCAGCCTAAGTGAGCGGCATGTGGACTGCTTTGTCTGCTGCTGGAGCTCCACCTACCTATCAGGGGGGAGAATGGAATCATCCACACGTTCCATACCTTGAGCCAACATCTCAACCGCTCCCCCCGGTTGCTGTGCTATGGCATACATGGATTGCTCCCACCCAGTGTTCCCCGGTGGCACACAGCCACCGCTTTGTCGGACACCACACCTGTTGGGCCCAAGGAGATGTGGCCCTTGCTGTGGTGGCACTGCCTGTGGCTGCAGGATTGCATTCCTCCGTTGATCTGCTGCCCCAGGAACAGGAGCAACTGGTGTTGAGGGTGACCCTGCACACGTAACCACCACAGGTGGACATTCCAACACTGACTGGTCCCTTGAGCTCAACCCCCACTGCAGGTGTGGCGGACAGAACAGCGTCCACTGCAGAATCACCCACTGTCGATGGCATGGATTGATGAGCATCCGATTCACCATCAGAGTCAAAGAGATCCTCAGAGCCATACCCATAGGCAGGCCTGGACAGGATGGCCTGATGGATGCTCATGGCCTACCACCCCACGACCACCACTGGTGCATGGTTGTTGACCTGAACACCCCCATCCTGTCTGCCATCTCCTACTCCTCTGCTTCTGCTGCATCATCACCTGTAACAAAATGAAAAAAGATATGAGCACACATTTCAGCAGCACATACCACACACATACACAACACAATATTGAGGCCAACACATGAGGCAGCCATGTCACACGCAACACAAACTCTGGCATGCATTCAGTGGCAATGAAATGGAAGGGGACCGTGAAAGCAGACATGGATGCGTGTCAAATGTGAAACCCATGCATGTACTGCATGTTGCATATCACCTGCATCACACACCACCTTCTGGCAGACATAGATCTTAGACAAAAATTACATATGTCAACAAAGAGATGGCACGTAGCATAGCCATGGCACAATAACCAAATAGCCACAGCAGTAAGTCAAATTGTATTGTCCATGACACATGTTAAATGCATGTCAACATGCACTGCAAGAAAATAAATATCCCAAAAAGTACACGTGTCACAGGATGCAACAACGCAAGTGCATTGAAATACAGTGAAGGGAGGCACATGGATACATACATGCCAGGTCACTTTGACATCATACAAATTAATAGGCATGTTGAAGGGTGAAACATGGCTCATAAGTGCGTGGGTGCAGTGCAGCACATGTGTAGTTCCTCAAATATCAACAGAACCAAAAACGTAGTGATGTCAATCTCGTGACATGACAGCACTCTAAGGGCAAGTGCAGTCATCATGCTCAAAGTCTTGGCACTGGCTTGTAGGGATGCAGTGACCCCCCCATACCCCTTGGGGAATGGTAGGAAGGCAGTGCATGGATCTGAATGGCTCACCAGCGTACTGTGAAGTTGCAGACAGTGTTGGCAGCTGTCAATTGCATCATCTCAGTCAACTGAAACTACAGCAGATGAGAGGGGGACTGTAAGCAGGACACATGAGGAACCATCACAAGTACATCTATACATGCAGAAGCCACAACACAAGTAGCCTAGAGGCAGGGTGGTTGTAACAGAAGGAGGCCTGTGCTCGACACAGACAAGGACACCCTAAACATGTGCGTGATGAGGAAGTGACCCTGAGTGAGCATGATATGGATGACCAAATACCACGAGACGGATAAAATACCAGAGATGTAGTACAATGATTAGCCTGCCACGGACCCATAGGGGCTTGCAGGGAATGCACATGGTCCATGAATGAACACTCATGTCCACTGTGAGCCTGTGCCATCTGCACGATCCAAGTGAGACAGCCTGCATAAAGGACAAAGGAAGTACCCCACAGTACAGGTTTGGCAGGGTTGAAGAGGGAAGTGTGCATGTACACAGGAATGGGGAACATGCCATTGCAGTAGTCCAACATGGAAATCACCAGTAACATGGAGACAGTGAGCTGCCGGGTGGTGGAGAGGCAAGGAAGCATGCCCGTGAGTAGGAGCAGCTTTCTGGGTGACCTCACATAGCCGTCAGTCATGTGACAACATAGGCCGAGTGTTGAGTGGAACTACACCACAGGCTACATGCTAACATGTCAGTGAGCTTGAACATGGACAGGAGAGGCCGCTGAGTGACTTGCATGTAAGTAGGGTGCATGTGTGCTGATGAGGACTGCCCCTGTGTGCAGCACATGGCCTGCATGCAGACTGCATCACTATAAGCACGCATCAGTCAAGCACTGCATGTGTCACACATGGCACTCATGAATACATAGCCTGTACTGGCAGTCAATCACAACACATCACACAAGCTGCACACACATGGGCTGGACACACAAGCATCAACACTCACCGGACGTTGCATCATAATCCGGCATCTCTCCCACTCCCTGGATCTGTCCCTGATCAATGAACTCTGCAGCGATTTCCTTGTGCAGAGTGAGTTCATCATCCTCTGGTGGTGGCCCACTGCCAGTCACCAGAGTCAGGGAGTTATTAGAGGCTCGCTTTTGTTTTGCACAGCATCTGAGGTCAGTCCAATGCTTGTAGCAATCCTGAGCTGTGCGCCTCTGATATCCCATGGCACTGACACTATCCGCAATGAACTGCCAGTGGACCTGACGCTGGGCATGCGTAGTATGGCAACCTGAGCCCACCAGCATATCGCTGTCGTGTGCCGACACGTAGTCCACAAGGAAGTCCAGTTCCTGTTTATTGAAAGGCTTCTTCCTTACCGTGCCGGAGGCCAGAGCCGTGTCTGGGGTCCCAGCCTCTTGCGCAGAAGCACACTTCCTCCTCTTGGCCGGTTGTGTGGATCCTGAGTGGCTAACGCCGCTCTGGTCAGTAGGGGCAGTGGCGATGGCAGACCGGCCAATGGGAGTAGGAATAGACATGAGGATGGAAGGCCTGGATTGTGCAATTGGCTGCTGGGTGCTGTTGCCAGGACCCAGCAGCACAACAGCCTCAGTGCCAAGGGCTGTGACCAACACAGTCCTGGCTGGCTGACTCACTGCCGGGGTGGTGTTGATTGCAGCTGCCCCTGCAGCCCACCACCTGGCTGGTCGGGGCAGCAGATGTCACCACTGCCCCAGATACATGTGCCTTGGTCACAGCTACCTTAGGCACACGTGGCGTGGCCTTCCCCACCTGAAAATCTGCCTGGGAGTCCTACTGTGCCAAGGCAGCCTAGGCTGGCTGACCACAAGCATGGGTGGTGGTTGCCGCAGCTGCAACTGCAGCTTCCACTACCTGGTGGCCCGTGCTAGCAGATGACACTGGCTTTGGGGTCAGATGTGCGCTGGGGACGACTGCAGCAGCAGCATCTCCTTGCGCCGATGGGGGGGTGGTATGGCTGTCCCAGCATGTGACTGGATTTCCTGCCCCTGCGTAACAGCCTAGCAACATCCCCCTTGGCCTCCCTGGACTCCCTGGACTCCCTGGCCACCCGGCCACGTGCCCCACCAAACCCAGCCCTGGGAGTTCGCCCAGCTTTGCCGCCCTTCCCTTTTGGTGGCCTTCCAACCATGGCACAGATGGGCTATTGCCAATGGGAGAGGCACACAACAATTGTCCTGGGCAAATGGGGTGAAGGGGGCAGGGTATATGATGTTAGACGCACCCCTGTGCTCATGCAAGGCTGTATGTGACCCCTGGTGAATAAAGACGGGTCACGCAATGCTCAGGCACCCCAAAAAATTATAATAAGCGTGCATGCAAGCCGCGGTAGTCCACGTGCGTGAAATAACCCTCCCACAAAAAAGCATACATGTGGAATTGCTTGGAAAAGAAAAACACATGCGCATGTGCGCGTAGGCAACTCACCCGCCAAAACAAGAAGTATGAACTGTAAGCGCTGTGAAGATGTTGTGTGTGAACCCACAAGTAGCAGAAACACAAGCATTCGACTCCACGAAAAGCATGTACAGCCAACTGCTGTGCTGCACTGACCTTTAACCCCTGCCGAAGGCAACACCCATGCGTGTCACATCACTTACGCGCTAAGGGCCTCTCCTTGAATTACACGCTCACGTGCTTTTTTTTCACGTGCGGACTCACTCTGCATGAAGCTGGCAATGCAACAACACATGGAAGACCACGCTCCTGCCCAGAAGGCCATTTACCTGCCACCCAGACCTCTGAGCAGCCCCCTACGAGCCATCTGCTGCTGCCAGCCTGCCTGCTGCAACGCACCCTGCTATTTGGTGCCTGCACAGAAGCCATTGCCAGGGATCCTGTTCCTGAGACCACCTCTACTGACCCAGAAGACTCCCGACTGGTGTACCATCGCTCTACAGCCCTAAGTTGCCCACCAACACCTGCCTCGGCGGTTGCCATGTCTGACTCAACACCGTCCGGGGCCAGTGGCAACCCCCAGTCAGAGAGGCAGGGGGCTGCCAGTTTCACTGAAAATGAAGTTGGCATCCTGGTGGAGCGAGTCCTGGGGAATTATGATGCCCTCTTCTCAAGTTTGCGCCTCAACAGGGATTGACGGAGGAGGATCTTTAAGGACATTGTGGATGCCATCAACGCGGAGGGGGTGGCATCCCGCGACTAGGACCATGTCCTGAGGCGCTGAGAGGACTTCAGATCCAGGGCCCTCAGGAAGGGCCATCGCCTCGTTGAAGCTCGTAGAGGAGTGTGGCGTCGGGACAAGTTGACCAACATCCAGATGAGGGTCCTGGAGCGCATACACCCAGGGCTTCACCACCAGGTCCTCGAGATGCAGACCCATCCGGAGCCGAGTGGTAAGTGTCCATCTCCAGCGTAGTGCATGTTGAGGTGTGTGTGCACCTTGGACGTATGTCTGGCATGCCCCATGTATGGATGTCTGTGTGCAGGGACATGACAGTGAAGCATGTTAGTCTGGTCAAGTGTGTGCAACGACAATGATGTGTGTGTGATGCTATGCATGATGTACACCTGCATGTGACGATGCACACATGATTGCATGCCTGTGTCTGTACCTCGCCATTTCTGTTTAGTGAATCATGGATGCTGATGTCACCCTCATGGATGTGCATGGTGTAGATGTGCGTGTTACTGTGTGGTGAGTGTGTGACTGGGAAACGCCATGATGCATGACACATGCACATCTCAATGTGTGCATTGACTGTTGTGGCCTAGCTGTTCATGATTGCACTGTGATGGGAGGTGGACACAGACGGATGCATGACTGTGCAGTGGTGTATGTGCATGTGTGTTGCTTGCAAGAACCTGTGTGGTGTCGAAGGTGATGATGGCTATGACGTACGACAGTGCCACTTATGTGCATTTACTTTGTGTCTAGCAGACTTTGGTTCAGTACCCAGATGCTTGTGTTCAATCTCAACCTTTCCACAGCGGCGAGTGAAGAAGAGGGCGGAGACAGCGCTGTGGAGCAAAGCGGCAGGGATACCTCCACCGGCCAGAGAGGTGAGGCCCAGTCACCCTCCCAGGTTATGCCATCTTCTGGGAGCAAGGGGACTGGTGCCACCTCTGCCACTATGGCCACAGCTGCCGAGGGAAGGCTCAGGAGGCCAAGGTTGGAAGTAGGCTCCTCAGCAGCAGAAGGGGCAGATGATGCCCCACAGGGGCAGGACAATGTGGAAGATGGTGTGGAGGCATCCAGGTTGGTGGTGGGTGAGGAGGAGAAGGAGGCCACATGTAGCCCACACATGGGGCCTGGTGGGGGTGATTCCACTGGTTCAAGTGGTGCAGTCCAGGGGCAGGGGCAGAAGGCATCACACGTCGCCGCTGAGGTGCCTGTGCGTAATCCTGTCCCTGATTCTGCGACTGCATCACTCTGCACCGGCACGGATGCCTCAGTCCAGGCCTGTCCGCAGGTAGGGGAAGTGTCCACATCAACTGACCTTCCTCTACCTGCGGACGAGGCAATCTGTGACAGGGTTGAGCCCGTCCTAGTCAGTGTCGCGATGCGCACACGTGTGATTCGTGATGATGTGCGTGATCCCTGGCAGGTCAACGCACATCATCACGAACAGCTGTGTGCCACCCAGAACTGGCTAGGACTGCTCATAATCGCAGGGTTCCTCCATGTGCTGGCCGCTCTTACAACCCTCTCCTCCTCTGCACCCACTATGCGCCAGTCGTCCTCCATGCCATCTTCCAGCCCAGATGCCACCAGGGCACCCTGTGGACCTGCCTCATCCACCGGGGCCGGCTGGTGGAGATCACATCCCTGCCACAGTCGGGAGTCAGAGGTTCAGCAGAGGTGGTCACCCCAGGTACAGGAGCCCTGGCAATGGAGGTTGTGCAGGCACCTTCAAGCAGGGCACGTCCACGATAGCCCTGGGTGTTGTCAGCGTCCCGGAGGCAGTCGTGGTGGCACAGGCAGATGACGTCAAGGCAGCAGCAGCAGGCTCGACGTTGAAGGCGTCTGGACTTGGGGCCTACAACATCACGGTGTGTCTTCCGTATGGCAGCAGATGGGCCAGCAAATGGATGCAGAGCGGCGGCATGCAGAGAGCACACAGCTCACCATGGTCAGGGTGGAGAACTCCATGGGGTGGGCATTGAGGCGGGCGGAGTTCCTCGAGGAGACTCGCAGGGAGTTGTTGGAGAGTATGCCGGGGTCCCTGCGAGCCCGCGAGGATAGGGCACAGTCCCGCCTCCAGGCCATAGACACAGAGTTCGAGGATGCCCTGGCCAAAGAACTTAACAATATGAGTGAGCCGTAGGACTAGCCCACTGGCATTGTTAGGTTTCCTTTGCTTTCATTCTCTTTTTTTGGAGGACCCGGACATTGCTCTACTCTTTTGTATATAGTTGTTTTTTGTAGGTTGTTTGTTGGACCAATCTGTTTTTTGGGAACATGAACCCTTCATCATTCATTGTGAATAGTTGAAAATGTTGTGGATTTTTCTGTGTTTTTATTTTATTGCCCATGGAGTAATGGTTTTTCCTTGTTTCTTTTGGGGATTCCTGGACTGAGTACATTGTTTTAGACAAGGGCCTTTTTCATGATTCATTTATTTTTTTGGTGTTTTTTTTTATTTTTATTTTGGCATTTTGATTTTTTTACATTCATTTAATTTTTATTCACAATTTGTATTTGTGTTTCGTGTATTTTCATTATTTACAATACATTTACATTTCTTCAAATCTGAGTGTTGTCTGCTCACACTTGTTTGTTGCATGTGTCAATCGCCTATGGCTCAGGCATGTGTCACTGCTGTGTGGCTATGTTGGACATGTATTTGCATGAATGCAGGTGTGCTTCTGGGTATGGCTTGCCATGGGGCCAGTACTGTGAAGAGGGGCCAATGGATGGGTGTGTAGTTGTATTGGGTGGGCAGCTTGTGTGGCCATTTGGGTGGACATTTACTACATGTTTGTATGTTGTGACAATGTGTTTGGGGGGACAAGAGTCAGGGCCTGCTGGTAGGTTGCCATCACCGTTGGGGTGGGAGGAAATGAGTCTGGGCCTGCTGGCAGGTTGCCATCACTGGTGGGGTGGGGGGACATGAGTCGGGACTGCTGGCAGGTTGACATCACTGGTGGGTGGGGAGACATGAGTCGGGGACTGCTGGCAGGTTGCTGTCACTAGTGGGGTGGGAGGACATGAGTCGTGGCCTGCTGGCTGGTTGCCGTCACTGGTGGGGTGGGGGGACATGAGTCAGGCCTGCTGGCAGATTACTGTCACTGGTGGGGTGGGGGGGACATGAGTTGGGGCCTGCTGGCAGGTTGCCGTCACTGGTGGGGTGGGGGGACATGAGTCAGGGACTGCTGGCAGGTTGCTGTCACTGGTGGGGTGGGGGGACATGAGGTGGGGCCTGCTGGCTGGTTGCCATCACTGGTGGGGGGGACATGAGTCGGGGCCTGCTGGCAGGTTGCCGTCACTGGTGGGGTGGGGGGACATGAGTCGGGGCCTGCCTGTGGTGTATGGTGTCTTGTGGGCTACCTGCGGGCATGCTGCCGGGTGTTGGTGTGGTCCCTTGTGGTGGGGGCTGCCTGCATGCATGGGGATGGGTGATGGTGTGGTCCCTTGTGGTGGGGGCTGCCTGCGTGCATGCTCCCAGGTGTTGGGGTGGTCCCTTGTGGTGGGGCCTGCCTGCGGGCATGGTGGCGGGTGATGGTGTGGTCCCTTGTGGTGGGGGTGCCTGCGGGCATGCTCCCAGGTGTTGGGGTGGTCCCTTGTGGTGGGGGAAGTCTGCGGGCATGGTGACGGGGGATGGTGTGGTCCCTTGTGGTGGGGGCTGCCTGCGGGCATGGTGACGGGTGATGGTGTGGTCCCTTGTGGTGGGGGCTGCCTGCGGACATGCTCCCCGCTGTTGGTGTGGTCCTTTGTGGTGGGGGCTGCCTGCGGGCATTGGGACGGGTGATGGTGTGGTCCCTTGTGGTGGGGGCTGCCTGCGGGCATGGTGATGGGTGATGGTGTGGTCCCTTGTGGTGGGGGCTGCTTGCGGGCATGCTCCCAGGCGTTGATGTGGTTCCTTGTGGTGGGGGCTGCCTGCAGGCATGCTCCCAGGTATTGGGGTGGTCCCTTGTGGTGGGGGCTGCCTGCGGGCATACTCCCGGCAATTGGTGTGGTCCATTGTGGTGGGGGCTGCCTGCAGGTATGGGGACGGGTGATGGTGTGGTCCCTTGTGGTGGGGGCTGCCTGCGGGCATGGTGATGGGTGATGGTGTGGTCCCTTGTGGTGGGGGCTGCCTGCAGGCATGCTCCCGGGTGTTGGTGTGGTCTCTTAAGGTGGGGGCTGCCTACAGGCATGCTCCCAGGTGTTGGGGTGGTCCCTTGTGGTGGGGGCTGCCTGCAGAGTGTGTTTGTGGGGGCTACCAGCACGTGCTGCACTCTTCACACGATTTGGCTAGTGCCAGCGGAGTATCTGTATTCAAGGGGGTGCACGTGGAGATTTTCACCCAATTTGGCTGGCGCGAGCGGGGTACGCATATTCAAGGGTGTGCGTGTGGAGATTTTCACACAATTTAGCTGTCGCGAGTGGGTACGCGTATTCAAGGGGGAGCGCGTGGAGATTTTCACATGATTTGGCTGGCGCGAACAGATTACGCGTATTCAAGGGGGTGTGCGTGGAGATTTTCACGCAATTTGGCTGGCTCGAGCTGGGTACATGTATTCAAGGGGGTGCTCGTGGAGATTTTCACGCAATTTGGCTGGCACGAGCATGGTGTTGCATTTCGCATGGTTTACCTGTGCAATTTATGCGCGATTTGGCTGCCACGTGCGGGGTACGCGCTGTTTTTCACGTGATTGGGATCTAGGGGGGCCGTATGCTGGTCCAGGGTTGGCGTGGCCCTTTGCGCCATATTCTGGATTTGTATGGGTTTTTATGGCGCAAGGGGCATTGTTGGGGGCGTTACTAGCGCTGCTGGATGTTCGCTGCTCTGCAGCTGCAAATGGCTCTGGGAATCTATGAATGCACGGTGCGCCAAAATGCTGTTTGGCGCATGCGGCTAGTGCACGCTGGCACACGCTCCCTCTCTGCACCAGCCGCGTGCACTACATTTGCGCCTGATTCTATGAATTGGCCTGAAGATGTCCAATTTAAAAATTTAGTTACAATCAGATTCATGTAATGTCAGGATCATAGCAGAATTACAATGACAGTACACTCGAGTCCTATCATCAATGGAGTCCTGTTCTGATCGAATGATGTTTTTAAGTGCAGTTGTACTTAGTTACAGCTGTTCATTTCATTAGCATACACTGTGCATAGATGATAAAAAGACCTTATTTGGTGGTAGTTACAATTATGTGAGAATTAGTAATCAAACACAACATGTAAATAATACTACATCAGGGTCAATAATGCATCATCTGAGTTCGTCTGAAGTTTAATGATTTTTAAATAGTTCAGTTTCAAATTATAGTATTAAGTTTTCTCGAACATATTAATTAGGTAATTCATGGTAGCTATTCTAAGGCTAGTATATGAAGTGCTAGGAGTAACTGCCATGGAGTATTGGCAACTGTGTTTTTAAGATAAGCAGCAAGATGCTTAGAAAAGTATTTAGCTCTTTGTGGCATTAAGGCCAAACACTGAGTCATTACATGTCGCAAGATCTCTTCATGTTCTTTTATATTGCAGAAGCGACAAAAGTTGTTTTCTTCTGCAATGATAAAGCGTCTGGCCAAGACATCTCTGGTAGGCTATAAATTTAAACAAAAACGCAGTATGGATGACCTGCACAACGGTGACGGGTGTTTAAGAAGATATGGTTCCACAGTGCGTAGTCGTTTATCCCCAAATGGGTTATTTTTGAAGTCTTTGTACTAACTGCAAAGTCTACGAGTTTCTATCTAGTCAGCCAACTAAAGTTTAGTTTTACCCCTATTAGGGTCTGAGATCAAATCTTCAATAGTTATGTCAGCAGCAGCAAGAATCTGAAAAAAGAACTCTCTCCATTGTACAGGAAATGTATGGTCAGATGAGAGCACATAGTTAGAAAGTGTTTTTAATAGAGTGGCGGATTTAGAAGCTAAAAGGCACTTTCTAAAGAGAGCGCATAGGCGCCACTGATACATGGCATTCAAGGAAATTAATCCCAGCTCATATCTAATCCATGCACTATGTATACATTATGGCAATTTTAAAACTTGTCTCCAATATTTACATTCTAATCTGGTAAAGAACACATTTGTCATTGTTTCACAAGCCTCAAGCCCGTAAAGCAGTATGGGCACAGTTTTTTTAAGGTAATAAATAATTGCTGCTTTCAACGAAAACGTACCATATTTAGATAAAATGATTTTGGTTTGTGAAATGGACGTAGTAAGTTTGGTTTCCAGAATCATCAAATGTGATTTGTTATACTGTTGACTGTTAATGATCATGCCTAGGTAGGTGTAGTGTGTCACTACTTCTATCCCAGTATTGTGTAAGGTCCACATGGGTCTACTTCAGATCAAGCGTCTACTCACGCATGGCAAGATCTTAGTTTTTTGTAGATTGATTGGAAGCTCATTGGAATCTATGTATCATGATAACACGTTTAAAAGATTTTGAAGTCCAGATGGTGTTTTAGATATTAGTACTAAATCATCTACGTATAATAATGCAGACACAACTTCAGAGCCAAGTTTTGGTGCGTTAGTAATGATGTTACAAAGAGCATATTTGATGTCTTGGATGAAATAATTAAAATTGGTGGAGGCGAGTATACAGCCTTGTTTAAGATCCCTAGTTGTTGAGATGGTGGCTAATAATAACCCTTCAGTTGACAATCTGATCTGATTTGATATTTCTGAGTGAAGAGCACCTATAATATCAATCAAGGTTGAAGAACAATTTACTGTGCGCAGTTTGTTTAGTAGGACTCGCCTAGATACAGAATCAAAGGCTGTGTGGAAATCGGATCTGTGTGAATTATCCGTCGCAGAAAAGTCTATGACGGAAAAGTTTGCATGAGAAATGTACGAACCAAAAAAGGTTTGTACATTTCCCATGCAAACATACATTAAAAAGCCCACAAACCCACACCCCCACCCACATCCACAACACACCCACAACACACCCCCACCCACATCCCCAACACACCCCCACCCACACCCCCACCCTACTTACCTTTGAAGACACGTTGAGTCCCTACGGCGCCAGTTCCCTTTCACTTCCGTGATTAGGAACCAGCACTGCAGGGTCCTTTTCTTTTTTCTTCTTTTTTCTTTTTTCCGGGCAGCTGCAGGGGTTTCCCCCGCAACCCCCGCTCGCTAAAATGTAAAGTATAGTGAGCAGGGTGTTGCGGAGGATACTCCCACAGCCCCCCTTTTTTTTAATTTGGCGGGGGCTGAAGGGGTGTCCCCTGCAACCCCCTCTCACTACAGTGAGCGGGGTTTAGCGGGGGACACCTCCCCAGCCCCAAGTCCGACCCCACTGAAACACCTAAACACATACCACAAAAGGTTTGAACTTTTGGTAGTTAGAACTTTTCGTGGTGTGTGTTTTAGGTCTTTTGGTGGGGTCAGACTTTTAAAGTCAGTCATTTCGTACAATACCGTGGAAATCCACAAACGCAAAGTAAATTGATTGTTTGGTCATTGCAGCATGCGCCTCGATGGCATTAAGAGTTGTGAGATTTATTGATGTCCCCCGGCCCGCAACAAACCCTGTCTGATTTCGGTCCCTTTGTTGCTGCAGAGAGGTCCATTCGTTAAATTGGCAAAGGACCATGCGCACAAAGATCTTTTCCGGTGCGTCAAGTATAGATATTGGGCGATAGTTGATGGCCTGCAAACAATCTCCCTTTTTAAAATAAAATGGGTACAATGACCGATTGTTTCCATGACTGTGGTATAGAGCGATTTTAATAACTTCAATAGAGATGTTATTTAAAATCTTTGACCAGATTTTGGGATGGGTTTTGACCATGAGGTTGCTCAGTCCATCGGGACCTGGGGCTCTCGAACGACTTGCATTTTGTTTAAGATGTTCAGTATCTGCCTCAGATGTGTGTAATTACCATATTTGCTAAATAGGAGCATTAGTTAAGGTATATTAAACGATGGATCATCATATAGTTTCAATTCACTGACACCATTGGTTTGTGTGTCAAGTTATGAGGGATGTGTCGCTTGATTTAAGAGATTCCAAATTTGGGCAGAGTTTTTACCTATCATGGAATGTAGCATGGCTTCTCCATCGCGCTGATACATTGTAGCCTGTCTGCTATGTATCCAATTTATATACGTGCATTTGGCATGTTTTAAAGCTATTAGCCTTTCTGCAACAGGACGTTTTTGTATTAGTTTCTTCAGCTGTCGCAAGGCACTTTTATTTTGCTTAATTTTAGCATCGAAATTATGCCTGTTTGAGTAGAAAGAAGGAATTGCAGAAGCAGAGACAACTCATAAAATACATCAAGGCTGCTGTATATGAGACATTGTGATAACTTGATTGATTCTGCTAAATCAATTGATTCAAATGAAATAGTTTGTCATCATTCCAACGAAAGCGATTCTTGGTGTTATTATTTATCACAGGGGTTTTAAACCACTGATTAGCCGCTATTGACTAAACAGTGGACCAGTTCCAATGTAGACACAACATAAGGTGATCACTATGAATTTGTTTTAACACATCAAACGATTTTGCATAGGCATACAATTGTTTGTCCACAATGATATAATCAATGATGCTCTCACTGGAGCCTCTAGACCAAGTGCTATGTGCAGGACGGTCTGCAGGCAGTGAACCATTGGCCATATAAAGCTGTCTTTCAAACATTAAGGTTGGCCACTCAGCTGTTGCAGGAGGCTCTGGGCTAGTTGTTTACTGGTTGGCAATGTAAATTAATATCACTGGTGACTATAGTATTGGTGAATGTGGTATCATCCATAATAATATCCAGTAATAATCGAACATCTCTGAAAAAGCAAAGGTCAGAAATGCCAGCTGGACTTCTGTAGACGTTAAACAAAGCAATCACCCGTTCATGACCTATGATTTTAACTAACTCTAAACATATATTTGGGGATGCCCAAGGCTGTATTGTCAGCCCAGAGCTGGTTTTAACTGCCACTAATAGGCCTTTTGAGGAGGACTTAGCCAGCAAGAGTACTAGGTCATGATCGTTCCATACCGGTGTGGCAGTCAGCCAAGTTTCCTGCATAGCCGAGATATCATAAATGTCTATTTGACTATCATTGGATGCTCGTAAATGACTATGGCCACGAGTGTCCCAACTGGCAAATGTCATTTTAATAGCACAAGCTTTATCTGATTGTAATGTACGGCTATTGGGCTGTTGAAATCTTAGTCACTCTTCGTGTTCAACGCATTTGAAACATGCGTTCAAAAGTGTTGCTGTTAGATTGTTTGGTGTTTTAAAATCAGTCATGGATCAGTCTTGTGTAATAATAAATCCGAGCATAAACAGTTCCACCTTTGCCCTCCACACAGTGTTTAGTACTACTCCTGATGGAATCCAAAGCCTAACCACGGACAGGTCAGACTCACTGAGCAACTCAACTTGATCAATGTCAGGGGATGTAATATCTTCCATTGTAGGTATTTCCTAAAATATATTCATAATGCTGGTCCTGTTCAAGTCATAAGACTCGTAAGGAGAGGTGCGACATTTCATGATCAAAGAGTGGAGTGGACGGCATGTCTTGTTCTTATTTATATCTTCACTGCTCTGATTTATTGAAGTATTTGTACGGATAGACTGCAGAGAGTTGTTTTTAAGTAAAGATTGAATCTTATTAAAGTCTGTGCTAGAATGCTGGCACAGATTGGTATTGGCTGTATCATCAAAGGCCTCTCTTGGTTATGAATAAGCTCGGTAGAATTAGTTGTGATTGCTGACATGGATAAAGGAGAGGGGGACTTTGCCACTGAAGTCATAACATCTCTAGTCTGTCTGATAGATATAGATCTACTGCTTGCCTTATTTCAGTTCACTGTTGTTCTGTGGAGAGAAAGTCTCCAGTTGAAGACGCATCAACAAGCTTATGTGTATCACAATTGACCGCTGCAGTAGCTGGTTGATTTAATTGGTTGGGGGTTGTTTCTTTAGTTCTAAAATTAGTTCATCCAAAGGTGGATGATCCAATATCACTGCTTTAGTTTAGACATGAGAATTTTTCTTATCTTTGACTAGCTTCTTGTATTGTTTTGTAATTGCTTGTGTGGTATTATTAATAGTATGTCTTCGAGCTACTTACAGAGCTACTTACTGTCCCAGTAAGTGTGCATGATCCCAGGGTGCACTTGCAAATCACACAAGGAGAACAGATGAAGAAAAGCTGTGGGGAGTGGATGATGTTACACATGCATGGGCACACAATGTGCACACACAACGTGAACTCACTGACAGTGCTGGATGAGATGAACAAGGAATGCAAACCAAGAAACATGCAACACACACCAGTGTAGATGACCAACAGAAACACACACTGTACAAAATGTGACCTCATTGGGTAACACAGAAGCAGTCAGTCAGGGGTATACATGTGCATATCTGGCCAAACCTTCATGCAGCAAGTCTGACAAACCTGGCCTGTGGAGTCAATGTACACAAATGGCCTGAAATGTGTCACCAGAGGCTAAGTCATGAAGCTGCGCTGCAGAGGATAAGCATACTTGCCACTCAACATGTGTTGTCCATGTGGAACAGTGGGAGGGCACGACAGGTCATGTAAGTGGACAAGGGAGTGGATGGGGAAGAGACATAGGCCAAAGAGTATTGTGCACAGGGAGCACATCTGCAGTGTCCAGTAGAATACATAGGGCCAGGGCGAGTAAAGGGTGTCAGTAATGTCAAATCATCATGGTCGGTGAGGCAAGTGTTGGAGAACCAAAATTCACAGAGTGAATATGCCCAGAGAAAGCATGCCCTCAATTAGCAGAAACATTTAGAATTAATGAAATCTTTGCAATGGGTAAAGTGTGAAAAGTCTTGCCCAATCACCTCTTGCATCAATTGTGTAAGTGCCTCGACCAAAACAATGCACCTGCATCAAAGTGTAACTGCACATACGCACACATGCATGGGGACAGACACACATCTGGACAGACATTCACCATGGCTCAAGGCTTCCCCCACCACTAAAAATGTGTCATTGATGCAAAGGCCATGGTGACCAATAATACTGACACAACACTAGAGACAGTGCATATGCTCACCTGCAGAGAGAATTGGCAATATGTGTTTCCCTCATTGCCTCCACTCGGACCTGAACTTCCATATACATGAAAGGAGGGCCAGTGCCTGGCAGAGGGCATGGGAACTAGGGACGTGAAAGGGTGCAGGGTGCACTTCCCATGGAATGCTGTCACAGGATGAATCAGGATCACTGTAACACCATGGGACATTGCATTTAAACATCCATAGTTCACAATCATACATACAGCACATATGTGTCAAGATTACATATGCCCATTGTTACCTGCATAGCCCATCCTCCCGACCTCAAGGCAGCCATGTCAGTTGACACGACTATTCATGGCTGCATGTCCAAAACTGCATTCAACATGCCATTGAGAGGTCAACTGCACATCTTAATGGAAAAACAGCAAGAATAATGTACTCCATGGAAAGGGCAAAACAAAAAACACATGCCACATCGGGGACAGGGGGATTGAAAAACAACAACAAAAATGTTCCCTCCTCCTCCGTCTCTGCACCTGGTGCATCCTTACCTGCACATGGAGAAAGAAAGACATATTGATCCATGTCCATCAACCCACAAATTTACCTTAGCATCAAAGTACACTCACACAACAATTGACAGTACACGTAGGCATCACACATTGTGTATTCACACACTATGAGCTGCAAGCAACATATGCATGGCCTTTGCTGACAAGTGTCCCCCCAACCGGTCATGCCCATGCGGTCATTGGAGATGTGGTGTAGATGCACAATGATGGGACATGCAACTGTCATGTCAGCACACATCCTAGGGAAAATAACAGCACATGTGAGATTGCAATGCTGAAGGACATTATATGGCAACAGTCATCCACCCATACCCCGAGATACCACACAGTCAACACATGACCCACAAATCAGGAATGGGACAGCAAACTGGACACATTGAGGTCCTGGGCAAAGGTGAGGGGAGTGAAAATGCATGTGAGTAAGTGCAGCTGAAAGTGGGTCTTCTAGGCAAGGGCCGTGAAGTGAAGAGAGAAGGAGAGAGGAATCACAGATGACAACCAGGAACACTGACTCACAAGAGGGTGAGAGGAGTGGGCCCATGGTGTGGGTCCGGAGTGTGGGAAAGTGGGAGCATGGGTTAAACTGAGTAGGCTCTCTGTGTCATTGAGACAGAGACTGTTACCAGTACAGCATGCCTGTATCGCAGACGGGCAGTACTGCATGATAGAGGATGATGGGGAGCCTGGGAGTAAGGCTTGTTTGAGGGCTGTGTGTCATCTGCATTACAGTGCCATGTCCCTGCCCTGCCCTGCAGGTGGGTAGGCTGTGTATGTGCAAATGTCTAGCGCATACAACATATCCTGACACACAGTATTTGGACATGGTGATGAAGGTCATCCAAGGATCATGTGTGGCATGTATGTGCAACACTCTGTCCCATAAGCAATGATGTAGCATGTTGTCTTTTGTCTGCAATGCAGTCCCTGCATATGTACATCCTCCCACAATGCTGGGTGACAGGTTCATGGCCGTGCATGCTGAGACTGTGAACTAGCAGTGCCTCAGATGCATTACATAATTCACATGTTGCGAAACAAAGTGACCATACCACATCTGGGTGTGGGATGTAGCAGTCATGTCTGACCTTAACAGACAGATGACACAGGTGTGGGGAACTGTGAATATATCCAGTTTACAGACAGGCCAATGTCTGTGAAACTGCACAGAAAAATGATGGAAGTGAGAAAGCATGTGCCCGTCAAGTTTCAACTAACATACACATACAGACCTTTGATGCCAGACAGGTGCCTTAAAATGTAATTTACACAAAATGTTTGAACAACTACCATGCACATGCTTAGAATAGAATGCAGGCATGCACACTTGTTGCCATTCATGATGTTCATGTCCAACCACATGTTCTGTCTACACCCATGTGATGTTCAGGTTGCAAGGATGCCAACCTCTGCATGACAACTCGACAACAGTCATTGTTCAGTATACAGCTGATGGTGTAACCCCTTACTACACCAATTAGTACAAGAAACTACATCATGCATGTAACTCAGGGCTGTGATTTGTGGGCTCTCATGCACCTTCACGTAGGGCACACCACAAGGCATAGTGACAGCCAGTGCAGATATGCATCATGACAAGGCATCACATAGGATTAGGTGAGACATGTAACATGCAACTCAGCATGACATGATGTGATGGTTCTACATTGATTGCATGCACCTGTCTAACAGTGCATAGTGACATGCCACATGAATGTAGCATACACCATTACATGTAGGTGTCACATGGTGCCCATGTACCAGGAGTGTACCTTGTGGGTGATATGTAATGCCACACAGATATGTGCAACACATGTCCGCCACATGGGGTACTCCCGGTATGATGGCCATCTGGTATGAGTCTGTACATCGGAAAACATGCATTACCCAGGAATGTCTTACAACTGCAGCCTGATGTGCCGCTGCCCAAAAAGGTGGCTCATGCATGACAGGCAAAACATGCAATGCACAATGATAGCAACTCACCAGATGTGTCCTCATAATTCTCCAGGCCTCCTATGCCTTGCACCTACTCAAGGAAGATGAATTGGCTCATGGCCGCTTCATGCGCTGTCAGCTGCTCCTCCTCTGGTGGCCCCCCTCCAGTTGCCATTGCAGAGGCCAGGTTGACAATGAGCTTGTGCTCGGTGCAACTGGTGAGATAATTCCAGTGATTCACAACCTGTTCAGCAGTGCACATCTCCACCCCTAAGGCATTGATCTGGTCTGTGACAAGCTGCCAATGCACCATACATTGTGCGTGTGTATGTGTGCTCCCCGCACACAGTCACATGTCACGATTTTGATCAGTAACGTAATCAATAAGGATCTGGAGCTCCTCATCAGTGAAGCTCTTCTTCCTCTGTGGGCTAGTGTCCTGTCATGTGTCTTGGGATTGAGCCTCTCCCTGCTGTGCAGGGCATCCCTTCCTGCCACGAGTGGCATGGGGTGTTGGTGCTGCCCCTGTCTGGCTAGAACCACGTCAGCGTTCAGCTACCAGGCCACCTGTGGACTGGGGACTGCCATGTCCTACTGGGGCTGGGGCAGATGACTCCACACTATGTCCCTGACCCCCTGGGGCTGGGGCAGATGTGTCCTCACCACACCCCCGACCCCCATCTGCCCCCTTTCCCTCTTGGGGCCTTTCCACTCATGTCACAGTTGTAAGGGATGAATGGAAGGCACACCAAGTTATCATCCTGGGCAATATGAGTAAGTGAACAGTTGACATGATGTGCTATGCAGATATGTGGTCCAGTAAGGCTCAAATGTACCCCAAAATGAAAAAAAAAACACTACACCATACGCAGTGGCACCCTGAATCACAAAAATCTGTGCACAATACACAGAAAGCTTCCAAATAAAAAAAACAGTGTGAGGTACACAGGGGCACCCCCAAACCCAAAAAGTGCATATGTGACACCCGGAAACCTTCCGTCAAACAAAAAAGTGGTATGCGATACGCAGTGACTCCCTCAAAAACAAAAATTGCGTATGCCACACACCGCAGGCCTCAAACAGGGAATACAATATGCGTGTATGGGCAAAGGCTAACACCCCCCAAAAATGTTTTTTCCTGCGTGGTACCTGAAGGGAACGGATTGCGTGGTAACCCCAAATACATTGTAACTACCCTCGTCCATCTTCGTTCCTTCACATGCTCAAACAGTGTTGCGTTTCCACATCCTTATGTATCCCCATCAATGCCCTGGGCAGCATCGGTGCGCTGCATATCACGTAACTTACACGCTAAGGGCCTTAACTCTGTTTTTTTTTATTTTTTTTTTATTTGTTTGGCTGAGAATCAACCTTTCAAATATTTAATATAAAACAACGTAAAAAAAAAAAAAAAATTAAGAAAGAACAAAAAAGTACAAAAGGGAAAGTTATTCTAAGTCATTCAATACATAACAACTAAAAGATTCGGTACATTTCATCTTCAACATATGAACAATGAAGAATGTCTTACACCTCACTGTACTTACAACACTTCCATGTTAATGGAAGATAGTAGATATAAATTTAACTAAAGCAATTAAAATTGCTGGGCGTTCGCTATTAATTACTAAGCCCCAAATTTCTTCTTCAGTGCGAAAGCAATAAAACTGCAAAAGGTTTTTAAAATAGATTTGCCGTAGAGTCTCTAATGCAGAACATGACACTACTAGATGTTTAAGGGTTTCAATACAATTATTATCATTACAAAACCGACAGCGTTTACTTTGCGTTTGGACCTTATCACGTCTGGCCAACATTTCATGTGTGGGGTAAAGATTTAAACGTATTCTTAACAACTGGGCTCGTGCAAAATGTGAAGGACATTTTTGTAAATATTTTTCCATTATACCCAGTTTTTTGGGATAAAAGGTGGTCCAAGAGAAATCAACTAAATTTTTACACAGATCTTGGGTCAGAATCCAGTCATATAAGAACAGTGTTTTCTTCGCTTTAGTTGGATTTAAGATTAGCATTTGCAAAGAAATATTAGCTTCGGTAAGTATGTTAATCACATGTTGGAGCCAAGCTTTTGGAAATCTGTCAGCAGAAGTTAACAAGTAGTACGCAATAGTGTTCATCACATTTTGCTGGGAGACACCTATCAGACATTTCCTGAAAAAACAACACATTTTCCATAGGACATGACAATAGATCGAGTTAGAGCCAAATTCTAGTCTCAACAATGCCGTTGGTGTACAAGTGGGTAATTTGAGAACCGATTTCCAAAATGTGCCTTCATGCTTATCCCAATATTTTCTTGGTTGTGGTAGTTGGGAATCAGCCTCTGTTTTCGGCTGCCTTCGTAGCTAGACATGGAAGAACCACTCTCCTGCCTCTGTGCCATTTTAGCTGCCTCCTCCTGCTTTGTGCTGCCTCCCACATTGCCATCTGCTGCTGTATGCCAAGTGTGGGTGCTTGCTGCCCACCTGCACTGGGTTGGGAGTGCTTGCTGTCCAGCCATTACCCATGTGTTAGGGAGAATTCTCATTTCATGGCTAATTTCCCTTACCTAGTGAGTCCCTCAGCAGCTTTGCTGGATCTCTGGAGTTGTTTCTTTTCCACTTGGTAAGAGTGTGAGCTTTTCACCACTTTTACTTTTATTTTGCTATGTGTTTTTAACTGTTTTTGGGATTGTGGGCTATGGAGGACACCACTTCAGTAGCCCCCTTCTTTTGTTGTGTCACACAGCAGTGGCACAAGGTTGTCATTTAGACTTCCCACCAACTCCATTTCTGAGGCGACTACTGTCCCCCAGAAAAGGGTAAAGTTACCATTAACTTTACCTAGCCAAAATAAACCACAGATCCAGTACATCCCATCTTACAAGGAGTACTGGAAGGGTTAACTCTCAACTCTTTTCATCTGTACCTCGTCGAGCATTGTTTCGCTCTTTTAACATTTAGACATGGCTGGTCGCAGTGGTATGTACCCTAAATTTCTACCGCGGTTATCTTATTTAACCGTGGTAACATTGAAGGCTATTGTGTTAGCCTCAACCTTAAACCCGCTTGACCAAATCCTTTTTTCGTTTGGCTCCGGTGAGGTTTATTCACCATTTCTTTTTGTTAAACTCCTTCTTGTGTTTTACTTTGCGCGTTTGCCTTCTTTGTTCACTGTCTTTTGGCGGGTTTCTACCTAGAAGCCCTCCTCAAGGCGCCTGGGTGTCTAGGTGGGCTGAATGTGAGGGAGGGGTGAAGTCACCCCCTGCACAGGGTATCCTAGGAAACCCAAGTCGCACTTTGTCATGATTGGCCAGGGTAGTTGTCCGGGCTGGACAACCCCCCTGCTGGGTGATTGACAGATGGGGGTTTTTCGCATAAAAGGCAAGTCTTTTGGGCTAGAAGTCAGAGAGTCGGCACTGGAACTACAAGGAACCGAAGAGAAGCGGAGAGAACGACGGCTGCTTCAACTACCCCGTCCCAGTGAAGCCATGCTGCAGTCCGGAGCTATCTGCCCTTCAACGACTAAGAGGAGATCCAGTCCGGAGTCTTCTTCCCTTGAGACTGGTGGGGATAACCAGTTCATCCTCCACAGCCAGAGGATCCTCTTCCTTGGTCGAAATCGCTGCACACAGCTGTAGTGGTCCGGATAGCCATTTTGAAGAGCCTTTCCTGTGTTTTTAAGGAGCGCACCTTTTATTCGTTGTCGCTGCTGCTGGTTTCATCCCTGTGTGGTGCAGACCCCCTTCCGACGTCCTCCTTCACAACGAAGCTCCAGGAATCGTGGGTCTGCAGGAAACCAACAGGAACAACTGCCAGGACACCAGCTGCATCATTGGAATAAGGTACTGTGTTCTACTTGAGGAAACTGGGTGAACCCCTTTTCTTCATTTCCAAGGCTTGCCCTTGTCTTCCCTCCTTCTTACAACTTTTGCTTCCGAACATTGACAATATCGAAGTACTCTTGGCTATGTTGAATCGTGAACTATCTGACTGTGTGATCTTCGGCAACAGGCCCCGGTGTCACTTGAACCTGGCTCCGGCCCTTTGACTTTTGAACTATTGTCTACGAGTGTTTCTCGATTCTGTCGGCCTAACCAAAATATTGCCTGTGATTTTTGCCTCCAACTCCCTCTGAGTATCTCAGGTGCTAAGTGTGTTTTTGCCCCGTATCATTTCATGTAACGGATACGCGTTTAGTTAGTAGACCGAACTGTCAAAAAGTGATCGCAATCGTATTCACGGTAACATGTTTTGTGCCCAACACCGGTCCATTCAAACACAGGGTACTTACCTTGAGACATACTGTACAAAGTGAATTGGTTAGTTGTAGTATATTTAACGTGTGGTTTTTGTTTAAGTTTAATAGAAGTGTTGTGTTTATAACGAATGGTTTAAAAATAAATGTACTATTTTTCTACCTGAAACCTTGAGTCAGTGTTTGCTTGAGTCACAGTAATTGTGGTCCCTTTGTGTAATCTCTGCTACTGCTCATATACTCTTGAGATAAGCCTGGTTGCTCCGCCACTGCTACCACTCTGACATAGTAGTACAGGCTTGTACCAAAGGTAAAACTTGTATTGCCACCTGTAGTCTTAATCGTGTGTAGTACTAAAGGGTACTGGCCTAAGGGTACTGCACAGGATTCTGCCTAAAACCATGCTCCTGTCTCTGGCCCAGTTACCACCTCAGATGCTGTGTCGGACTCCCACCATAAAATTCCACCACCTTTGCTCCACAGCCAGTCTCCAGGGCCGCCATGCCCACCCACACCTGCATCTGGGGTTGCCATGTCAGCACCATCTTCCTCCGACCAGAGCGGCAACCCTGTGGCAGCGAGGCAGAGGGCTGTAAACTTCAACTCAAGGGAAGTTGGCATCATGGTGGAGAAGGTCCTGGAGAATTATGATGCCCTCTTTGACCCGGTGAAGCAATGTGGCAAGGAAGGACATAAGCAGATCTGGGTGGACATAACTGCTGCCATCAACACGGAGGGGGTGACCGCAAGACATTGCACAAACTCTGGGAGGACCTCAAATCCAGGACCCACAACAAGGACCTGCGTGCCCTGATGGCTGGTGCAATCGTGGAGGTGCACAATGCAGGCAGGTGCCGGTTCTCAAACAACATCATGTGGGTCCTGACAAAACTCTGCCCGAAGCTGCATACCCAGGTCTGTGATTGGCAACACTGTCTGTATTCTGCTGGTGATTACGCATGTTGTGCAGTGCTCTATGGTGCATGTGTGTGGTGCATGTGGATGCATGTCTGTAGTGACACCCTTATGTTTGCAGCAGGTGTGTTTCTGAGATTGACAGCAGCATGCAGGCTCCAGACAATGTTCCCTATGTGTGAGTTCTGACACCTGCGGATTGGACATGCACTGGTATTTGCAGTGTGTGTTGTTGTACAGTTGTGAAAACTGTGCACATGCAACGTCACTTGTGGCTGAGACATGCTTGGATGGAAATGCTGTCAGATGATTTGAGGCAGCTTGTCATTAAAGCTGTATCTGCTTTTAATATGCTGCAGGAATATCATCTTTTGAGAATGACAATATAAGGTCTGATTGTGTGAATAGTTTTTGTGAAGATGGAGTTCATTTTACAGATGTCACTAATGCGATTTTTCTTTAAAATGTTAGGAATACGCTGAAAAAGCAAAAACAAGGAAGAAAAGGTGTTTTTTAACAAGCCCCAAAAAAAACACACCAAAAAAATGTTCTTTTCAGAGATACCAGTAAATAATAACTAAAATTGTGTTTAAATTCCCCTCCCCCACCCCTTTTTATGTTCGCGATGTCCATGGATGGCATGTGCCACTTCAGGTATATTAAGGATGCCTGGCATGTAAAGAGGACTGTGGGGGTTAACCAATCAGGTTTAGTGGGTGTGGTGTACAGGAAGAGAGGGTAGCAGGAGTTTTGGTTGCAGGAATTTTGAGAGCACTGAAAATGGCTATGGGTATGTCTTTGAGGAGGCAGAGTGCATGGATTGCGACAGACTCCTGGATCCTTTGGCTGAAGGTCTATGTTGAGCACTGTCTATTGGGTGAAAATCTTGGATTGCATGAATTTTAAGTATCATGGTATGGAGTGCGAGAGATGAAGTGGGCAGTTTGCAATGAAGGAGACATTTGGAAAGTTGATGGAAATGTTTCCAAATTGCAAAATTATTTTTTCTCAGTTTGCTCAAAGACAAATGTGGGTGCATTCAAATTTACTGTGTACGCAAATGGAAATAGCTGTGTGTGCTTTTTTTGTGAGATGTTGGCATAGCATCTTTTCATAATGAGAACATTACATTTTATATTGTCAACATTTTTCATAGAGATGGAGTGAATCTAACTGATGTGGGCAACCAGATTTTTCTTTAAAAGGTTCATAATGCATTGAAGCAGTTTTTGAGAATACATAACAATTACGTTGTGCAGAATCTTTGTTAGTTTAGTTTATAAAACAAAATAATCCCAAAATATGTCAAAAAGACAAAAATTGTTCTTTTAAGAGCCACCATTTTTGCGTGAAAAACAATTAAATGATTTTCATGCCCCCGCCCCACGCCTGGAATTTTTTAGATGTTTGCGGACTACTGCACTTTCGGCAGACTATGCAGGCTGCAAAGGGGCTTGTTTTTTTGTTTCTCACTTCTGTTTTTTAACTGTGAAAGGTGGCTCCTAAAGGTACCGTTTCACTTGTGTTTTTCTGGTTTTGTATTTGTTTGTGTGGCTGTTTTGTGTTTTTTTTCCAAGGTGGAGGAGGGAAGAGAGGGAAGGGGCACCAACCACAAATACGGAGTGGCAGGTGGACAGATGAAGATGTTGGGCGGGCCTTACATTTAAGGTAAGGGGCAGCGTTCTTTGTGTGACCACGGCCTCAAAAGCACTCCGTAACTGCCCCCTACAGATTAGTGCATTGCAGTACATACATAGTACTGTGACCCTCAAAAGGTAATGGTCAATAGTGTTCTGTATGGCCTGTGAGACGGCCACTGGTATCATCTCTCCCAAAGGAGTATCCTTTATGGTAACAGGAGCAGTTGAAGGAGATGGGGTAGAGGGTGTCAACCTACTTTTCCCTGAGAAAGGTTTTCCCTTCCTCAGAGCACTGAGGTGGTTAAATTTGGTGTGCTGCCTCATGGAGGTTGTTCTGTAGGAATACAACCCAGGTTTTCCGCGACGGAGTCCATTTGACCTTGGCTGCAAAAGCTTTAGGGACATCCCCAATGGTCATGAAAAATTGCAACATCCAGGACTCACTTCGGGTGCTGGAGATAGGGACTTCCTCCACCTCATCTTCATCTTCCTCTACATTCTGATCCGTATCACTGCACCTGTTCCCCTGTCCAGGCCCCCCAGATGGTGATGGTGGTTGGGGA